>NC_089146.1:10889782-11525337 GCF_009819655.1 Sylvia atricapilla
TTCTGCAAAAGGACTCCTTTTCACACCACACATGTGTAAAGCTGTTATCCTACAGTTTCTCCTCAAATACAGTGCAGCACCTTCCTTAGTTATTCCACTTCATCCAGAGCACAAAATACCCATTACTTCTCCTCTTCCCCCCAAAGAGCCACTATTGGCATCCAGGATACACAATAAATACACAAAAAAAACCAGAAAAATGTGTTACCTCAGGTAAGTAAACTTGCTCTTCCATGCTGTGCTCCAAGCAGGTGCTTCTTCCCTGCCTAACTCCTCCTATCAGCCAGCCCATTAATTTAAAAGTTCACAGGTGTTAATAGTATAAGTAGCAGAATACTCTCCATATTTTGGTGTGGCATAACCATACTGTGGGGATATGGTTCACTCCATGCAGAGGAGGTGAAATGTTTTCATCAAATTAAGTTTAAGGAAAAACTCTTCAGCTCGGAAATCTTTGTTTTTCTTGTGGAAACTTTGAGAATTTTGAAGCCACTTACTGTTCACATTCCCCTCCTCAGCTAATTAGAAGAATGTGGGAATTTCTATACTTGACCTTCATTTGTCCTTAGTTGTCTGAAACACACACTTCCTAGCTGTGGAACTTAGCACAATTGCTTTCTTACCAGGCTTCCTTTTTTTTTCTTTTTTTCTCCACCTTCCCCCTCACCCCCACAAATACATATAGCTCCAGTGCTGGTTTTGCAGAAGGCCAAAAAACATTTGATTTTGCTTCAGGTTGAAACTGATGATTCCAGATGCTGGAAGTAAGTTAGAGACAAAAGGCTAGTAAAAACATTAATTTCTGTCTTGATTTACCTTTGCTTGGACAACTTCAACAAAAAGATGAATTTTGCTTAAAACGTTATTCTACCTGCTTTGGTTTCCCAGGCTATTGCCAGGAATTTGAACTGAAAAGATGTGGGAAGAACATGCTGTATAAAACAAGGGATGATAATGAGGAAAATACACTGCTGAGTTACAAAGGCAAGTGGTTTTGACAGTTGATGCTAATAAAGCCTTTCTCAAAACTTCTATTGCCTTGTTCTGGCTGTGTGGGCAGGACAAATGAAGGAAGCACAAAAGAGGCTTTTGGCCTTTGACTTCCACCCAGGAGGTGCTGGATCATGCTACTGAAGGCTTCAGGCTAAGCTGTGTCCCACAGCTCCTCCGCGGGATGGGCTGAGAGGAAAAATGACTCAGCAGGACCAAGTTTATATGTGGTTTGCGTTGTCATTTCCAGGCAAATCCCTCATCTTTCTGGAGCTCATATTCAGGCTGATAACAGATCTTGTACCTATGATAAGAACACCTAACAGCCTGTTTTCTGGCCTCTACCCAGCTCTCAGAGAGAAGTGGCTGGGTGACAGCCCCCAGCACATCCTCCCCAGCATCCTGGGAGCATCTCAGAGGTGGAAGGAGAGACCTAACACTGTACAGTTCACTGAGCAACAGCCAGATTTCACATGAGTTATTGCGTCCTCTGCCTCCATCTACCCGTAACATGAACTTGGGTTTAGTGGCCGCATAAGCCCAGACCCAAGTGTTTTAGCTTACCCATATGGAAATGAGTAATAATGCCTTCACTTTGTACTTTTGCACTCACAGAAACATTTTTCACCAGAAGCTCTCAAAATTCAGTGGATCCTCTTCCATGTATTCCATAGAAAGAGGCCTGTTCTTATTACCCCAGAAACCATATACATGTGCCTCTTACGTAGTACAGAATAGTTTCAGTTACGCAGTCTAAATACACAGATTAAACAACACAAGATATGGGAACAGAAAAGGAAGGTGAAACCTCTTGCCCAAGACCAATGATGATACAAAACCTGTTCCACTCCATCCACCACCCTTTGCTGGATCACTCTCTCTTGCACTGCTTTAATTGCTCCTGATTGTTTGAATGAAGCAACATTGAACTGGAAATAATTATTTTTGGGGGGACATTCACATTAATCTTAGCAGACTTTAATGGCCTCTTGAAATAGGGTAGGGTTTTTTTTTTTGCTTCTACTACTCGAAGGATGAGTGCTGGAGTCTTGGTCCCGCACACTGCTCTACACCTGGGGTGCTAACACATGAATACTTCAGTAGTGGGATAACACCAGTTCCTGCAGAGAGAATGTGGGCAGGGATCCCATAAGTTATGCTTGAAGAAGAGCTGACAAGGGATGCCAAGTTTTGTCCGTGTGTAAATTTACAGTTGGTGGCATTTCCACTGTAAGTGCCATTGTCAAGATTTTAGGATTGGATCGCAAAAAAAAAAAAAAAAAAAAAAAAAAAAAAAGCATTTGACTGAAACTTGCCATTCAACTTCTCATCATCAGAGTAAAATACCATACTGTACCAAGAATGAAAAGAGAGAGAGAGAGAAAACAACAACATTTAGCAGGTTTTAAAATTATGCAGATATTTTTAATGGCTTTGGAGTATTCAGACACTCACTCATATGTCAGAAAACAGATTTGATTTATAGGAATGACATTTGGCAGAGCAATTAATCCATACTATGTTCTAATCATGTTTGGTATAGGGAGAGGAAAAAAAAAGTCAAACTTAGGTTTAAAGCTGATTGTGCCAGGAATTATTTCAAAGAAGGCTCATAAGGGTTTTCAGTAAGCTCAAGGACAAAATCTGGTCTTTTATTCCTTCCCCATTCCATCACCCAACACAAGAATGAAGACTACATCCCACTTGCCTATTGAAACTCAGCAATTAAATCTTCTCTACCACCACTAGAAGTGGAACAGGAATACAAGTCTCTTCGATTTCTACACATAGACTCTCCTTCCCATGTTATTCCTCAGCCCTAATAAGACTGTCTAACAGAAATCTTGAGAGGAAAACTATGGGTGGTTGTAGGCGAATCTGCGGACGGCTGGGACAAGGAATTCTGCCAACCTGTATATTCTAGAACATGTGGTTTTATTGCAAGGGCCGTGGGTAAAAGGGCCTTGCCTTCAGCCACCAGCCTCGGCTGAAGGGAAGTCCCAAAGAGAGGGAGAAAGAACAGCAGGGTGAGAGCTGAGAGAGAAGGGAGAGAGAGAGCAAGGTGGCAGGGGGAAGAGAGCAGGAGAGAGCGAGAGTAGGGGGAAGAGGAAGGGTAAGAGAGGAGTTCAGAGGAGAGGTAAGAGCAAGGGTTAAGAGCTAAGAGGTAAGAGTAGTGGGAAGGAGAGGAGGAAGAGGTAAGAGAGTTAAGAGCTAAGAGAGTTAAGAGAAGAGGTTCCTTGTTACTATACATTATATCTCCTTTTGTGATGAATATTCTATTTACAGTGACCAACTATCACAAGACACAAAATCCTATAGAATCTATATACAGCCTATAAGAACTACTATATTACCATACTGTGTTATATTTTAAACTTTAAAAACTACTCTTTAGACTTCTGTTTTGCTACATTGACCTTTGGATCCTTTAGCCAGCAGAAAGGCGTTGTTCAATCAAAAGAGATTCTCCTTCAGCTAGCTAGGCTCTTTGTTTTCAGGCTATATAGTAACTAAGACTCAGTATCCTACAACTCAAAGTAAGCTTTCATTTCTATTTCGATTATAGGTTTCATATTTTCAGAAACTTTTGCTATGCAATCATATTTATAAGGTTTCTCTGATTCATCTTCCCCAACAGGTGGTTCATCAAAAAACATTGAGGTATCATCCAGCAGAAGAGAAATTTGCCTTTGTATGAGGGCTCTTTGGTCTGCTTTGTCTTTCCCAGAACGAAACTTTAATTGGTCTCCATAAGACCTAAAATTTCCATTTTAGAAATACAATTTGAGACGAGAATTTCCAGCTCCCCACCTGGCAGTGCTCAGATCTCCCCTGCCAGAGCATTTACACTTGGCTATGGGGGCTCCTGTGCAACAGACAGCAGAGCTGCTGCTCAGCACCTGCAGCAATTTCCACTGCAGCACAGGCCAAGGGCAGAGTGGCACCTTCCCACCTGGGACCCTGTATCCCCAAAAAAGGGTGCTCTGCCCAGCCACACCTGGGAGGGCACAGCTCCTTTGCCCAGCACCTGTCCTTGCTTCTTGAGGTACTTCTGTGGCTGCTGACACCTTCACGTTCCCTGCTGAGTTTGTGTAGCCATGAACCTGTGTTTCTTTTACTCCTGTTTGAATCCCTGATGTTTCACATCCAGTGTGACAGACCATTAAGAAAAACTTCTCTGACAAATCCATTATGGAATACAAGAGCAAGCACTACATGGTAGTTCTCACTTACGGACTTTTCAGAAGCTGTGAGTTATCTCACACAGTAACTGCATCATGTCTAACACAGCACTTGTGCCAGTTTGCTGGGAGAAGTCTTTCTTAAAGGCTATTTTGTCTCATATCTAGCAGATTTAAATATAACAGCTGTTCCACAACGTATCAGTGCTTTATCTGTGCTTGAGGTTGTATCCTGGACTGCTCTCCACTGGTGGTTGGACATTTACCAACAAACAAACAAACAAAGCAACACATAATTTGATTTTTTCTCTTGCTGGTGGTTTTATTAAAATATATGTTTTAGAACTAGACCTCCTCACTTTACTAACTCTACTAACTCTCCCTCACACCGTATCTCCAGAAACCCGTGCTTAATTTATTCACAGATGAAAATATATTCCTCTATACTTCGTTCAGGCTAGCTTGAAAAATCTGAGGTTACACTTTTAAGACAAATAAATAATTATTTTAGCATAATGGTTTTAACACCTGCTATGAAGATTGCAAAACCATTCACGTTCTACCTATAACTCAGTTTTCTGACACCCATAACTCAGAAAATATTTGCCTCTGGGTTTAATAGCTTCCATATTCTTTTCTGTCTGAAGATATATTGTTAAATATTATTTCTACTTATAGGAGGTAGGTTTGGGCAATATCTTTCAGACGTATTTGAATTAAAGGGAAAAAGAAGAAAAATTCTGACCAGATACACCATTTTTGGAAGATGAGTAAAGAAAACAGCTGGCCTGAGCTAGCTTCTGCTGAAAATTATACCTTGAGAAAATAATAAGATGGGAGAATAAAAGTTCAAAAGACCTTCAGGAGTGACTTTTGTGCCTCACATAAGAATCGCTGCCTCCTTTTGCAGGCAAACAAGGATTCAACCCTTTGCAGTTTTGTGGCAGCACACACATGTAAGAGCTTTCTTGCTGCCATACCTGGGCAACTCGTACCTCTTGTCTTGATTAACCTGCCCTCAAAACCTTCCTCTGCAGTGTTGTGCCTGCAAGAAGGGAAGGCAGCACTGGGGCTGAGATTTGCTCCTCAGGCTCTGCCCCACACCAGCCAGGGGGCAAGAACATACACACAAACGCCCCAGGGATGCCACCCTTGGGCCACCAGCCACCCTGGAGTGGAGCTGCTGCTGTCTCCATAGAGTAGAGACTCATGGTTCTGTCCTGTTCCTCTACTGCCTTTCTGTTGGAAAAGCTCCTACCTGTTCAGATGTTGGTCTCTGAGTGTCAAGGACAGCTCATTCTCTCTTTGCCCCCTTCCCAGCAGCCAGCTTTGTTCAAGACCTGGCTTTGATCTCAGCATGTTGCTATGAGCTGCTTTTACTGTGTGAAGTCAGCTGGAGGATGGGTTACCCAAGGCACGAATCCACAGATGACTTTTTAGCACAAATAGTCTGACACAAAAAGCCCCCACAGCATAAAATTAGGAAATAATAACCAAATGTGGCATTTCAAGTTCCCTGCCTTTTCCAGAGGAGCATCTCAGGCTGTTACATTCCCACACAAATTACTCAGATAAAACTGGAAGATATAAAGACCCCAAATCAAGCAATATTTCATGTGCAAGCAGGAGGTCTGGCCCAGGTGCTCAGCTGAGTCAAAAGACACCTATTTGCCTCTCTAGGACATAATAATACGGAGTCTGACTTACATATTTTCACATATAACTTCATATTTTACTATGAAAACTTTCCATTATACCTGCCTGAAGCTTTATCTCCTAGATTTACTACTGATCAGTGCTTTTTCCCTGCACTGACAGACAGGCACTGTCTGAGGAGTCATTATTTCTCATACAAGTACACAAAACTGGTAAGTGTTTTAGGTTTGATGTTACAACTGCTCACTGTCACCTTGGTATCTGCTGCTGACAGTTATTCCCTCCACAAAAATCTTTGTCAGAGTGCTTACGTTTTTGCTGGAAGGTTTTCAAGTTCTCTTTGAGAGCCGAAATCCACATCACACGCAGGCACGCAGGCATGCACACACACGGCTTTAAATATCACAACAAATGATACCATAAGCCTTTCCAAAGCATCTAAAAGAGCTCTTCTCTTTCACAGGATAATGTATGAGGATTTTTCTGAGGATGCTTTACACATTGTTTTTTAGTTGGCTGGTTTGGTTGATTTCTTGTTGGTTTGGGTTCGGGGGCGGGAGGTGGTTGTTTTGTGCTTGGGTTTTTTGTTTTTTTTTTAATAATAGGAAATAAGTGTTTCCTCAATGCCTGGATTTTGAAATCTGGAGTGTGGGTTTTTCAGTAGATGTGGCAGCATGTGGGTATTCTCTCCTGTTTTTAGAACTCAAGTTGCTATAACAACCTACGGCATCTGCTCAGCCCACTACCTAAGCGGCCTTCTTTCTTTCTTTCTTTCTCATTTTTTTCCTTTTTTTTTTTTTTTCCTTTTGGGTCTCCTATTCTTCTGAAGTCAACTGCTTTGCTTTGATTTTTATTTAAGGAGCTAGCTTATGCTCCAATGTGTATATGCAGAATGAGCTGAAAGAAGCCAAAATCTGTGCTGAAAAGATCACAACTTTTGGAGAGTATCTGGCTGAGTGGGACGAGCTCAGGGCTGGGCCCTGTTCCCACTGAAGTGAAGACACACCAGTTCCTGCTGTGAGCCTGAAATTCACTGCCATGTCTCATGAAAGTGGGGGTTACTCTGTTGAATGACAGACAAGTGATGGACATTACCAGGGAGCCATTGACAGAACAAGAGCCAACAGATGGACAATCTTGTATAACTGGCTCCATATAATTATTATGTTTCCTCCTTATCAACCGCTTTCTTCTCTTCTAGGGAAAATTTTACTTGAAATGGATTTTTTCCAGATTAGTGGAGGGTGGGCAAGGAAGAAAAAATAAGGAAGATTTTTTTTTTCATTCATACCAAAGCAGCAGCATATCAGTACTGTGGTTTGGAGGATATCCCACCTCATTCTTGGGTTAGCTGCCTGTATTTCATGTTTCATCATAAGCTCTGCCTGTGAAAAAGAGGAGCTTCTCATGATAGAATCTCTGCCTGCAGTTCATCGGAGAAAGCACAGGACAAAGTCCTGTACACGTAAAAGAATGGGGATGTAGATACAATTCCCATAAAGAAGACAAACACTGGCTTCAATGAGAATATTTCTGGTTTAGGATGAAACATTTTGGGTGTGAGTTTTTAAAAATACTTAGGATTTTCTATGCATATAAAGCACTTTCTTTAAAAGTTTTCCACAAAAAATATAAGAGCTCCTCACGAAAGGATTTGCATTTTCTTATCTGTCCAACTCCAAAATGCTCCTACTGTCAATCAGCAGATAAGCAGGGCTGGGCATACACAGGTTTTCCCAGCCCCATAGTCATGGCTTGTCAGGAACCAGGAAAGGAGATGGCATTCCTTAGGGGCTTTAGGACAAGCATGTTGAATGTCTTAGGAGCAATGGAGCAGTGTTCAAAGCAATCTGCTGAGCAGCCAATTCTCTCATGTATAATTCTGCAGACAAGTAACTTGTCAACAGACTGAGGTATAAGTTGTCCTGTCCTGACCCAAACTCACCTTTGGCTTTGTCCTCAAACCAAGGCACTGCCAAGACATATGCTCAGAGCTGTAGACAAGGAGACAAGGCTTCTTGTGGGTAGGATTTGCAGGCTCTTGGCTGCCACAGAGCTGTGCAGGGCACTGGAACAACAATCTCCTTGTCATCTCATGAGCTGTTCCTGCCTGCAAGGAAGCTCTGCAGCAAAAGGAGATCTCACAGCTAGGGAGAGGCCAGCTGTGCTAGAGTGATGCATTGTGTCACTCCAGCCTTGGTCATTCCATGCCACTCTTACATCACATATTGAAGGCAAGAGCTCACAGGGACTAGGAGGCTCTGCAGCCAGCAGGGCTGAGCCACACAGATGGGAGACGGTGGCTCTTGGATCAGAAGAAGCACTTCTGCAGGGCAGAAACTGACTCAGAGCTATCCCAGGGACTGGGAGCACAGAAAGTTCTCTCAAGACAGTCTTGCCTTTCTCCTGTGCTACCACTTAACCTAATCTTCACTTGTACCTAGATACAGTGCAATATCCGTATCTACTAAGGGAAGATATAGGCAAGGTGTCCTTCACCTCACATAAGGACTTTTTGAGCTAACTATAAGTAATTCAGTGCCATGAAAACTCCCATGAGGGGCAATGGACCTGGTTTCCCATTTTTTTCAGGAATCATGAAATAATATTCTCTGAAATCACACCTTTCTCCTTCAAAGCTTCTGTGTATATTTGGTAACTTGTACATATGTCATTTCTGTAAGACAGCCACAGCTCCCACCTGGAGTTTTGCAACATTGTCCACATGTTACCTTTCCTGGAGGATATAAATGTGTTACTGATACTATTTTTGCACTACACAGAGAAAATGAGAATAAAGAAAAAAAAGCAGAAGGAATGAAGTTGCATGCCACCTACCAAACTGGAACTCACCTTGCCCTGTAGAAGAAAGACAAAGAGGAGCCACCTCTCCTCTTTACCTTTCAAACACACAGAGACAGGGTCTCTCTCTGAGCACAGGGATGAACACCGTCCTGATCTTCCAGCAATGCTGTTGTATGTGAGAGTCCTGAGGAGACATGTGTGAACTGCCACACCTCACCCCAGCAGGTAGCACTAGCCTCTGAGAAGCTGCAAGGCTGAGAGCACTGCCAAGATGGGAGCATGAAAACCCATCAGTGCAGCAACAGGCAGCGAGAGAGGATCTTCATTCATCAACAGCCAGCAACAGCCTTGGCCCTAGCAGTGCCTGCTGCTTCTTTCCCATAGCTTGAGGGCAAAAAACCTGTGGGCATCCTCACTGTGATTCCAGCAGGATTTCTGTGGAACTGGTTGGAAAGAAGTGGAAAAGCACAGAAGCAATTTTAGATATCACGGAGATCATGTAACCCAAAGTGAAAGTGGGAAGTGCATCCCCAAGAAAGATTTCAGTGTTAGGGCAGGAGCCACATTTAAGAATCTAAACAGTTTGCCAGCTCGAGATCAAGAGCCAAAAAGTGACTGCAGATGGATTTTTCCTGCAAATGCTTCCTAGTGACAGCAAGTTTCACAGTGCAACACATGGATCCTCACCTTTGGAGACACCCATACACATGGACTCCAGAGCAGAACAACAAAACTGGGCTAAGAATTGAAACCATTTCCAACGTGCATCTGTTTTGTTCTACTCTACAGGGTGATAACTTCCTCTTTAATCTCCTTCAGCCTTACCCAGGGTTGCAGTAAATCAGCATAAGTTGGCTTTGCTGTCCTAGTTTACATTAGCTGAGGACCTGGTGTTCAGTATAAAGAATGTGTGATAAACGTTTGCAATGTTCCCCAAAACTGGCCATTGGAAAGGCAGAAATCTCAAGATTAGTCCAGTGGAAAACATAGCCTCACATAAATTTGACTTTCACTCTGAGAAACACTAGGGTCACCAAAAGATAACATCTGAATATTTTAAACTGACAAACTTATCTCTATTCTACTTTGCCAAGTGTTTGCCTCACTGATTTGGGCAGGAAAGAAGACATGTAGGCATCTGTTCATTCATCAACTTTCTCTAAATCCCAGGATTAATAGACTACTACTACTATGAAGCCTGAGCAGGAGATAATATAGCTAGAGTCAGACTTCAGTGTAACTTAATGCCCCAGTCACAGAAGCATGACCTGACCCAGAGCTTTCAGTCCCGGGTGTAGGTTATAAACAAATGAAATAAGGATTTCTTTCATTGTAGACATAGCAGTTTTGATCACAAATGACTAGAGCTCCTTATGAAAAGTTAAGTAAACAATATTATGGAATCCACCTTTTAAGCTTTGTTTCAAAATCTAATGCTAAATTTTTGTCCTTATTTTGCCAGAGTTTGAATCTGAACAAGCCAACCAATCTTCTGGTCATATCTCTGCATTGATACTTAGAAATCACAGATATAAAAGTACAGATCTCCTTTTTCTAGTATGCTGAATACGTCCTGATGAGAAACATCCTGATCAGTATGGCTGTCCTGAACTGGGTCTCAAATCCACTGGATGTCTTTGGAGGTCACACTGGCTTCAGAGGAATGTGTTTCACCCTGAAGATGAGGCAGCATTACAAATCCCTCTGAATATTTTGAGTGTTTGGTTCTTTGGTACTGTTTTGATTTCCTTGCAGTTCACTTTAGTGGCATTAAAATCTAGACTCTTCCCTATGCACTTCCCACTTCAGCACGGACCACTTGTTAAATAATTCTTCAACCTAGCAAGATGAACATAAGAGATTGCCTGTGTTCCTTGGGCAAGTTGTGACCAAACACAGGCCAAGAGATGTTTAAAAGTATTTTCATTAGGCAATATTTCCAGTTGCACTACTAACACTGCTCAAAACAGAAAACAATTCTCTTTCTGGCACCGTTTCAGAAGATCTAAAATGCATCATTCTAATTACTGCCTGACAAATAATTCCAGAATGCTAGCTGGGAATTTTGCAGTGCAGACAGCAGATACATTATCATCACACTGCTATATTGAACTTTTTATGATGTCTAATATCTCTAGATTATAAATGAGGGAAAGCATCCTTTTCCACTGGCGTAGTGCAGCCCTCTCGCACACAAACTGAAGGTTCAAACATTATCTTGACACAGCTGTAAACCCAAGGTCATTTTGTGGTAAAACAGTCTAGAAGAGTTGCCAAATCTGTCTTCAGACTACTCTTAATCATTTTGGACAGCGATTCCAAAAATTCAGTCATTCCAAAAATTCATAGAATTCCTTCACATTACCCGAACTCTTTGCAGTTCTTCTGTTGTTATAGGGTGACTGCCCAATCCCAAGAAGATCAGAGCTTCCTTTATCAAGCCCACACAAAGACTTGTAACTATTTCTAGAAGGAGAGCTCAATTCAAACTTCTTTGAAGGTCTGAATAAGTCCTTCTTTTGCCCTCCCCAGGTTTCAGGCAGCAAGTGGGACTTACAGGTTCCAAAATACCAACAGGAACTTTGTTCCCTTCTTATGTACAGCATTGCTGTGGCAGTTCAGGGGATGCAGAAACTGGGCTGTGGATGTGCCTGCTTTAGCTACATTTGGAGGAAGCTTCCATGCCAACTTTTCTAAGCACTGCCTGTCACCCACGTGAGGTACACTCAGCATGCAGAGCTGATTTAAAGTCTAAGTGAATCCAAGTGAACAAGTGTGATTCACATGTCAAGAGATCAAAAGAAATTTGAAGTGGGAAAAGCAGCCATTAGGAGAGGTAAGAAAGCGAAGACAGATTCAAGTCCCCCACGCCCCTGCAATGCCTATACAGTCATGAACCAAACTGAATAATGTAACTGAACATTTTGCTAGCTGCCATCTGTAAACACCTCTGGCAGTAACTGCTTATCACTCAGGCTAGCAATGTGGACTCATTTAATGACAATCAATTAATTTAAGCTCCCCTTTCTCTCTGCCTTGTTTTTTTTTTTTCCTTCTCAGAAATAGCTGTTTGACATAAACATCTTTGTTTAGCATATCACTAGATCTGCTGCTAATTATAATGCTGAACCCAGATGCTTGGTAGAGGAAATTAATCTACGTCCTGCATAGTTTGTTGGGCTTGTTTTAGTAGGTTTGCCAAATATTTAGTGAAACCCTCATATGATTTTTATTATCTGGAGATAGATATTAAAGGGCCAAATACTGTTCTTATTCTCACTGGTATATAAACCTGGACAACTCTGTGGAGGGAAATAAATATAGTTACATTACTATGGATTTACACGACGTTAGTCTAGATTTACAGTACTGTAAATCCTCAGCAGTGGAACCAGGAAGCAAAACCACAAATACTCCATCGTGTAAACCTGGGCTCTTCCCTTAGCTGAAAAGCACAGTCTTGATCCTAAGAAAAATGACAGTATTCATAATGTATGTTGCTAAATTGGCATACAGAAATCACTCTTTTTTTTTTTTTGCAAGTTGGCCTACAGAAAACACCTGTGGAATAATTGGCATCAAAATTCCTCTGTTCAGAAAAGCAAAACTGTTTCATTACAAAACAGTTAAAACAGTTCAAGCTATGAGCTGCTTCAGGAGCCAAAGAACTCATTTGCCTGCTTGGCTCACCTGAGTTTCCCATAAAACCCTGTAGCACATCACTAGTGGAGGAAAGCTGCTGCTGGTGGGAGCTGTTTGTGAAGGCAGGACAAACCCAGGGTTAGCACTGGCCTTGGATACATGGACTGAAGACCTGAAGCCCAGGGGACACCAGGAGATCACTTGGGCCCAAGGAAACTTCACATCCCCCAAAGGAAGTTCCACCAGAAAAAAATAGTCCAACCATAGAAAACACACAATTCAACTACAGAAAAATTTACTATATTTCTGCAGAAAACACTGGGGTTTGCTAATCTCCCTTTCCCCATCCATTTTTACAATATAATATTTTCCTGGTGAAAAAATGTGAGGTAGGGAACCTGCAAAATAATTGATATTTCCCACACAGAAAACAGATATAAACTTTTGGCTTTAAGCTTCAAGCTAACTAAAACAAAAAAAAGCCAACAAGCTTTAAACCAAAACCCCCTGAAGTCAACATTTCCCAGACAGAGGCTAATATATGTAGCGAAAAGTGTATTTTCTGTGAGAAACAAAACTGACAGAAAGTTTCCCACCCTGCTTGCAGACAAAACTGAATAAGCCAGAGGAGCACTTCTTTATGCCAACTGACATTTGAGGATCAGTATTATTTAGGTAATGCAGACCTAAAGACAGGAAATTTCTGAGAGGAAAAAAAAAATAATTAAAAACCCTGCTGAGAAATTATAACCTCTGGTACAATGAACAGCTATTAACCCCAGCTGGTCATTGTTTGCAGAAATGCCATAGACCTTAGCTAGAGCGATGATTTTAGAAAGAAAATATGTATTTTTTAAAGTAATAATATAAATGTTTAATTTAAATAGATCATTTGGCTTCATCTATGGCATTTACAGTGCATAGTTAATTGTAGTTACCCTGCTGGAAAGCCACTTTTCAGAGAAGCTCCAGGAGCTATGACTATGAGCGTGAACCAGGCTGCTGCTATCAGAAGAGGCAGCAAGACTCCTGCCAGTAAGGCACCATTTCCCATCTCATGGAACAGGCTGAGGAGCCCAACTCACAGGTTAAGAGATCCCCAGGGATCTATGTAGATCAAAGTAATTTACAGGAGCCTGAGGCTAGGGCTGTACAAACTGAGCAAAGTCCGGTTCTCAGTCTGACGATAATTGAGTGGGACAGATTTTAGGCAACACAAATTCCTGCTTTGTGCACCACTTAGAAAGTCTCCACACTTCTTTCCTTCACCGGTACAGTAAGCAGGAGCAGAGAAAGTTCCCTGTTGAGCTGATCCTCTTTCGTTGCAGATTTAAAGACACTGCCATCAACTAGTAACTTCAGAACATTTATTGTCTCTCTTGTATCCTTTTGGGCTGATATTCTCCATGGAGCTGTTTGCCACCCAGGTTTGTTCTGCATTTTGCCCAGACCACACAGGTTTAATTTTCAAATATCTTTTCCCAGGAAGAAGGGAAAAAGTAACTTGCTACATTAGCAGGAAGTAAAGTACCTCTCCATGCAGTGGCAAATGCTGACCCTTTTTGATAGATGTGTCAGGAGCAATGGAGGGTAAGTTCATCATTGATGTGGGTTTGGAGAGCTCCAATGCTTTGTGTACTCTTTGGGGCTAAAGCAAACACAAAATAATTTGCCTTTCTGCAGTGTGGTTTCAACTCAAGCTAGAATTTGGCAGAGAAAAATAATGCTAATAAAGCGAGTGTGAAGGAAATCCAGATATTCATGATTTGCATGGCAATATCTTCTACACTCCTTTGGACACTAGAATAAAAGTGGGACCTCAGACTTGCAATATTCTGCTAGAAGCCTAGTGACATATCACAGCTTCCCTCTCAGTACTATCCAGAAACCAGAACTCAACCTTGATTACCAGAGGCAGGCCTTCAACTAACACCTCATGTTGCAGCTGCTGACAAGACAAACATTTCTCCCTGCTCAGGGGTCTGAGGGTCAGAGATTTTGACCAGAACATCTCTGAGGACAGTAGTAAGAGCACAGAAGCCCCAGAGTATTCTAAAGTACACCCCATATATTCATGAATGGCATCATGGTACAGAGGGTGCAGTTCACAAACCAGTCCAATTACCAGTCTAAAGGGAAAATACTAGCTGAAAAAGCAATCTTTAGACTCTTGAGTCTAAAGAGCTGGAAGCAGTACTATTTCTCCCTTTTAGACTGCAGCAGGGTTTCCAGCAATCACAGCAGAAATGTGGTTGCCGTACATTTAAGAAACTGACTTCAGGTGGGCAACCTGCTCCAACAGATTTTGCATTAACACACCAAACTGTACTTGCTAACACTTCACATCAAAAAGCAGGTGCACGCGTACATGCGCAAGCAGCAAACCAGGACTCCGAGCCGTGATCCAGTTGGAGCTCGATCTAAGGAAGCATGGGACACTGCCAGGGTTCCAACATGAGGCTTGGCTCCAGGAAGGATGGGAACCACTAGACAACACACTCTTTGGCACAGGTGGAGCACAACCCCAGAGATCTGGAAGACAATCAAGTACAGACAAGCCACTGCAGCCAGCACTCCATACAGCTTCACACAAGCGTCGTTCTGTAACCCTCCAGCTTTACAGTCATTTGCACAGTGAAATGGCAGCAGCAAACTGCATTACAAAGAGCAGCCATGCTTTCAGAAATCAGCGTGATATACAGCCCTGTGTGGGCTGAATAATTCTTCACATAGGTAAATGTTGTCCAGTTATTCTTGTGGTAGGCCTTTGACTGTCATTCAATCCACAGTGAATGCTATCAGTGTAGTAAGCTAATAGAACTGAAACCTTAACTAAGATTATTGATAGTGCCCTGTATCTAGTTCATTATAATCTCTGCACAGAGATTGTGGAGTCCATAATAGCTAGCAATAAAATATTTTTGTCCATACAGAAGGAAGATAAACAATGCACAGATACTTCGCTTAGAAGTACTCAATGATTTTAAATGTAAAAATATACAGTACTTGTTCAATCTAAAATGGTATTATCATTTCATAAAAAGTTCATTGAACTGTCCTTTTAGTTAAATTTTTTTTTTCAAGGACAATCTAATAAGGAGTCATTTAAATAGCTGGCATTTATATCTCTAATAAACTGTAACCTGATAATCAAGGACCATAAAGCATTATTTTTTTTTTTCTCTTAAGTTATCCCAGAGCAGCTGTAAAAGTACAAAATCCATGGAACCGTGTGTACCTAGTCCTAATGACAAACACAGGGCTTCATCCTCCTGGCCCCAGCAAAACCCAATAGACCAGGCCCCTGAAAAGACTAAAATGGTTGTTCCCTTCAAATATTTACACATACTTCCTTCTTTCTCAAAACAGATGCCAAGCTCCTGCTGCCTCTTCATTTTCAAGAGTGTTTGGCTCTTTGTTTTAACTCTCCTGGTGCCCTGCAGGAGCAGAAAGGCCTGGTGCAATTGCACCCACTGTCACATTCACACCAGGAAGGGACTGGGGGAAGAGCTGCCGCTTCTGTTTTACGAGGGTGCTCTGGGCGTTGGCACGTACATACACAAAGGGGCTGTTTTACTTCCTCACAAAGATAGATTTTATTGACTTATTTATTATGCCTTCATTTTACTCTGAGTGGCAGAAACACCCAGTTTAGATTCACTTTTATACAGAAATCCAGTAACAGCAGGAAAACTATGGTTCCTTGTGCCAATACAATGAGAACCCAAAGCCAGCCTCAAGGAGTTTAGCCTGTGCATCAGCCCAACCTGGGATCCTCCTCCAAACATCAAATTAAATGCCCTAAATTCTGCATCAGCCAGATACTGATGATTTGCTGTGTTCCTCTAATTCCCATTTACCTTGAGTGCCAGCCATCAACGCCATTTCCCCCATATCTCTATAAGCTTGTCCTTTTTCCTCCCTCTCTTGAATGCCCTTTTCCCATTCACTTTTTGTTGACTAAATTCAAGCTATAGGATAAATTTATGAGAAGAGGAAAATACCTTGTGGGCCAGAGTAAGCCAAGACAGGTCTGACAGCAAACAAGGCCCATCCTTGCCTTGAGCCAGCCAACATTCCTGCTAATATGGAGGGAATGGCATTGCTGGCAGATATCTGTGAGGAGCACAGGCTGCCCCATGGACTGTCTCTGCAGAGACAGAAGCCTCACTACTACCAGATTCTCCTGGTCTTTCCTGTTTTAAAAGACAGGAAAGAGATGCCTGTGTACAAGCAATATAAATAAGTCCAAATAGAGACATAATTAGACTGCCTTTGCAACAATACAAAGAACAGCAAAATCACAAGCCTTCAGTAATAAATGACATTTTTGGTCTTGAACAGATTATAAGTGCTATGGAATTGAAAGTCAGCATGTTCCTTCCATTCACTAGCTCACATTTCTCTCACAATGAGTTGCTTTATTAGCTAATCACAGCCACCACATCCAAGGAAAGGAAGAAGCAAACTGGCCCACAAGTCTTCAGCTCTGTGAGGTAGCAGCTGCATGAAAGATTTCAGGGAGAGGTGAACTCAGCAGAGGCACACTGGGGACACCAGGGACAGCTGCAGCCCCGGTACTTCTGCTACTGAACTCTCACCAGGGTAAAGGACTCTGAGAGCCACAGCCATGTGTGAAGCCAATAGCTAAATCCTCTTTCGCTGCAGTTTTTGTAACTAATGATTTTATTGTTTTCTCCACAGCAATGACAACAAGCATTCATTCTTCTTGCTCTTTGTATCCTTTGGTGCTGATACCTCTCTTCTCATTCATGATTTTCCCTGCCACCCAGAAACTGTGCACAGGCTACGTGCAGTCACTTATACCAGGGCACAGCAGATGAAAACTGATTCAGGATCAGGATGGCATTTGCTACCTTGCTGCACTGCAGGCATCCACTCACCTTCAGCCAGATGTGGTGCAATGGTGATTCCAGCCTCAGGCCTTTAAAGGCCGCAGCTCTGCTCTGTTCCAATCCCTTGCCAAAATGTCTGTCTATAAAGTTTTCAGCCGGACACATTTACTGAAACTGAGTAAACCAAGGATTCATTAAATGCCCTATCAGATGTAAAATACATTTTTCATGGTCCTGCAAAGGAAATTTCTGCAATAAGATTAAAAGAAGTCACTGCCAAATATTTCAGAGAACCAATGCTTATAGATTGAGACTAATTCCATCCTCCCTCCTGGAGCTACAGCCACACAGTCAGTGTAAGCCCAAGCAAAATCAGGTTCTCGCTAATTTTAAAGTGCTGCATTGCTGAACCTCTAATTAGGTGGGGCAAGTGGGTGGAAAGGCTATTAGTAGCAAACAGATAATTTTGGCTACCTGGGAACTGGGAACTCAGGGAAGAGAAAAGTGGAAAAAATACATCAAGAACAACCAATCATCTTAAATGGGTCAGCATTTAGAAATGCAGAAGTTTGTCATGCTCTTTTAATTATAAGGGTAAGTTTAAGAAAAAAAGACACAATAACAGCTGAAAAAACACCTCACTTAAAAACCAAGAGAACAGTTATGCTTCTTGCAACCTTCCAAAAGAAACATTTCCAATACATATATACATAAAATACCATCAGGAACTCAGTAACAATTCTTTTAAAACTTCTGACTCACGCAGGCATCCCTTCTTAAGGATCTACTCTAGGTTTGAAAAGTGACTTGGTAAACACATTATGATTTTACAAAGGCTGTGTGTTGGAGCAGAAGTGTTCTCTAGTCAAGCAAAAGAACAAGACCAATCTGCAGAGCTCCCCAGGCACAGTCATCCTGTCCCCAGCCACAGCATCTCTCCATAGGCCTTCAGAGATGGGCTAAGCAACATGGCACAACATTCATCTCCCACTAATATCAGGCCCATTATGTAGCCTTCAACTTTCCAAGCTCTGGATCCCAGTTCTGCTCACTCTGGTATCGACAGATACTAATGCAAAGGTCCTTCTCCACTACTTTACTCCCTCATTTCCTAGGTTGCCCAGGCAGCCATAATGCACCCAGCTAACATGGGAGTCATAAGCCTGCACAAGGAACTGCAGCTTTGGGTCTTCAGTGCGGTTCTGAAGTTTCCTTTGATTCTCAGAATTTTGTAATTTTAAAGTCCGACCTCAAGGGGGAGATGCCAGAGTTAAGGATCTTCATTGATCAGCATGTGCATATTGCAATAATCCTAAAATTCAGGAAGGCCCAAATTGTGTTGCCAAGGTAATCCTTCTACAATTTCCCTTAGCCTTTGAGCTGTGCTTTCAGTGACAATTCACACTGACCTTCTGCCAGCTGGAACCTGACCACTGCTCCTGAAACACAAATCCACACCAGTGAGCCAATTCCACAAGCCAATCCTAAAATCCATCCTTGCCAATGGGAGCCCAGAACTGACCCCATTGGCTGGAGCAGATTTATGCATCAAGCATACACTGATTATAGGAATGCCAAATGTGTTGCAGGTTTACATCCTTAGTTTCCATTAATTTGCAGTGCATCTTTCCAGACAGCTACAGTAGGAATCTTCTGCTCCATTTTCCACAGTTTGAATAAAAACACAGCTATTCAGTATCCTGTTCTCAGCAGTATAGACATCAATCCAAGCCTGGCTCAGTTAAATTCATATAAACTCTCAGCTTCATCTGGTTCCCCATGGCTTTCTCATCAGGATAAACTCGATGCCATGCACTTCATGTCATCTGTGGCATAGGGCAGCGTATTTACAGTGTTTGCAAAACAGAAAATATTTACCTTATTAATTTGATCAGGATGCCCACAGACTCCACATCTCTAATGACAGATCATGAACCACCAGGCTGCTTTAAGGAGTCTGAGAAAATAGGGAAGAATCTTGGCTTAAACTGAGGTCAAAAACCTATAGGTGTTTTTCAGATAGACTCACCAGAGTGGAACGCATTAGGTCAGCGATACATCAAGAATACACTGCATGGGATTTTGTTTCTGAATGTGAGAGGGAGTACAGATACCTGAAGTTTCTGGGCTTGCAGGAAAGCAGGCGTGCAGGTGATCAACCAAGGTGAATCAGTGGATTAGAAACAAAGGCTTAAACATATTCAGAAGCTCTGGTCCAAGACACTGTCCCTACATCACAAGAGTAAACTCAAAAACACAAGGCAGAAACATGTGAGTAGGTCAGCACCCTGTCTCAAAACTCACAGCACTTAGATGAAATTCAGAGACAAAAAATTCTGACAGTTGCCGCTGAGTTTGGTTCAAGCCTGATCTCATCCTTCATCAGAATCTGGGCTTTACCCTGTTCATTCAGAATGGCAAAAACCACGCACCTTTCTTTCAATCTACGGCCACATAGAAAGACCAGAGTTCAAATGTCCTTTGCAAGAGAAAAAAGAGCTCTTCTCAACCATTGCAAAGTTATGGGCAAATGTATTGTATCTTCTACATTTCTCTGACATTCCTTTTCCTTAAACGTAAATCTGTGCTGAAACCATGACTCATTCTTACTCAGCTTTTCTCAGATTTCCATAAGCAAACACTTGAAGCATTTGTATATTTGTGCACTGAACATAACCTGACTTGCCTAGGTCTAATATCATATTAAAAGCTTGATATTGTATCTAGCTCTAGCATAACACTCAGATTTGCTCAGGAGGAGATCGGCAGGTAAATGAGGGGGTTCATATTCTGGTGTTTTTCCAGCAGCCCCCTGCAGAACAGGCAGGCTTTCTCTAAATAAAACCAGAAGGGAAGCCATCCATGCTGCTGGCAGCAGCACACACTGCTTGAGGTGTCCCAGAGCTGGTGGGGAGCTGTGTCCCAGCAGGGAAAGGCCAGCACAGGTGGGAACATGCCCAGCTGGTGACATGCTGCTCCCAGGTAGCCCATGCAGTCACATTCTGAATCCGTGGCAAACTCAGTGTCCAGTGCACATGGTGAGGGCTGAGAAAGCCAAGCTAAGGGCAGTCTCAATACTGTATCACTTGTCCATTCAAGTTCTCCACAAATATTAATGGGACAGATGGAGTAAGTGATTGGTCTCTAAGTGATCCAGCTTCTACTGGCTCAAACTGAAGCTTGAAGTTAACATGTACAGGCAATAAACTCTCTAAAGAAGATTTACAAAGCAACAGATAATTTGGTAGAACAAAGCTAAGTTATAAGACATTTGCAAAGCCCCAAGCTCACCTAAAGGCACAAAGAACTCAAGAAAGTATCAAAAAAAGTTATACAAGGAAAGAGAGAGAATAAAATAAATTCCCCTAATGTACCACAAATATCAACCACCACACACTACCTACAAACCATATGTTTTGCCCATCTGTTCTGTTATCTTCAACTAAATTTATAGTATTTGGGCTATCGGAAGAATTGTCAAGCCTGAGCTGGGCAGGATTATAAAACCTAGGTGTTATTACACTTTAAAAGACATTTTTCCCTCCCCCTACCACACCAGGCACAAGAATATACATTTCTCTTGCAGCCTCCTGGCTCTGGTACTACAGAGGATGTTATGCTTGTTCTCAGCTGCAGTAAGTAGTAGGGCATCCCAGTCCCCAATCAAAGAATAGTTCCTCTGCCTTTCTGATTTTGCTCTCTTCCCCATCCTTCTCTCTAGGCAAGTCAAAGAAAGAGGTGCCAAGGCTGTGGGTGCAGGGTCACCTCCTGTGGCATTGAAAACCAGTGAAGCTCACATTAAATCAGGAGAGAGCTCGAGTTCTGCCTCAGCAAAGGTCAGCTCTCTGAGGCAAGCCTCCAGGAGCAACACTTAAATTCTCCAGCTGCTGAGCCAGAGTTTCAAATTTGAACCATCAGAGGTTGTAGATAGGGCTAGGATTATGAAATGGCAGTGCAGGCAAAGGATTGCGGCAGAAGAGCAACTGTTTACTTCAAAAGCATACGTGCAGTGGATGTCTCCTTGAGAAGAAAACAATAGGGCCCCCTAAGTGAACCCTTCCCACCAGTCCAGATGCACCATAAGCCAGAGAACACTGTGCTCCTAATACTGTGTTCCTTCTTCCATAGACTGCATGTTACTGCCACTGAGGAAGCTACCAGCTTTTAAGCTGATCTAGGGAAAAGCGCTTCTAAATGCAGCCTGGAATGGCTCAGTCTACTTCACTATTAATCCTATGCCCAATATTTTGGGTAGAGCTCAGCATGCCAGTTATTTAAGATCCTTTAAAACAGAGCCCAAATCTTGGGTGCCTGCATTTCTAAGTGCTGCTCTCCAGCGCGTGCTTCCATCCGTGGTGTGTTAGCTCTCTTCTGTGTGTGCAGCAACAGTGCTTTTCAGAGTGTGCACACACAGAGGGAAAATGCTTGGAAAAACTGAACTCTGTCAAGTCAAATAACAGACCTCAGTGCTGAACCCTCCCCACCTTGTGCACCAGACTCTCCAGTTAGTGCATCATTTGCAGCAGCTGTCTACCTCTCAGCACCTCTTTCCAGAACACAAAGTGACTTGCACAGCTCCAAAAGGTTCTTAGGAATTCCATGAATAACTACAGCTGGGAAGGTTCCAGTTTGTTTTTTCACTTGCAAAGGATTAGAGTAAACGTAACGATTTTCCGCACAGAAGGTCTTTAAAGAGCGAGCAGAATTCCAATAGGTGTCTCATTAATGCCAAGTCGTGGAGCACATGGTGCTGCACTCCCGCTGTCTGGTCCACCTGCCCGGTGCCAAGCGGTTCTCTCCAGTGCTGCCTCAACCTGCTGCCTGCCAGGTGATGGTATCCCGCTGCCCCGAGCCCTGCTGTGGAACCAGAGCTGCCTTCACCGTGTTCCCTCGTTTGCTTCAAGACCTGATCTCTGAAAGGTGCTAAAGCTCAGCATCAACCCCTGGGAGGGTCCCTCTCCCCTTTTGCCCTTAAACAGCATGTACAGAGGACACGCTGGCACAGCATCATCTCCCTTCTGCTTTCCAGGATGGATGGCAGATTGCAATGCAATTTTCCTCCCAGTCCCTCTGTATTCATGATTTCCACCTATTGTAATCAGCAGTAATTTCTGAGCCTGTCCCTGTCACAGAAGAGGCAGATGAGTTCAGAAACAAGTGAGAAGTGGCGTTCCATTTTTACTAATATTGCTGCACACAACAAAGTCATGGATATCCATTCAAACTGTACAAAGTTGAGGCTGGGGTTTTTTTGTTTGTTTTGATTTTGGGGGGGGGGGTGTCTTGGGTTTTTTACAGATGTTTTCAGTGAAAGGAAGGACTTGCATTGTGGACACTCATGTACTGGAAAAGAAGGCCATGCTACAGAGTGAGTCCTTATTTTCTTTCTTACAGTGTTCAATCAAATCCAGGCAGACAGAGCATCAGACACCCTAGAAGGCCCTGGAGAGAGGTAATCACAGCAGGGAAGCAATGTGGGAGCAAATCCCACTTCTAGGCAGCAATTTCCCTAGCTTTTACTACAAATAGAGCTGCCTTCAGTGGCTCAGCAGCAATATTTAAAAATTAAATTTTAAATTAACAGGAGGACTCTTAAAAAGATCTGCTCTTAATGAAATGTTTCCTTTTTTAAACCTTTCAGAAAAATCCCCTAGATTTAAAAGAAAAAACCACTAACTTTCAAAATATTCTACCCTTTTCCTTTAGACAGCAGGAAAAAATACATCCTTTTATGAATCTGAGTTTTTAAGCTTGAATTGTCACTGCAGAAAAAAAAGTCCATCTCTACTTTACAAATGCCCCAAACTGAAATACTTTGAGACGTGGAGAACATGTTTTTTAGATACAGGTACAGCTATATGGATATGATACAAAATACTTCAACACTTCTAGCCAAAACTATTCATTGAATTTGATCCAAAGTAATAGCTGTCTTTGCTTCAAAATTGCATTTGTGGCAAACGAAACTGATTAGGTAAAAATAATCAATTTTTTAGCCAAGTTGTTGGTCTTTTCATAGGTTTAAATTCAATATTGCATTCAATGTTGTCTTACAAACGTACTAAGTTCATAAAAGCTGTTCCATTCTTCAAATCCTCCTAAAATCTTGTTAGCAGGGTTGGGTCCCTTTTTCCTACACACATCCCCATTAATAGCTCTAACTATGAGTCCAAACTCCATCCCTCATAATATCTGTGTGGGGCTGATAAAAGACAATCACACATGCAAGAGAGGAGATTTCCGAGAAAGGAATAACTCTGCTCATCTTTATCCAAGGGAGTTTGCAGAGGGTAACAAAACATTTTCACTTTTGTAAAGCTAACAAATCTGACCTGGAACCGACAAATGTGAATCCAGGAGTCCTGCAATGCCATTTGGACTTTTGAGAGTGGAGCGGGCCATGGAAACCTCCCACATTTGAAGGAAATCAACCCTGGAATAAAGTTCTGATCCAGGATTTCAGAAGTCTTTTGTATACATGACATGAAAGAGATCACTGTACAGGATAAGAAAGACAAAATCTTGCACAAGGGCAGGAAAGCAGGCCTTGACACACCAGGATTTAGGAGCAGGGCTGTGCAGCATTCATTCCCCTATGCGTGCAGGAGTGCACACACATGCACGTGTGCTGCACACCTGCAGACACGCTCACTCTGTTCATCTGAAACCCTCTTCTTCTCACAATTGCTGCCCCTGAGTAACACCATGTGCTGCTGATGTCACAAGGCAGGACAGTCTGTCTGTGATCAACCAGCCAGCCAGAAAGAACACCACCACTGGGGATGTACAGTTTTGCCTTTTCCCACATTGAATGGGGCATTAACTTCAAAATCTATGACCCTTTAAATCTTTAACAATAATTAATAGGGGAAAGATGACTAATATTCGTGTTTGTCCTTAAACCTGCTCTTGGGACAGAAAATAAAAGCTCAAAGAAAGTGACATTTTGTGTAAGCAAAGTCAACAATATTAGTTATTCCTGAATTAGTTTGTCTTAACTCTGGTGTTAATGCTTTACTTGGCCTTGTGCTCCCAAGTGGATTGCATTTAGCACTTCAGTTCCTACAGCATGAAATATTTCACTGCATAGATTTCCTAGTGCTAACTAGAGCAACCTCAGGGCTGCGGCAATGTCTGCCAGCTGCCATGGGCTACTGCAGCCCTAAGAAACTGTCACAGTCCAAGTGAATCCAGCTCACACTGTCCAGTCCTGCATTCCAAGCCGTGGCTTCCACAGTGTCCCCAGAGCTGCAGTACTGGACCCTTGGTCCAACACACCAAGTGGGCAGACACTTTCCTAGCCCAGAGGAAGACTCACACTATCATCTCTAGGCTTGGCTTCAACACTGCCCACAGAGAGTCAATATTTCACTTCAGAAGGTTTTTTTTTTTCTCTTAAGACATAAATAGTCTGATAGTTTTTTTTCCTTTTTCATCCATCACGATCAATGTATCCTAGTCTACATCATTAATTTACAAAATTATTTTAAGAGGACACTGTGTTCATACCATTTTCAACGTGCCACCTCAGGGAAAACTGTAAAAAATTAGAAAGCTGTTCTTCCACAGCAATCAGAGGTCTGATAGCCAAAGCCACCCTGTGTGTAACAGTCCTACCAAGAGACATGTGCCCATGTAAAGAGTTCACAGTCCAAACCAATAAAAAAGACAAACTCTCCAGTTTTTCCTGTGCCAGCTTTAAACAGTCTTAGAAGTCTTAAAGAGAAGTAGTAAAGTCATAATTTTCTTCCTGAGCCTTCACTGCAGAGGTACACAGGGCCATTTTAAGATGCTGCCACACTCACCAGATCCTGGCATTGCTTTTTGCATACCAGTATGTTACACCAGCTCAGCAAACTCCCTCCATGGCTCACTCCTGAGCCAGGGACAGCAGGCACTGAGAATTTGTTCAAGTCTCCTGCAAAGATCATGAGGAAGTTGGGAAATATAGGAATACCCTGTGGTAAGGAGGTTTTCATATCCAGCTCTGCTGAGTGCTCTGCAAACACAGTCTAAAGACATGCCAAAACAAGTGGAGCTTCAGCAAGTAAGCATGGACCTAGCAATTGCATTCTATTCTCCCTCTTTCCCCTGTTCTGGAATACTTGCTACCACAGAACAGGATGAGCCCCAGGATCCAGAAAAAAACCAGATGAATAAACTAGCACTGCAGTCCAGACCATGTTTCAAAGATGTCAATTTCCTTTGGAATTTTCAAGCCCACAGATTTGTTTTGTTATTTTTGCCCTATTTTAGGCATCACTTGGTGTCAGGCTGCCATTTAAAGGCTATTTAAATTACTGTAGGTAAAAAAAAATTCAGATTAGATTTTGTCCCATTTCAGATTCCTACCAATCAATAATGCAGCAAAATGGAGACAGAAAATGAATGTCCCTTATTTCAGGAGAGCTCACTGCAAGGGCCTGATCCAAAAGCCACTAGGGAGTTAATGGATTACATTCTTAACAAGTTTCAGATGATCAGGCATTTCTATCAGTCATTTGCAGAGATGGGAATGAACTTCAAAGGGTTTGATATAGAACTGAACTTCCAAGGCTTTCTATCTGAACATCCTGGGACTTATAGGTATGTTTCCAATCATCTGCAGATGCAGCCTGCAATGAAAGGAGACAGAACCCTAAAGGTTCTGCATTTTGCAGACAGAGCCGATTAAAAAAAGTGCTTTGTTTGCAGGAGATGGTCAGTTCGTTCCTCCACTGATTCTTATCAGGCACTCACACAAGCTGGCAGTGAACCACAAACAGGAGCCAAACTACTGGAATTTAATGGCTCATTCTCCAAAAACCGTATTGGCTTATAAAGATACACTGTGTTCTCATTCAGTGCTAATTTACTTTAACAATAAACTTATTGTGACTTGTATTCCCACTTCAAAGAGAGTTTTTATGTGGCAACTGGGAGGGGCATAAGTGGGAGTTTCCCCCGGGTGAATAAAACAAAGATACAGTAAGGTGAAGGAAAAAAAGCTCAGTAATTATCCTCCATGGGGTGTAAGGCGATATAATAGCAATGCCTCAAATTATTTGCAGACATGTCCATGTATTTGAGAGAAATAAAAGCTTTCAGAGGATAACACACCTGTGCCATGGGTAATTGCCCTCACTTGCAAACTAGAACTGCCCAACAGATGTTTGTTCCACCACACACAGACAGCAGGAGCATTAGGAAAACTTAGTCTCTTTGAGAAGTGGAAAATTATTAAGCCCACCCTAAACTGGTACAAAGCAGCTTTGTCTATCCCTCCTCCTCTGGCAGCTGCTTCAGCCAGAGAGCTGCTCGTCCCTTGACAGGATAAACCCAGATGTGAGCTAGCCCAAAGGCTGCCCGTGAGGTGGGCAAGACTCACAGAAGGGACAAAAGATGGACACCTGCACCTGTGGGAAGGTGCCAACAGCCAGGGAAGTGCACAGGGAAGAGGCTCCAGCATTCCTGTGAGACTCCAGCAAGCCCATCACGATGCCCTGGCAGTAAAGGTGCTCAGTGGTTGCTGGGGAACAACAAGCTCACCCCATCAGGACAATTTGGATCCAGCAGCCTGAGCTTAAGGCAAACTGACACTTCAGCATTTTTGAGCCACTGTCGGGATTTTCCAGCATGGTATACAGCCCCACTCCAGCACGTCTGGTTGGGCTAGTCCTGACACAGCCAGGGCTGCAAGACTGCAACACATTGAGAGATGGATTCCTAAAGGCACCTGGGGCCTCACTTCCATTGATATAGCTGCAAAACCACAGTGTGAATATCTGTGAATAGCTGGCTCTAGCATCTCCCCTTTCTGTTATTAATACGCTCATAGCAAAAGCATTTTGCTTTCCTTTCTCCTCCTAAGCAGCCCCAGATTCCTTTCACAGCACCACCTGATTCAATCCAAGCACCCCTGGAGCACATTGTCTCCTCAGCCTCATCAAAAACTCTACTCTGGAAGAGCAACCCAACAGAAGAGCTGTTTGCAGGACACTGGAAGGGACAAGGTCAGCCTGACTTCTACTCTGTGGGCCACAGCTGCCTAGAAAAATGCTGACTAAAACAGTTTTTCTTGAAAAAGATCAATATCATTTTGTTCAAACCAAAATGTTTGGGGAAACATGTCAATTATGATAAAACTGTAATGGGGAAAAGAGTCCAAACATTCCACTGCAATCGTACCATATAGTTAATGCTACTGTAAATATTTACATTGACCCTTTTTAGCCATGCATTTGATATTTAGTATGACTAGTACACTAAAACATTAAAACTAATAGAACAATTTCTGGGGAAATAATCAACATTTCCCTGAATTTGCTTAACACGAGATGCTGAGATTCTAATTTTTCACTTCAATTACAAGTGAATTTTAATTTTTAAACACTTAGACTTCCTGCCAGATAGGAGCTCCTTACCACCAACAGTCCAAGGTCAGAGTAGTTCACTCCAATTGCTGGTACACCTCCAGCCTCTTGCTCCTGCAGGAGCCACTGGGAGGTGGTGCACCAAACAGGTTGTCACAGGGCAAAGCTGCTGCAGCCCAGAGTTGACACACTCAGCACAAGTGAAGAGACAAAAACAGCACTACTGGCCAGAGCCTGCTCCTACAACACTCTCCCTAGGGGCAGATCCCATGGTCTCTCATCATGTAGAGGCAACTGGAGACATGTTTGACCACCACAATTTTTTCATCTCTTGCCCCAGCTTGTCAGTCTGTCCCTGAAGATATTAGTATTTCCCTCTAACTGCTGAACAGTCAGTAATCTCCATCTTGCATGTGTCACACGCGTTATTAAAAACAGCCAAATGCACTGGGAGATCCATCATTCAAAGCACCATGCTGGGTCTCAGCCACAGCAGCACACGCCAGCAGCATGGCGGCAGCCATCACCTCTGAGTGTGCTACACCCCCCAGGTGTGATACCTGTTTCATCTGCTGCTCCTTTGTTGTGATTGCTCTGCAGCTGAAGCTCTTGCAAACTGAGCTCCCCAGACAGGGAGATTGTTGCTGTGCGCCGCAGTTGTACCCACGTGTCATTAGAAAAGTTTGCCTGAAGAAAAGGTTTCAAAATGTTTTGCAAAGTTGCCACCTACTTTTGTTAAGTAAAGCATCCACTGAAGCTTATGTCTAGGTATATAAAAGCTATACAACTATTTGTACATGTCTCCATTGTCATCTCTCAGCCCAGCAAAACACAAAATCCCGGAAGTGTCTATTTCCTCCCTAATGGTGGGCACAGAAAGGTGTTTAATCAGAATCATTTAAAGCACATTTAGAGTAGTCTCTGAAGCCAGCCACATTTTCTTTTCTCCAAGCCCATCACCCTTTCCTCCTCTTCCTTGCCCTCTGGCAATTTTCTGAAATGCCAAGTGCACTGCCTGGTATAACCAGCCTCATTTCTCATCAGAAATGCTCTAAATGATCCTGCTGTGCACGTGGAGCTTGCACTAGATGGTCTCAAGAGGGCCCTTCCAGCCTCACCTGCTTTCCTTCACAGGAAAGCCAAACCAATGTGGGAGAAAAATCTGAACAATATAACACTGTTACTTCCAAAGGAAAAAACTCTGCTCTTCCTCCTTCATTCAAAACCTGCTGCTGCAGCCTTTTCCACAATACCTCCCAATACTTCATACAGTTGAAACCTGATGCATCCATCAGTTGGATGCAACTGGGAATCTTGCCAAAATATTTAACAGGTGTCTTGCAATATTTGTCAAGCACCTTACAGCATCAACTGTGAGTCAGGTGAATCTGGGAGAATTTTAACTAGCATTTGTTTAAACCACACATTGGAAAGCTATCCCACTTATTGGAGTGGGCTGTGCATGTTTAAAGTAGAAGCCCAGTGCACCTGAAAAAAACCCACCAGAAATTAGGAAGCAGTTGAGGGTCTTTTTACTCTTAAACTCTCATAGTTTTTACTGTTCTATTTGGTGTGCTGGAGTTTACCAATAGCTGGGCTTGAGAATATTGATATTATCAATTGAGAATGGTTTTGAACATTATAATGTAAAATAAATAGCTTTGCCTTATAACTGTCATTTTTGTGAATTTCATGCAGTAGATATTATAAAATCTTTCAACTGGATTAGGAAACTTAAGACTCAAAGGAGGCTGAATAAGATGTAGCTGATTTCCTGGTATTTACAGGATAATTTGAGCAGCTTCTTTTCTGTCTTGCTTCACCAAAGGACTGTGACTATGTGATCCCACAATTCTAGTACCTTAGAGGGGATTTCTGACCAAACTGTATATGTATAATGTGTATAAACTGTGTATGTATAATCCCAGTTCTGCTTTGGCCATGGTGAAGATTAACAATTTCCAAATTTTTCCAAAAGTTGCTTTGTTTGTTTCTACTGCTGTTTTTTCAGGGGAGGAATGAAAAGGAAATGAAAAGTAATGAAAATACCTTTTGGTTTACCTGTTTTACTTCACAAATACCTCCATGCCACCTTAGACACTTCTGAAAATGTCAAGCCTCTTACAGGCAGTATAGATACCCTCCTTGGCATCCCTGCTGCTCGTGGGTTCAGCCAGGTTGTCAGTTTATCAAGAGAATTTGTCTGCAACACTCTACACTGACCATGAAATCATATTGCCCATTATTTTCCTTTTTATCTGCACTTCCCACAAACCACAACAATCTACAAGAAAGCAGGGCTTAATACTCCCAATGCATCTTTGTCTGACAGCTCTGTTACTTGAATATGGTCTGTACTTCCCACTTGGTGCCACACACTGACATGGTGTTGTCAAGCACTCACATAGTGAACGGAGCTGCACTGTGCTTTTCTTGTAATTCAGTAGTTTTAGGGTTCATAGAATAGAGGTAAATGGGGACAAGATGGTGAAATTTGGGTGGTACCTCACGTACTTCTCCTTCTTCCTCGTCCTCCATCTTTTTGGGTGGTGATGGCACAAAGTAGTTAGAGTGGATTGGATCAAAGCAGAAATTACACTTTTAGTGTGAGCACTAGGCATTGGTACAAAATAGCAAATAACCAACACGTAGTTATCTGTATAAATGTTAGGGGACATCCGCTGAGGTGGGCAGTCGCCTCATGCCCCAGCTGCTGTCCGGACCTCGGCTGGGAGCAGAGAAAATTCTGAGATACCAAATAATAAACATCACGCGAAACCTGAAAATAAACCTTGAGGACTCCTCTTTTTTTATGCTAATGCAACTCGGGGCTTTTAGAGGGCCAAGGACTTTAAACAACCTAAATCTCCAGTGAGGAAATCCTCCCAGAGAAGAAAGAATTCCTTAATCTGGAAAATGAAAAAGAGAAGACTTGAATGAAGTGCTACTGATTAGTCTGCCAGCTCTGGACTGACGACAGCAGAGCATGCAATCAAGGAGTTTTTCACGGACTTCCTTCTGGGAGCTCCAGTCCAGAGGCACAGCTTTTCACAAGAGACAACAGGCAATTGCTGTATTCAGGTTAACCTGCTGCCTGTGCTCCTATGTGCTACCACTGTGTTAAGGGTCCTAAGAAGTGCTGATAATGAGGGTATGTACACTCATGCTCTTCCTTCAGGTGCAGCATAGAAAGTGCCTCAGTTTATCTGCAAATATACCCTGTCTAATAGTATTTCTTTATACCTTATTTACATCTGAAAGGTGCTGAGATAGTAGAAAATGGGGGGTGTAGGAGTACAGCAGTGAAGCATTCTACAGCTGACTCAGGAACTCCAGGTAAAGGTGTGAACCACCACTGACTGAAAGAAGTGCCTTATATCAGACCTATTGCTTTATACTAAAAAATTAAAAATAACAGGAAGAAAAAATAGAAAGTTGTTAATGCTGATAGAACAACACCATCTTCTAACACATTTCCCACTTCCACAGAAAGTTTTATCTAACGCTAATGTCAGTGATACGGGAAACTGGTGTTCTTTCTAGGGGAGGTCCAGCAGCAAAGGCAATTTGTGTCTCTGACATTTTAAATGACATGCTGTCTGCAGCAGAAGAGATGAGAGCTATTAGATGAACACTTATTTGCTGCATTTTTAAACTCTGGCACACTGTGTCAGAAGACACCTTAGCCTACCTGGGATTCTGGTGTCAAGTACACAGCCTGCCAGTTAATGAGTTACTTAATAGCTCATAAAGTATCCCCTAGACTACCCTCAAACTATAACCATTCCCATGCAGCAAACCAAGCACTGATCATCACACACTTACAAGCATTTTCCATATCAAATGTAAGAAAGCAGAAGAAAGACACTGCTAAGATCCATTAAATTCTTGATACTTTTTGTTGAGGGGTGGGAAGACTGGCATCCTGCCCACATGCTGGGGGACAGACCTTTCCAGGCTGCCATTTCATTTGGTCACTAAAATATGGAGAGACAGCTATACTGTGTAATCATCCCATAACACTTCAACACAAGCTTTATACCAGGATTCTAATACTGACTTCAATCAAGACACAGTTTCTCTTTTCCTGAACAATAAGCACGGCCCTCGTTGGCTCACATAGACTGCAGCAGGAGTAGAGCGTGGCAGAAGCTAAGCCTGGTTTTCTCTGGCTCAAAGGGCACTATCCACTGGCACAATTACCCCAACTAAAGTGTCTGGATGGACTTTGAAATATGGCAGAAAACGTGAAAGTTTGCAAATTAACTTTTATGTTCCACCCCATTCGGCTGGTGTGAAGTGCATTAATTGCTACCTTGGAGAGTGTCAGAGAGGGTACTGGATGCAGAATATTTAATGTGAACATCTGTACTTACAGGGTCACTGGCAATAGCAGTGGTTATCCAAGTGACTGGCAAACCAAGCCTCCAGCTCAAAGGTTGCTATTTCACTTGGATCTGTGTTTATGTCCTACTACTACCATGTGTTTCTTTCCTCATACACAAGTCCTCAGTCAGAAACCTATTTAAACTAGACTCTCTGAACAATAGTAGAATATAGTGCAGTCATAAACTATAAAAAGCATTAATGAGAATTTGAAACTATCTAGCATGTACTTAGAGAGCTACCATGCTGTCCTAAAGTGTTTTATTCCAGGAGAGGTCTGGTATAAATGAGTATTCCACATGTAGTGGCTTATGGATATGCAATGTATACCTAAGCTAGTATAGCAAATAATGAATGAAGTCTTAGCAGGAAACATAGGGCACTTACTGGAAGAAGGTTTTTCCAGACAACTGTGATTTCAACATCAGAATTATAAAATACTTCAAAAGTCAACATTTCTTCATAGTGATGCCCGCTATACCTCACAGATTCAGCACTGCATGCAAAGCACACATCACAAATGATGCCTGCTCACGAGCAAGCAGCTTATCTGCAAACATACATTCTCTGAACACATGCACTGTACCTGTGCTTGCAGGCACAGTTTGCAGCACTCAACGTTCCTTAACTTCCTGAGAATCTGTGGGCTGTTTTAACAAGGGAATTAAATACCCTTTTCAGTAATAATCTCTCCTTCCCCAGAGCCTTCTGGAGAATTTTGTTGTTGTTTTTTGATTATTTTTGCTGCCAAATGCACACAGTCAGAGCTGTACAAGGCAGCTTTTGTCTTCCACAAGAACAAGCTTCATTGACCCAAGAACCTCCAAGGCAGTGTCACTTCCCTCACGTTAGTATGCATGGCTGTGCTGCTGGAGCTGCAGAGAAGGCCTCCAGGGCTTGGCACTTCAGCATGATGCCAGCAATGACATCATCTCTCAGTGAACCTTTGGAAGAACCTCAGAAGTTTGGACTGGGCTGAGCAGATCTGGACAGGTGCTGGTGTGTGATCAGGCAGAGCTTTCCAGGAGCAAGGCAGAATATTGTCCCACTGCAGGCTCACAGAGCACAGCGTGGCCCTGGAGCCCCAGTGCACCCACTTGGGCAAGCTCATTCCTCTGCTATAGCTGCCAGGAGCCACTTCTTGCTGCTTCTGCCTTTTGCAGAGTGAAAGGGGTAACTGAGCTGGAGGAAGCCTGCAGAACCTCGCTGTGGAGGGGGACACATGCCAAGGAAAGAAGCAGGTTGACTTTAAAAGCATCACGATGCGTTTAACCAAGCTGACAGAACAGGAAGAAAGACCGAAAAAACAAACTCAAGGCAAACTGCATTTGATCTGGAAATTATTAATATTTGAGACAATAAAGGCAGACCCCCTGAATACTGTTTGCATAGAATCCCTCCTCAGAGCCAAACCACACTTTAAAGCACTTCATCTCGAAGGAGTTCTGCTGAATTGAAACTGAACTACTACCATGACTAGAGGGTTTTGGTGCCAAAAGATGTCAGATTGAACACGAAACAGAATTTTCATTCTTTTGTGTCCTCCATAAATATTAACAACTTGACACCCCATAATGAAAGCAAAATGCACTTAAGCACGGGCAGAAAAACCAAACTAGCCAACCATTCTTCTTTTAGGATTACAATTGGAAATTAGCTGTAGAGGTCAGAGTTTTCCAGCATCACTGTAGGCTGGGATTAACTCTGCAGATATTGAGTGCACAAGAGGAGCATTTGGCCTTGCATGGTGCAAGAGGATTGCAATTCCATGAAAAATCCACGCCATCCTTCCAGCCCTTAGCTGGATGGAACCAGCTGCCAAATCCTTGTCTACCAACTCAGCCCACACTCATGGCCAACAAGCAGGGCAGGGAAGTGCAGCACAGGAGGGCCACAGCACCTCACTGGGCTGCTCAGGAGCCCTCCTGAAAAGGCCCAACACTCATCGTGGCCAAGAGGCAAGAAGTGACAGGAAAAGCACAGCAGCCAGGATTTGCTGGGACCCATTGCTTTGATTCACTTTTTTCATGTATCTGATAAAAGTATCTGAATGTCTTTATGGGGAAATAAAAAGCACCTCAATTTAAATCAGAAAATAATGTTTTTGAATCAGTTTCTATCATGTCCATCAAAAAAAGGTAAAACTGAATCAGTCTGGAATATCCACAAAGCACAGAATGTTCTGAATTCTGTGTTTCTCATCCAGCATCTCTCAATAAAACTTTTCTAGATAGCCCTTGGAGAGACCAGAGGAGGGCAGGAAATTTACTCTGTGTGGGAAAAGTATTGGGGAATAAAAATAGGGAAATATTTGCTTTCATTATCCCCCCGCACAGGCCAACAAAGGCTTTTGCACACACTGTAAGGGAAGAAACATTTAAAATACTTAGGTTCTTGACCAGAGCAGCACCTTTCACTCAATATATCTGTAGTACCTTGATGCTACTCTGAAAATAATTTTAAAAGCAGAACATTGCTACCACCACATTTACTGGTACCTTCAGATATTTTCTCTCACTAGTTTTAGAACCAACTTTAGAAAACAAAGCGACAATTAAAGGGGCAGTGGTGCATCAGGCAGTAGGAATGCTCCTCAGACAATCACAAATATTTGAACTTTTTACTCTTCAGGCTTTTCCAGAGAGTCTTTTGAATACCTGACCTGCTTACCAGGGAGTTTTACTTGCTGAGGCAGGAGCAAAGGAAGCTCACTGAAGGCTCTGCACACCAAGGCAAAGAGCAGCTTTGCTCAAGGAGAGCTCCTTCTCGACAGTGAGGGTATGCACGAATGCTTTGCTGCAATGTCCTGCTGCTGCAGGGATCAGGGCCTGCCTGAGCTCCAAGTTATGTTTCCACATCCTCCAGTACCAAAGGAAGGCACTGAGGAGTCTGTTACTTAAACAATTTCTCCATGGTTAATTACTGCATGGGAAGAGAGTAGCCTTAGGTAAATTTCTGAACCTCAAACTATGTGCTAGAAAGACAGTCCCAGCATCAAAGAAACACAGAAGACAGAGAATCCTGTTGTTTCTAGCAAGAAATTACATCTGTTTAAAGTCTAAGGAACCCAGCAAACAGCTCTGTGGGGAGATACTTCTGCAGTGAGTCCCTATAATTATCTGGGGTACCAGTTACTGCCATTGTCCTGGCTCCTTCCTTAGCACAACCTTGGAAACACTGACCTCACCCATCAAACACCTTCAGTAGAAATCTCAGACCCTCCTGAACGGGAACCCAGCCCTATCTGGAAAGTCCTACTGTCTCCGACTGAAATAAGTTGTATTTTCATGCTCCAGTAAATACAAACTGTGGGTGAACTCCTTTCAAGGAATGGTTAGAGCTCTGAAATGTTCCTAATCTCTAAATTGTTTAGGTAATTTCATTTGACTTTGCTGATAGATCAGGAATGTATTTTGCAGAATCATTTACTGATTGCCCATTTCATTCCTTTTCAAGTGTTTTCAGAAAGGCAGGGAAAGGACAGGGACATTTCCTATACTGTCTTTCTGCCACTTGCACCATTACAATATTTGTTCTCAGGTGTTCAAATATCATCTCCAAGTGAAAGAGGATGTTCACTCTTTCACTGTCTGGCTCTTGCTGTCTACCACTGCCTTTACTGCTCCCTGGCAGCTGCTTTAAGAGGAGGTGCAGGAGCAGCTGCTGTAGCAGTGCACAGAGGAGCGATGACCTCTGACAGAGGTAACTCATACAAATGCTTCTAGAAGGGGCCACAAGCCACCACTTACCCCACCAGCCATTTAAAACTCCAGCCACAAAACTGCTCTGAGTTCCCCCAGCTGTCTGTACAACACGGCCTCTGGTGTTTGACCAATCCCAGAAAAATTTCACCAGGTCAACCTACATTTATTTAAGAGCATTTTGACGAGGTTGTGCAGGTACTTTACTGCATGATCAGCAACTGTTCAGGTGAGAGCTTCTACTCTAACCCCAGCAACTGGATCCCAGCAGCCTGTCCTATCCAGCAGATGCTACTACCCTTCCCAGGGCTCAGGTTTATTTGATCCAGCCTTTATGCAAAAGCACATAAAAACAATATAAACACATTTATATAAGAGACAAATGTGTGTGTTTAAATTAGCTCATTCCACAAACACAGGCTATTGAACAGCCCCATCTGCACACGGGGAAGGCAGCAACGGCCAGGTGCATGCGTAGGAGAAAGGAAGGATGAAGCAAGGAGGAAAAAAAACAGGAACAAGAGCTGAGTGCAACACGAGGATGTAAAGACAAGGAAAGAAAACTCGTGTCTTAGCCACAGATGGAGATGACCCGTGTCACTGCTGCTAAAGCTGGTGTGGAGTGGAAAGGCAATTCCAGGGCTGTGGGTGGGGATCCTGCAATCCCACCACCATCAAGCTTCACTCTTCAAGGGCTTTCTGCAAGATGCTGGTCCTTGGCAAGCCTGGCATCCACCTAAGTGTGTCTGGCAGCCCTGTGGGCTTTCTATGCTGTGACAGCCATAGCATTTCACTGGGAACAAACAGGGGTCTGAAAGAGTGGATAAAGAAGAAAAAAGATCAAAGAAATTGATCCAAAAATCCTGGTGCACCTCCCTGCCATCTGCTGGCATGCAAGTGGCCTGTCCAGAGAAAGATTTATAGCAGCCTGAGAGCAGCCAGACCTCAAACTTCTCTGGGAACACCAGCTGGGACAAAGTCCCCAGCATTACTTCATGAGTTTGACTCAGATGTGACATTTCAGTTTGAGAGAAGTTTTTGGAAACATGCTAAAGCTGAAGCAGAAAGTTAGAACTTCCAAGGTGGCATCCTCAGCTCTGACCAGGAAGCCAAGATGACAGGTGCTCAAGGGCAGCAGGCTACAGCAGGGCAGAACACCCTCCTCTTGAAAAGGAAAGCTGCACTGAGACAGAATCCATAAATACTCACTGCCTGGAGTCTGGTCTGAATAAAAACCATAGGGGATGCCCTCAGGACTAAATGTAATGCTCTATACTTTAATGATACATTCCCTTGCATTGTTAAATTTGCTCTTTCCTTAGATGCTAAGGTGCAGACTAACTGAGAATTCCTTGGAAAATCTGTGGCATTACATGCCCAAATATTTGAAATTTAATGCACATGGGTCTTTTAGACCCATAGGACTTGTCTCAAGAACTTATTCTCAATTCCTATGCATCTCCACCTTTACATGTGTATTTAAAATAAGCGAATATCACTGGATTTTGAGCATCACCAAAATTCTCATATTAAACATGCTTGTCCTGAACTGCCTTAGACAATCCTAGCTTTTACCAGAGAAAATTTTAGTAATTCTTTTTTTAAAATATATATATATACATAGTTAAATTATTCTGTTAAACTTTTTGATATGCATTAAAGCCATCGTATCAGAAAAAAAAATCACAATGTTGCTAATTTAATTTAAACCAGCCATGAAAACAAAGGATTTAACTACAGTGCAGTTAATGATTCCAATAAAAAAACCCTCCAACCCTAGCTGTTTACATGTTTTACACAAAGACTTTTCCTGGCCCCTTTTAGCTGTCCATACAATGCATTGTTAAGTTAACACTTAATAACACCAGCTTAATATATAACAGAGGGAAAGTGCACTGCAGCCTCATTTGCTCTATTTAGCAAGTCCTATTAAATTCTGGTTTTCTCCCTCAGAAGATCATAAATATACCAATGTTCACCTTTGAGAACGAAAGTCTAAAGTGCAACATAATACGGGCAAATCGCTTGACAAGTAATTTGTGACCCTCAATTTGAAACCACATTAAAAGTACCTATTCTGCTAAATGGGAGAGCCGAGGCCAACTGGAGCATGAAGCAGAAGAGGGTATAAGTTGCCATTTCCCTTCTCTCCCGAAGCCTGAGAGCCCAACTGGGAGCAAGGCTGACTGTGACACTACCTGCAAGCCTCGGCTTCCAGAGGAATATCGCTGTGCAAGCTGGCACAAGCCAAACCCCCAAAGAAACGGGTGTAAGAGGAGAAAACACATTCTGGCTAGGACTTCAGCAGAGATAGGGTTCTCTTGTTGATAGCTGGCAGAACACCCTCAAATATAGGAAAGGACTCTGAACAAAGCTACAAATATGTCTGAGTTTGAGTAGCAACAAAAAAGCAGAGCTCCTGCCAGTACATTCCTGACAGCACTGACTGACACTCAATGAGGGGTTTGGGTGGTTTTGAGGATGGTAGTGTATGTATTAGCTCCTTTGCTGGAGTAAAAATTCTTTCAAAGGATATTTTACTGCAAAGCACCTAGTACCTCAAAGCCTTGCCTGAATTCCCAGACAACACAAGCACCCTCAGAGATGAAGTTCCAGGTCCAGCTCTAATGTATACGTTTTTACCAGTTGTTCAAGGTATAATGTAATTAATTATAACAATTCAGCAGCAATTGAGCATGCATTTTACACAACATTATAACAAAAGCAAATGAAGAGATAATTTCTAGACACATCTTTTCTTTCTAAACCCCAAATTTTTTTGTGATATGTTCTAAATGAGGCAAATTGGTACAGCTGCAACATGGCCAGGACTCTCCTGCCTCATAATGAGGTTTGGCTGGCCTGAAACTTCCCTTTGTTATGAAGAGCAGAGAAAGCCTCTATGCCCTTTACTTCCAGGCGGCTATATTGTAAATGCAAAGCAGAATCTACAGCTACCTCAAACAGAGAAATACAGAACATTTCTAGCTTTGATTCTCCATCACCAAGCTGCACTTGGCAAAGGTGGTGAATGTCTGCACCCCTGACATCCCTGGTTACTCACTCCTACTAAACACAGGCCTGCTGCAGAAGAGCTGTTCCAGCTAGAGCATCTCAGGGAATCTCCCAGGCAAACAAACCCTCTGGTGTCCCCTTGTGAGGCTTAACCCCCTCTGTAGGTGGTACCAGTAAAAGTCACCTCCACTCCCTCATACATGCAGCACTTACACTGTGATCCACCTCTCTAAAAACTGTTACACACAGCCTGTAGGGATGCTGTGGATTTCATAAGATGCTGATTATACAGAGCTGCAGAAGGCATCCAACTATAATATTGATACAGGGTGGATCACATGGCTGTAAATTTGCAGGGACATTCCATAATCAGTTGGCATCCAACATTACAGCTTGCTGGCCTTCAGAATCTCTGTCAGATGCATAATGGGGAGTTTTAATTAAAACAACTACCCACAACTTTGCAAAGAGCTAAAGATCAAGAGCCTGCAAAACCTGAAGAGAGATGAGGTTTGTTGTTTTCTTTTCACCCTCAGATACACTACGAGTGGTGGTCACATACTAATTACAGCTCTCTTACAACAGCACACTGGGCAGTTTTCCAGACTGGTGTCTCCACTGCAAACAAAGCCAAATGCAGCTTATCAGACTCTGTTCATTTTGTCCCACCTGGAGATGTTTCAACACCTCAGCTTCAGTCCTGGGGAATTACAGTATTTCATACTTTGGGCATTTAAGTTCTATAATGGATAAAGTGATGAATTTACTGCTCCTCCTGGATTCTCACCAAAGCAAAACTTATCTTGAAGAGGCTAAAGGAGCAACAGAAGCCACATCAGTAGTGCCAGCACACCAGTGGTGATGATGCCATACAGAGAACCTGCATTTGGGGCAAGGGGAGCTGAAACCCAGGTGGGCCATCTCCCAGCTGCAGGGGCATTCAGACAATTCACAGCTACCAACTTTCTGCATGGAAAAGATCTGTGAAGTAGGATTGAAAAGGCAGAAGAAGCTGGAACAGCTGCAGAGACTTGTGACTGGATCATTCCCTGATCCAGTATTTTGATGTAGGTTCAAAACATAAACGTTGCTTCCTTACACCTGAGCTCTGTGCTCTTCCTGCTTGGTGGTCCCATGAAAGAGCTCACTGCCAACTTCAGCATTAGCTGCTTGAAACACACGCTTTGCATGCATGTTATTTCTCACAACTAATTTGTTCTTCTGCAGCTATTTACAGTTCATTGCCTAGGTATCCAGTAGAAAAGGAAGGTAGAGATTTACCCTATAGGACTTCAGTGGATTTTCTCCTTTCTGTCTCCTGATTCTTCTTCCCACATTTTCCCAAGGCTGGAAACACAGTGTTATGCCTAGGCTCTGTCCCTGAGGTGCTGTTCAGTCAGCTTTCCTGCAATTAATTGCCAGCCAGTCATATTACAGGATGACAAGGAGGGATTTGTCATGGCTGGGCTGGAGAAAGCATGGGCTGCAGTACAGCACTCACTGGTAAGCAGCACATCAAATACCTGAGAGCAGCACAAGGACATTGGACAAGGCACACTATTTGAGCTGAGCCTGGTTTTGTAAAAACCAAACCATGTTTCATTGCCATGGCATCTTCAGGTTGCTGGACAGCTGCAAAAGCCCTGGCTTGTGTTTGCCTTTCCCCAATTCTATGGTGGCAGCACAAGAGAAAAAGTATTTCTGTGACAGCAGAAATCTTGCTGCATTTTGCAAGTTGTCCGGATGTCACATAGGGGACTGCACAGGAGTCTTTTCTAATGGCTGCTGAACCCCCCAGAACTTATACAAAGTGTAGTTTTCTCTCTGCGCCCTAAAACGTGTCTAGCTTTTGCTAACAGTGATGTTTAGAGACGTGTTGGCAGCCAATTGTATCATTTCATATAGGCTTTGGGTGCTATTTGTGGTGGACTCCAAAAATGTCTGTGAAAATATTTTTGTTCAGTTGCCTTTCCAGATAGCAGAAATCCTAAATTCTCTGCATTTGGTGCTGCATAATGTGTAAAAGAGACTGAATCCTAATGCACAAAACAATTACTATACATTCATTTACCAGCGGAAATTACATATTACCAGCTGTTAATATACAAATTGCTACCTAAATTGCTAATTTTGAAGCTTATCTATGTTCTCTTGGTTCACTTTGGTCCACTAAACCCTATGCATTCGTGAGCTGCTCAGTAAGGATCCACAAAAAGTTCTCTCAGAAAAGCAGTGTCAGATTTCAGTCAGGATCCACAGCTCTGCAGAGAAAGGAGAAAAGCCACTGCTCGACATTAATAAAGAGGAGAGTTGAGTCTGTGTAATCAGGACTCATATCACATAGTAATAAGTATGCTAAACCTACTGTCTATAATATAGCTGTATCAAGAGCCTGTAGTTCTGGCCACTGCATGTTTGGAGATATATAGGTTTAGATTTTAAGCATTTATAGAACAAAACTAATCCCGCTTTGGAGCTAAAAAATTATTATAGGCAGGAGTCTTTCATATCAGAAATCCTTCACATGTTTGTTATTACATGAATCCTCCAGAATATGTTCTAGCAAAAATACTTGGCAGGGTTAGAAAGCTCCAATGTACTTGTTCTGTTTAAAAAAAAACGAGTTAAGATTGCAAGGCTAGAGATGCAGTCATACGCCTGAATATAACCTGAGACACAAACCAGTAGTGGGAGGACCATTTATACTTAGTGACTAGGTTGTCAGCGTGAAAACCACAAGTGGGTTGTAAGTGTAGGGTTGGCTGTATTTAGCTTTTTTATATTTGCTGATTCAGCTCTGACAATCCAGGGATGCTTAGTCAAATTGTTGCTCAGTTTGACTAAGCAGACAGTTTTGTTTGCCTTATCTCAATCCATTTGGCTGATAACAAGGCCTGACAAGAAGCACCGGTATTTTCTTTAAAGATCATCTTCTCCAAATGCAATCTTGCTTGTCTTCACCACCCTTGAAACCAGACACGTGAAAGAAAGACTCCAACTATGTCCTCTTTATGGCACATAAAACCACAACTAGTGACACTTGGTCCACAGGAAGGATTTGTATGCTAGTGTCAGTTGTGAAATGCAAACGGATCAATAATTTGGGGGGTTTTCTGTTTCAGAAGCATTTTTTAAAGTGTTCATTAAATGCCAAACCACTTCACACTATGTTTTTCTTCAAGTATGGCTGTATGACACATGTTGACCTTGCCCACAGTTATTGGTCACTATTAATCAGAAACAGCTCCTCTTCCTTTTCCCTTTCCTTCAGGAAACCTCGCTCTTAAGTGGTTTTGGTGCCATTTTCAGAGAGGCAGTTCAAAAAACTAAGGACTAGAATGACTTCTGTTTTTTTAAAGGTCTAATGCTATTTTGAAAGTTTATAAGCAGTCAGCAGTGACATCACTTTTCTAACATATGTTCTTAAGCATAAGCGGTGGGAATTTCAAAGCACATCCAGCACTGGCCTTTTTTCTTTTCCAACTGAATCAATAATCAAACTTCTACTGACCCTAATGGCAACTAAATTCAGCAAATACCGTAAAAGCCTCACTCAAAGCAAAGCAATTAAGGAGTTTGATAAAACCTGCAGTCCTGGGATTCGGGATTCAAGGCAGTACAGGACTCCTCACGGTGTTCCTCTTCCCGGTGGATGGCCAGCACATCTGGGCTCCTCAGGCAGCCAGATGTGCTCCGGGGCTGCAGAAGTGGGATCGCCTGCCTGAGCCCTCCTGCCTTCATACGGCTCTCTCACCTTCCTACACAGTATGAAAAAATAATAAGGCGCTGTTTTGATAGAGACAAAATGGTTGTTCAAATACTTCTGCTAATTTCACAAAGATGTATGATAATGTTTCACATATGGCTCCGCGCCTTTTAATAACAAAAAATTGAACACACGTTTCAAGACACAAGTTTTGTTGATATGCTGCTGATAGTCCAGAGTAACTGTTTGCCTGGTGGTTTTAATTATTCTAAAGACAGCCCAGGGATCATTTACCCAGAGCTAATGGGTTTAGGGGCTCTTTGAGAAGCGCGATAAGCCCACAGATGTGGCCGGGAATGGCGCGGGGGTCAGAGCCGCTGCGGGGCCCACACTCTGCAGGACGAGGAGGTCACAGGGAAGGGTTTATCCAGCAGCCTCCGGCCTCTCAGTTATGCCGTGGCCGTTGGGATGGCTGTGTCCTGTGTAAACATCCCTGTTTTCTCTGGAGGGGACTCTGATCCGGAGAGCACAGTCCACAGGCTCCAGAGCCGCCTCCCGCCTCGGCGGCAGCGCGCCCAAGGACGGGGCTGGAGCGCTGCTGTGGGCAGCAGGCCCCGAGGGCTCCGTGTCCCCAGGGCCGCCCCAAGGGCTGCCCTTTACCCTGGCAGCACGGCCCCTGTGCTGGCCAGTGCCCCACGGCGGCGGCGGGCCCGCAGACACGGCTGCCGGGCTCCCCTCAGGCGGGGGCCCGCCGTGCCAGCGCCGCCCGGGGCCCGCCGAGCCGGCTAAAGTGACAGCGCCGGCTAAAGTGACAGCGCCGTGGCTGCACACAGGGCTTGTGGTTGCCCTGCACAAGGAGCTAGGCCGTGTTGTCACTGTCTGTGTCACCAGCTGCACAGCTCGCCTACCTGGGCCTCTCCAAAGCCGGGAGGACGAGCTCTCCCACGGCTGCGGCTTCCCAGCTGCAGTGCTTTTACCCGGATAGCGGTGGGGAGTGTTTGGAACTGCATCAGGATGGTTTAGGCCCAGCTCTCACTTAGCACTCATCTAGCACAAAGTCACAGCTGGGATTCCTGGATCACACCGGAAAAAGGCAGGTAGGAATCTGGCCTATTCTGTAAAGACTGTGTTACACCATGTTAAGCACAGCTTCTTTTAGAACACTACTTGTTAATCGTTCTAGATAATGACTTGTATTTTAGGGATTAAACATAGCTCATTGTATGAACCCTAGAAACATTTTACAGGCAGAAATGATTTTATCTAGAATATGAAAAGTATAGGTACAAGAATCTCTAGCAGGCAGACACCAACAATATTTTGGATTCAAAGTTAAAAAACAGATTTAAAGCACCCGAAAATGCAACAGGTCAATTCCCTCTGGACTGGGAGTAAGTAGGAGGTCAACAGCTTCATGGACAGCAACAGAGTCATCCTCTGTCAGGAGCAGGAGAGCAATCAGACTTGCCAGCTGCAAAGAAATCTTGGCAATTCGTGTGGACCTTAAGAAAGGGACCAGACCTGCCACATTACAAGTTTCTCCTTCTTTGCAAGAGACCCTATCAATTTTGCAGAGGTTTTCAGCCCATTATCACATTACAGGTAGACAGTTGTCATAAAGCATTAGATCTAAGCAGGGCTGACAGCATAACTGCAGGCTAGCTCCAGGCTTGGCAGTCTGTGCAGCACCTGCAGGCGCAGGACCACAGTGTGCTCCATCCAGAGACAGGCTGGTGTAATCTGCTGTGAATCACTTTGAATTGCTGCCCTTAATTGACAGCGCGCTCAAGACCTGGCCCACTGTGTAGACAAAACTCTAAGTACTAGTACACACACAGGCTTGCCAGAAACCTGCTTGCCCTCAGATGAGCAATGGCTACAGACTCACCTTTTTCACTAGAGCAAGAGCTCTGTATTTGGCTCTGCTCCTTCATTATTGCAGGCTCAGCAGCACCACAAGAATAAGCAAGAACAAAGTTTCTCCTAAAAAATTTGGGGGGGTTTATGGAGGAAGAGGAGAGTAGGGATTGAGCAGGCGATGTGCTGCTGTCCTGGGGAAAAGGACACACACACTTCAGACAGGATCAGAAAGCCCAGACCCTGGAGAAGTGCAGAGCCAGCATCAAAGTGCTATAGGACAAGATCCTTGGGGTGAGATGGCAATCCCCTCTTTCTCTGGGGATACCAACATCCCAATTCAGGTTTCTCAGCATCTTTTCTTATAGAGTACACAGAGGAAAAACACATCCAGACAATGCAAACAGAAGATATAGTTGTTATCCTTGCACTCCACCGTGAGCCTAATCCTGCTCCCTCCAAATCAGCAAGCATTTGCTAGAGATTTAAACAGTCAGGTGCTGAAATTTCCATGGCCATGTGAAGAGGATTCCTCTTATTACTAATGTCTCAAGTCACCTCCTGAACAAACTCTCATCTCCTCATATGCCAACCTGTGTTGTAAGCTGGACACTTCCTTTGGCTTCAAAGTTTGTTGTTGTCATCGATATGAGAATTTTAATGGTCTTTTAGACCCAAATTCTTACTTGTGCTCTCCTGGAAGCATCAAAAAATTGAAACTGAAAGTACTTAAATGCCTGTTTTTCTTCTGCCAATAGAGAATGTAGAAAGGCCAGAAAACAAAGGGGATTCTGGCCCTAGAGGCCCCTTAAGCATCTCAGTTTTTTAATTGAAGTTCCAAAAACGTTTGCTGAAAAGATTAGGAGGAAACACAGAGCATGCTGGGTGGGACATTCTGGTTGTTGAGCCAAGTCCCTTCTCTGCCACAGATGAAGTTTCTGGCTTCCTGGGGAAAAGCCAACTGAAAGAAAAGCCATAAAGAGATTGCATGGCTGCAGGAGCAGTTTCCATGACCAGACAAACCCTTCTCCTTATTCTCTCAAAGTCTGCAGGGCCCAGACTACAGTACCTGACCAGACTGGCAGCAGCTTGCTCAGAGCCACATCGGGCTGCCTGCTGCATCCTGCACAGGCTCTGCCTTCCTCAGCACCCACAGGGATCCCTCAGCATCCAATCCCATCTCCTTGGCATTCGTTTAACCCCATATGTTCATTTCAAGGGCCAATTTGTACGAGGGACCACCAGCAACAAACGTCAGATCTGGTTTAAGACTTGGTTTGAAGGCATTCAGATAGAAGAATAATCGTGCAGGGATGTGGTTTACTCTGGAGAAATAGAGGCTGTGTTTAAATGTCTGAAATTCCTGGTGACTCTAATAATTGTAACCTCCGCCTCAATAAAATGCACAAATGATGTTATTGAAACATTTCCAATGAAAAGGTATTATTTTTGGTTTAAAACATATGCAGTAGTCAGTATTTAAAAGCAAGACGTCTGGGCGGGCTTACCTCTTTCAGGGGAAAACTACTGGAACGCTGGTCTAGTCTGTCTTTCTCTGTTTTTATAGCCTTCATATTACAACATTATAACCTTCATACAATTCCTCTGTTGCTTTTTCTTACCAACCAGAAAGTAACTCTACAGTCATTCACTGGAGAGGTGGGTTTGTTTTTTCCATTAAGGTGTGTTTCAGAGCTTGACCTGGGAAGACATTGCCTCCCCGGAGCAGCTCTGTTCCTGCAGTAGCTGAGCATCCTCAGCTCCACAAATCCCAGTGGGCACCAGCAGCGCTCCAAGCCTGGTTATTGTGCCAGTCTAGCAGGCCCCAAACAAATTCAGGAACCTGAGACCCCCTTGCCAATTTTGACTTGGCAGATCGCAGGGTTACGTAACAGTGGCTTGTAGGATGTGGCTTTTATTTTCAGTGACATCTTGAGACTTTATGACACCTACAAGGAAGTCTCAGAAGGTATAAGATGGTAAAGTGCCCAACTGCAGCTTTAAGTGCTTAAATATCAAGCACAAGTATTTTGTCTGAAAAGAGACCTCAGGATCCCCAGCACTCTTGGAATTTTGCCTTGAGCTCTCTGCTGACCTGCATCGCTCACATGAACAAAGTCAGATGCATCTCACAGAAGCTGGCAGAAATTGGGCCAGTGTTTCATGATTCACATGCCTATAGGATTAGTTATAATTAGTGTCTTCAATCAGACAATAACCGTATCATGCTATTGCACTCCACGGATGCAGTATCAGCACATATGGAAGACATTTATTACTATAAATATTCGGGCACTTGATAGTTATCCAAAAATATAAAATCAGGTTAATCATTCTATCCTACAATCCCTGGCAAGAGATTTGAACTCAGGTTTTTCTGGCTCAGCTTAAAGTTTCACATATATGATCACTTCTGCCAGCTGGCAGCACTAAAATCTTAGGCTAAAGTTGTTCTCCAGGAGCCAAATCTATCTGCACAGTAACATTACAGAGCTTAGCTTTTTGCATGCCATATACTACCTAAAGATATCTTGCTGTTGCATAGAACTATGAAAGTTTATGTAGGCCAGATAGAAGAATTACTTTTCTTTTCAGAGTTAATCATTAACGTCTCTCAGGGAAATAAAAAACTGAGGCTATTGTCTTATTTCCAAAGGTTTCCCGAGGGCTAGTGAAATAATTAATTTGCCATATAATACAGGGGTAGCTATGCTATACCCCACATTCATACATGTAAAATTGTTTCCAAAAATAGAAAAAAATAGCTTAAATGGAAGACAAAATTTCTGAAGAATGTATAGCTACCCATCGGAGCAAAGGCATGGGAGACTAAACTAACAAACTTCCCTTTCAAAAAGCCACTCAGCAACAGGAGAATCAGAGGTTATTTGACTTCCAGTAACACAGCACGCCATCCTCGGACTCATCAAGTCTCCCACAAATGCAATAAAACTCAATGGCCATTTTACAATCTATTAGGTGTCATAAAACCTACAAGACTCACGTATTTCTCTCTGGTCCTGCTCTTCAAGGGAAACTGCTGGGGTTTCAGCGCATTCAGCTCATGATTTGTGAAGTTACAGCAAATGCAGGTCCACCCTCAGCTCCTGGACCTGCCTCAGCCCACCTGCAGCATTGCCCACATGTATAAAATAAAGTAACTTCTCAGACACCAAATATTCAGAGGCCTGGCTGTAGCTCGTGAGCCCAGTCCCAGCACCCCAGAACACACAGGTTTGGGGCCAGGACACTTACTTTCACAGGACACAGAGTCAGAGCCAAAACACAAGAAAAAGGCACTGAAGGATCAGTGCCAGCCCAGCATGGAGGCACCCCTGCAGGGAGCTTCTTGAAGTGGGAGGCGGGCACAGAACCAGCAGGACCCACACACAGCTAAAGCCTCCAGCAGGAGCCGAGCTGGCTCTTTGCAGAGGCTCTGTGACACATCTGTGCCCCATCCTTCAGTGCATCCCAGAGTGGATGTACTACCTAGGTCATTGCATCAGCCATCAGCTTATGGATAGTTGACAGGAACCAGAAAGGATGGTGGAACTTTATTGCAGACGATGGTAAAAAGAGAACAGCAACTGACAGCTGGACACAGTGACGCTGACATCTCTCTGGGATGGGGATTCCCCCTAGCCACAGATAGCTGCTCTAGTGTTTGCCTTTGAAACTTTTTTTTTTTTAAATGAGTAGTGTCAACCTGACATCCCTGAAGAACAAAATTTTCCTGTATCATCAGAATAACAAGGTGCCAAGTAGGTAAACACCCTCCCTTTGAGCCACTTGCAAAAAGGCTGAAGCAAGTGAACACATACAAGGTTTTTGCACTACATAACATAGGACCTCATGTTCTCTCTCTTCACTGGGAAGCCTCAAGTAACTCAAATAACCTGTCCAAGGAGGTTCAAGTTTCCCTTTTCTAGCCTTCATCTATTTTACAGCTTAGAGACTCACTCCCACCATCTCACATCATGCTCAGAAGGCATCCAGGCTCCTGCTCTTTATCCTGTTTGCTTCCAGGATGAACCCACCAGGGATCTCACCTTCTGCAGCCCTTCCTGCTCCTCCCTCAGAATGCTGTAGGTAGCTCAGTCTCCCCTGCTCGCAGCAGCAGGTCAGCACACACCCGTAGGCTGCAGAGATCCCAGGAGACCACCTCTCTCTCTTGCTTGCCACTCTCCTCTGAGCCCTTCACCACCTGCTAAGTAAACGAGAGCTGCCTCAAGCCCTGGCAGCAAGGCAGTGGGCTGAGCTAGCCAAACCTCCTCACAAACACACCTTGAGGCATTTAAGTGAGTGACCCCATCCCACACACCCAGCCGAGTCAGGTCCTAGAGCTGAATGAACCCCTCCTTGGGCTGAGCTGCTGCTTTAAAACACCCACCTCCACCTCACAATTCGAACAATGTACCTCTCCCTGCACAGAGCTGTTCTTTGGGCTGGGGGACAAAATAGCCAGGGCACTACACTGCAGGTTCTGTGGCTCAGTTGGGAAGGCTGGATCAGCAGCTGGATATTGCAGTGGTTGATGTGTTCCTTTACATGGCCATACATGCTGCACTTTGCCACATATGTGCATTTGCAAGACAATACGTTCTTTTTATCCATAGAGCCTTAACTAACACTGATCGTGCATCATAAAAAAAGAACGATTTGCAGAGGGTAAATGCCTGTTAATCATAAGCTAAAGGGGAAAGGAAAAATTTTAAGTGATATATAAAGGGAGGAAGTGACTCAGTGGGTGGGAGGGAGGGGACAAGCATTCCAGACAGATGGGACATGAATAACTTTCCATCTCCCTCTCGCTCTTCTCTCCCAAGACTTGCAGGAACTGCTGTGTTGAAATAGTCAGTCATTAACTATTTGATGAGGTTTTAAAATCTGAACTGAATTCTCTGGATGTAACCAGCTATTATTACGGGGTCTGCATCATAGCAATGCAAGTGTTGGAGCCCTTTGGCAAGCCATAGTGGTGAGGGCAGGACGGAGCACTCTGCAGGAAAAGCCACTAAATGGCGTCAGCTGTGTAGCTCTGCACAGCCCTGGAAATGCTGAAGGAATCGGAGCAGCAGTGATTAGTGAGTTTGCAGACCCACTGTGACCAAGCAACAGGGCATCCCTCTGCACAGCTGGAGAGAGCGCTGATACACCGGCACTGCTCATCCCGTGGGAGAGCCGGAGCCTGGGCGCGCTGGGTGAAGGCCAGCCTGGAGGAAACTGTGGTGCTCCTCCCCAAACCCTCTGGCTTTTGCTGTCCTTCTGCAGGGCAGACCCTGGGGCAGAATCTCCCACTTAACAGCATCCACCTTTTCGGAGGGTTGGGATACAGCAAATATATCCTTTTGGTGCCAGTTCAAGAGCAGGATTCAGACCGTGGCGAACCTCTCCTGCTCAGTCCACCTTATCCTACACAAACAGTCTCTGAGAAAACCTGAATGAAGCATTTCCCTGCATGGATGCCAAAGGCTAATTGACCAGCATGAGACCTGATGAACTTGGTGGAACCAGGGTGGATATAATCACTCAAGAGAGCCAATAACCAATTAACTGAATGGCTCCAGGAGTTTTGAGGTCTTCCTTTTTATTCAAGAGCAAATCAAAGATCAATTTCCTAATAAGCTTTGTAATATCTGCTATTCCTTCTCATTATTATTATTAGCATTGCAGCAGTGTTTCGTGCATATAATGAAAGAGTAAGATGACTTGGAGTGGTAGGAAAGGAGTGGGTGATGTCTCAAGCTAAAAAAACCATATACACATCCACAGACATAAATATAAACTAGGAATGTCGTAAAAGCCCTTCATAACATGGGCCAAGTCATGAGGGGATTCTGACCCCAAAATAAGAATCTACCCCTGCCAATAGCTTGTGCCAGTTCATCAGGTTTTGCACAAGGAAAAGCAGAAAAATTGATTATATTCATCAAGTGTTGCAGTGTCATGGTTTAGCCTGGCCCCCCCAGCATTCCTGCATTGTCCCGTGGCCTTGGTCAGTTGCCGCCTGCAGGCAGAAAGCAGTGGGAGCCAGTTGGGAATTGCATGGCAGCCCAGAGTCCAGTTGCTCCAAGCCCTGTGGCGGTGACAGGGCACAGCAGGCAAGGCACAAGGACATGCTCTCTTCTGCCACAGGCCCGGCAGGGCAGGTAAAACCTTCCTCTGCCTCCATCACAGCCACCAGCTCCCCAAGTGATGTGCTCCTCAAATCCCATCATTGCATTGCCCTGCAGTTCCCCTATGTGTTTTGCTTTTGGAATTGCAGGTTCCAGTTCTCTCTGCAGCTACACTACCAGCTCAAATCATGTTCCCTTTGTCAGAAAGTCTCCAGCACTCCTTGCAGTTTTATCTCTTGCAGTAAGGCAAAAAACAGCAGCCCAATGTAGTAAAATTCCTCCCTGCCTCCCACAACCTCCTTTTCTCCTCTGGTGAAAACAGGAACTCTTGGAGATAATGATCTCACCTACGAAGATACAAACAGCATCATCTACATTTTTCAGCATCTCCAACATGTTCCATTGTGTGTTATGAGGCAGCCTCTGGTGAGTGCAGGTTTCCCTTTTGGATGCATGGTTTTGCATGGCTCTGGGGAAGTCCCCTCCACAACAGCAGAGCAAGACTGCTTTCATTTCTCTCGTGTGCATTTCAGCTGAGAGTGTTTTACTAGACTGCACAAGAAGAAAAAAACACTGCAGAATAAGTCTCTGAAGGAGAAACTGAGAACTCAGGAGAAAGGGAATGCTGCTGAGGCCCTTTTATAGAGGAGCTGTAGCTGGGTAATTGTCCAAGATAGACTGGCTTGTTGACTTTCTCACAGCAAAAGGCACAGGGCTGTTTAATTGATTTTAGCCTGTAACTAAACATATACTTCTTTCAATATAATGAACAGCAATGCTACAATACTGCTCTCCTAATGTAAATTGATCCATTACAGATGAGTGTTTAGATCAATGTGTGATGTCCTGATTGGAAATAAAACTGTTTGCTCAAGATCACTATAAAGACAATGGGCACTGATAGATGATATTTATGTGACAAGGAATGGCTCTTAAAAAGGAGATTGCCAAGACCATGTCCATCAATTATGAAACCAGCATTCACCCGGCTGCCGTGCAAGTATTTTGAAATACAAGAAGAAAGAGGAAAAGATCCCAATTACTTCTCTCAGGCCCACAGTCCTTCTCACTGTCCAGCATGGAAACTCCTTAGCTCCAGGCTCACTGGTGTGGGAGCCACAACTGCCTGGGCAGGGCACCCAGCACCCGTGGTCGTGTAGGGCTCAGTGGTGCTGTTCATCTGCCTGCATTGCACTGGGGCACATTTGCTCCCAGAGTAGCTGCTTCTACTGGGGAATTGTGCCATGGTCTGTGTCCTGTATGCTCATAGCCCGTGTTTTGTCATCTCCCTGCATCCAGAGAGAAGCTGATGGCTCCAGCTACCTTTCCAGTCCGTGGTGATCAATCCATGTCCCTCTCTTGGTAGCTACTCCCTGTGGTCTTTCATTACCTCTCTTGCATGGGGAACTTCTGGTTTTTCCCTTGTGTCCTGAGGGGGTTGCTGGAAAAAGGGCTTGCCTGGACTGCGTCCCAGCCATTCATTACCGGGGCAGCTGTAAGCACTTCTCTTTCTGCCGGGGCCGAGCATCTCCTCGGGAGGCTCTGTCGGTGCTCCTCAGGGCTCTGGGTGCGATGGGGCAGCGCCTGTGCCACCCGGGGGCCGGCAGCCTCCTGGCCGCAGGCAGCCCCCCATAGCTCGGGGGTGCCTCGCCCCGGGCGCGCTGTCACTGCGGGCCCAGGCGGCCACTGATGTCCCTGCGGGGACAGGGCTGGGCTGGCTCGGCGCAGGGACACCCAGCTTGCGGGGGGTGCAGCGGCTGTCCATGAATATATTGGGTGGTGGGTGGCCAGAGGTCAGGAAGGGACGCTGGGTGGGGGAAATTAAATGAAAGGACAATGTTGACACAGAACAAATGATGCTAAATGGCTTGTGAAAATAGATCCATTAGGGGATGATATTCTGCAACAGCCTTTAAATGCAAACAGAGGACACTTGGTTTGAGAAACCGAAGGCTGAGCCCTATGGTGAAGGACTGCATTCGCTGGTCATCTCCTGCTTACTTCCCTTGCAAGGGTCTCCTTCATGCCACTGAGACCAATCTGCTGCATTTTTTTTTCTCTCAAGGGCTAACACATTCCAGACACTTCTCTTGTCATCTCTGATCATAAATAGCTGAGACTGTGATGAGTGTAGCATGTACTTCATCATACGGTAAAGAGGGACCAAGGCTGGACAAACAGGGAACAGTCTGTTAAGGCATGAAAAAGTGCTCTCTCTCTCTCTCTCTCTCTCTCTCTCTCTCCTCGCCAAGGGAATGTGGTCCCCTGCCTGACCTGGTCAAACTTGGGCCATGGAGAGGTTACCTCTCATGTGTAATTGTAAGGAAGGTGCTAGGGGACATGGTGGTTGTTGCTACTCACGCACCATGGCTGATGCTCAGGCTACTCAATTATTTCATCCCAGGAGCAGGTGTCTGGAGGCCATGACAGAGGAGCTCTGTTGCTCTCAGCATCCTTCCAGCTCATGCAAGCTTCTGTAGGGTCCTTCTGCTTTTTCCCACTCCCACCCTCAGCATCAAAGTAGGACAGGGGGGCTGCTGTCCCCTGTGACTGTGGACAAAATGGCTCAGCTGGCTTTTGTCTGAGGAAGATGCAGCATCACCTCCAGCACAGTCCTGCTACCTCAACAGCTCTGCAGTGCACAGAGAAGCGTGACAGGAAAGGGATGGACACTGCAATAGAAAGCGGCTTTTGTGTGAGTGGTTGTCCTTTGGGGCAATGCCAGCATTTACCTTTGTACTTTGCAGTCCTATCATGGCATGAAGCACGTCCATTTAAACACAAGATCACAGAACTGCAGCACACAGGTTAGGATACAGGCAGGCACGGGCCTGCTGACAACACCTCAAATAGGGCTCAGACTGGTGTCAGCCTCTGCAGGGGTCCACAACAGGGGACATTAACTTCCTCTCTCAGAAGGATTGTGGTCCATGCCTGGGCACTTAGTTTGTGTTTGGCTGGCCCTTCCCACCCCGAAGGAAGTCACTGCCTCAGTAAGCCCCAGGTTGAAAGTCATGCCCAGAGTCAGTCAGCAAGGAGACATTGGCACGTTTAGTCTGGTGCTGTAACAGGAGTAGTGAACAACACCTGCATTTCTGCTCTTGCAAATCCAAACTGTTAAGATCGGTCATAAAAATAAAGTCTCTTGCCTGAGAACATTTCATTGGAGATCTTCACCCTATTCCAAGGAATGTCATTCCTCATGGTTATGAGATGAAAATCTACGATTATGTAGCATTTATACAGAATAGAACTGTGGCTACCTTAGCTGTGACAGATACTATCTGTGAGCATTCCAGGCTCACTAGCAGCAAACAGCTTTCACTTTCTATCATTATTTAGATGGACTTTCAAAAGGAGTACAAAGGGGAATTCCATCACTAGCCTAAGCAATTTTTTCCTTAAAACAGCCTCAGCTGAACAATAAGGCCTCCATTCAGGAAAATCCATTTGAGCAGGACTGCTACTTCTGAGGGAAAAAAAAAAATCCTTCATTACCTGGAACTTTCACCCAGAAGAGAAAAGCCTACAAAAGACAAAACCAGGAAGGGAAAGCCAAATTCCCCTTAGAATATGATACAGATTTAGTAGGGAGAGAAACCACCACTCAAACTAACTACTGAGGGCAACAGTGATTTTCCAGCTCCTGAGGTCTTCAAATCAAGACCAGACCCCTTCTGAAGGGTGAATTACACCACTCCCCTTAGGAGGATCCAGCCGTAGCTCCTGAAACTACCACAGGAGAGAGGGGATGACTCTTGCCTTGAGCCAGCGCTGCCTTGCAGACAGAGCCAGCAGCTGCAGGGCTGGAGCGTGGTGTGCCTGGTGTGTGTCCCTGACCCTGCGGAGGGGAGCGCTCGGGAGAGCCTTCCAAAGACAGACCTGCCAGGGAGCAGCAGCCGCAGCTCACAGCAGCTGAGCCTCACTTGGCCTCCCAGCACCGTCATTCCCCTGGCTCTAGTGAGCCACACCTGCCAGTCAAACAGGACCAGCATTCGCCTATCAGCAACCAAAGTTTTGGAAGGAGGGGAAAGCCTGCAGAAATCTGCACTTGAACTGCTGCTGTCTCTCCCTCACCCGAATCCTCTCTTTGCCCGAGGTAGGGCTGACTCACCCAGAGCAAGCTCTGTAGTTGGCAAGCTCCCCACCGCCCACCCCACCGCCAAGGCATGAGCACACAGGTTTCCTGCCATCCCAGAGAGATGGGGCTTTCACACGCCTGCACTGTCTGGACAGGAGCAAAAAACAAGGGGGTCTCGGCAGGGATGCCACCTCTTTCCATCCTTGCTTCTCTGAACTTTTCCAGAGGTTTCAAGGGTGGCCTGCATTTGCTGCTCCCTGTTGGCTTTGTCACATTGCTTGCTCCCCCAAGTCTCAAGCTGCCAGTGTCTCTCCCCTGGATGACTTGGCTTGTGTTATTTTGTGTTAAAACCGGTATGTTTTTTTAATGGCAATAAATAAGTTAAAACTGCATCTTTAGTTAATCACTGCACTTTATATTGTAAGTGGAGATTTTTTTTGTAATGATTCGTTTATTATTTTAAGATGCCATTTGCTCACTGTCAAATGTATCCAGCTTTTATCCCTCTATGTTTAACAGGTTCAGGATAGAAACACAATTTCATCCAGGAGGGATTTTAATCCATTTAGTCTGGAGCAAATAATTGGTTATAAAGTAAGTGGAAAGTGATCGAGTGGATACTTCTATCTAAGCAACAATGAACTTGAGACACTTGTCAGTATGTTCATCATCTTAAAACATTTTAAAGTAATCTTAACATGTTTATTTTTCACTGACACAGGTTTGAAATTGGAAATACATATGTCTGGATTACTAAAACAGGAACAACAAATAGGAGCAGCAGCATGTAAAGTATAGAGAAGTAGAGAAGCATTAATAGAAATATTTCTGCTATAGCAGCTATTAAATGATTTTTTTACAGTTTGGAGGAAGAACCCATATGTTTATAGGATTTTCCCCCCTTCAATTAAAATATGTGTGTATGAGTGTGTCTTTCTCTAAATATTATTTAGCTACACACACACATACAGGGCTCATGAATAAAATTCCCTAGCAGTGAAGTGAGAGCTACTTTTCCTTTAGTTCCTTGTCCTACTGGCAGGCAGAAAGGACAGCCAACACCATCAGCACCTTCACGGCACCTGCAGGTTCAGTCTTCGAGGCTAGTTTATGCCCTCTGCCACCTCCCTGCGAAGGCCAGTGGAGTCCCAGCCTTGGGCCATGTACCAGGAAAAGACTGCAGAGTTGAGAGCAGAGGCAGGCACCGATCTGCCCGCGCCAGCCCGGCGCTCCCATGGGAAGGGCACAGGTAGCCCAGGCCCCCTCTGAGCTGAGAGCAGGGACAGCAGTTGTGCACTCCACAAATGCTGCTGGGCACAGCTTCAGGTGCCTGGACATTGCCCGAGCACACAGAAAGATGCTTGGTTTTATCTGGTCTCTGATTAAATACAAGTGGCACGCAGGTGGCTGGGAACCTGGAGATGTGGTTAGTCCTCCACCCCCCCTTATTTTTTTTCCTCAAGAGAGCACATAGATATTTTACATAGGATAGAAATAAGCCACAACAAAGGGAAGAACTATTGTATTGGAACTACAGGAAAAATAATAAATGCTTTTAAAAATTGCTCTACCTCAACTCCTGGGCAACTTAAAGTCTGATGTGCAGTATATGATTTGTCTGCTAGGACTGAATCCAGGCACTTACCACTTTGTTAGCTTAAGAATTTTGAGCAGTTTTTTCCATTTATCTATATTCTCCCTAAAAACATTTCACACATTTCTCAGATACATCAATCCTTCCGGCATTCCTCTATGCACTCAGTAGGATGCCCTGCTATAAATATAATAAAGCCTTTTATTATGTCCATTAACCATGGACATGTGTGCTCCAAAAGTTTCCTGACACGCAGTCATTTGTGGCTTTTTAATTATAAACAGAAAAAAAAATCTACCAGCAGAAGAAGACAGCAGACTGGAAGTGGATCTTTATGTGTGTGTTTTGAGTGTATTCTCTGACAGGCTGAAGGCACCCCCTCCCTCCTTCTGACCTCACCAGAAACGCCCTGTTCAGGCTCCTGCATGTGCACAGAAAGCCACTAACACAACAGGTTAGTCCTGGTGATACACATCTGTCACCTGTGCCAGCTCCAGGGGATTTACACAGGTTTTCAAGACCAAATAAAACCAGTCAAACCTTTTTTCGACAGGCAAATATGGCCCCTCCATCTTGCAGGCCTTGTTTCACTTGAGCTCAGGAGAAAAGAAAAAAGGCTCAGTAAATTACTTGACAAATTAAGTCATATTTATTGAATGCGTTTTATTTCAACAACCAAAAAATTCTAACAGCCTAACAATGCACATAAGTTAAAAATTAATTATCACTTAGTGATAACGAAGATAAAGTTGATTTACATGGAAAAATGAACATTTACAATATGTTAATCCTTATTCACATTGTTGATACCGCAATAAAACACAATTTGTTTTTTTTTATTTTTTATTTCACAAAAAAGGCGGAAAATTGTGCTTTGTTAAGAGGCACTACAAGAAAAGTTTCTTTCTCCAAATAGATATTATATGATGGATATTGAATAAATAGACATATATGCATTGTAATTCGCAAAGTTCTGGCAAGACCACAGGCTAAAATGCCCACAGATTCACTTAGAACCACTGCAAAATTGGCAGTGAAATTAAAAATAAAAAGGCAAGACTCAGCATTGAAAAAATACCTAATAAAATTTTTGGTTGAAGTGTAAAAGATACCAAATGTTGATGCCATCATCAGATGAACAACTTACATAGCTTGGCAAAATTCAGTTTCCTTTCAAATGTATGGAGTGATTTTAGCTACAGGATAAGAAGACAGTTTTGAAAGCGTAGCTCTGAGAGAAACATAAAGCAGCAACCATCGAAATTCTGATTAAAGCTGCAGCAAACCACAGAACTAAAGGATGAAGAGCAAAAGGGGCATTAAGTAAGCAACCCACCATAATTTTGCAAAGGTATATGAAATTTATGCAGAGATACTCCTGTTTCAAACATTAGCTCTGAAAAAATCTCATAAAAACTCCAGAGGTTACTGAGCAGCTAGAATTAGCTTGTATTGCAACGTCTTCTCCCTGTATATTGTCTGTTCTGAGTAAATATCTACACGTAGAGGTTTGTTTTTCGTTTTTAACTCCTACCTTTTATACCTTTCAAATATATAAATAGTATTAACAGTTATATTACATTGCCTGGTGTAGTAAACAGAAAGTAACTTTCAAAGTGATATTGCATGAGGTCTTTGTCAAGATTACACGAAAAGCCCATGTGAAAAAAGGAAGAAAAAAGCCAGAAGCCTTGTTGGTACCGTTATGGCTGCAGTTTACAGGCGTCTGAAATCAATCCAGCTGCAAGGTGAGGTCTTTGTCTCGGAAATCATTGCACGGAAGTGAAAAGTAAATGCTACTTGGCGTCTCTCTCGACAGGGTGTCTCAGAGCGGGTGGACGCTATGGCAGACTGCGGCTCTACGCTCGAGGAGTCGGTCGGGATTGGCTCTGCTCTACGGAACGTAGCTGCTACCTGGGCGCTGCGGAGCGTTGGCCCAGGGCCCTGCGCTGCGAACACTTCATTGCACTGGCACAGAACAACGCGGGACACGAGGAAGCCCAGCCACAACAGAAACACGGGGCAGGCTGTGAGGAGGGCGAGCGAGCGGGAGGCCGGCAACGCAAACCCTCGGGCTGCCAGCAATTTACCTGGGCAGGACTCTCGGGATTGTGGCATTTTGTGTCGCAATGTAACTTTACACGTGTGTGTGTGTTTGTGTGTGTGTGTGTGTTTCACTTCAGTATAAACAAAAAGCAACAACAAGAATGAAGCTTATAAATTTTAAGATCTGAAACAGAGAACAGGTAAATAAAATCCACAGTAAAATGTGGTTGATAGTATGAATTCCATACATCAAATCTCTAAACATTTATCTTTTTTATCTTTCTATAAAGACCTTGTTAATGGACAAGTCTTCTATGCACTGCATTTCAGTTTTAGTCATTCTGAATCCCATGAAAACTCATCTGTTCACTACGGAAAGGACTATCTGGAGAGTGGAACATGCTGCATCCTTTTAAGTGTGCATTGTGTTCAAAGTACTTTTAACTTACTAGTTTTCTTTTTAAGGTGCCCTGATTTGTTTTTCCATTTTCTCTCTTTTTTTTTTTCCTCTTTTCTTTTTTTGGCAGTGTTGATTTATGTCTTTAAATACCTCAAAAATTACCCATCAAGTTGCCAGATAGGAAGCCATATAATAATGGAAAAAAAAAAAAAAAATCAGGGATAAACATAGAAAATAAATAGGAATTCAAAAATAGTCACCACACCCTGAGAGCAGGCGGCAGTTTATCAAAAAGCCAAAGCAACTCATTGTGAAGTGGTTTTAATACATAAACAAGTCTCATCTTTAAAGAACTCATTTCACAGTCTATACTTTCAGGTTGTAAAGTTCCATCCCATGCAATTTAATATATATATATATTTTATGTAAATATATATATACACACACAAAGTTGTAAATTTCCCTTCACTGATTTCATAGGACTTTTTCTTCCCATTTACTTGCTAGCTGTCCCTTTCGTAAGTGCAAGATTGATGAAGGCATAATCCTATGTGACTACAACAATTGCTTCAGTCAGATGTAGGAAGTGTAACACTCGAGTGTCTGTGTCAAGGCGATGTCTGATCGGGCAATGCTGAATTCATTCGGTTTGCACATGGATCATGCGCAACGGAAACAGACAAACAAAAAGTAAAACAAGGAAAAAAATCAAAAATAAAACCAGAAAATCCTTGGATCAATGTATTGCTTTCTGCACTCCTATCTCACATTATCTCTGGTCGATGTCTGCTGGAGCCGCCTTGCTTTTGTCGGGATTCTCCTCCTCAGCCTCTACTTTGTACATTTCCTCCGAGCCTTCCTCACTGTCGTTCTCCTCCGACTCCGTCAGCAGCTCCTCATCCTTGTACTCTGCCACATCAACCACCGTTCCCAAGTGCTCTTTTAGCTTCCCGTGGTGCTTTACGTGGTAACGCTGGTTCTGGAAGAATTTGATGATGGTGTGTTTGGGGAGATCCAGCTGAGCAGAGAGGGTGTGGATGGCTTCCTGGTCGGGATAGAGACCCACGTCATGAATAAAGCTTTGGAGGATACCTAGAGCTTCCAAGGAGATCTTGGTACGGGATCTCGGCTTTTTGGCACAACTGTCCTCAGGAGGTGGAGGAGGAGCCTCTTCTCTGGGTGGGGAATTCTCCTTGGCAGGCTGGGACTGCTGTCTGTGCAGCACCTATAAGATCAAACAGACACACACTTCACATGCTGACCTCCTCAGTGCTTGACATAAGGGCACTGGTACAGGTCTGTACACAGGACCTACTTTGTTTCGGTCAAGAAAAGTACAATTAATATGCATTGTCCACTGCCTTTCTCACCTGTAACACAGCAACACCGGTAACTACACATTGAAAGGAGAAAGTGATAAAAAAGGCAAACGATAGAAAATCAATGTAAACCCACAAAATAAAGAAGAAATACAAAAGGTAAGTAGTAAAAAGAAATACAAAAATAGCCAAAAGAAAAATTAAGTCTAAAGGTATTACAGTCCCACGGTCATGATGACTGGCCAGTTGCCCCATGCCAGAAAAGTCATTCTCCTGCTTTGCTCCTCTTCTCCTCATCCTTGTTTGCTATCATCTTTTCAGACTAGACACTTGGACCATTTCTTCAAGATTTCAAGTACCACAAAGGCCTGGGCACATGTGGGATTGTCAGCTGCTACTTTATGAATAATGATTTTGCATTAAAATCCATCACAGCTACTTTATGGAAGAAAAAAAATAGTAGAAGTGCAGAGATTTTTTAAGATTTCCCTTCTCTCAAGGGAGACAGCGAAGTCAGTTCAGTTGCTTCACATAGGTGGCTTTAATGTGCCTACTGAACAGATTTCTCTGTATTACATCTGTAGTAATTTCACTAGTTGAGAAGTTCTGAGTTCAAATAATTATAGCCCTCTATTCTGAGACACCCTCTGGGCAAACACACTTTGCAGTCTTGTAACAGATTTTCACCCACAGTATCTCCTTTTTGGCAAGTTTCAGGAAAGCATATGTAGCTCTTAATCTTCCTAACAGCCACTTAAAATGACTAAGAAAGGGCCTCGTGCAGCCCTTATTCCAGGGGAAAAAAATACCTGCTCTGAATTGTTCAAAACACAGAGGAGCTCCATATGCTTTCTTTAAAACCAAATCTATACAAGAGAGATTAACAGAAAAAAATCCCCCACAGGACTGAGGGCTGTATTTGCCCAGAGGTTTCTTCAGATGCAGGAAAATAATTATTAGAGCTTGACACTCAAAGCTAACAAAATCAATATGGATAACTATTTTCTCCCACAAGTAAGAGGGAATTCTGACTCTTGAACCAAGAAGAAAATGCCTTTGCTGCAAACAGTAACATCCAGAGAATCAACCCTCCATTAAAGTTCTCTAATGAAAAAAAACCCCAAGGATAAATAACAGAAACGTGCCGAGACCTTGCACTGAACTTTACACACACACTGAGCCCTCAGTAAAATGCTACACTAGTCAAATTATTACGGCAAGAGGGAAGTCTGCCGTGGAGTATCAGCCTGTTATGCAAATAAATGAAAAGGCTCTGTGCCGAGGAGCCCTGTATTCATTTCCTTCATCAAACGCTCCTGCCGTAACAATGAGCGTGTAACATCAGCGACCCCGGTGACAGGCTCTGGGGAGCAGACCGCAGTCCCCGGGAGCGGAGTGTGCCGGGGCTGCTGTGGCAGGGCCCGGCTGCACCTGCCCGGGGCCACGGAGGCAGGAGCCGGCGCCTGGTGGGCAGCGGGCTGAGCGAGGGCTGGCGGTGCAGGGGCACATCCCGCTGCCGGCAGCGCTGCCCCCGCGGACACAAGGACACAGCCACGCCAGGACAGTGGCCGCAACAGCCCAACAAGGAGCAGCTCCGCACGGACGGCCAAGGGCAGGCGCCAACACAGCGCTTGTCACCTCGCGGGCAAAGCTGAGGCTGGGCAGAAACACCACAAACTTGTTTCGGTGCCAGGATGTACACTTTCCTCCCAAGCACGTAAACACTGAGGGTGCCGCAGAAACGGCTAACGAAGGAGCGGGGGGAAAGGGGGAGCTCAAAGGAAATGACAGATACTCTGGTTTATGTTTTATTACATCTCTTGCAATAAAAGAGCATAATGTTCCAATGAATGGAATCGCTCAGCTGCTCTTTGAGGATTTCTTTTTTGTCCATGGATTGCTTTCAAAGAGAAGGGCTGACGTTCCCAAACAGAGGGTTACAGATGAGGGTGGGACCTGCACTACGTCAGCAGCGAGCACTGAAAGCAGCGGAGCCCAGGGACCAAACCCCATAAATTCGTCACACGGAGCCTACCTAATCTCCCCTGCTGTGCCTTCTGGTCCCGTCCCTCGACAAAGTAAAGCCCAGAGCAGCCAAAATCAAAAGGATGTAACACCACAAATAAACTGCCAGGGAACTTACAGACAGCGTCACACAAAAGCCACAAGTAGCATTGCTAATCAGAAGCTGGATTCAAGTAGCATCTAACAGAGATAGAAACACATCCAGAAAGGGTGTGAATTACTCAGTTCATTCTTGCTGGAGTTGGAAGAGGGCTTTTTTTCCCTTTTCAGTTGACAAATAGCATGAGAAATGATCCAGCTTGAAAAATGTTACAAGACTTCCAATCAAATATAATGATGAAAAAAATCCAACAATATGGGATCAGCAGCAGTAAAATGTTTAATTTGAAGGAGATGAAGAGATGCCTACAGCATCTATAAAGCAATCAACCAAAGAGAGGGCTGAGTGCGGGAGGGAAGAGTAATTTCAATTAACCCTTCCTTTTCCAGAGTGACCTCTCCACCTCCTCCGGAAAAAAAAAAAAAAAAAAAAAAAAAAAAAAAAAAAAAAAAAAAAAAAAAAAAAAAGGAGAAACCTGCGGGTTACCAGTGTAAAATACTAGAAAAATGTTGTATTTTATTTCATCTCCTGTTATCCTAGGTAATGAAAAAAAAAAAAACAAAAAAAAAAACCAAAGCTGCTCTTCTAACAGGTAAATCTCATTATTTTATTAAGTTCTGGGGGTTTCCTCTGGATTGCCAGTGGGATTTACAAGGGATTTTAGCCACACTATATTTTTCAGCAACAGAACTTTAGCCAGATAGAGAGAGATGGATAAATGCACTGAATGCCCTTCAGATCTGGGCGGTGGTCAGTTTTGCAGTTCCTTCTGACAAGACCGGCTATTTAGCACAACAGAGAACACTTTTCTATGCAAACCAGATCAACTGCTGAGCATATGGCACAATATGAAATCTAAATTACCTTTATGTTAAATATTTGCTTTAAACTACATTTGATTGACAAGCATGCTGGCCAATTTGAGTGATTGGCTTACTTCATGTCTGGCTCTCCATGCCACAGCCTCACGGAGGAAATGGACCACTTCTGGAGTTCCAGATTTTCAGTTCTTGGGTGATTATCAGGCTCCTACATCTGCAGTAGAATTTCCAGCAGCTTCACACACTGCTGTGCATACTCTGCCATACCACTTTGGGTGTTGGGTCTGCACGGCCAAGAAGGAGTATCACTGATCTGTGTACAGGGTGCAGCCCATTTCCCAGCAGAGCTGAACCCTCAGTGGTGTCTGGACCAACTGTGGATGGGCTTCTGAGGTAAAGGATAACAACAATGGCCACGCTCAGCCTTCCTTTTACCAGGAAAGCTGGTGCTGAGCTCACTTTGGCACAGATGCCCCACTCCCCCCTTCCTCACTCCCATTTCCATCCCTAATGCCCTTCCCCACTGCTCCCCAGCCACAGGTGGGGCAGCCTCCTCCTCCTCCACAACCAGCACCATCTGGAGCTGACTTCCCTTCCCCTTCCTGACTTCTGATCTACTTTCAAATCAAATGGGAAGATACAGATTTCCTTCCATGCCCAGAGGACTTGTTCTTTTCATTCCTTCAACAGATTTAATTTTTGAACTCTACAGGCATGGCTGCCTTTCAACATTTGAGAACAGAGCATCTCTGAAAGATGCTTCTTCATGAAGGTTCATTCAGGTAGACTTTTTTTCTCACAGACAAACTTATCTTTTCGAAACAAATTCACCAGCTCTTGTAGAAAGCTTGCAAGAAAATGACTGTGATGGAAGCTGACTTTAAATGGTAAAGTGACTGGTCTTAGATCGCACTGTACTGAAATATGATTTGAAGGCCACAATGAAAAGCAGCTGGAAGCCATGTGTAAAATATAATAGTACATGCCTACAGGGAAGGAAGTGAGATATTGAATGATTAAATTTAGGAGAGTATATAATGTAGTGTATCATTACGGGAGTGATCAGGATTATTTGTAATAAGCTAAGGGTTTGTGGTCTATCTAAAATCCAAGGCCAAGAATTATCAGGGGAAGGGATTGTTGCACTGCTCTACACGTATCCACTCCCCATGTCTCCATGTGCTCCCACAGGAGAAACCTGACTGGCATTCCCACAGAAAAAAAAGGTGAGCGAACCCAAACTGAAAGATGAACGTCATGCAATCGCAGTCTGTGTCTGTACTGTATTTAATTTTGGCTGGATTCACTATGCCACTGATGTTTGTTTCCATTTCCACCCACTTTCTAGCTAGAACTACACATGTGACATTGGTGAGTGGCTAAGGGAGTGAAGCAGGATGCTCAAGCAGGGAACACACACACGCCTGGGCACCACCAGCACTGGCACCACCAGCACCACCGCCACTGGCTCTGTGACACGCCACCCTCCATGGCCTGGACAGCCTTTGCAGCACACTGCAATCAGGAACTGCATTTCTATGTGAAAACCCCAAGCTCTTTTATTTCCTAGTGTGGTTCTGCCCTTCTCTTTGCAGAGAGGCTCAGTCATGAGAGTCCCTTCTACTGGGATTTGCTGAGATGATGAGGTAGGTTGCTAAGAAAGCGCCTAAAACGTTACATTCTTGAAAGACTATGCATTTGCAACAGAGACTGCCCTTTGTTGAACCACCACCTGCCTCTGTGCACAGACAGTGTGAGCACTGGCAGGTACCCTGACAACATGTGGAAGTCACTATCAATTTTGATAACCTGAACCCACAAGGAGCAAAGTTGAATGGATTGGCCTTCGCTTTGCCAGAGAAAGTTTAGATTGGGCATTAATGAAAGGGTGGTAAAGCACTGGAACAAGCTACGCAGGGAAGTGCTGGAGTCACCATCCCTAGAGGTACTTACAATATGTGCAGATGTGGCACTCAGAGACATGGTTTAGTGGTGGACTTGGCATTGGTGGGTTAATGGCTGGACTCAATAATCTTACAAGTCTTTTCCAAACCAAATAATTCTACCAATCTATTCCCAGCGGTTGGAAGGGGTCTCTCTCACCTTTCAGTTTTTCTTCACCTGTACATTGTTCTCATAACCAGCCATAACGCTGTATCACATCAAGGACTTCTATGCCAAAGACAGCAAGATTTTAGCCTGCTTAAGGATCCCAAAATAAAGCCAGAGAGAACAGACACATACTACAAAAGGTAGGTCCAGAACCTTCATTTCGTACACCTAACACCAGTCATCTATTACTGCCCTTACTGAAAGCATTCACAGCTCATCAGCAGGAGTTGCCACCAGACTGACTCCATGCACAAACAATTCACCACACCCCTCCTGCCAGCAAGCCACTGGAAAAGCTCCTTCCCATGGCCAGCTGAACTCAAAGGAAAGGCTGAAGACAGGCCTAAAGAAGGTCTTCAGCTGCATTTTACTGAGCAACACCTCACCTCTGTAAACTGAGAGCCTCCAGGCAGTGCCCAGCTATCCTGGTAAGTTTCCTGAAAAGACAAACTCACTTTTGTTGCAACAAAATCTTATATCAAGGAGAGACTGTCCCTCTTACCAGAGTTTACAGGAATGATCTGCAGGAGATCATCTATTCAAATAAACAGCCTTACACTTCCTAGCCTTGGTCTCTCTTCACATGTAGAAATGTGGAAGAAGAGAAGAGAGGCAGCAGCTGCCACAACCAGGCCTCCACCCCGACAGCCTCCCAGGCTGGGGCTTGCAGGGGTAAGAACATTAATTACACACAATCTCTGTGCCAAGGCTCTTTACAGGTTTCTGTACAAGAAATTGTAGGAATGTCTGTACAAGAAACTGTAGCAGAAGTTACAATTTGCACCTGTGTTCATTTCTTTCATATTAAAAATGTGGTTCTTAAGACTAATCTTTTTTCTTCCCTTGCAAAAATACATTCTTTTGGGTAAACACTGCAGCACTAGTCACAGCACCAAAGGAAGTATTTTCTTTGGGCTCATTCTCAGAGTGATTTCACACCTTGACACCATAAAGCTGTGTTAAAGACTGTGGTTTAGTTTCCTTGCTTTTCTTGGATTATACAGTATCCTAAGGTCAAAACTCAGGGAAATCCAAAACTGTTATTAAAAAAGAAAAAGTATCTATGAAGTGATGACAAATTGCAGACTACAGGTGTTAGATTACATTTTGACTCCAGGCAGGTTTAATATACTTTAGTTTCCTCTTACAATTGCCTTTAGCAGGTACTGTTATCGGTAAGGGATTTAAAAAAATATATGGTACTCAATAAAAGAAGACCGTGTCGAAAGAAATCAATATGAGCGTGCAAAATGGTAGGAAGTCTGACATGGATAAATATGTTCACTTTCATCTAACTTCAGTCTGAGCTTCTTTTAATTTTGTAGCTCAAATGCTGGCCATACACCCTGTGAATTTTCCAATGCAGCTCAGTAATTGCTTCACGAGAGTCAACACCCTTATTAGAGACAATTATAATACTTGTCTGTGATATGATGTACCCCATCTCACGAACGCCAGACCAAACCAGCCAACGAGAAGTGGTGGCTACACCACCTCATAAGCCAGCAGCCCTGGGTCCCATCCATTTTGTCTGCAAAGACAAAGCAGTCACACACTAAAAAAAACCCCCAAATATTCAGGCCTTCCCTATCACCCTTCATCTGCTCCTGACCACCAGTGGAGCCAGAATATTGGATCAGACAAACCCTGTGTCCTAAACCTACCGGCTCCGAGGTACAAGTCATACTCCAAGCTACATTAAAACAGACTAAGAGAGGACTCCTGAGGAGACAAATGAGTTCCACAGGGAACCCGAAGTCAAAGGCAAGTTTGGTTTCCAGGCTGGAATGTAAGCTGGTTGAAGTGATTCATTTCAACATCTTTGGAACACACTCGCCACATGCCTCCCTTTGCTTTACGGCGGCTGCCTTGCTCAAGGGCAGGAAATAGGCAGGGATTTGAAAGCATGGCAAGACACTGAACACCCAGCCTCAGAAACAGCAGCCCCATCCTGTAATTCTCCAGGACCAAACTATCAAAAATAGTCAAAAAAGTGACAAAAAAGACAACAGGAATTAAAAAAAAAAAAAAAAAAAAAAACATGGAATTTTCAGTTGTACATTGATTTTGGCATCCACACAGTGATATGCATATGCAAAACATAATTAATCTTGACTTGAAGGCAGGGGGAAGGTGTCTCTCCCCCTCCCCAGCACACACTGCTCCCATTAATGCTAACAGGAGCTTACCATGCATCAAAGAGCAAATCCACCACAAAACATTTTTAAGTGCTATCATCACTGGAGATAAAATATAAATTACAGCCTGATTACACTGCGCTGCTAAGAGGCCACATGTGCAGCATAGCTCGCAATGACAACTTCAGATGACCAGATAACTTTGGGACAGGTCTAAGAGGTTACTGTAAAACATCTGTGCAGAGGAATCTTTCCCTGTCTTTGCTTCCCTTTCAAGAAGCTGTGGCACTGCTGTCTGCACAGTTGTTTGAAGAATGTTTACAAATCAGCTTGACAAAGAGAAAAAAAACTTCTGCCACCACTTGACCACAATCATGATCTTATTCTTCAGTAATGCGTGGTTTATTTCCCTTTCCTGATCTCTGTTAATAGACAGCACGTGCCTACACAATAGCCACTATTTTGTCTGTATAACATTAAAAAAATAAATCAGAAAACTCTGACAATGCAGAACAGTGTCCCGGTGTTTCCTGGGGTAACTGCTCTCCCTCGAATGCTAACTCAACTCTTCCCACAAAAGCACAGGCACAACTTTCATTGCTGTGCAAGTGCCTGAGAACTGGCTGATTTTATGGGGCAGCATAAATGAGCTCATGCTGATGAACATTCATGCATTAGCTCTGAATTTCCCATCTTGGGCTGGTTCAAGCCAGATCCTTGGATTCACTGCAGAGTAGCTGCAACCAGCGCTGGGCACCTCTTTCTGTAATACCTGGCTGCAGCTGGGAGAGCTGCCAGCAGCCCCAGCCCTCAGGTGGAGCCGGCACGTACCTCCCGTGTCCGGCCGATCCGTTCCGGCTGCCGCTGGCACGAACCAGGCGCTGGTGACACAGCGGCCGACGCGGCCAGGAAGCGTTGCACAACCTCGCTGCAGACTCTCTCCTGAAGGCATCGGTGATGGATGGCTCCATTGTCTGGGGATGGGGCACAGCCAGCACAGCTGGCACAGGGGCCAGTTTGCTGCACCCCTGGCAGGCAGGCAGGACTCTGCCGGCCTTGGAGAAGCCACAGGAGTCTCTCTTGCCTCTAACCTGTGGTAGCAAGGCAGCCTCATCCACAAGGGAAAGAGCGACAGCCACGGCCTCAGAAACACTGCCCTCCTTCATGGTCATGCTAAGTAGAGTCCCCTCAAGTGGGACTTTTAACATCTGTGCGCACCTTGAGGGCCACAAACCTTCCAGTTAACACTCACCTTCTCCAGAACAAGACCATAAGCTTTGTGGGCCTCTCACTTGCCTCTTCTGTGCTTTTTCTCACAGCTCTAGCAAGGCTCTCTGGGGTGCTACGGTGCGCAGAGCTTCGCTTAGCACTTTCCACATAGAGCCTGAGCTTGGTTGTGGCTAGAGGAAGGGTCTGCCAAAGAGTTCAGGTCAATTCTGCGTTTTCCCATCCCAGCCCTGATAACCCTAATAAAGGAGCTGTCAGAATGCCACAGGAACTAAGGAGGCAACAAAATGGTTTTTGTTTTGGTTTGCTGTAGATAAAACACTCCGGGTGTCCTCTGTGCTTTCTTGTTTGATTAATACTACAGATGTTCTCATTTTCTTTTGAAAGTCAGAAGAGTATTTGTGGGCAGTGTGAGCAAGATCTTCCCTGACGAGCCCCAACCTAGAGCCATGCTTAAGGTCATGCTCCAAACCCCTAACTATGGTGGCACGAATGGCGCCACTGTAATCATGTTGTTTTCCAGTTACTCAGACCAGGAGTAGGCACTGCATTATTTCAGGAAGGATATGTTTGGATTAGACACTGGATTCTGGTGGGGGGGTAATTATTTGTCCCATCAAACTGTTTTAGGTCCTTACAGATGGCTATTTGGGGTTTCAAGACTAACCCTACTCTACTGCTAATTTTTACAATGGGAGCAGTTAGAAGCCAGGAGAACCTGACTGTTATGGTTAGCGAAAATAGCAGATTTGTGCTGATAAAACACTACTCAGCATGTTTTTTGGCTTTTGAGATGTAACCACCAATGCACTTAATAACAGGACTTGTGCAAACTATACTGTGTGAATCAAACACATAAAAGTATAAATATTCCTTTTTTTAGAAAGCAAGTCTTAAAAAGTGCATTATAATCAACTACCATGGTAAAAGCAAAATATCCAGTATTACCACACACGCAACTGGCATAATGTGCTTTATTATACCCTTAGCCTGAAACTGGATAAATAAAAATCAAATGACCAAAGTGCAGTCTCCTGCACAGATTGGGTCACTGAAGACAGGATGCCTCAGAAAATTAGACCTGAAATCCTTCTGATTAAGCTCTAGAAAAGGTGGGCACATGCAGAAGACAGAGGAAGCTACCCTGGCATCTCACTCTCATGCTGCTGAGCTCCATGTCTCACTACTCTGACCTGCATCTATTTTACAGACACTGGATGCTGGTAGAAAATGACTTTGTGGAAAGTCAACAGCATGTGCAGTTTATATTCAGTTTTTAGTTCATTTTTAATAAAACAGTTTAATGTAAGGCCAGAGAGGCAGTGTTAGGACAAAGCAGAAGATGACATTCTTACGGCCCTGGGATCCATCCAGCTTTGCTGCTGGCTGCTGTAGGGAACTCCGTGGACTGTTCTGCCCATGGCTGGCTACACACGTGTAATCGCAGGGGTAAAGCTCACACTCAGCACAAGCCTGCAGCTACTGTAGGTCTTTGTGCAAGGAGCCCCAGGCTTTTGCTAGAAATGCATAACACCATTCTTTGCTTCAATAAAGTTGGGATTTTGTCGCATTTTTCAGTCAAAAAATCTTTAGGTCAAAAATGTCAAGAGAGTGACATCAAAGTATTGACTAAGTAAAGTCTACTTTGCCAAACTGTTTGCCTGAGGCAGCAGTGGGGTGAATACTCTGACAAAGTTCAAGCAGTTGTTTAGGCATTTTTCATGAAACAGCATATTCTGGTTGCTTTTATTCAGAACAACTTTTGCTTCTCAAATACTTCCTATTTTCCTTCAAAGCATTATGTTGCTTGTTGCTCTAAACTGCCACAAACCTTTCTTATTATTATTATTTGAACTGAAAATAATTTAGAAAGGACCAACATATTTTTTTTCTTTCAGCATTTCAGAAATGTCAGCAGCCCCTTTAACTCAGCTCAAGCAGTTCTATAGCTCTAGGCTGTACCACCCAAGAAAGAGCAGCTCACAGCCATCTATCTACCCACCTACCTCCTTCACCATCGTATTTACTAAGGGTTGTACTGATGGGAGCTCTCAAAGAACAAAATGTAATGCAGTTTATAAAAGGAGATGGATGTGAATCTTTTCTATCTCAAAATCCAATAAAGCTTATGATTTTTATTGCATGTGGGAGTCCTTTGGTCAATGTAACACTGATTAGCAGCTTGGCCAGTAAGTCTGATAAAACCAGAAAGTACTTCTAAATATATTCTGGCCAGAGACACTTGGGAGCAAAGTGTGAGTCCTGCAGCTGATGGCCCCAGGGTCACACATGTACCTTGGGATTTCTTCACTGGTTTTGTTCTGTCTGGCCGTGGTTTTGTTCCATTCTCTCCAGAAATAACTATTCCAAATCTCTCTGATCCTTTAATCTTCCTGAAAAGGGAGCATCATCTCCAAACTATTCCCCTTCACCTTTCCAACATGCATGAATGAAGACAAAAGATTTACAACCTGCTTCAGGCAGGAGTTCCAGACTGGACTTCAATGGATCCCAAACACAGCAATGTAACATTCTTACTCCTCATCTCATTTAAACATGAGAACACCAGGAATAACATTACTCCAAGTCAGCAGTGCTTCCCTGGTGCTAAGCAGGCCATTAAAAAGGCATAAGCAGCTTGACACAGAGGGACAAAGAGAACCACAAAAATGAATCAAAACCAGGGAAAAACTGGAGATTAAAAGTAATAATACTCCTTCCAGCAAACCACAGTCCGAATGCATGATAAGTGGCTAAAAGACACAATCACTGCAGATCTAGAGACAAAAAAAGTCTCCTGACTGTATGAAATGTAAATTAAACTTGCTCTTGTACAGAAGCATTTCCCTCACACGGCAGTAAGTCCCTGCCGTCGGGAAATCCAGACCCGTTTGCTGCAAATGAGAGCTGCCACAGCTGACCCTCCCCGATCTTGCCTGTGGAAAACACACTCAGAGTCAACAGTTGGAGGGAAAGGCACAAAACCCCAAATGCAGCAGACTTGCTAGAAGAGATTTCCATGGAGGTTTCCTCCCCAAATAAGCAGATGGTTTCCAGTTAGTCAGGGTCAGGGACTGCCCGTGTGGTTTCCTGCCTGCTTGCCTTTGTAGCTTATCTGGGCCTCATCAAGATACACAGTCCGAAAAAATTAGAATGGCTAAGTACAGGAATTAGGGAAACTACATACAAATGAGCTCCGGTCCGCACTTGTGCAGAGGAGCAGGGACTCTGTGCCCGCGGGTGCGATGGAGGCAGCGGTGCCGACGCCTGTGCCGGGGCAGCCGCGCTGGGCTGCAGCACAAAACACCCTGGGCAACAGCCCGGCTGCTTTGAAAACACCCCTGCCGTCAGTTTACAACCCCGCCTGCTTGAACCGTGGTGCCGGTGCCCGGCGGCAGCCCAGCCCCACGGCGGGTTCCCAGCCCCACGGCGGGTTCCCAGCCCCACGGCGGGTTCCCAGCCCCACGGCGGGTTCCCAGCCCTGCCGGCAGCCCAGCGCACGGCGTCGAAATTTGCAAAGCTCCGGGCACACGCTGCATCTCTTAACGCTGCGCATGGGAGCGGAGCGAAACTCCACCAGGAATGTATGCACAAGCTGCCATATGGAAAGGGCATTTCCAAATTAAACCCTGAAACCCAGATGAGATCTGAGCGAAGGACAGTTTCACTTAAAGGAAATGTCTGAGGTCAACCAGCAATTAACTGAAAGGTTCTGATTGAATACGCTATTGACTGCGCTCACATCAGACAGCTTCCTGTTTATTATACCTTATGGGCTGTCTAGGTGCCAAGACATTAAGCTGTCAATAATCTATTAATACTAAACAGCTCCTCCCTCCTTACTCCCCCCCTTGCAAATCCTCTTAGGCTAAGAAACTGCACTAAAAAGATGGAAATTTTTGAAGTGAGATGGAAATGAGCTTTTTAGGGTATTTCTTTGCTTGGTTCCAGCTGAAAGTACAGCAACATTCATAAACAATATAACACGCAGTCTATAACTACATGGAAAAAATTGTGTTAAAAAAAATCAGCCGTGATTGAGACCATATCCTGAAATCTGGCTTTCTTTTCCAAGCCATCTTTAAACAGTCTAAGTTAAATTTAATTAACAATTTACAACAAGGAGAGAGAAGTTATTTAAAGACAGGCCTACAGGTCCTTAACATTCAGTGTCTGGGAAACAGTTGTATATAAAAAAAAAAGTTTTAATGAATTTAATAGAGAAAAGCACTTTAATTAAATGCTGTCAAAGAGGATTGTATTAATGACTGCACACAAAGGAATTTAAAGCAAGCCAAGTATATTTAGCAAATAGGAAGTAGGCTTTCAGAGGCTGCAACTATTTATGTTTCTGCCATTGCAATGCATCTAGGAGATCGTGTTGCCAATTGAAAGCAGTTATGTTATTAGATATGATTTTATTTATTATGGATTATTAAAATTTCAAATGCTGCAGGGAATACATTTATTTCACTTCTCAAATGAAAGAACAAAGATATTTCCTCCTTGTTCAGTACGAGGAAAAATAGGAGAGGAAATAAATAATAAATAATAATAATAACTTAGCACTTAACTAGTAAAGTGCTGTCCAGACAGATCTTTTTATGGGGCTTGCTGAGTCCTGAAATTTTAGTGTGTCCCTTTCTTTCTGCTACAGCTGGATGGATTTGCAGCTGCTACCACAGCTTCCCTCAACACAGCACAGGAAAGAGGAGACAGCTCTCACTTCTTGTGGATACAAGGGACTTCTGTGATACCCTGTATGGTTCAACTCTAAGAGCTACCAAAACTCCAACAATAGAAATCCTGGCTGGGAAGCTTTTGCAAGCAAGACTGAGTATTCCAAGGTTTTTCAGACTAACCATGAGACTTAGCCACATATCGCTCACAAAAACCCAGAACAGTTATGGCTCTGCATTAAGACTTTATGTGCTCACCTTCCTCAACATCCACATGATACAGACTTGCAGCAGGAAGGAAGGGACTCTTCACAACTCTCTCTGCCCAAGTGCCTTAGATTCAAGTGTGGCACATCAAATGGGCATGGCCTAATGAGTGCAAAATGTAGAGCTTCAAACCGTAAGTCTGAGGAAAAAGCAACTAGAAAATTCAAGGGTGTCAACAGTATTTTGGACTATAATGGCACAACAGTGTAAAACTAAATTCAGCCCCAACTGGAAACAGAAGAATGTTTTTTAACACAAATTTAATGAGATGGCTGGGTCTAGAACACCCAGGATGTGTTCTGTGATTTACCACATCCTTTTTGCCATATGTAATGGTAAAAGGTTAACAATGATTTTAGATGATTCAAACTTCCAAACATTCCACCAGAGGCACCTTATACATGCTTGTATTCCTTTGTTTCTGAACACCAAATCCTTTTTAAGTTAGGTACCACAGTGGGACTTAGTCCCAAATTACTGGGTTTTAAATTTACTTATTTGTAGTTAAGATTTTTCATCTTCTCATTTGCAACACGAAGAAGTGAGTAGAACTGGGAGGGAAGTCATTGGAAAGGATGCACAAGGGGATACCAACTTCCTTTCACAATATGAGTAGCATCATAAATGGTGAAGTTTAATTTTCTAAATACATTATCTGATTTTTGTTTAAGACTTTTATTAAAATCATGTGTGATGTGTGTTGAGAATGTAGCCTTTGTTGTTCCACAGCTAGGGATCTTGCAAACAGCTTCGCTTTGTCTGTGCCAAGATATTTTGGAATATTCTTTGAAACACTGTAAGCATAGATGACTGTGAGAAAAAATATGTGCTACTGTACTTCTGGATACTTGATGCGTGAGAATAGTGCATGCACACAAAAACACTTCTTTCCATTTGCAATTCCTGTAAAACTCCATACAAACATGGAACAACATACACAATATACTGACCTTGAAAAAAACTCCGTATATCTGCACACATTACAGTCTCTAGGTATTTTCAACCATTCAGGGGACAAAAAAAAAAAAAAAAAACAAAAAAACAAAAAACACCCAACACAAAGAAACAAACAAACAAAACCAAAAAACCGAACCAAAACAAAAACAAACCAAAAAACCACCTCACACCAACAAAAAAACCACCAAAGAATTTCCAAAAAAAGACTGGCTCTGGGGAAGAAGATTGGCCATCTACGTCCTGCTCTGTCACAGCCTAATTCCCAGCACTGCCCAGAAGCTGCACCATTTCCCTGAAGGATGCTGTGCAACATGGAAGAAAGAGTAGCTCCTTGGAGGGTCAAGCAGTGCAAAGTGCTCTGGTAATGCTATTCTCAATGGTTTCCCTCCCCATGTAATTTTTATAATTGCTTATCTGCAGAAAAAGACCAGCTGCAATGATCCAGGGCTCTAACTTTATCCCAAGATTTCTGTAGAGAGTGTGAGAATAAAATGTTGCATACAGCCAATAGCCTATAAACATTTACACATCTCTGAAGCCTGATACTATAATTTATGAACAAGTGTGGGGGATACAGTAATTAGGGAGCATTAAAATTAAATTAAAAAGAGCAATATTTTTAACTGCAAAAATTTTCAACTGTAAATTCAACAGAGGCTCATCTAGTGGCTTTTCAGCCTTCAAGGTTTGCCTGCTGCTGGCAAGCTTCAAAGGTTATGTGAATTTACAGAGCTTTATTTAGTGATCTTACTCTGTATGTTTGCTCATCCTCAACCTACTATGGCTCCTAACAACACTAGCAGCTTAGCATTTACAACGGGGCCAGGACTGTAAGAAATGAGGGCTAAATCTGGTCAAATTGTGTGTGAAAGGCAAAAGGGTGAGACAACAGGGGCCATAGCTGCAGTGATGTCATTTGCTAAAACGACAACTTGTCAGAGCCACACCAACACAAACCACCACCCTGCTGCTTACTGCCAAGTCTCAGCAGTGCTAAATCTGCACATTCAGATTTTAAGGGAAGTTTCTGCCTGGAGCGTTTTGCCATGGGAGCCAGGGCAGCCCAAGCAGAGCTGCTCTGGGGCAGCCTCACAGAAGATCTACCCTCAGAGTCCTCTTTATTGTAAGATGCTGCTGAAGAAGAGCACTAGTCATATTCTCAGGGCTCCTTCACTTTAAGAGTCCCACCTCATTCCTGCCCTGTCCTCAGCTGATTCGGACAAAACGAAAGCTGTCCAAACACAGGTATCACTGAAGTGGCCTCATGGTTTCAGGTTCTGTCCAAATGTGAAAAAGATGTACTGTTCTGACAAGACTAAATTTGCCATCACAGAAAAACTTGAAACTCTGCAGTTTACTTGATCTCCCATTTCCAGGGTTAAACGGAACAGTACTAAACCTAAACTAATTTCAGAACAGAGGCAGTTTGGCTTTAATTGCAAGTACACTTCCCACTATCATTCAAGAGGAATAACAGGCCCAACATTAATAAAAATCAGCAGCATTTTCAGCCACATTAGATATCCACACTAAACAGAAACAGCTGAGATGGCACAGTAGGCAGGTTTGGCTGTAGCAGTCACAGCTCAGCGCCTTTCCCTGCAATTGTGGTAACTATCCATCACAAGAAGATCTACTGGATACTTCAGAGTCAAATATAAGGGGGTTGTCTGATTTACGCCTCTGTTGCCTTTATCGAACTTGTGTAAGGCTCTTGAATCACCGTGATCCATCAGAAAAATGGTGTCCACCAAGAGGATGGAGAACCAGAGCATGCAGCCACAGCTGGTGCTTCAATACGCACCATCTCTGGCTGTGAGGCACAGGTACTGGAGAAGCATGAGAAAGCAGCTCAGAAGTGGAAGAGGCCTGAGATGATTTTTTTTTTTTTTTTTGCATGTACAACATGTTTTGAAGACAGTTCCTTTACCCTGACCCAAAAGCAGTCACACACACAATAGAGATAAATGCAGTGTGAGTGGCATCTGTAATAAATGTTGCTTTCAGCTTTGACACTGCATAGAAATTTAAGTTACACAGTTTTGAGACATTTTCAGTGGTTTTTAATAGTTTAAACTGAAAGGAGATACTGAAATTGACTGTTGTCTAATTTTGATAAGGGAAAGAATGAAACTCCAGGTAACTAACAATTAAGACAGATATTCTCCACTCACAAAATTTGCAGACCTCATTCTGACACACATTTCCCTCTGTAGCTCTAAATCAAAGGAAAAAAAAAAATCCAAGCGCAACCCTCCCAAATCAAAGCTCTGAGCATTCTGACTGTAATGGATAACCAACAATACAAGTTTCTCTTAAAGTCCATCTGGGTTTGCTGAGTACAAGTTGTGTCACCAGTCTTGACCACCCCTGTCTGAGCAGACATCACACCCAGCCATGGATTAAAGAACTGGGGAGTCAAAAAGCAGTGGGTATCAATCTATGGTCTGTCTTTTGGGTGCAGAGAAATGATCAAAAAGCAAAACTATCATGGTGCAGCCATTAAGAATGAATCACAGGGCACAACATCCCCACAAAAAATTCATCTCAAAACAGTAAAGACCAGACTCAGAGAGCTAGCATGGTTTGGGAAAGTAATTTTTGTCCAAGTCTCACAAACAACTCAGTCCTAATTTCCAGTATGCAAAATCCCCTGGTGTAACTCACACAAACACAGCAAAACCTCACTGTGCACATCATCCTATAGATCATTAAGCACACCATGTTCCCCTATGGAATAACACAGCTTTGCTTCACTCATCATCTATGACTGCCTAAGTATTATTAATTAATATTATTTTTAAGAAATTTTAAGTCTCATTGGTTTTTCCATCTGTGTGCTATGCATTATGTGACCCATGAACTCCAAGACATTATTTAGAAACAGATATTTCATTAGGAAGCACTACTGTGGTGTTCATCCCCCTCTTTATTACTTCTAGAAAGAGAATATAAAATTAGTTTCATTGGGCTGCCATTGCCACTTGCCTTGACCCATTTTTACGAGGGCTCCATGTTCTGCTCTTTTGCATTTCATTGTTATTTCTAAAATACTTGTTCCCTCCTATCCCTCACAATATTATAAAATTAGTATTTCATTTACTTCTGTGGTATGTTATTTTCTGCATATTTAAAGAGGGATCACAATGTTTGCAGCAAGTACACAATACAGAAGAGCTTTCCTGGAGCTTTTGACTGTGCCTTTTTTTATTTACTAATGTTCCTCCATGATTTATGATCTGAACTATTATATATTGCCAGATTTGTCTAAATCAAAGCTTCTGAGAAATAAAAGGGTGGAGGGATGTCATTTTTAAAAAATGACAAAAGTAACAGTGTATCAGAAAGCAACATTTGATTGCTCTTAAATAAGCATGTACCTACCAGCACCAGCAGAACTACCTGTCAACTTAGAGAAAATGAGAAGCAAGGTTTCCACGTTCTCTGAATAGAAGGTACTCTGCTGCAGTGGTGGCTCCTGACTCCAGAGACCTGTCTCATCCACCCGGGCACTCCAGAGACAACAGCCTGATTCATGGCCTTCCCCATGGAGTCCGGTTTCTCTGCCCCAGCAATTAACAATGAATTAGCACTACATTAAAGTGCCAGGCAAGATGGTTACTCTCTGGAGTGGTCACCTTGGACACAGCAGACAAATAGTGGGAGAAGGGAGAGAAATTAGATTTACTGTGTCCCAGCATGTCTGTAACAAACACGGAATCCCTGGCTGGCAATGGGAAGCAGCTGTAGGCACTTGTCAGCATTAACACTCCAGAAAGGTCCAATGCCAGCAAACAGCCAGGGAATGGTGGGATTTAGCAAGGGATGGAAAATAAGACAGGGAAGGCTCACCTCTGCAGAGCAGGGAGCTAAACCTTGAAGCACAAGGACTGCTTGCTGCAAAAGACTACTTTGCACACCATTAAGGTCCAGGCCAGGGCAGATCAAAGGGCCAGACAGCATCCCACTCCTGGTGGTGGTGGTGGTGGAAGAGGATGAGAACACAGCAAAAATGTATTAATGCTTTCCAGGATACCCTCCCATCCTCCAGGAACCTGTGGCTCAGGTACTATGTAATTCAGAGGTGATGTCCTCATGGTACCCCAGCCAGCAAGAATCTCACTGCTCCTCTTAGCAGCACTTTGCTACTACATCACATTGCATGGAATGGAGGGAGAGCCTCTTAATGGACACCTCCATTTCCTTAAAAACTGAATGGAGAGGCTGTGGCAAGCTCAGCCTGCATGCACAGCAACATGTAGGTGTAGCATGGATGCTCCATAACCAGCGTGTGAAGGAAAATCCACACTCCAGCACGTCCATATGGTCACACCCAGTGCTGCCAGAGAACACAGCCATGTCACAGAGCTCCATGGGGCTCACATTTTATGACACTTCAGCACAATAACAAACAAATCAAGTGTGCAGCAAGGATTTTTTTTGAATACTCAGCTTCCACTAGACATTATTCATTCCAGAAAGAGTAAAATAATTGATTAAATTGATTAATATATGGCTGGTGGGAAAATCTAATGGAAGAGAGAAAAATAAAAATGTTTGTTTTTCAAAATCCTGAACCTAAAGCTGAACAGTGAGGTGCAAGCTAGTTATACCAAACCAGTAAGGACAAAAACCTCTCACAAAGGAAACAACAATCCCTTAAGCATGAAGAACCAACCTGGGTCCAGCTGATCTCCTACAGCACAACTGCCCCACTGAGCAAACCCTGCCTTTTAGAAGACAGAAACCATACCTGGCCTTGGGGTAATTCCCTCACTGAAGGGTCCCAGCCCTGTACGCAGCAAGTGAACTACACAGAACACATCACAATGATATCTTTGCCATTTCCAAGAAGCCACACTGAGGAAAAAGCTGCCATATAGCCACATCTTTTGCCTGGTCATGCCTCTTGTTATAATAGCTAGGATATTCTTCCAGGACTGACAGGGTTAAGTCATGGTGGCTGGGAACTCTGGCAGCAGTGTAGGACAGCCTGTTTTCAGGTTTCCCCAGTCTCTCAGCTGAAGGAGCAGGAGACTCCAGCATCAGACAGAGGTTACCATACACACACCTATGGCATCAGAGCAAAGAGAAAGATGGGCTGGGCAGAGAGAGAGAACAGAGAGGCAAGATCCTGCCTGCTTCTATGTTATAGTTCTGCACCTGCTGTTATTCACAGCACTACTCCTTGTATCTTCTTCAAAGGACTGTCATTCTGCTATCAAGGCTGCAGGTAAGGGCTTGACTTACAGCACACTTCCCACCAGCAAACCTGCAAAGCAAAGTAGGTCGGTGACTGAAGCTCTTGGATGTTTCCACTCCCTGCCAAAATGCAGCCAGGCACCGTGGCAGACATTCTGCACCCGCCACTGCTTTGAGAAGGAAATGAGAGTTGCTTTCCCACTTTACACTACAGGGGGAATTTCAGATGGGCAGAATGTAATTACTTGGCCTGGAGTTCAGCCAGGAGCAGGGCCCAAGACCCCTACCCTTATGTAAAGTGTCACAAAATCTCCAATGACTTCAAGTGTGAGAACCTCAGCTTTACATCTCCAGCTGCTGTCATTGGTTCTTCATGGCTAATTACCTAATAGTGACCCTTGCAGCAAAGCTAAAAAACAAACCTTGTTTTCCAAAACAATTCAAGTCCCAGAGACTGAAAACTCCGCAAAAATTACTTGGTGTTGGGTATCTTTTGACAGTAGGGAGCAGGTGGACAACAGAGCCCCTGTGTATGGCACTGGTAGCGTGTCACTCAGAAACCTACTGGGGTTTTTGGATGGGCAAGCACAGCTTTAAAATGCAGCACCCCCAAAACACAAGCCTCCTGTATCAACTGCATACCAGTCTCCAGAGTTTTGTTGTATGTAGTTGCCAGCTGGTTCCATTTATTTTTCTTCATTTTTCATATTTTGACTGTAATAAATAATTAATCCATGGCTTTGTAACTTGCTGACAAATACAAATGCACAGCATTCCAACACAGTGTAACGTGTCACTCACAAAAGCCAACCTGCATGATGCAGAAAAATGATGTGCAGAACGCTTTGGAAAGTAGGCTAATCATCAAGGTCACTCACAAGATCCTAGGAAAACTTTTTCTGTCCCTTAGAAGATATTCCCCCTTGCTGTGCACATCAGAAGTGGCTTAATATGTTCAAGTCTACAGAGGTCTAGTTATTAGCTAGGCCCTTTCTTTACCTGTTTGTAGCTTCTTGCTTCCAAGATCCCATAAACTTTTTAGGACACGGAAGACAAAACTTGCTAAATTAATTACTCTAAATGCTTCACCTTCTTTATAGCCCTGAGAACCTGAATGCCAGGAAACAGGATTTTTTCTTTCAGCAAAGACACAAAGGAAAGCAAGGAGGAAGAAGTTAGCAGAAGAGACAAAAGGGACTGAACTAGGCAATAATTAATCTGAGTGAGACCTACATATTTCAGACAGGCAGGACAATAAGACAGAGAAACCTCTGAAAAAGGTGACTAGATAGCTGGCAGCAGTGGTAGCAGCACAAGAACAGCAACAAAGAATAGAGGCTGAATGCCAAGGTTCACAGCAAGAGTAGCAAAGCAGTGCAATCCACCATCAAACAGTGGGGAGAATGAAGGTGGGAGGAGGAACTGCAAGATTATCAGAGAAATGCACAGTACAAACAACCCCCAGACTGGTCATGATGCCTTAAGTTTTAGCTTTCCTGTTTTTCAGATTCTGTACTGCATTAGTATATAACTCTGAATTTCGTACAGAGTGTTAGCAAGTTCTTTTCACAGTGTAGTTAGACAAAACAATCCTTTCCCAGCCTGAGAACCAAGGACACCGTTACAGCTTCAGGCCCAAAAAGTACAAACAGCAGCGAAGTGAGGAGAGCAGACTGGGAGGATGGGACTTCATAACCTGAAGCTGTAATTGGAAAATTAACCTCAATATGTAAATGGACCAAAACTTATGAAACTGTGAAAACTCATGACATGCCATCCATCTTGGGTGAAGCCTCAGCCACGCTCTTGTACTGCCCAACGTGTATCCTTTGAAGATCTTTTCAATAAATACCTAGTTTATTCCTTTAACATTGTCTAGCCTCTGTCCAAGGTAACCTCTCAAGGCACCAGTTACATAATCTGGCATGAAGTGAAACGGTACTGAGTGCCGGGGGCTGAATTGGAGAGCTGAAGGGAAGAAAGGCTGCTGTGGAAGGTGTTGCCTCAGCTTTTTAGATTCAAGAAATACCTCCTGAGTCTCTCTTGACCATCTGTAGATGTTTGAGTTTGTGACATGCATTACTAGTTATTAGGAGTACACGTTAGGCTGATTTTCTCTTCTGACTGAAGCTGGAACTGCAAAGAAGAGAGTCTAGTATTTTTTCACTTTGTTTTCTGTACACATATTTGTATTTATTAATTTCTCATTCTACTAATACCTGAAGACAAGAATGGAATGAGGGTGTATCAACCATAAATTCATACTAGTCAGAAATCTACAGAGGAGCAAAACAATCCCAATGAGGTTGTGAAATGGAGGTCCAATCCTCACAAAATGCTCCCCACGGTCATTTCACAAGTATTTTTAAGTTTCAGTCAATACATAAAAAGCCTATCACCACGTTACACTCTTGAAAGCCCCTGTGTTACCCCAGTCCTCCCTCCCAGACACCCTGAGGAGGTGCTCTGACCTGCACAGGCTCAGGTGTGAGCTGGACCACGTGCTGCATGCGCTCGCTGTGGTGGTGTCTGGACTCCTCCTCATAGATCACATCCCTCTCGTGCTGGGGAAGGTTCAGGAAGCGGCGGATGGTGCAGAGGTTCTCCCACAGGGTGCGGTTTTCTGGGCTTGGGTTTTCTTTCCAGCGCAGCAGCTCACACAGCCAGCCCTGCAACAGTAGGGTCAGCACAGTCAACTCACCGAGCACCGAGGAACCAGAGATGAGTGGAAGGGCAGCTAGACTTAAAGCTCTGTGCTGGAAGTTTTGCTGGTCTCATCTCACACACAAACCCCCACCACCCCAAGCTGCCTTTTGGTGTCAACAAATCTGTGATACATTCTATTTTCTACAAGTTGGAGAATCTGAAACAAGCAGCAGTGCTCAGCAAAAACCAGTGTTTTTTTCCCCATCATATTCACACCATCTTCAAAATGCTCAGATATAAATATTTTTCCTACAGAAAAGCAAAGATGACACAGAGATGCATCTTCACTTCCATTTCAGAGCCCCTTCATTTCTTCACCCAAGCAAGAGAAAAGCAGATATAACTCCTGAGACTTGCTAACTACCCCCACTGCAACCTGCAGCTGCAGAACCAGAAATTCAACACCAGTCCAAATGTCTAGTACAATATACTATTGAGACTTCTGATTTGCTGACAGTATGTTGCACTGACTCCCCCAGCTCTGAACCCCACTAAAATTTTACATTTTTAAATAATAAAAACTAAGAGAAGATGCAGCCTTACAGAAAGGGAATTCTCTAGCATCTAGCACAAAAGCAGAAACAGGGTCCTGCAGAAGTTACTAGAGATACCAAGATACTAGGCAGAGGTAATTCTAAACCCAACTACAGATTGTGATAAGAGCAAATTTTATTTCTGCCGTCTTGTTTGAAGGTTAGTTTGAAATGCCTTTCAGAAAAGGTTTCTGCTATATGTAAGGAGCTGTAGGACCTCACCACGGGGACTGACTGCTGAGGTGGAAGCATCGGCGCTCCTCAGGAAGAGGAAAGGACCCTGAACACCAAGGGCAAGGAGAGCCCAAGGGCAGGAGCTGTCCGGGTGAGGACAGCCCCGCACGCGCAGAGCGTCACCCGCAGTCCGCAGCAGGTGAGCCAGGGATCGCCGCTGCTGCTGCTCCTGCCAGCGTGGGGGCACAGCCAGCCCTGCCCTGCCTGCCAGCAGCCAGCCCACTTCGGGCTGGGGACAGTGGCTCCCCTCCTGTGCCTGCACGGGAGACGCAATGCAAATGACAGAAGATGAGAAGATAATGCCGAGGATGCTGTCAACGCGCCTTACTGACTCCTGTCAAAATATTTTACCTAGTAGCTTTATAACCCATCATTTTCAAGCTACAGCTCAGCATTCTGACACCATTTTGACAGGCACCTTACAATACCTAAAAGATAGCTTGATCAATGTTAAAAATGTTTGGTACAAGAAGTAGCCAAAATTGTGTTTTTCTGAACAGTGACCAGAGCAAGCTGAACAGCCAGATTCATTACCAGCCCACAGGGGGGCTTTTTGGTATTGCTTTTTTGTGTAACAACTTGTAAGCCATTGACAACTTCTACCGTGCACTCTAAACCCCGTGTATAATATCATAAGCCGTTGTTTGTCTTACTCTCCACTGTGTCTTCTGCCTTCACCCCCCCAAAAAAGGCAAGATTTGATTATCTCCGCTGCATCAGCCAAGACAGCAACACCAGCTGTTCTCATTGTGCAGCCTCTTCCTCACGGCCTACATGTTAATAACCTGATCATTCCATTTTCTCCTTCAACTGCCGGCTGCAGCACAGCGAAGAGACAAAAACCCAGGCCCATCTGCAGCAGCTGTAGGCACTGAACTGTGAAGCCACCAGGGATTTATAAACTAATCTGTAACACAACACTGCCTTGTTTTTACAAGTGAGAGGCCACATTTGTGCAGACCTGATCTTTTCTTGCAATAAACTTGGAGGGCTGGGGGGTGGGGGGAGCAAAGATGAAAACAAGATATATAATAATTTACATAAGGGAAAAAACCCCTCTGTGTTGTATTTTCGAAGCGTTTTGATTGGTATTTGGGTACTCTCTCAGCCAGGTGAAGTCTGCATTTTGATGTGGTTTGGCCACATCTCTTACCCTCAGTTCTCCTCCCTCCACTGCTCAGAAATCCCCCAAAACTTTTGTCTTTTTTGGAGAAGAAAAATCTCTCAGCTCCGCAATGTTTTCTCAGGGGTTCCTCCACACAGAGGAAATAATTTTTGAAATGGAAAATAAACCATCTGTAGAAAAAAATCAGCTCCTGTTGCTCCCTGTTTTCAGTGATCTGAATAAGTCTCAACTGAACTCTTTCAAGACATTTCAAGCAGGCATGTTTAACATCTCCTGGCGGATGCTGCAGCATGAAGACCCATCGTGTAGCAGAAAATACAGAATAAGCCCTGCACCCGGTGGAGCTGAAGGGCACTGCTGGGCAGGCCTGTGGGGTATGAGGTGCCTGGCTCCGGCAGAACCCAGGCACAGCTCGGCAGGGCCACCTCCCCTTCCCAGGGCAGGACCGGGCAGCCCGATGGCGACTGCCGCGCTTTGATTTATCTGTCCCGTTATAATCAGCGCTCATTACAATCACTTAGAGCAACACTACAGGCCTCATTACGGACTAGGCACTCGCTGCCATTAGTCTTTAAGAAGGATAGCGCTCAATTTGCCTGGCAACATGCGAGGTCTTGACCTTGGAGCTATTAGGGAAAAGATTAGACTGCAGTGTGACCATGTGTGCAGACATGAGCAAACCAAATTAATTTCTGGCAAAGGGAGGCACCAGGCAAGGACCCCGCCATCCTGAGGACACCTGAGAACTTCTCCATTCCCCAAAGGAGATAAGCTAATGGCACGTTTAAAGGAGCCTGGTTCTGAAGGTGAAGCACATCCGTGGTATTTAGAGAGATATTAATCCAGTTTCCCCACAAAGTATTTGCTTGGCTGATCAGATTAAGGGATCTAGCCTTCAACAGCACACCCCCACCACAGCAGGCCCCAAGAAATCTGTGATACTTCACAGCCTCAGACATATTGCACCATGTGTACCCAGCTGCTACAATAATTAGCTTATGAATGTATCAGCTGGTTCTGTGATTTTTATAAATAATAACTAACCTACAGAGCAGAAAGATTTCCACGAGCCTAATATTAGCAAGAAATTGCAAGGTGCGCCTAACTGAATTGTCATTGTGCTAAACGCCCTGTCTTCTCTCACATTGTGCGGGACTGGATCTCCCCCAACGCCATTTATAAATATTTATTTTTGCAATGTATTTGTGTCAGCTTTCTTCACAAGAGCCATTATTCGCTCACCCCCACATGTACACATGCATACCCGCTGCGTGCATGTGTACCCTTATCTGCATCAAATCTGTCCTTTCACTACTCTTTTTCTATCCTTCCCTCTCTTTATTCAAGCGTTCATTCAAGACCCTCTCTATCCATCTATGGGGCTGTTTATTAGGCAATAGCTTTGACAAATACGTGAGAAAACACAGTGTGCCGCAGCTTACTCACACGTTCTTTATGGCTGCAAGAAACTGCCTTCCCCATGCACAGATGAAAAGTCTGCATCGGCTTTTTTTAATTATTTATTTAAATAATCTTAGCACGCCATCCAAGAAAGTTTTGCAGTACCAGGCAAAAAAAAAAAAAAAAAAAAAAAAAAAGAAAAAAAAAAAAAGTGTAAATGTCAAATAAAACAGTGACAGATGACAGTATTCTCTATTGAATAGCACCGTTTCTTCGTGCATGTTCAATGAGAACTCATGAATTATTAATACACAAAATCTCCTTTTACTGTTAAAAATCTCAACTTGGCGTTTTTTGGTTACAATTTTTTTATTTTCTCTTATTTATTTCTTTGGGGTCTGTGTATGTTACACAGAGCTTTCCAGGAGAATTACTTCATTTAAGAAATGCTAACATAAAGAAATTTTTGGAGCTACAGCCATTCACAGTGAATTTTCATCTATAGCTACATTTATTGGCATGAAGGAGGAAAAGTGAAGGAGACACTATCTCACCACCTTTTCCTCCACTCATCCACAGCATCTGAGCTCACCGCATCACAAGTAAATACAACTTCTGTGAACATAGTCTGAAAAATCTAACAAATAACATACCCCTCCCCAGACCTGTAATACGCCGTGTTTCTGGTCCTGCCTCCCCTGCACAGCACAGGTCTCGCTCCACCACACAAACAGCCCCCTTGGCTGCCAGAGTTACCAGAGAGTTTGATGCACACCAGTGTCAATATGGGTGGCAGAATCCAGCCCTTAATGTCGGCTTCTAAGGTTCTTAAATGGGAATGTCTTCCATTAAAAATAAGAGGAGGAAAAGCAGCTCAATTAAAGGATGCTTTTGGCTCTACATTCAGGCACACCCAGTGCTTGTGGTTACAAGGAATTCTGCTCAGAACTTCCTTCATTTCACCCCAAAACTCATAGAGGCATCGAAAATGCAGCCCAATTTAGCTCACTAAAGAGAGCTGCAGAGAAGTGCTGGCCTCTATTTTTGTTGTTCTCATGAGACAAGATAAATATTTTCTAAACATTTTGTTTGATAAAAAAATAGTATCATATTAATGTCCTATTTTTAACCTCTGTCTTCTAATCAAATACATTTCCACACAGCTAAGCAAACAACAACAAAAATCTGCAGAAAGCCAGCCATTCCCATTGTGCTTTTATGCTGTTAAAGAAACAGCATGCTTAGAACACCAAAGCGTGAGGCTTGGCACCCTCCAACGCCCTGAAGGACAGCGAGCTGTGCAGCAATCCGGAGCCATATCCTCTGTCACTTATCCCAGAGCCCTGTTTAGCAGCTTGACCCTTTCACTTTTGCTGGGCTTACCCTGGAGCAGGGCAGACGGATGTACCAGACTACAGCAAAGTCAGATTTTCCAGCACACCGTGAAGGTGTGCACAAACACACTGACCCCAGAAACTGCTTCCTGCAGATCTGCTGCCCTGCAGTCTGCCAAGGACCAAATTCCTGACCAAGGACAAAGGCGGCACATGGGAAGAGTTCAGGCTCACAGTCATGCTGGGGTACAGGCCCATGTTTACACTTTGCCAAAGCCACTGCAGGAGGTGGCAGTTGGGTGTCCACGGTGACTTAGTCACAGGCAGCTGTTCTGCTTTGAGCATGGATAAACCTGCAGCTTAACTGACCTTGTGTTTCCCTGCACTTACATTAAAATTAATAACAATAACAATAACAACAATACAGCCGGTTTTCTGCGCTGACATTTTCTAGGGTCTCCAGTGAAAGCATGAGTAGGCAAATGAAGAGTTTTTAGTAAGAGTGATTCAGGAATAAATCTCAAAATAAATGTAAAAGGCCGTTTCCTCACCCACATCATCAGTGCAGAAAATGTCAACATATGTGACAAAAAGAAAAAAAAGCAGCAATGATTGACGCAAGTCTTGAAAGATTAGTAAAAAAATGCACTCCTCAGAGAAGGCTCCCTTCCCATGTGGGATCACAGGAGTCCTCTGGACAAACTTCCTCAGCATCTCTTCTCTCTGCTTAGTTTGGGACACTACAGTGCAAAATGAGCTAGATAATATTCAGCTCCTGTTCCTTAGTCGCCAAACTCTCCTACCATGAATCCAATAAGTGTCTATTAAAATAAATAAACCCCCTAATGATTCAAGATAACCTAATCAAGAAAGCTGAAATGGATAAAAGACTAACTGTAATGGAGAGTTCTGTCATGGCTTCAATGAATTCTTGATGAGGGCCGGGGGAGGGGGACTGAACCTGAGAAGCTTTACTCAGAGAATTTTGATACAGTTCAAGGTTAATCACTCAACAGTCTGGATTTTCTGAAATGCTTGGTACTTCTTTTCCCCAGAAAATGCAAAGCGCTTTCATGAGGGCCAGTTTCTCACTAGCCTCATAAAGCATGAAATTATTAAAAAAAGAGATACATGAGCACTGAGGTACCCTTAGATTCATGGGAACACCAAGTCTGCTTACATTTCTTTTCTCTCTTACATCAGAGGAAAGGATGCTGAGCACTGAGGATATTTCCACTATTCCAAGCTCAAACTAGCTTCTCCCCACACTAGAGAGGAAGTGTGGGCTTGTGGTTAGGGCAAGCAGCCCACCATCAGCTCCTGGGTCTGCCAAGGACTCTGTGAGCAAAGCCCCAGCAACAACTGTCCCTCATTCATCCAGCAGCTGAGAGAGGCCAATGTACTGTTGCAGATGTTGTCACAGAATCCCAGAACAGTTTAGGCTAGAAAAGACCTTTAAAGGTCTATAGTCCAACCCCTGTAGAATGAGTCAGGACATCTTCAGTAGATCAGGTTGGACTCTGAGCAACCTGAATGTTTCAAGGGATGGGTTGGCACCATTGTAAAAACTTTCTCCCTTATATATGTAGTTTGAATATACCCTGTTTAGTTTGAAACCATTACTCCTTACCCTGCCACAACAGGTCCTGCTAAATAAGTCCCAGTAAACCCTTGAAAGGCTGCAATAAAGGCTCCCTGGTCCCTTATCCTGTTCAGGCTTAACAGCTCCAACTCTCTCTGCCTGACTTTACATGAGAAATGCTTCAGCCATGTGATCGTTTTTGTGGCCTCCTCTTGCCCCAACAAGTCAAAGTCTTTCCTGGGCTGGGGACGCCAGAGCTGGATGCAGTCCTCCAGGTGGGAGCAGAGGGTCAGAATCCCCTTCCTCAACCTGCTGGTCACACTGCTTTGGCTGCAGCTCAGGACAGAGTTGGCCTTTTAGGCTAAGAATGCACTTCAACAGCTCTTGTCCAGCTTTTCACTCACCAGCATCCTCAGGTCCTTCTTGGCAGGACTGTCCTCAATCCCTTAATCTCTCAGCCTGTGCTGATACTGGGGCTGCCCTGACCCAGCTGCAGGACCCCTTGCTTGGCTTTGTCAACCCCCATGAGGTTTGTATGGGCCCACTTCTCTTGTCCCGGATGGGGTCACACTATGACTGCATATACAAGTCTGTAAAAAAGAAGCTCTAGTCCAAAGGTACTTCAAAGAAATCCTAAGTTCAGTCAAGGAGAGAAATGTCTTTCTGCATTTCCTCCATGAACAAGAACATGAAAATCATGACAAGAACATCAAAAAATCAGCACAACAGATATGCCCCAGTTGTAGAAATTCAAAGCATCATAAAGGCACTGAAGTAAGGCTGTAAGAAGTGCCCTGTATGCACACACTATATACACTGCACATCTTCCCCACCAGCTGCTTTTTCTAGCTGCTGTTCATCATCACTGGAAGCTAATCAGTTTAAGGCCACAGAAAACACCTATTATAAGCTAAAAAGGAGAGAGAAGCCATCCCATCCTATCAAATGAATCAAATACAAGGGAATGTAAGCTGGGAAGGAAAGAGAGAAAAGGATGCAATTAAGGGTTTCTAAAGCTAAATCTTCCTCCAAGTGATAGTGCTCATTCCTCTCGCAGTGCCTGTACTTCCTTCTTGGAGGACGAGCATGGGAAGGTGGCCATGGTCGAGTCCTGTCTAGCATGGGTTCCTACTGTGGGCTAACACCCTCCTTGGCCAGAGAACTGGCAATGAGGCAGGGATCTTGACAGGAAAAAGGAAAGAGGAAAGGCAAGGAACTGTCACAGTGATTTCTATCCATAGGCCTGGGTTGTTTTTTTTACCTGAATGAAGGGCTTTTCGGCCCCCAAACTCAAACCCTCCAGTTTATTGCTTGTTTGCTTACTTTTTTTGCTTACTTTTATCCAACAGGATAAAAACACAACGCAGAGACTGATCTTTGGTAGCTTAATAGTTTTTCAAATGTTGCTCTCTCTCGATTTACTGTGATGCAACTGGAATAAACTCCAGTCTCTTGAAAATAATTTCAATTTCAAGGCTGTACATATTGTTTCCACTGGACTGCTGAAGGTTCCATTTGCCCTTCCCAGAGCTGATCTCCAGCAATGTCCTTCCCCATGCCACCCCAGGCTGATTAAGAAGAGTCTCTTGCCCTGGGAGAACTGTGAGAAGTCTGAACTCCATGTTCATACAAACCCTGCCCTCCCTCAGACTGTCAGCAAGGGCTCCATCCAGCTGTGGGCCACTATTTATCTTGATCGTCACATTTATTATGAACAGAACTACATTCCTAAACTCACTTTGCAAAAACTAAGAAAAAAAGTGTCTGCTGAGCACAGCACAGCCTCTGACAGGACTCTCACTATCAGAGGTCAAAGGGGTGATGCTGCTGCACAGCATTAGAGGCACATGGTCATGGTGGAAATGGTTTTCCTGAAGTTGTACTGTGGAGCAGTTGTAGAACTGAATGTAGAAGTCAGTTGTAAAACCATCAATCCAAACTTGAAGTAATCCAAGGCCAAAGTCTCTGCCTGTCCCACTGTCTAGCTCTGCACACACACAGGCTACCCAAACCTTTCTGAAACAGCACACCAAAAATCTGTTTTCTTGTGAATCAAATATAACCAGGGGAGCCCAAGTTGTAGACCAGAAACCAAACCCTGGTGCTCCAGCCACACTCAGAAACATTCCCAATGTGCTAATACAGGTCCCAGGAGGAATAAAATGCATATTAACATAAGTATGTGATGAATAAGTCAATGCCTAAAATGAATGGCTTGAAATCTTTTTCAAGCTGGATTCCCTTAGAGAATTCTCACCATACTACCTTGGTACCTCCATGAGGCCCTGAAACTTGCATTTATGTTGACTTGTGAGCTCTGTGATTTGCAACCTCAGTTGCTAGAAATTGCCTTCTCTTCAGCTGCTGAGACTCTGACATGACTTAAGAATGAAGATGGTCACTTGCTCAATTAGAGGTCAATTAACTCCACCGGTAGATGATGGAGCCACTTGCAATAACTGCTCTCAGTGGGTACCACTCTTCCCGTACAGAGACAGAAGAGAAATGAAGCCTCCGTTGCCTCTGGATATCTCTCGGGTACATGACATACAGCCCTGCGTATAAAATGTCAAAACATCCCTGTCGGAGATTCACTGCCTGCTAAAACTGTGAAGATCTCACAGCACCGTGGATTGCTGTTGACAGAACAGCAGCGCCCAACATAACACATGCCTTGTTAGCAAACTGGAAGCCTCTCAGTAGTCTGGGGTGAGGGAATAATAGAGGAAGCCAATGCAACACAAGCCAGGCCTGTGGAGAATAGCAAGTGAACGAAGTCTCCTTGGCGGAGAGTCCAAGCAAAGCCTCAGACTAGTTCTTTTCCCCCCCTTTCAAACCCTCTCTTCTGCAAACATGGGCAGCTTTCAATGAGCGCTTCCCATCATGTAACTCAGCTGCTGAAATTAGCAACATTTTCACCAGAAATGCCCAAAACAGGCACAGCTGGCCTGTGCAAAGCATTGGGAGCACCCAACTGCTAGTCTGCAGACAAGCTAGACCTAAGGCTGACCATGACACTGTGGCTCTCCCCCATGCAAGCAGCTGTGCCCCTGCTTTTGGCACTCCTGTGGGCCACAGAGCTCTCCAGCCAGAGGAGGGACACCACAGGCACACCAAGCCAGGCCCGGGGCAGGCACATAGGTGGGCGTTGTGGCAGGCAGAGGCCCCATCCCGCTGGGGTTCTTGGCTGTGGCTTCCTGTGTCCCTGCCTTCCAGTGCCCCCATAAACCACTTTCATGCTCCAGCAGAGCGCTATGACATCTCAGCATGGCGAATGCTGGGCCATCCCAGGGAGCCAGAGCTGCTTTGGCAAGGCTGCGAAACAAAAGAAACATCAGCCTCAGAAACGCTTCCTCATTCGCTGCTGCTGAAGAAACAAAACCTTTATGTGCAGTAACTTTGCTTTAAACAATAACATTTGTGGATCCTGTTCTTAACCTTTTGCATCTGGTGTTTAAAATCTGCCCTGGTTTTTTTCCACGTGAAAGACTACAGATCTTATTTTTGTTTTGGCGCTGGTGTGCTATGCTGCCAGAGAAGTGCACTTAAGCTGGCACAGACCAAAGCTGGTGAGCCACCCGAATTATTGTTGGGTGGTTCAGTCCCTCTCTATTTCAAGAAGCCTCTGGGTATAATGACAGGAAGCTTGCAGGCAATTTTAAGCCAAACCTCAGACTCAGAGAGGCTGGCATTCGGTCTGTGTTAAACACTCCTTATTAAAAGCTGTCCAGTCCGGATTCTGGGTGGAACTTTGATATCTGCATGAAGCAAAGAATAAGGGGCACGTTTGCAAAATCAATTGTGCAGTTTTTATATTTACTGCACGTTTACCACATATGTCATTTATTACACAGTGGAAAACCGTTAAATGCACAGTAGTTGTGCCAAGTGGCATTATGCTTTTAACAGCTTTATTCGTTTAACAGCTCCAGTTCTCATTATATTTTGCCATGTGGTACATGAGATTTTTATGCATTTAACAGTTTAAGAGGGTTCCATGGTATTTTCCTTTTATGTATTTCATACTAAGTCTGGGATTTGGTTTGGGGGGAGTAGAGGGACTGTAACCCCTGTACCTTGACAAGAGAAAGCAAAAGGCAAAGAAAATTAATGATTACATCAAGAAGGAAAAATTAATCAGATCTCCATGTGTCAGGACACAAATACCTGTAACAAGGACAAGGCTTTCCCATGTGCTTTGATAGCCTTTGATGCTTTCTTTATATGCCTTTCAAACACTTATTTTACATCTACTTTAATGACCTATAATGTTGTTTCTCTGCACAGAAGGAAGTGTGTGTTTTTCAGAGTGCATGCACCTAGATACTTCTATCCCACTCTCTCATTGTCACGCGCCCATTTGTGCATTTTTGTGTGCATACTGATGCCCTCTCCTAGCTGAGCTGAATAATTCCATCCAGGATCAGAAGCAGCTCTTTTCACTGAGTAAACAATTCCTTCCAACAATCTCCAATCCACTTGCTGCCCTTCGAAAAAAATCTGTCTGTCCTCCTTTCCACAAAATCCCTTCTGGTGCATGATATTTTTTTAAAGAGTCGGATGAAATTTTTAAATTAATGGATTCTCCTCAAGAATTTCACCCCGACCTAGGTTTGCCCACATATATTTTTTACATCCAAGATAGAAATGAATCCAGCAGAACTCACTGCAGTGCCTTCTCATGCCTTTTTGTAAAAATGATTGGATCCAATGTGAATTATTCACACAGCAATACTGTATGCAGCACATACAACATGCTAAAAAGGAAACACCTGCCTAATATGCTGTTTTCCGTTGCCTTCCCTCAGTTAACCACTTGAGAAAGCAATTTCATTAACTGCTGAATGAGTAGGATACCACCATTTTGAAAGTTCCTTGTCCTGCTAGCGGAGGTGTAAGTTATATACCACACATGGGAAAAGACAGACATGTTTGTACAAAAGGGGAGAAGAAGCTTGGCTGTGAACTGACTCTTTCCTCAGCCTCTTTTAAAAGGGAAAAAGAAACCACTTAAGCAGGAAAAAGTCAAACATGACAGGCTCCCCAGAGATGAAAATTATTATTATTGTAGGAACAGATATAATTTTATTGGTGGGAGGAAGAGATGGATCTAGTCTCAACCCCAGAGTTTGCTTTAGAAAGAAAACCCCAGAAAGCCCCACGACAATGAAATCCCCTATACCACTCACCTGACTTTTATTGGCAGCCACTTTGGCAAACAGAGCTTGAGATACCTTGGCCCTTTTCATCTCCTGTTGGATCTCATCATAAATGGCAGCTGTGATGTTGACGTTGGCGCTGTCCGCCTTAATGGGGAGGTCTGTTGTTGGTGTCGAGGTTTTGGCCTACCAAGAGACCATGAAAATAATAATTAAAAAAGTGCTGCTTTCAGCCCAGCCATCTGTGCAGAAATTATCAAAGGATTTCAGTCAGCTGATGCCAAACTGCATTAGCTACAGAGGGACACTTCCTGTCCATTATTCTAATCAGGTTAATTGTGATTGGAAATAATTGCAGTGCATTCCTATAGGACATGCAAGGCCCTGTCAAGTCTCCCCCTCTCCCTCTCCCAGCATGTTTACTGAGCAGCTCAACAACAGGATAGGTAGCTGGGGCACTGGGCTGCAGGCACACACTGACATTGGCTTTGCCAGCCAGCTACTGCAGCACGTCCACCAGGCTCTACCTTCTCCCCCCTCTCTAAAAGTGGCCTACACCTTGGAGGAAGAGCCAATTCTCCCAGAAAAAATGAGTAAATGGGTAGAGGTCTCTAAATAATAAATTATTACTCAATTTAATGCACTCCCTCAAGTCTCCCTCATCCTTTATTAAAACTATACGTATGTCACTTGAGTATGTATGGTTTCCCAGCCTTATCATCATTATGCTAGCCAGACAGTCACCTAATTTCACCTAGGAAATCAGTGGAAATGAAAAAAAAAATCATTTCATAAAGCTGGGCTTTGGCATGCCTTTGATGTGCTGCCCTCATTCTCCTAAACTCATATTGAGATTTTGTGTATTCCACTGCACTCCTTTTAATTGAATGATTTCCCATCAGCTTCTGTGACAAATGAAGGACAATAACGGACGCTGCCAGTACTTTCCCTGGGCTGGACTACCCCTGCAAGGCTTCTATCAGTGCAGCTCAGAAGACAGCTACAGGATGTGGATTTTAAAGCCCTTGGACTGGTGGTCCCCAGAATGCACCAGCAGGAGAGGGAGTGAGGGCAGTGTGATGCTCACCGAGTGCTCCCACTGCCAGCTGCCCCTTGGAGACACATCTCGTTTACTTTCCTGGGCTCAGAGAGAGATACCAGGGTTGATCACTGCAACCTTTACACTTTTTAAGGGAAATGTGGGTTTCTAATATAACAACTCTGTTTTGTATTGAGACGTAGAGGTCTTAGGAAAGAACATAACCTAAATAGCAATAGATCTTCCCAAAAGACCCAAACCACCCATATACCCCAATGACATTCATATTTGGGCCAACTTTTCAGGTGGATCCCGTTTTTGTGTCAGAGTTGAAGTCAGCTAGAGTACATCTAATGTTAATTTTTAACTAGGCAGACATGCCCAGATGTTTATTTGTTAATAGGAAGGTTAACTAGGCAAAACCAAACCTTCTGAACTTCTTCTGTTTGGTTGTCCTCCAAATCTTCCTCTTCCTGACATCTCTTCTATACTGAGGCCACATTAATAATGGAGCCAAAATCCAGTCAAGACAATAAACTAATCACTCTTCCTTTATGACTTCCATATAAAGCCTTAACCAACCTATATCTTCTCCCTTTCCAGGCCCAGCAGGCACTGCTCTGGGCATGTTCCCTGCCTGTCACAGGCAGGACACACACAGAAAGGGTGTGAGATTTTCCTGTTCCCTAAGGCCAGCCCCGTGTGCAGGAAGAGGCAGCTGGACAGCAGCTGGGGTACAGCATGGCCACCATGCCCCAGGAGGCCAGGGCTGAACCACTGCCATCCACGGGCCATGAGCTGGTACAGTGCAACACAGGGACCAACAGGCACACCCCGCCCTGAAATTCAGTGTTTACAGATAGATGAGAGTCGGGGCAATTGTGGGAAATGTAAGAAAACAACAAAGAGTTCATGGAAAGAAAAAGGACTGTCCAAGTCTGTCAGGACTGATTTAATGGAGATTTGTCAGGTACAAAAAAGTCTTCCCAAGCACTGGAGCTTTTGGCTGGCACAGCAGCTGAGGTCATCATGGCCTCAAAGGCTGTTGTGGATGTCTGAGATCCTGAGAAGAACAAAATTAGCATGCAAAAGAAAGACTCAAAATATAACTCCATTCCGCATGGGTCTCCTACACTTCTAGGTCCACAGCCACATGTCAGGAAAAAGTCTGTCCTGCACACCCTGAAAGCTGCCATTTTTTATTTAATCACCAAAATAGGAAGGGCAAATACCAAGTGAAAGTCACTAAAATAAAATATTTAATGTTAAGGGTTTAGATGCAAAGCTGGTCTTGATATTAAGGAATTTGCCACTATTGAAACATCTTACTGCAAACAGTGGGGGGAAAAAAGAAAAAGTGTTTTCAACCACAGTGCCAGAGCACTGCAACCCAGCACCTTACTGCTGGGGTTCTGTGTGCATACAACAACTCCCAGCAGCTCAGAGCATCTTCCCCACAGCAACTGTACCCCATTTTCTGGATCAATCTCTCATTCTCACCATGAGGCAGGCCGTGAGCCAGGGATATCACAAAAGGGTGGCTTGGGGCTGGCTCAGACAGAGAGCTGAGCTGGGTTAGTCTGCATGCCCCTACACCTGCCTGCATGACAGCCCCTGCACAAGCATTTCCACAGGTATCTGCCATTCCTCTCCTACCCGGCACGATCAATCCCAAAAGCATTGCTGCAGATATCGGTATCTATGGAAACCACGTTTCCAATTGCCATTCCATCACCTTCTCTGGCACACTGACACAGTTCCTGCAAGGCTGGTACAGCTCCTGGCACTGCTGCCCCAAAGCACCCTGCTGCCGGGTAGGCAAGAGGGCTGCCTGGGGAGCCGACGGCGCCGGAAGCGCCACGCTGCGAGGACGGCATTTGTCTCGTCAGAACTAATACCAGGCATATGGGGAAGCGCAGTAGCCGTGCTGCCTGCCCAGGAGCTGGGAAGAGCCTCATTTGCAGAGGTGTCCAAGTTGTCAAAACAGCACCTGTGCTGACTGGTGCTGGCCCTCTGAGGGCTGGGGAAATGTTACACAGCGGGCGCAAGGCGAGCATTGGGTACACAAACCTTTGTGTGATGCTTTTGCTGATCAAAACCCTCACAATATTCTATTGGATTCTTCAAGCTGAAATAAGGCAAGTATGTGCTGGTTTATACTGCTAGCAACATTTAGCTCTTACAAAGGCAGACAAAAATCCCATTATTTTAAATTATTTTCTAGCTTGCCTAGAACACAGATAGATGGCATATTTCAACACAGGAACGAAATGGGGCAAGATATCCAGTTTTTATTCTCACCAAATTGCATCTAAACTCTGAATTTCCTTTCAGTGCTTGATTCTGGGACAAAACCTACTGCAACAAATGTAAGCAGGAGTAAGCTAATTCTTTAATGAATCAATACCAATGCAGAAAGTGGCTACACTGTTTTAATAGTAGAATAGTGTACCCACTATTAAAATCCCTATATATTTTTATTTTCTCTTAAAGGTAACTAAAAAAGATAAGGAGCATACAATGAGTTTTCCATGTAATGAAAATTCAGTGTCAAATTTGGGTTGGCAGGTAAGATTGCTTTCAGTGAAAACAGTTTTTTACATCATCTGTTCAGTTAAGTGCACCTACATGTCTGGGTTAAATTGAACAACATCAACAATTTCTACAAAACCAACCTATCTTCCCTAAGGATGGTCAGTTTGAGTGTAAAACTTAATTCCCCCCAGCACTGCTTGCTTGCTTGCTTACTTTTAGCAGCTGTGACTACAAAATTCAATGAGAACTGATCATTGATATTATTAGAAGGGTTACACAGGCCCATTTACTAAAGATCAGTAAAGTGTTAGAAGTGACATATCATGTCTGTACTGTTAGAAAGTCCAGACTCAAGTCAGGCAGATGTCATGACAGGAGTTCATCAGCAGCCCTGTGCAAGCACCCTCACTTTGCAGGATACACATGTGGGACTGCATCAGCCTGGTACAAGGGGGGATGACTATTACAGTGGAGTTTGGGGATGCTCTTTCTTAGTGCAAAGGAACAACCTACCCAGGGAAGGGTGGGCAGCAACAGCACATTAATAAACACATGCAGTTAAGTCAATGAGATAACAACTGCTTGGGAGGTCTAAGCATAATGTTCCCTCCCAGCACGCTGTCCGTCTCCATTCTCTGTACCTCAAACATTTACTTGTAAAAGACTCTAACTCAAGGACTGTGCTTTCCTATGCAGAATATGGAGCACAGTATTTTCTAACAACATCTACCTAATGCACTATCAACCTCTGTTCACTAGACACTTTTTATGGCAACATATTTGAACCAAAAGCCCAGAAATTTCCTGTGTTCTGAAGAAGGTAATGGACACAGGTAAAAAGCTACATGCACTGTCTTTCCATTGTATCTTCTATAATAGCCATGTAATGGGCATGTATCAACAAGCTGTATGTAATGCCCACATAAACTCTTTCAGGCACTGATGTTACATATTCTTCTGCATTTATGGCATTGATTAAAGACAGAATGATCATCACAGTCTCTTGCTGACATCCACTAAATGTCTCTTAACAGCCACTCAAAAACCTTACAAAAGATTTTCCACAACTCATCTGGGCAAGGGGAGCAACAGACAGGGGAAGGGTGAGAAGAAACTCCTTTCCTGGAATTATCCAGACAACGAATGGGTAGCAGGGGATTGCATCTTACCTGGGGTGTTCTGGAGGAGCTTGGGCTGCTGGCAGCTGAAGACACCATGCTCACGTTAGGGTTCATACTTCTCTCTCTCTCATCCTGATAAATACGATCCCGCTCCGAGTCAGGCAAGTTGAGGAAATTCTGCATTGCCCGTAAGTTTACCAGCAGGGACTGGGAAGCTGTCCTAGGGTCCTCTTCTTTACGCAGGATCTCTGACAACAAACCCTGGTTTAAAAAAAAAAAAAAAAAAAAAAAGCCAGTCATGCGTTGATGGGTTTCTTTGGTTTTTAAAAATTTGTTTAGTGTAACCAGCTGGGTTGCAATACTGAGAATCTACATCAGAATCTCATGGGCTCTCCCTGAGGGGATATTTTGTAGGAAAATGTTTGTCTTCTGGGGGCTGGGGTTTATTTTGGGACTGTCCTATTCTGGCACAGTAATAAGCTTCTGAGTATGGAGATGCTGGATAGGAAGGTAGGTGCACTGGTTAGAAGAAATTGCAGTTATCACCAGGTGCTTGCTGCAAATATTTTAGGAGCTGTTAGATCTCTCTCTCTCTTTCTCTTTTTACTTGAATCTAGGAACACTTGGCAATCCTGTTCATCTTTGACAAATCTGCCAAGGTTGGTAAATTTAGTTTCGACATTTAAACAGTGCAGGAGGTTTATAAAGAAAAATGTTTGGCTGGGTTTTGATGTTACAGTCCGCTCATTTCAGTTTGGACAGTTATTTCTGAAAGGAGAAAAATGAAGCAATAATAAAACCTTAGAATCTAGCTTTAGGGATTTAACCCACTCTTTCATGCCTCATTTTAAAATACCACAGGCTTCACATTGCAACTGTGAATGAACACCATATTAATCCAGTTTTTGCAAAAGCCATTACACAGCATTTCCAAAAAATAAAGAGTAAAAAAAAAATAAAAGAATTGGAGAGATGAAAATGTCATTAAGAGAGGCTTAAATCTAATGATGGGATTAAATTTACGCTTAAGAGTATGCACTCACACTCAATAGTTCCACAGATTATCTAAAAGTTAAAGGCACAGCACACAAGTCTGGATGAGGGCCTAAAGGAACTACCAAGGACATGGCATGTGCCACCAGCTTCCCCAGGTCCCCTCTCATATCAGACACTTCACAACCTGGGACTTCATTCCAAATAGCAGCAAGAGCAAATTCCTGAACTCTACCTGGTTTAATCTACTGGTGCGCAAGGAAGCAGAGAAGGAGCATTTTTGCCCATCAAGACTACTTCTATCTTAATGTAACCTATCATTATGATATCAAAACGATATCTTACATTAACATGCAATTCTATGTGCTCATTATTTCAAAAGGCTATTCTGCAATATGCTTCCCTGAGCCATCTGACACCGCTGCCGCTTCCCTCCTGTGACAACCGGAGGCTGTCTGCACCGCTGCTCCCAGGAATGGAGCAGCCCTGGGAAATCCCAGTTGGAGCTGGGACGGCTCACCTTGGCCTGCTCTGGGAGAGGAGCAGTTCAGCAGGAACGTGCACAGGGACCCTGCAGCCCCTGACACAGCCCCGCTGTGGCTGTTGGCACGAGTGTTTTGCAGTTACTTCACAGCCAGGATCCAGGCAAGCTGCTTCCCAAGGACAGGCAAGGCTCACTCCTTTCTTGTCACAAATATGCTACTAGAAAGCAACCCCCTACCCCAAGCCCTGTATTATTTAGTTCTCATTTATTTTCTTCCATATCAGACAGCCTCCTTCAAAAAGCCTTGCTAAAAACACTGTCAACTACAGTTGGCCAATTAAGCAAATGCCAACGTTTTTAGTACATACTGACCCTATTTACCAGTCTTCCTGACAAAACTGACCAACAAATGACTTACCTGTATCTACATTTAGCTGCTAAAATACACATGTGAAACCTCTACTTCAGCAAAGTTCATACCACAAGTGCTCTAAGCAAGCTCCACACACAGCCTGAGGGCAGGCTCCCTCTTTTCAGTTCCTCATCTACATAATCAAGCTGAGAAACTCCCAATTACATTTTTCTGCAGTGATCGATGTGGGCACCAGAAGGACTGGAGCTGGGAATGGAATCATGGTTAGCACCACTCAGAAGTGGGATGCCAGGGAGAAGCTGGCTGGCAAAAAAGGTCTGCTCTCTGGGAAAAACATTTGAAAAAGCTGCAATGCTGGGCTGCCCTCCGGTATTTTGTGTGACCTGAACACAACTGCATGCTCATACCTGCCTTCTTCTTCAGGGTTTGCCATCTCTCAGAGAAACTAAGGACATTTTGAAAAGCTTTCTGAAGTCTGACAGGCTCATAGGCTGGGGGAGATTAACCAAAAAAGGACATACAGGGGCTTGAAGCCACAACCTGCAAGATTCCAAGACCAATGCAAGCCCTTATTAAAATTTTCCCCTCAAGTCAGTGAAAAATTCTTCAAATGCAGTAAATAAAGGAAATATTGGTTTCACCAATTCTCTAAATTTCTAATTTCCTGTGTCTTTGAAAGGATATAAATGTAAAACTTCTTTTTTAAAGAAAAACTCCACTTCAAAAATTAATGAGTTTAGTATGAAAGAAAAGGACCTGAAAGCTACTGGAGCTGACTCTAAGACAGTTTTTTCTCCCTCCCATTTTAGCCTCAGTAAATTTATGGTCCAATTTCAAAAATGGAGAGCAGAAACATATGTGAAAGCATGCCAGCAATTACTTTCCTGTGCAGCCATTGACTCTGTATGTAAATCAGACTCACAGGTACGAGTGGCTTGGTCGGGGCACTGAGAGGTATCTCACTGCCTGACATACCAACCCTTGTGCTCGAAGGCTCTGATTTATCACCAGAAACACCTTGGCATGTGGTAGATTTGGTGCCTGTGCTCCTGCCTCCATGAGGGTCTCATCCTGGCCTGCTACAGGGACACAGGAGTATTTCACAGCACCACTGTTCCCTCAGCCTCTCCTCCTGGGGCTGACACCTGCTCCAGGGGGGAATTGCTGCTTCCCCAACAGCCCGACACAGCAGCCGCTGGCAGGGACGAGCCCTGCCCCTCATGCCCTGCTCCAGGCCCACAGGTAGGAATTCTGGCTGCCAAGAGGGTTTTTCTGCAGCTCCTCTAAGTGATTTGGCAGCTTAGGAACCATGTAAACAGCAGGAGAGCTAATAAGAAAACTGACTCATGAGGGACAAATCTCGTGTCCTCCTGCAATTGGAGATAAACAACAATGCTGGTAAACAGCAGCAGATAGCTGACTGATAGGGGAGGACAATAAAACAAAGTGTCTTGAGAGCAGTAACGTTTACAATAATATAATTCTGAGCTACTGAAGTATACGCAAACTAACCAGTGAGCAACATTATAAAAAATAAAGTGATATTAAATAATCCGTTCAGCCTTTTTGTCACCTGCAACAAATTAGGCTTTCAATATGCAAAACATCTTCCTTCCAGAAAAACAAATGATCATGATTTCATTTAATTGTAATTTAATGAGGCATAATGTATTTTTTAAAGTGATATACACCAGGTGTGTGGTGAGGAAACTGGCCCAGCCAGACAAACCCTACTGTTTCTATTTTTGAGAAAACCCTAAAGGCAGCCAGAGACTGTTTTCATTTCTGCAAATTATGTTTCTGCTGGAGGGGGTAAGGGAGGGAAACCCACAGCATTCATAGATTTCTTATAAAATTCCACTGGCTAAATTAGCTCATTCCGACTTACTTACACCTCACGTATTAAAAAATAAAAATAAAAAATCGGCAGTTTGCAGAGTAACCAATTCTGAAAACGTAAAAGATCATCTTCAGGGACTAGAAAGTCTCAGTATGGCTTTAAATAGCCAAACAGATCTTCTACATAGAACACAGCTCCCAGGATACATTTTAGGACATGTAGCTCGATAATATCTTTGCTTTTCCACTCCTCTGCATCATTTTTAAACCGGCTGCTGAAGAGGCAACTGATGAAGTTTAATGTTCACACAGGCTGTGCTTGCGAACGAGGGGTGTGATCACCCTGAGACAAGGGCTCTGCACAGCCTGGTTTACCCTTGGAACTTGCACTATTTTTAAAATTACACACTGGATCCGTAACTGACTTTAAGAAAATAATACCTGTGGTGGAGAAAAAAGCACATGTCCAATCAAAACAAAAAAGTCACTGAATCTATTTAAGGCAGAAGTAATTTTGACCGTGTTTTTTTAAACTAGCTGAAATGCATTCCCTTCAGGCCAGCAAAGTCACTGTCACAGGGGTTTGCTTTGTATTTATTCTATGAAACTCCATTTGTGAGCACCTTTTACTTTTATTAACTACAGGATTTCCAGGACAAATAACCCAAACCTCACAGGCACTTAATCTTTTTTTAAGCAACTTCTTACAACGCAGAGCAAATGTTATTCCAACTGACTCTGACATCCAGTGGACCAACTGAGCAGCCTTCGAGGCAAACACAGGCTTGACCAAGCACACAGAAGGTGAGCAAAGCCTCTGTGCCCTCTTCCCAAAGGGCTGCTGCTCAGGCCTGGAAAGGGTGTCATGACATCCCAGTGGGACAGCAGACTGCACTACCAGCGACCAAAGGCAGGACAATTTTGCAACTGGAACTTTTGAAAAGCAATCTGGATGGGGGCGAGGCAGTGCTGCTGGAGTGCAGCCCAGGCACTCGTGTCCTGGGGACAGAGGACAGCGAGGGCCATCAGGCAGCAGGAGACTCCCAAGCACTGGATGGGGCCTCACACACATCAGGTTCGATGACTTGGATAGAAGTCACACTCTCCCTCTCACAGACCCAAGTCATTTGACTACAAAACCAGGAACTAATGTTAAAGAGGTTCAGAATAGGGTCTGGACAATCAAAACACTGGCCAAGACAAAAAATTTAAATAAACCCAACTAATGTGCTAAACCTCAGTTTATATGTTCTGTATAAGGAAATTATATATATGACGGACTGAAAAAGCATAAACACTTTTTCAGACTTTCAGTCTATTTGTGCCTCTCCATACTTCAGTATGGCCAAAAGCAACAGAGAAAATGCTGAAATACTAGAAAAATATTGCTTCTGCAGTGTTTAAAGTTCCAAGTACTTTTAAGCCCTGCACTTGTACTGACAAGTCTCAATAGAAAAGCTATTCTGCTTTCCATCAGGGATAGATGTGACCCTGAGCAGGATGAGAAAATGTAGAGCTTTATTCAATTTCAACATCTGGATCTTACAGGTCAGTGATGTCAACCTGTCCCCTCTCAGCACACAAGGCCTGTTTCCAGCACGAAGGGCAGTACCCCGGGAACCCCTGGTTAGCTACGTGTTTCTACTGAATAATAATTGTACCTTCAGTCTACAACAACAAACTTGATTTTGCCAGGCTAAAATGATTTACAGGTTTTTTTAATATTTACAGTTGTCCACCATTTGCAGTTACAAGCCGGAGGCAGCAGGTCAGTCCAGGAGCTCTGCAGCAGAAGCATTGACTTTTCACAACCCTTCATGGAATAAAGCATTTCCACCCACTGTGTTTTTCTCATGTAAAAGCAGGATTTTACCACAACATCTCCCAGCCTACCTGCACTGACTCCACGTCTCACCATCAGTATTGTCTTCTAGGCTGAACAAGATACATTCAACAATTCTGAAATAATTCTCTTTGCCTCTAATCCACAGCACTCACCAAGAACCCCTACATGAAGTACTTGTGGGCTTCTTGGGACTCAAGCTCATTTTCAAACGCTCACTGCTTTGTTTCCATTCCCTCGCATCTCTTCCTAATTCCAGCTAGGATATGAAGCAGAAGTGCTGGAAGTCTATCAGAAATGCTTATCCTGGCAATGTGTCCAGTCCAATTTTGCTGAACAAAATTGCTTTAGATAATCAGTGGAAAATTTTGAGTGGTTAGCCAAACCAAGCACCTTCATATCCATTCTGTCACAGTTTCCATCAAGCAAAAGTGTTTTTGTACCCTGTTCCCTGACCAGCTCTTCTTTCTCAATAGTCAAAATGTGTGGTGCTACATTTGCATCAGTTTTACAAACCTCAGAACTTGAAGGACTCTGACTGAGGCTAACTCTCTGTGAATGGGAGAGCAACAGTCTCCCAGTACACTTCAGTGTACTCATCACAGTCCTTTATTTAGAAGAAATCTTCTAATCTCCAGATTCAGTGCCTACAGCCAGAGTATGAGCCTTGTCCTTAAACTCATTTAACTAATGCTAAAATACATATATCTCAGGAGAGAGCTGCTTAGGCACAAAGCATTTAGAGGCTGATTTGAATAAAACTTATACAGGGTGCAACAATGACAATTTGATTTTTATTATTAAAAATGAAGTGTTTAAATCCTCAAAGAAAACGGCTTTATTGCATTAGTTTAATAAAGCCTCTTTTTTATTATGGTATCTGTTTTTATGAGGGAAGACAGGATGTGCATGCGGATCTGAATGTGGATGCATGTGGAAAAGGAGGCAGAGAAAGACCGACCACCTGCAGCCACCAAGTGCCACCGTTTATATGACATGTGTGTCAGACCTTTATCCTGATACATGCTGGAAAATGAGCAAAGACACACAGCTTGTGCACACTGCAGATCTGTGCTTTTGCTTCCAAGGCTCAGGACTCCTGTGCATCAGCTGAGCAGGCAGCAGCCACCTCCTACAAGCACACATTCTGAAAGCCTGACTCACATGCTACTTAAGATCTTTTCATTCAGCCTATTGAATACAATTAAGCTAATTGAAACTGAAATTCTGGGCAGTGCAAAACCCACTATTGGAACAAATATCCCATGTACTAAAAATCTGCAATTTATTAAAGTAAGCACTTCCCTTACAGACTGCCTTCTTTCCTGTGAGTGTAACAGAATGCTGCTTGTGCCACATTACACCCAAGAATAAAACAAACAGGCAGCATGAAAGGGTTTCGTGCTATAAGAGAGAGTTTTCTATGAGGATAAAAACCAACCAAATATTTCCCCCAAAAAGCCAAACTAGAAGCTTTGCTAATTGAAAGTCTGTGCACAATGGGACAGACACCATAGCGATAAATGCAGCATGACTGTCTCACTAGATACCAGGCAGAGAATTAAAGCTCCTTGTATTCCTCTAATTTGAGTTAAAGGGAAAATTATTTGCAAAAGGAATTCTGTCCAGGATTTGGCTCACAAGCAAATAGAGGTGGAAGAGTCAGTTATTTCAACAAACCATATTTCAGATCTTAATGCCTCATAGAGGACTCTTTTCTGAACCCACTTCCATTTAGAGTAATTATGCCAAAGAAAGCAGAATTAAAACAAGGAGTCACAATCCACAGCCCTACATCCTTAGCTAACCATGCTCCTGCTGTCAGAGGCCCCAAACCCTCTACAGGTGACCAGTGGCACCTTTGTATGCCAACAAATGTTATTTCCCTCTTCCTCACTGCAGAACCTTTGACTCGCCTGCAGCTGCACCAGAAGGTGGGACAACACCCAGCATCAATCCTATGTTCCCCTATGCCTCAACCCACACCTGCAGCCAAGGTGTGACCAAATCTCTTGAACAAGGAGGATCAGTGTAGCTTATTTCATCGTAAACTTCACAGCATCTGAAGCTGGTGGAGTTTCCTCCTCCTCAGGCTGTTAGTTCCTTTAATCCAAAGAGACGTGGTTGGCACCAGCTACCCAGGCAGGAGCTGAGCTGGGTGTGTGCTGCTTTCCCATCTGCAGGCTGGGAAGCCAGTGCTCCCACATGGAGCTACTCAGGGCAGGAAGGAGGGAGCTGTGCTCCTTGGGAAGAAAGTTACAAGCAGCCTGAACATGCTGGTGTTTTTATCCAGCTCTCTTTGTATCTGGCCCCACAACGACTTCATCAAAAAAGCCTCAGGTTCAAGCGTATTTCCAGTTTAGGAGGCTGTTCAGTTAAAAAGCACTGGCCACTCGCCCAAACATTTTACTAGTTCTGGCTATTATGTCACAACACTGGCAAAAAAAATATGCTGGAAAAAAGAGAAAGATACAAACTGAAACTCCTTCAGTTTTACAGGCTTTGCAGTCCACTGATCACAGAGCAGTAGTTCACTGATCAAGTGATTTAAATTATCTGGACTCTTACAAAGAGCCCAATAAACTTCCTGACTACAACTCCATGAGCCTGCAGCAAAGAGGAATGCTGAGCAAATGAGAAGAATAATATGTTCATTTTCTTTATGTAGAACAGTATTCAAATAACTATTTTCTAGTTTGTATTTGGAAGAGTGAGATCACTTCAGCCCCTCCAGATTTGCTGAAAAGCTTTCCAGCAAAGCACAAGGTAAAGGTAAATCCCAGAGAGCATTTTCATGCATTTCCTTTAAAATAGTCCTCTTAGTCCTACTTTTTCCTGTAAACAACATCACATGCCAATTTATCAAAACATTACAACCTGCAATAAGCAAGCTCTGGTTATTACAACCTTTTAGTTGCAATCTAAATGCTATATTAGGAAACAATAAACTGCTGGATGGTACAAGGACTCTGCCCTGAGGATGGGCCAAACTCCATATGTGTGTTCTCCTCCAGGAAGAAGTCCATAGCCTTGGCCATCAGGCCCCTTGTTCCGCTTCCATTTCAGAGTATCTCCACTGGCCACATGGTGCTCATGCTTTCAGGGGCTGCTCATCAACCAGAAGTTATCCTGACGTAAAGACAATGCAGGCTCAGCCAGGCAGGCATTTTTTGAGAACTCCAGCTTGCACTGGAGCAGTACTGCACTGTACTGACCACCTTTTGATTCACTGCACTGTTTGAGACCAAGGAGAGACATCAGCTCCCTGTGTGCACTACAACCTCCTCACCCTCTACAGTCTGTGTACTGCAGGCACTTCTTTCACTCACGAGCTTTGACTCCTTTTAAAAATGTGCACAGGGCAATTCCAAGTGTGAGGTACACCTGCTCTGACAGCTGTACTTCTCCTATAGATTTGCAGTATTAATCAGAATTTTCCTTGGTTTTTTCCTCATAATTGAATGATTTAATACAATCAAAAAGTGCCAAAGTCTTACAGAAATCAAACCTTTCACTAATGACTGTTTTAATAAACTTCAGCCTACAGCTTGGCTTCATGTTGACACGCTTTACAAAGATGCCTTCCATTTTAAAGGTTATCAGGTATGACTACCTAACTCTCAGGTGTCTCATGGGCCTCACAGAGCTGTCTGCCTTCAATTCAAACCCACTCACTCCTGCATGCAGTTTTTAAGGTCCAGATAAGGATATCCAGCTTTCCACTAGAGAGCTGTTAGCTCATAGCAGCGGTCTGAGCAGAAGAACAAACTACTTCAGTAAACAACACGTTCTTCTGACTTAGGGGCAAGAGGGAGTCAAGGCCAAGGACCCGGCCAAAAAAACCCTGGGCACAAACAATGAAATTACACAAGCAAGGAACTGAACCTCCTGCCCCAATAATACTGCTAACTGCCTTGGCCACCGCAAGCTCTCTCCATGCCACAAGAGCAAGGAAGGCTACACAGAGCCCAGTAGGATGTCATTCCAGCAGGCACCATTCTTACCATTGCTGAGCAGATTGTAGGCAACACCATCTTAGACAAACACCGTAGTGTGCACCACCATTTTAAATATTTTGAAGGTGTAAGAATTTCTTAATTACTGAAAAGTAATAATAATTATATTGTCTTCGTAGGTGTACTTCTACCTATCCCATGCAGTGAATAAACAGGTATTTAGATTCCACAGTAGTATGAATTAAAATTACGACACTAAGTCTGTAAATATAAAAAGCAGAGGTTAGCCCAAGACAGTTATTAAAAGTCAAGCTTTGAGGGTTCTTTGAGGGTTCTTCATTCAGATTTTCAGATGAACAGGAAAACGTTCACTTTGGAACTTTCTGTTTGAAAGAAACCCTCCTCATGGCTAACTCAGCCTGGGCCAGTCCTTGCCAAACAGCCTGGGCAGCTCTCCTGTGCATACAGCAGCCTGATGTCCAGTCTCCACTTCAGTGGGAGCACTGTGCTCCAGGAAATGTACAGAACTTGCCACAGAGCCTGGAGTGCTTTGTTTTCATGTGTGCAGACAACATGGCCACAGGTATAAGCAAATATTATTGTCTTCAGTTACACATTTCCAACTTCAAGAGGAAGATCTGGATGCTTCACAAACCATACAATTTCATCTCTCCTTCTTCTGACCCTCCTCACGTTCTCCCTCCCACACACACATGCACACATACAAGTGTCAGCCACTTGTTCCGATGGATTTAGCCTAGTTTGGATCAAAGCTTCCTCTACTTCATTTAACAGATTTGCTCAGATGGAAGGTCTCAGGGGAGAAATAATGTTAGTAAGAAGGGGCTTTTCAGCATTGAGTATGTAGGTCATTGGACTTTAAAATAAATTAGAGAATAGTTTATCTATTAAAGAAGCCTCACAGTACATATTTCATGAAGTTATAGTTAATTATAGGCTAATGTGCACTACAGAGCTACCACGAAGAAAGATTAAGCAGTGGCCCATAATGCAGTGATTAATACCATTATTAGCTGGCTGGCACACAGCATCTATTATTTGGTACCATCAGGAAAAAAACAGACCTGCAGTTTCCAGTGCTGGCACTTCTGTGAAATGCAACAAACCCAAACCTTTCCAGAGAGAAACACATACCTCTCTGTACCTCAGAGCAGCAGGGGGGATGCAAGAAGGTGAGAGCAGACTTGAATTTCACTCCAAGTGCCTTTTACCAAGCTTGCTTCTCCACCACGGATGTTTGGGAACATCCCACACGAAAGTGGGATACTGTGCAGTGCAATACTGACTGCCCGTGCCCCTCTTAATACCCTGAACAGTGCCTGATGTGAGGGGAGCTTGATTTGAGCTGGAATTAACAGCTGAGGACAAGGAAACATAAGTGTGTATCCACACTCTTGCTACAGTGATGGCTCCTGGGGACATGACACCCTGTATGTGAGACCACTGGTCTTCTGTATCAGGGCGCTGTTGACGAGTAAAACGATGTTGTGAGATAAGCACATCTTTTCTGGATGCTGTAAGAATTGCCTGCTCTGGCATCAGTATGTACATCGTATTACTTATGACAGAGGGCTAAGAAGGAGGTTATACCTCTATTGTTGAAGAATAAGCCTTTGACTTAATAGCAGACTTGGGCATTACCAGCCCAGGTCTCCCACTGTGGCTAAAGGAGGGCTTCATGTTCACTGACAGTGACAAAACCCTCACTGGCAATGTTACTGCCGACCACTCGCTCCAGTTCAGAATATGTCATTCTGTCAATACCATCCACCTTGATTATACCAGGCTTTATATACAACGGGTTATGATCCCAGAGGGATGAAAAGCTTTTCCAAATTAAAAGCAGCATTTTAAAGAGGAAATACTCATACATTCCTATGTAGTTTTCATTTGATATCCTCAAGGCTAACCCCAGAACTCAAGTGGTTTTTTCTGAGTGCAGCCATCTTATGAATTTAATGGAAGAAGGGAAGTAATAAAATGTGCTCCATACTTTAATTAGTTCCCTCATAACATGGCATTTCCAAAATGGCAGTGCCAAAGAAAATCATTAATCTAGGAGAACAGACGAAGGCACTGTACAGGGCAAGGGACAGACCTCCTAGAGATATACATTCCCTCTTTTCTTTCCTTGCTGGTAAATCTTACCTCAATGAACAACTCCAGCTACACAAAAAGAATTTGTACCAATATTAAATATTAAGCCACTTTCTATTTCTTAGGCCTTGCTACAGAGGATCACAATTGAGAGATCACACGCTGTATCCTGCAGGATAAATGTAAATGGCCCGTCTTTCCGTGCACACATTCACCCTGGGTACTCCAGGTGCCATGCTTAAGCTGATACTATCATGCAATTATTTCTAGATCTGTATTTCACTAAATGAGTGAGCAAATCTGTGTCAGATGTATGGAAGCAAACAACCTGCTACAAAAGGCAGACACTTTTCCCAGCACACCTGCCTTACACATTTCTTGTGGGAGCAGCCTCTGGCACTAGTTGTGACATCAGCTGTACCACAGGAAAAAAACTGAAGAAGTGTCAGAAGGAAGCCCAAAAACACCTCTGACTCTCAGTCTCTTATTACCTCTTCCTGGCAATCAGGCAGGGGCAAATGTGGAAGTTTATAACCACAAAGAGGAGCTCAGAGAAAAACTCCCATGAGCAGAATGACTACTACAGAACAAAGCTCTCCAGCAGTAATGGTAATGGTGCAGGAGTGACCAACTGCAAACAAACAGCTGTTCCAGAAAGAAACAGCCTTGTTCAAAATTGACAGAGACTGGAGAAAAGACTGAGCATGGTTTGACCTCTTTCTATGGCACACCCCCTGCCCTGATGTGCAAAAACCATACAGTCCCACAAGAGCCACAACTTTGCCCCTTCTTGGTTATAGAATAGAAATTGATACCTGTGTGCGGTTGAATGCTACTCTTGCAAAGACAGCTTGAGACACACTGGCTCTCTTCAGCTCATCTCTGACTTGCTGGTAAATATCTGGAGAGACTTCCACCGATGAATTTGATGGCTCTGGTTTGACAGCTCTAGGGATGGGTGGATGATTCAAGAACTGCTGGTTGATAGCCTGTGGGTGCTGGTGAGCCAACAGTCGGCTGACAGCAATCTGCTGGTTTATCAGATGGGCCATGGCTATCTGCTGCCTCACCAGTTGTGGACTGAGCTGAGGAGACAGGAGCCCAGGGTTTATCATTGTTTGCATCGTTGGCACTTGGTTTCGGATTGGAGTACTGTGGTGAATTTGGCCATGAGGAGACTGTTCATTAGATTTTCCCAAAGTTGCCAGCTGGTTGATATTTGGTAAGTGCATGGGACGTTGACCAAGAACACAATAGTCTGAAAGGTTTTCTCTTTCCACTCTTTCCACTGTTAAAAGAGAAAAATTAGCTTGCTGTCATTTCAGTTTCCACTTAGGGCAAGGATTATATTGCACGTGACTGCACACAACAGCACCTGCTTTACCTGTAAGTTCTACACTTGCATAGAGGTATCATAGAAACATAAGCAAAAGCAACACAAAAGCAACAAGAATAATCGACATGCTTCTGGACTTCCCAGGCTTCATCCACAGCTCATGAAGACTCCTTATAAACCAACAGCAGGTATCCTCTCCAGCCTCTTTTCCTAAAGAAACAAGCTTGGACACTTCCGTTTACACTGTTACTAACATTTGAATCTGTCATAGCAAATTGATTTATCTTTAAATGTGGTCAGTGTTTCAGAATCACTGGCATATAGGTAAAGGAAAGAAACTCAAACTGGTATCCACTCACACAAACCAAACAGAAACAAGGCCATTCCCTGCACAGCTCATGGCACTGCTTCTCATTACAAACTTGGCAACTATTACCTTTTCCACATAAACTCTACCTTGCACGGTGTGTGGATAAAGCTATCTGGTACCATCAGCTCACCCAGGTGCACCGCAGTAGACTCACGTTGGTTGTGTGAAAGCACATTACAAAACACTGACAATCTCACATGAGAAAAGTTTAAAGCAATGGTTCCTATAGCCAAAGCCTCCTTGCCATGAGTCTGTGCAGAAACTTTAAGCACTTCTGCACAAATGCCCACTTGAAAGTGCCTTCAATCTCTTCAAAAAAACTTTGCTTAGCATAACAGTGATCTCTAAGTGACATCACGTTACAAAAAATTAAACAGTACACACTAAATGCACATACTGTAGTTTTATATACTGATGTGCACTGTCCCTGTTAAGTATCTTAAGTCAGCAACATCTCAGTACCTTTTCAAGTAACTGCAAAACTAAATGGATATATTACAGAATTAAATTTTCTCTAAAACTACCATTTGAAATAGGAAATGAAGTTTAGCAAGGGCATAAATGTAACTCCTACCTAGACAATTTTAAGCAATCAAAAGTCATTTTACAGTAGGTCGCAGATTCCATAAGCCTCCCTATGTGCAATTGAATAGGCATTTTTATACTGATCTGATATAAAAGTGCTTAGAAACATGTATCATAGAAAACCACTACCTCATCCCTGTACTGGTCCCTGCAAACAACAAGATGGGATTTATTTCAGAAAGGTCATAATACTATTATAACTTGTCTAATGATTAACAGTTTATGAGATTTTGAACTCTTTTTAAAAACCTGATCTATATAAAGCTTTGAAGCTTTACACAGTTAATACCCAGAATGGCAGCTAACTGGTGACTTGCTCTGTTTTCTCCTAAATAGAAAGACAGCTCTTTCCACCTTCCAGAGTTAATCTAAGACAGAGAGGGAGTCATGCCCTGAACACATACAAACACACAGTAACTATCTTTAGAACTGTCACTCCAGAACATCACAAATACCGAATTTTACAATTGGTGAATTAATACCCAGGATTTCCTAGTAAGAAATTTTAACTCACTCTTCCCGTTCTTTAAAAGGAAAATCCCCTAACATCTTTAGCCTTCTATTAAATAATGGCTTAAAAATTCAAAATAAAAATTAATTTCTAAGAAAACTATGAATTCTACTTTTCCACAAAACCTAATGTTTCAACACAACTGAATTACTAAGTAAGTGTTTACTTGTATTTAAACTATGAAAGGCAATGCAAAATGTCTGATACACAAATATTATTGTCAGCAAATGACCATTTTGCTGTGTTACTCGCAGGCTGTCAGATACATAATGCAGTATTTCATCTTGCTGAAAATACTGAAAGTCCCTATTCAAAAGCTGCTTCTCATTCTGTCAGTAGGCCTCCCTGAAATGAGGTACAGAAAGCTCTATACCCCTTCAGGAACAGACATGAAATCAATGTGAAATATGCAGTAGGAGTAGTGCTAATTCCAGGGATGGACCCGTCACCGATACAGAGGTGTGGGCAGGGGAGTGAGGAGGGGCTGCTTTGTCACAGCCTCCGACCGTGTTGTGCAACACGTACGATTCAGAGCCAACATGGCCATACCATCACCTCCTCAGCCTCTCTGAACTAAGCCTGCACCTGAGTAATGCCATCAGATACACAGCTGCTAGCCAAATGCAATTATTCCAAATGTACAATAGCTACTTGGCAGGTGTAAGTAGAATAAAGCTGGTGTTCAGTGTAATGAAATACTTGGAGCATCCTGCTACATCACTGACAGCCCTAAAAATCGAGAGTCCTTCCGCCTGGAGTTTCAGAAGAGCTGAAAAAGTTCTGAACTATTTGTAGTTTGAGGAGCACACAGAGAATAAGTCACTGAAACCAACAAATTATTACTTGTTAGAACATAAAAACAGTAACCAAGTGTTTTTGAAAACTTGGTGAGAAATAAATATAAATAACATTCACTTTCTGGGCTGAACCACATTTGCCAAGTTTCCACCCACTCTTGACTTCAATGCCAAGTTATAAACCCCTATAAAAATAAAGTTTAAGATGAAAAGGCTGCCAGGCTGTTAATCTCTGCAGTGCTACTTGGAATTACACAGAAACATCACCTGACTTGCTTCCATAGGTATATTTTTCCCTTATTATCAGTTTCCATTTTTGATCACATTAGACTATACAGTCATGCATGTACTCCCTATAAACAAACCAGATTCTAGTCACTTTGACCACTTTAGTAATAAAAGGTTACCATTAGCAGTTACACTGGATGGAAAAAATGTGCATTACTCAGCTCCTCAAGACTCTTTCCTTCTCTAACACATTGCCCATATCTGATCCCCTGTTGTTCTTTGGTAACTATGGATCGGTTACCAAATCTGCAGGGCTGAACAGGAGCAAGACTGAGACAGCCTGGAGATGGAGACTGGCACTGTCCTGAGAGATAGAGCATTGCTGGCAAGCTGGCCTAAGAAAAAAGGGATACAGGAGCCATAAAACTGTGCCACCAGCATTCTGCCTCAGATCTTCCTGAGACGGGGTTTTACCTTTGCACCCTCCGTTTTCCATGTTCATATGTGATTACAGCCTTTCCCTTGTTTGCTATTGTTCTACTCAAACTGGGGATACATTTGGAGCTCTTGAAGTCTTGGACTGATTGGAATACAAAGCTGTACGTATTGGAATATAAATATCTGAGGACAGAGCAGCAGGACCTTACACTGGGAAGGAAGGGGTTCCATGGATATGTGCTATCTATATTCAAGTACTGCTGATAAACTACTTCTGCTAGCGATGCCTGTGGTAGTTAAATAAAAGCTGGTTCAGGAGGCTGTTACCTACCTCCATCTGTGGTGTGACCACAGCAAAAGACATCACAGTGTTTTCATTTTATCTCCGCATCGCTCACTTGGTATACAATTCTGCAGTTCTTTGCTTGAAGAGCTCATTTAAACCAAATACAACACTGTCAGATTGCAGAGCCACCCACCCTTCTGAAGCCAATCACTAGGTAGGCAGAGACTTGTGTCTGGACAACAGATACTGTACAAAGCTCAGCAATTAGCCCTGAGAGCACTCTAGAATAGCATCTGCCCTTCATTTTTCTATACCTCCCTACAACATGCCACTACCTCTACAAGAGTCAGAAACCAGCATAATCCCCAGAATGGGAGCAGCAAATTATTGTATTTGAATATTCCGTTCTCATCCTATAATGATTACCATGTGTGTCAATGTATTTCAACTCCATAGTGAGTTAAAACTTCCTGGATACAGCACAAAAGGAATTCAGTGCACCCTTCCCCTGTGTGATGCTCTTAACCTCTAGCCCAATCTTCCTTGCACAGTCAAGCAGCTGACGCAGACCACAGCACAATAGCTTGGGGTGGTCTGCATGCAACTTTCCATTTAAAATAAAACCAGCTCAAAAGATTTAAAGTAAGATTTATTTCTCCACCTTCCCTTCCCCTCACACTTTATTTGCACTGAGTTGTTAATAGGAACATTCTGACAAACAGCCCATGGGCCATTTAGGGCTTATGCGTGGCACTGAATTGACTGACAGCACTGGAAACCAAATTCCTGTGCACAATAAGGGATGCAGAAGGGAGAGCAAGAGTGTAACGCGTCTCCCAGCACTGCACCGCAAGCGGGGACACGGAGGACCGCCAGCATCCATGACCCAGCGTGTCCGGAACTTTTCAGTCCCACAGGCACACAGGCACTTTGCCCCAGAGTAAGAAGAAGCTGGTAAAGAAACGTTTTGTAATAAGTTACTAGCCGGCAGAATTGCCATGCTTCAATTGTGACAGGATGTCACCACCCAGGGCTGTTCTCCAGTGCTTCAGTTTGCTTCTTTGTTTTATTTATTATTTAAAACCTGCTGATCATAAAAGCCATTTCTAGCAGTGGTCATGGCCAAGCTGGGAGAGCTCTGTGAACTCTGGTATACCCTGCACTAAGCTTGAGACAGAAGGGTTCCCACAGTTTCTCCTGGCTTAGCACCATCCTGCTCACTGGAGCAAGACTTGAACTTTGGAGCCGTGCTTGGGGCACAAAGCACAGCACCAGCTCTACCTTGGAGAGACAGGGCTGCTGCTGCAGTACACCCAGAGGGTGCCCTCTTGCTTATGCCACATAATTATGAACTACCACTTTGTAAATAACAGAACCCCTCCAGAGCACAGGAGGTGCTTTTAAAGCAGTAATTCCATATCTTTTTATCTGTAATTGGGATAATTACTTATTTCTTTTAATCACAGCCCACTTAACCACTTCAGTGCAAAGGGCTGGTCTGAGGAGTCTCATTTTCATTCAGCATCTAATCTTTTATTTACCCATAGTCATTCACTGGCTTCAGTGCCTGATCTCTGCCTAGGTCACTTGTCCCTGCACTCAGAACTGAAGGAAAAGCAGGTTGACCAGAGAGGTAGATGGGACATGAAGCTGTAATTTTGAAAACCTTTTCCTTCCCCTACTCCTGGCAGGACAGCACAGAACCTCAAAATAGCTATAGAGCACATACAGAAATTGTTTGGCTGCCAGCTGTGGGTAGCAAAGGCCTTTATCCAAGCCTAATGGAAAACAGACAGGAAAGGCCATTGTCTGTTCTTTGTTGAGTTGCAAACCATTCAGTTCCCACCAAAGAACAAATCACTATTTTTTTTAACTTAGAATCAGCGTTAAAAGTGAGCCTTTAACCACCAATCACCAATCTGAGGTAAACTGAGCTGAGTGTACTAACATTGCTGAGTCTCTTTGTGCAGCTGACCTTCTCACCCCTGATCCTCAAGACTAGCTCTAAGTCATCCCTTGGAACACAGGGATGCTAACACGTCTTCTGCCAGCTCTGCTTAAGCACATATTCTTCACACGGGCTGCCCCTAGACTGCACTGCTTCCAAAGATCCTTGTCAGAAGACAAGCATCATCATCTTATTTTTAGATTTAACTCTGTGTTTGTGTATAGGTTGAAGAGGCACACAGAAGTATGAACTCAAGTTCTTCATGATCATGTTTTACATAGTTTGTCAAAATGCCAGCTCCATCTGGCAGGGAAGACCATTACACTGAAGGTACTCTAGTGACCACCTGCTCGAACCCAGGTATACCAGTCAGGTGAAATGGAAAAGGAGAAGCAGCAGAATCATTCGTTAGAACTGTATGACAAAAACACAGCTAGTACCGGTTTAGATGGACTGATATTATCATCTGATATAAAAATATCTCCCTTCCTGTCAAACTACTGTAATAGTAGACCCAAGCTTTTGTGGGCATCCTGAAAGGAAGGTACAAACCTCCTAGATGACCCAGTCAATTGTGCAATCCCTCTGGGAGATACATGTGTGTCTTTCTGATTCGTAACATCAGAGATGGTGAAGGGAGTGAGACAGGACACAAACGTCATAAAGTCAAAGGTACAAACTCTTCAGATATTTCAAGTAAACAGAATGACATTCTACTCCTGGAGATACATATTCTATGAAATCCATGGGATCAGAGAGACACTTTGCAGCTTTTCACATAGGAAAGTTTATGCCTGTACCTAAGCTTCAAGTTATCCTCCTGTTTCAAACTAATCTCCACTAACACTTACTTTGTAAAAATAGCTTTTCTTCTGAGCTAACACTTCGCTGTTTTGCAGTACACTAATATTTTTTAAAATATGGAAGAAAAATAATTTTGAGATTCTGAAGGTTAAAACAAAAACGCTTTTTAGAAAATGGAGATGATCATTCTTCACTAGGAATTCAAAAGGGCAGAAGTCCCAGCTGCAGCACACAACTGGTTGTCACTGAGAAAAGTAAAGTACTGGAACAGGAAACATTTGAAAAAAAAAAGTTCAGCGACATCATTTGAGCAAGACAGGGGACAAGTGGCTAGACAGCTTCTCCACAGAAGGCTTTCCAGTCTTTATGGTATAGCCCCTGTTGCTAAAGCAGCACTGGCTGCTGCTCCACCACACACAGGCACAGGAGATGCCACTCAGCAAATCTCACATATCCTTTACCACAGCACAAGCACTGTGAGCAGTAAGAGCCACTGCTCCAAAACAGCCACAAGCCAGGGAAGACATTCTGCATAGCTGAGATTCATATATGCATTTACCTTAGATAAAAATTACTCTTAATTAAAAAAAATAAACCAAAACAAAACCAAAATGAAACAAAGAAACAAACAAAAAAAACCCAACAACAACAATAAAACCAACAACAAAAAAACCCCACCACAACCCAAAGGGTGTGTTTTAATTCTTGAAGAGGAACAGCCAAGAGGGCCACAACTCATGGAACACCCCTGGAATGCATGGCTGCTGCTAAACTGGTTTTTAACAACACACATGCACAAATCCCCCAAACTAGCAGTTATCATCATGGACAATGCTGAAATACAAAATGCTAACATGGGTGGGGAGAACAGCAATCAAAGGGTTTATAATTCCTGCTGAATCTTGACACTTTTTAACTTATATTTTAAGAGAGAGGCCACTCTTTCCTCATCATTAGCGACAACTGATGAACTGCTCTCCTCCTAAGGTGGTCACAGACTAAGACGGTATCTCCAAGTCAAGAGGTGATCTTCAGGTAATGTATGTTACCTAGATGCTGACAAGTTTGCCTGTGATTGATGTTATTTTTCTTCCTTTTTATTTAAGAAAGTGAGGTAAGTCCTGGCTTTAGTGAAATGAATACACAGAAAGGAGTGTAAAAGTAAGCAGAGAAGTCACAGTAATGTCATGAGCCCCACAGCCAATACTAGATGCTTCAGTGCCAGAGCCACAACTAATATCCAAACAAGATATTCAACTAATATCCAAACAAGTACTTCCTTAAAAAACATAACATTTCTGCAAAAGGTCAAGATATACACATATAAATACATAACATAAATAAACGCTTCTGCTTACACAGAGAGAGGTAAATACACATGTGTGTATCAATAAAGAGGATATCTTTAAAAGTCAGAAACACTGTTCAAGATGTGGTGTGCTGTTTCATGAGGCTTCCATAACATCTGCTTCAGAGGAACAATTAAAAACTCTTCTCAAAGCAGATATGACAGTTTTCCCCAGGCTCACACTGGCATTATCACTGTGCCGCAATCCTCAGCTCCTTCAGCCTGGAAATAAGAAAGCTGGGACTCCTTATGAGTCCTGTTTCTAACCTCTCTGAACCTAGACTGGCCTCTAGGAACACATTAGAAGAGAAACAGATTGCTCTGTCTATCCATTACTTTGAGCAAACAAACTTTCAAGAATAAAAGAGCACATAAATAACAAATCAGCAATACTGGAAAAATCAAAGAGGAGCCAAAGCAGATTCTCAATTTAAGGAAGCTATGAAAACTTTTTCTTACATTCTTGATCTGTTGAAACAGAAATAATTGAGGCCTCCAGCTTTAAACTGAAAAGCCTCATCATGCCACAAAAACTTTGAGACAGCCAGAGTCTCAAAACTCACATCCACAGAAATCTATATTTTGACAGACACTGATGGCAGGAGCAAAGATGACATGTTCTTCATACACAGACAAAAAAAGTATGTCTTTTTATTTTTAAGTCCACAATATATTTATTTCTTCCCGCTGCCTTCTTAACTTCCTCCCACCAAGCTAAGTTGTGTCATCAGGCAGAAAGAAAATATTCACACCAGTTAAGATTTGCAGTTGTGAAAGAATTCTGATACAGTGATAGTCCTTCTGATAATAATAGAAAGCATGACACTTTGAAGTGAAATATCTATGGAGAAAGAGAGCTAAAAAATATTCTAAATGCTATGAACCCAAAACACTGGGACACAAGTAGGTAACTGTTAAGAGTTTGATCCCTTGACAATAACCTGAATTGCACAGTTAAGTTCTGAAATACCTCTCTCTATATATGTCTGTATATTTATACATGTATATAGTTACTTACAAAGTGTTGTTTTTACTCCTGTATCTCTCTGTTAATCGAATTTAAAATCAATGCAAACCTTTCAAGTGATTATTAAAATCCTGCATTTCAACGATGCTGAATGCCTTCTCCCAGCCTCAGCAAGTTCAGCTTCTAGAGAAATCAGACAAGCATTTCTCAGAGAAGCATCCTCATGGGATTGGGCAGGAGAAGGCAGTTTGAGAACCACTAGACTAAGCCATTGGTCTATAGTTGTCATTGATTAGTACGTATTCTTTAGTAAAAAAAAAGGGGAATCTCTGATTCTTCACTGAGGCCAGTTTAAATATAATTAAGTCTTGTCATGTATGCATGACTTCATACTAAAAGTCCCTGCATCCCTCAAAGAGAAAAAAAAAAAAGTAAATAAAAAAAGGAAAAAGAGGCTTTACATAGTAATATTACATAAATTTGTGGTGCATACTTTGAACAAAATTACAACACACACTAAATAACTTAATTATCACCTCAAGTGATTACACACACCCATGAGGGCAAGATGGACACAGTAGAACTGTTAAGCCTTTTGTTTCCCAACCACTGTACACATTCCATTGTAACTGTTTCAATATAAGCTCTCCTTCAAATATTTACATATCCCAAAGAGACTGGAAAGAGTGGACATCCCATTACAATCTCCCTCATGTCTTCACACACATCCCAAGTGGCAGACCCAGGGCCAGGAGGAGACAAAAAGCCTCCATCCTCACACCTGCCAGTTCCCAAACCTGGCTGTACATTAACTCTCGTGCTGCTGAGTAAACTGTCAATGTCTTAAAATCTTCAAGGGATGGGGCAGGGTGGAAGAAAAAAAATTCAAGTAGAATTTCATTCTAGCATCATCCGACACAAGACAAAATTGCCAAGCCGAGCTGAACTAAGTGAAAAAATTTTTAGAATTATGAGCCTAAGTAGTCTAGCTGTCTTTTCGGTGAGTTCAACAGAATGCACACTGAGAATGTTTACTTGAGATTTGATACAATTCCATTTGTGTACAGCTTTTACATCTGTTGCTAATGATATCAAATTATTGATTGTTCACTTTCTTATATTATTTAAACATTAACTATGCACTCAGCAACCTGATGCTTTTCTTTTTTTTTTTTTCTTCTTTTTTTCCAGAGAACTTTTTATTTCTGTCTTTGGTTGTAATTACTTTGATCTTCCAGGGAGTATAATTAATTTACTGTTTATTTATTTCTATGAGAAAGGAAAAAAAATTGACCTAGTAGATCTATCTGTGGCAATTTGTAACAGAATCACATAGCTTATGTTTAGGAAATCATGGTTTTGATTAAGAAGCAACCATTTAGTTCCCACTGTTTTATTAAAACAGACATTAGCAGATAATAGGAAACACATTTAGCACTGTAGGCTGCATTTAGTTTGTAACGTCAATAAAGTTATTTTGAAGCCCCTTCCTATTTTGTATTTACCACAGCTCATGTGAATTGTTTTTTTGCTTTTACTTTCTAGTAAGCAGCTCTAGAGTTACACAAGGATACGAGTCCTGGTTCCAAATCACAGTTTTACCTAATCTATCCAGCTACAGCCCAAAAAATGAATCCCTGCATCATCCATTCACCTTCTTGGAAGTCCTTTCTAAAAGTATTATTAAAGGAGTCCGTGATGACTGATGTATGTAACTTGAGTCACTGATTTTGCACACTAACTGAGCTGTCCTGCAGGACTATCTGGCTACAGAAAAGAAACAAAATAACATGAAATGAGAGATGATGAGAAACTGAAACCACCTAAAGAAGCGCAGAAGTTTTCCTGTTTGCAGGTGGTTAAGATTACTGCTCTGAAGTTCCATGACTGTTTATTCTCCATGCACCACTGTACCTGCCACAGACTCTTTGTTTTCTCTCCCACTCATATGGTTGATGAATCAACACTACTTGAACTGCTTTATAGCAGCTTGTGTTTACTTCACACATACCTTAACCTTCCTTTTTCTCCTCCTACTAACACACACACGAATTTCCAAACAGCAATGACTGGTTGTGTCTCTGAATAGCACAGATACAGAGTTATCTGGCAAACTCTTCGGGTTTGGATCCTTGACCTTTTGATTGAGGTTTCATTCTGCTTTTACTGCACTTAACAATTTAACTGTGCACTTACTAAATAAAAAAAAAAAAAAAAAAAAAAAAAGGAAAAAAAAAGTAAGAGTGTAAAGCCCTAAGAATGGAAGAAAGTGGAAGACAACAGCGTGCTGGAGATACTCAGAAGCTGCAGTAGTATCTCTACAGTTAAGAACACTACAGTTAAGGGCTTCCAGTGCCTCTGCAACTGGCACCCTTGCCCAGTTTTGAAAAAAAGAAAAAGAAAATTTTAAAAAAAGCCTATTTCTCTTCTCCCGGAACAGCAAGTAAAAGCGAATGGTGATGACCTCGAAGCTGCTTGATTCCTTTGATTGCTTTTTAACCAAGAGGCTATGTTAAAGCACTCTGAATAAAATTCTGTTATTAAAAGACACCATTTAGAGAAAAGAAACACTTCTGAGTCACACAATGTCAATTTAGATAGAAAAAAAAAATACCCAGTTTATTTGGCATGAGAGTAACCACATACTAAAATGTCCAATCAACATTTTTACTTCTAGCCTAAGCCATTTTAGTAGCTTAAAAGTAACATCTCCATTTCCCTGCCTGCATTGTTACCCCAATTCTGCCTGGACAATTTTCCTCCTAGACACAAATTGTTTCACCATAGGATATTTTTTTCCTTCTTCCCCTAGTGAAAATCTAGTCATTGCAGAGCCCAAGCATGAGTGTCTTACAGGTAGGCTCTGCACAAGCCAGATGTTCAGAGAAAAAAACAGATGTCTCAGAACTTGTTCTGATGTTCCACACAATTTTGTTTCATGTCTTCCTAACTCAAACAGCAGACTTTTTATAGTATTATTATGCAGATTTCTAGTCTGTCCTAAGGAAACAAAACAAGTAACCTTTCTGTAGCTTATGTTTGCCAGCCTTTTATCAGGAAAAGATGGCACATTCTTTTTGAAAGGTGTTAATCTTCACACAACTAAAAATACAATGGTTCCTCAGGAAGGACATGACATTATCCTATTTCTTCCTATTGTTTGTGAATTCTGTTATGATTTTCCTGGTTACTGAAAGGATCACAGACAGAAACAACAGTAACAGTCTATGCCTTCTTTCAGACAACGCATCTTCCTTTCAGTGGTGTAAGAGAGAGAAAAACTATGGAAAAACTCTGTCCCAGGACACAACTAATCTCCAAGGGTGATGGATATTTGGGGAGAGAGAAGCCAAGTGGAATTACAAAAAAGCTTTTGACTGTTCTCTAACTCCTGAGCATTTAAAGCACATGAGTGTTTAAAAAACCCCCAACCAAACCAAAAGCTTACTAAAACAAATAGTCTGGTGCACACCTAAGCCCCTCGCCAAAGGAAAGGAAGGATAAAAGAACAAACTACACATTATGGACGGACCCTCTTCACATCATTTTGGACACCACTGACAGGTGATCAGTGGTGAGGATGGGACGAACTTAGAAAAATTTTACTGCCTCAGGCAGTGCGAACCTACTAATATAATTTCATTATAGAAAAAAATATAAACAATAGGCTCTTTTTCTCTTAATTTCAGTGGGTGCAGCACCCTGTTATTTACAAGTGTCTCCCAACAATCCGTATTAAATTCTCTGTATCCAGATTCCACAGGATAAAATACAGCAGGAATGCCTGTACACTTTGCATTACTGAAAACAGTGAACAAGGGCACCTGTAACTTAAGAAATCAGGTTTTCAGCTTTCAGGAACAAAATGAAACTATGACAACTTACATAGCAATTTAACTTTAAAATCCTGAGATACTACAACATTTTCTTTCCAAAATGTTTTCGCTTAATTCAAAACACAGTTGATCTTTCAGCACAGCTAAACGGGATATTTTAAGCATGCTTTGTGTCCTGTGTTTTCATGCCAGCCTTGTTTGTAAAGTATCAGATTTAATTTCAAATGTGCTGTGACTGTGTCCTCTTTGTAGACAAGTTCACAAATATTATTATTGCTTGTTATTACTTTTATTTAAAGCAAATAATCTCAAACTGTCAGCAGAATTTCAAGAACTTGGAAAGCAACAACAAAAAAATCAATTTACCTTTAATCTTCTTGTACTTTTTGTACCATCTCCCAAACTCCTGGCACTTGGTTGCTGACACATTGGCATAGTATGTACTATTTACAATGGATGAAATCATACTCTGGAAGTATAGAAAGAAAAACAAAAAGTGATTTAAAATATCTTCCACAATTAGAAATCTTTTCCAGGGAAAGCAAGTGGCATGCAAGTGCATAATGATCATCCATTTGTAACTTTAAACCCAAAAGAACATTCTGATGAGTACAAAAACTTTGTTTTATTCTCCAGTCTATATGCCCAGCCATGAATAAATCACAAAATAATTATTTTGCATAATTATGTAAAAAAAAAATTATAGTACAAACCTACATTGAGACCTGCAGCTCAGGCTGGGAGGGAAAGTTCTACTTTGCTTTCTACTTGTGATACTGCAATAGCTAAACTTTAGTTGCATAACAGCAGGCAGTGCCATGCTGAGGAACACACGCTCACTGCACCAAGAACAATTTAGGAACCAGATCCTAAAGGTAAGATTAGATGCTCCAGCATGCATAATCCAAATAATGCTTTTCAGATGTCTCTGTTCTGCTTCCAAATGCAGCAAGACCGCACAGCCAAGAACTGGAGAACATCCGTGCTACTCGCTGCAGAACAACAGTTAGGCAAATAAGTTAAATTAATATAATTTACAGAAACGTGTGATTAGCCCTTGTGTGAAAAATCACCCAGAAGAGAAATTAGCAGTGCCAGTCAGAGTACAGGGAACTACACATACTACAACACAGAGCAGTCTAAACCCACAAAAAAGCTCAACAAAACTGAAATATCACTTGCCTAACCAGCACCCCTCCATACATGCTGACTGAACAGAGTCTGCAGACTGGTTTTCCAGCACCTGATACCAATAAAAAAGATATTTTATATCAAGGGTGATTCTGCCCATTGGGTGGGCAAACAGCCTCATTATTGATAGTTCTTCCATTCTATTTTTCCCTTCTCTTCCTCCATGCTTTATAGAGGAGGCATCCTTTTAATAACATTTTGCTCTTCTTTTCCCCTTTCTGAACCCTTTCAGGGTCAAATTGTTGCCAGCACACGTACACTGCCAACAAGGAAATGCAATCTAACAGCACCAACACACAGGAGCCAATGCAGCTTCTCCACAGAGCGTACTTTATTTCCTTCTGCGCTTACGTCAAAGCTCAGAGAAAGCCATGGCACCTTGTCAGACCTTTCTGCACAAAGAGGAGAGAGCAAGGATGATCTCACAGCTCAAACTATGGCTTCAAGCCTGGCCTATGAGCTCCTACAGGCTCTTGGCCATCCCTGGAAAGCTACAAGGCTTAAGCACTGGCTCAATGAATTTAACAATGCTTGAAAAACAAAATTGTCCCTGCCCTCTTCCAGATTTACCCAGCCTCTTGTCCTATTCATTGCTGTATCACAGGACCTCGTCTGTTCCTAACTCTTGAGTTTTAGGAACTTAAAAAAAGTGAGTAAAACTGAGCAACTTAAGATAACTGGGTGATAAGGATTACTTTCACTCTTCAATAGGTAATTTCACTTTCACTACAGAGGCCCTTCTGCCTTTTCACTCTGCATTTCCACTCAAAGGGTGCTATGGTGCACTGCAGTAGAGTTTGAAGGCTATGAAGTAAAAGCCTTCTTAAGTAGCAGCTCCAATTTCTAAAACTGAGATTCAATTTTCTAATTAAAATCAATATTTTGAGACATAAACCTAGCATTGTGGCAGTCAGCAGCAATTCCCTGCCCATAAATCTTTCCTTGCTCTACAGCATTTTAACAAGCAATAGAATTCTGAAAGCCTCACATGGCAATAGCCTCTACTGAAGAAGGGTTTTCAACACAGTTGAACAAACCTGGGGTTTTTTTTGCATCCCTTCAGTTAAGTTTCCATTCACTAAAGGAAGGGTGGGGAAATTGTTCAACTCTGTCTACATAGCAGTTTGGTTCTCTTGATTTTTTGGGGGAGTGAGGGTTTCCTTCTCCAAATCATCTAGCTCTACAAGAAATCAACATTACTGAAATCATGAGGCTATTAAACATCACATAATATGTTAACCAATTAACCTTTATTTAAAAAAACAAAACTTAAAACTAAATAGTAAAATTAAACAGTAAATTAACCACTGCTGAAAAAAATCCCAGGACAGATACTCTTCTGCAGGGGAAAGAATTATAACAACTTTCAAACCACATATCCTCACTATTATACGTAAAGAGGTATTTCTCTTAGGAATCTTGGTAAGTAAGCAGAAAGGACATATCCATTTAAAAGAGAGCAGAAAAAAAAATCACTAACTAGTTGCAAATTTCTAAATAATGCATAATATTTCTGGAAAAATCCTTAAAGAAGGAATAAAGCAGCAAATGCTTGGTATGTGTGTGGCCATGACAGCCATGTGGAATGAAAACTAGTTAGACTGGGAGCTAAGAAATACCCACACAAAGAAAATCTGGTGCAGTAAGTTCAAGGAGAAAAACATGGGACATGCTCACATCTCAAGAAAGCTTGCTCCAGCAAAGAGACAAAATGCATTGTCAGTGCTGAAATGAGTTATACAACACAGTAAAGACAGAGATCTCTACAAAAAGATGGAAACGCTGAAATAACTGGATTTCATTCTGCCACACACACTCCCCCCACCTACCCTCCTTCCACCCAGCTTGGTTAACTGGGATTTATTTGTTTGAACAGGAGCCTTATGCTAAGGGTAGCTAAGCTGCAGACATGTAATACACCTAGCAGAAAAAAACCAGAACAATTTTAAATCAAAGTGAATGATTACATTTCCCATTAGCAGCAATCAGAATCCCCATCTGGGCTGCCTGGAGAGCGCGGGCACTGAGAACCAGAGATGAGCACCGTCGCTGGTGGGAGCGGGAGCTCCCCGCGCTGCCGCTCTCCACTGCTGTACTTGAGGCACTGCGAGCACATTAATAAACAGCAGCATTTACTCTGCAGTTTGACTCCTAAGAGACCACTCTGCAATTTGCTGCTGTCAATAATATATTAACCACAAGGGGGTTGTAATGACATTTCACATTTGGCATGATATTTTTTTAAAACTGATTTGGGAGAAGGAATTGTATTAGAGGCATATTTAGATGATGGTAATAGACAGCTTCTATACAACCTTCCATTGTATCTTCTGCATTTTGTGAGCTAAACCAAAAGAGACTGAAACTTTTTATGGCAATAATAATAATGATACAGGCTGCATTCTGCAGTCTCAGTTCAAGGGTTAGTCACTGCCCAAGGTCATTTATATCTGTGCTTAAAAGTAAACAAGTTCGACTTCTACAGAAGGATCTCCCCTTAGCTTTGTCTGCTAAATAAATACTGGGGCAAGGATTTCAACTGCTACACTTCTGCCATCAGTAATTTTGTAAATATATGTCAGACTGAGGCTATAGAAGGAGTAAACCAACTGCAGCGTTTCCACCTGGTAGGCTTTGAAACTGAAGTGGGAGGAAACAGACTCAGACAACAAATGAATTCTGCATATGAAATGATGCATAGTTTAGTTATGCTGGATATTGAAGAAGACTGGGCAGAGACAACCATATGCTGCAATCATCATTAGCTGACCAGATTCCACAGATAATTCTATTTAAAGAAATTACACTTAAACTGTGTGAAAAGGAAAACACTTTCGTATTCAACGCGTATTCCACACTGCACATATCTACAGTGACTGTTACTCCTTTACTAAGTTGGCAAGTTCCATGTTCTTTTCTTACAAAACCCTTGCATTCCTGTTAGCTCTGCAGATCACACATGGCTAAAGAAGGTGAAGAATGTGATTCCTGCCAGCTCTGTATTTCACCTCTGTGCCTTTCCCTGGAGTTGCAATTGTAACACAGCGAGGCAAATTTGTGGTGAATAGAGAGAATTCTCTTGGTTCATGGAGGATTTGGATCATAAATTGCAGGATGAACATAGAGTGCAATGGAAGACACACAATCACAGGAGAAAAAATGCTGTATATAAGCAAGCAAAGCAATGGATTTTTAGGAAGCTGGAATTACCCATGTTTTGACTCTTGAAAGATACAGTGGACAGATTAACCTGATTCTAGCACACATTTTAGAAGGCAATATATTTTTCATGCCTAGCAAAGTTACCTGGTCTGGGTGCTAAAGTGTTACTCTGTTTTTTCTGAGAGGCAAGAAGAAGTAAGTCATAAAAATTTTATGAATGTCTCATTATAACAATCTGAAGTACAAATAGAGCTCGTGACATCTGTAAGAACCTGTGTCTTAGACATGACATCACTGCCATTTAAAAAGCAGTCATGGAGAATGAGGTTGAGTTTTTGTTCTTTTTTTAACATAATTACATATACATTTTTTGTTGCTGTTTCCTAGAAATTGGGGCACAACTGTTAAAACTGCACACTTTTTATCATGGTTGCAGCCAGATGAGAGCTATCCATGGGTTAGGGGGGAAAACAAGCCTCTGCTAGTGAGAAGAAGCCACTCAAATCTTGCATTTGAGGATCATTAGTCCTATTGCAATAGGTTCAGATACAAATCTAAATAAAGGATTTACATCTCTATGAAAACCAATTAATTAAGTCATAATTTTTACCTGGCAACTCACTAAGAAAACATGGTGTAAAGATACTATTTAACATATTAACTAGAATTTCTCCTTTCTAAAGTAAACAAGGAATTTATGGAATTGTTTAGTGTAGGCTCTTTACAGAAAAAAATATGAGCTTTAGTTCTTGCAAATCTTTTTTTCCCTAAGCCTGCTGAAAGCACTGACCTGTGAGAGAGGGCATTCTTTGGCTAATGTGCTCTGATTCATCTCTTTGAGCAGTTCCTTTAAGGCATTGCGAACTGTGGCATGGTTCCACTGCTCTGCTGGCAAGTCTTCCAACTTTGAACAACTGTTAAAACAGAAAGAAAAAAGCAGATAGAAATATCACCTTCACAGATGCTTACTTTTTGCATGCAAGTGCTACAGACCTTTAAGCAACAAGCACAACCCTGGAGTTTCCTGCTTGGCCAGCCCATCAAGGTGTTTCTCCCCTCTATTCCTCTCCCGCCAAACACAATTACTGGAAGATGTGCAGTTCAACACACAGCTGCTGATCCTCCTATAGCATATGTGTGCATAACCATTCCTGCTGGGGCCTGATGGAGAGCAAAGAAATTGCATAAAGGGAGCCCTAGGAATGGCTGAATAAAGGCATCCTCTCCAGACAAAGATACTCCTGCTGGCATAGAAAAATAAACATATATGCTGCACGGCCACTAACAAAATCTCTGAACAGTGAGGGCCCTCATTGTGTGGAGGCAAGACTTTGAAAGATTAATTTAATTTTATACAGGTTCTTATACTGCCCTTATCACTGAAGTATCTGAGAGCCTTTCAGAAATACATTAAGCCATATGCCCAACATCTGTCACGTGCAGCTCATTCTCACTTTCATTCCACAAGAACTGCGTATGTAGTGAAGCTTTTGTCTTCATATGACTTTGTGCCTCTTTTAATTTAACAAGCTTATTGGTTTGTGTCTACATGCATGGAGACAGACACAAGAAGCACATCAAAAAGGTGGGAGAAGCTTGTCACTGCCATGTCTGCTGCAGAGACTTAATGCATGCTCTCCCACAGCCCCAGAAGGTGGTTCTGCCTTCTGCCCTTAGAGCCTGGCTTTTCTCTCACAGCTGAGCCTTCAGTTGTGGTGGTGAGTTCAAGTAGCCAGTGATCATCTTTACTGAAAAGTCACAGACTATCTTTTATTTATGTAGCAAGCATTCAGGCACTTCAAAGATTTGAGATCTTAATCTCAGGTTCCTACCCTTTGCTAATACAGAATGTGACAATAGACTCCATGAACTCCTGGTAGCTCATACTTCCAAGGAACCGAGTTACTACACTTGTTTTATAGCAGCTATAGGGTCTAGACACTCTTTCACAACTACCTTCCAGAGATGCAGCCCCGCTGAAAAATTTTAACAATATATAAAACCAAGAAAAGACCTGTTCAAACTAAAGCACTATCAGAGACTCAACAAGAAAGAAATGTTGCTGTTTGGGAGTTTAATGTCCATGAGGCATCAACTATTTCCAAATTCTTAATTGAACTCAACAGTTTGAGGGTAAGTACCTGTCACCAAAGGACACGCACATATCCCTGTGGGCCCCTCCTCTGTTGAAGTCAAAGCTTTAAAGAATTGTCAGCAAGTTATTCCAGACTGTCTGTTATTTTTTACTCTTTCCTCTGTCATGTTCTGGCCATACAGCTACGGGAGGCTGTGCAATGTAGGCCTATCTGCAGCTCTGGAGTATGCCATGCATTGCCAGGGACCTTACATTTGAGGACTCTTTAGAAAGCCAAGAGAGAGAAAGAAGAAAAAAGGAAGAAGAGTGGGAAGAAAGGAGGGTGAATAAGTCTAAAAGTGTTGGGAGCTTTTGCTTTGCTAATCAGAACTAGCCCTCAGGGAAGGAAAATATTTTCCAAATGCCAAATGGAGTTGCCGTGACACTTTCCTTCCTTGTCTTCTGCTTGCTGGAAAGACCACTGGAGAAAAAAAAAGGAAAAGTAAAAAAAGATCCCCTCCTCCACATCTCAGTAATTGTCTGCAGAAGACCTGGATTTTTATAATGCAGCCCCTAGAAAAAGACAAGGAGTTTATTATTTGATAAAATTAGAACTTAAGAATCCATTAAATTATAGACTGTAGAAAGGTCTGCCTCTAGAAGTTTTTACTTGACTGGGTTTCCATTCTTCTCCTCTCTGTTACCATATTGCTACTTCAGAAAACATACAACAACAGTTGGAACATGCACCAAAAAGCTGTCAGGTGACCGACCCTTCTCTCCATTTTCTTTTCATTTCATCAAAAGCCCAGAAATTAATGAAGACAGGATGTGCTAATCTCTGTAGTAATGCTGTAACCAACAGAGCAGCTCAGAGAATAGGGAAGGCCAGATGTTCAGAAACACCCACCTTTGTAATTGGATTTTCAATGTCACAACATGATAGACATCTTGTAGCATGTCGGCTACTGTCGCATCTGGTGCATCAGTCACATAACTGAGAGGGAGGGGATTCCACCTCCCCAGCTTGATTATTCCTGAAAAGAAAACAAAAAAATCCATACTTTATATTTTATCAGCCATATATTAAACCCTTCAGCCAGGTTGATTTTTCCCAAGAAAAATCTTGGGAAAATTAAAGCTCTGCCTTGAGGTTTATTGCAGTCTTGCCCAGAAAGACGTGTTCTACTGACTCCTGAGGCAATGAGTGAGAAAGAGCAGGAATAGATTTAGAATTTTTAGCAGACAGTTGCTGACATGTTCCTGACTCTTAAAATACTTCAAGGAAGCATAGGAGACTTCCTCCCTTCACATCTTTCATCGCAGCTCTAAAGCCCAGTTCTTTTAAGTTAGGATAAGCTTTAAGTACTCTATAGTCCTGATTTTGCAGTCTACAAAAACTTTTCAGTAAAGAAATGCATTACTTTTGACCTGAACAGGAAAATTCTTATGCGTGGGCTTTCAGCACTGTTACAATCTAAGCATGGTACGATTCCCAGTGTGGATGGATGCCACTGGAAACCCACCAAGTAGGAAGAGTTCACTCCCAGAGACGAGTTGCATTATGCAGACGGTTGCTTTTCTTCGTGGGGGAAAAAAAAAAAAAAAAAAAAAAAAAAGAACCAAACAACTGCAAGCCGCTGACCACAGATCCAAAATAGTTTTTTGGAGGCGGGGGAGAATGCTGTAAGTTCTATTTCTACTTCTGTTCATTCTTTAATAGGGATCATCACCTCTTCTGGATGAGATTGTCACAAAGACTGTAAACTTGGATGGTAAACCATTTGGTGCAGAGGTATTATTTTTGTTTAGACAATTGCAGAGGGCCCACCCACACCAAAAACAATGACTAATCCCAGGAATGACTTCCAGGAAGACACCAAACAAAGAAAGCCACAGTGCCATCTTACATGACAGCAAAGCAGTTCAGCTTTGTTCTGCACTATTGCCACTACTGTTTTTATTCCCTCCTTCATTGTGTTCCCATTGCCCCACTGTTCTGCTCACTTAACTTTCCTCAGCTCAGCCCTATGAGACACCATTCTCCCATTCAAACTGATGCCTTCTGAGGTTTCTTTATATACTGTTCGATCTTTGAAAAGACATCCATAAACTCAACTGCCAGAAAAAAAGTAATACACTAATACATGAGAAGACTACTTCTTCTGAGATAACAGGCACGCCAAGAACTCCTCTTGGGTATCTGGAAGGATGTTGTGATGCCAAGAAACTTCAACTGTCTCCTCACTTTCCACTCCCAGCCCTTCACCAGCTCTGGAACTAACCAAACTGTAAATGACAAAAACCTTTTATCCTGATCTCCCAAATACAATCAGAAAATAAACACCACACTGAAACAGTAAAACAAAGCTTCTCACAGAGACAATAACAGAACACAAGGAGCCCATGAAATACCTGCTATAGAGTATTTTCTCCCATTCCTACACAGATTGAAGAGAAAATAATTTTAGTACAACTCTTTTTCTGTAGCACTTAAATCTTTGCATTTACCACCGACGTACTGCTTTGCAAGGCATTCTGTCACCACATACTGAAAGAAGTTGCAAGTGACCTAGTTCATCCTCAGTGGCACAAAGTTTCACTGTAGCGTACTGGTACAGACAGGCTAATATTTCAAGAGCAGATTAGAAAGCTTTTGGCAAAGAGAGATATTGTCCAAACGAAACAAAAAGTTACTAAGTGTTGCTTGATATCCAATGCTTGAAAATGGGACATAAACAGAACAAAAACATTTCAATGATGCACTGTTTCAGTATTAAGATTTAACAATCTGGTGCTGAATATGCTGCAGTATAAATAGTGCCTGGACTCAGATCCAGTAGAGTAACACACAGCTCTCATTCACAGCACCGTATGTCTCCAGTGCTGGCTCCTTGAGTCATATTCCACTTGCCAAGAAAAGCTGTTTTTCTTAAGGGGATAGTTTACTTAATGTTATCTCTGGTGACAACAAGAAATGCATATAGCGCAGCATATAGTAGTCATGAAATGAGCATCAAGGGTCCACTGAGTAAAATATATGCTGGAAAAACACAGTTTAGCTGGTGACTTCCTTCACCTCCTCCTGCTATATAAAAATCTAAAACAAAATCACCTAAAAATCCAGAAATCTATACCAGCTTCACAGAACACTTGGCTTCCTATGTTTAACCTCGCCAAGTTTTCATGTAATTGAAAAAATAAGCATCATATGTGCCCCATAAGTCACATCTAAATTGGTAATATTTTACAAGAGGCTTTATTTTTCATTCAATTAAGGAAAGCACTCAGAGAGCACACCATCTGCAACTGCTCAGGCCTGGCAATGCTGGCAAAGGACAAAGAGATGGTTAGGAAGCACTGAAGTTACTAAAGGTGTCCCCAGACTAAAAGGGTCTAAAGAAAAAAAACCCTGTGCAGCCAGAGTGCACCATGGGAAATACTATGCAAATTGTTTTACAGGAATGTCTGCTACTACTGGAAGTTAGGGAGATTTTTTTTTTCTTTTTTAATCCTCCTCTACAACTGGAGAGGAAATTGTTTTGGCTGGATTTAAACAAACACAGGTGTTACCATAATGCTCAGTACCTCTGCACGTTAACACCTGCTGAGAGTCCTTTACTCTGTGTTACAGCACTGCTGATGCACGCTATTTTTTCAGCCGGTGTGATATGACGTGTGAAATATTTCTTTCCAGAGCACATTAAGCTGGTCCAAACGATAGCCAGAAGCCATGGTTTCCATTCAGCTCCTCAGCAGACTTCACAGGTGCTTATTTCATGGCACCAACACTGTACTTAAGGCAACTCTTGGGCTATGTTAGGGAAGATGATGCCAGCTTGTTGAGCAAATGTATTCTCTGCATGCTTAGAAATTTCAGAATGACTACTCAGTAAAAACTGAGTGGGCCAAAATTTTCCCCCTAAAAAGGTTCCTTCTTACCCAGACTGGGTGTTTCTAGCATAAAGGCAACACTGAGAGGATAACAGTCTGGTAGCGAGGGGTCACTTCCATATACACACTTTTTATTATTCCTCTCACTGACTTCAAATGGTAGAGCTCAGGCCTTAAACAAATAGTTTTAACTGGCCTGGCTGAGCTTTTATCCTACCACAACTGACACTTGGGCCGGGGAACAGGAATGAGCAAAGGTCACTATGTTATTAATGAATATACTACAACTCTGGGAGTATCACTTCTCTGTCAGCTCCAAACCTTCTCAAAATTATGCGTGGATAACGCACAGCAGATCAGAAAGCTCAGGAAATCCAAAACCACATCTTCCTTGAGTTCCCAAAACTCTTCTGTAAACAAATCTGGTTCTCTTTCCTGTATCTATTGGGTCTTTTTTCCTGTGAAAGTTTTATGAAGGGAAAGCTAACAGATTTCAATGCTTGCACACACTCAAGAAATGGCCATACACTAGAACAGCTCTCAGCTCACCAAGAAATGACTGAACACAGCCAAGGCCTGTTAGGCAATTAAAGACAATAAAGACATCAGTTTTCTCAAAAGATTTTTTCAAAACCTATTTTAGAAGAGTTTCTCTACCCACACTGGCTGTTTGTTCTTGAATGGCATGTACTTCTGTAGCCAGGTCTTTTATTAACTTCGAGCCTCAGCTTCATCAAAATGCAGACAGGGGAAAAAAGAGGAACTTTGTGTAAAATGTGTGTAACTCCCTTTACCCACAAGAATGGCAGAACACACCAGTGACAAACTTCTGTGAGTGTCAGGTTTGTACGTAACAACCACTGCAATTTACTGCTGTCACTCCACTTAGGCCAGTGATGTGCCACCCTGCCAGCAGGTTTCCAATTGAGTTTCATTCAAAAAGCAGCTCCTTTGGAGAAGAAAGTGGTAACTACATAAGTGAGAGCAGAACACTACACTGAACAGAAGTCTTGCCCTGCTGGATCACAGCTGACCCATTCTATATCCAGCAGAACTCGTCATAGGATCCTCATGAGCTTTATTTTATCACCTGAAAAAATGATGCACCTGAAGCACTGGGATTATTCCTAGGATGTCACCCTACTGAGATGTGTATTGAATGGATGCAAGGCTGGGGCTAAAGCAGACTTCCAGAATAACTGCTTTGATCAGGAGCATCAAACGACAAAAGGCAGAAAGCTGCTTTCTAGAAAAACACAGCTAAGCTGGCAAACCCTTTCCATTACTATGTAGTTCACACTGTCCCATGAAAATTATTTATCTATACAGGCTAGAAGCCTCATTTGTCATTGCAAATGGAAAGACAGCCACACAGTACACTCATTCTAAGAATGCCACATCATGGGTTCAGAACATACACATCATAGTCTAACTATGACACTTCTTGGTCCTAATTGGAATGAAGACCAGGTCCTCCATCTCCCACTCATCTGCACAGGTAACTTTTAATCTGGATAGCCCTGTAACAATTACTGGAGCACCTCAGGTACTCTCCAATACATCACTGCTGTAAAATCAAACTCTTAAAATGAGGCATTTTCCAAATTCCTTTTTGTGGCTAAACAGAGCAAACAAGACCAGAACATGCTTCACCACGTCACTGGCTCCTTTCAAACCATCCCCTGCACCCACTATGGCTATACTCTTTATTTTACCTTTCACTAATTATGAGCCTACCTGAATTACATCTTAAATGGATACTCACAGCACTAATGCAAATGCATTTGCAGCATTCATGTAATTTATTTTAAATGCTAATCTGACAGTTAGTCAGGTGTCCTAGAATGTTTTCCTTTGCATCCCAGGGATCCTAGGACCACAGCCCAAGAGTGGCAGACTGCAAACACAAGGCTGGTCGAAGAACACAACCAACATTTGCTGCTGCCTTGTGAATTCAATCAAGTACTTTTGGTCAAACATAATGCTTTTTAACAGCAACTCTTAACAAAATAACAGACACTCAGGAGAAACTGCAGGTTAACATTAATACCCAAATGCTTCTGATTTCTTTTACCACTCCAAATGAAAAACCTCCAAGAGATACCAAATAAAAGCCCCACTTCTGGGACCACCAAGCCATTTTTCTATCAGCCACTACTGCAGGACTTCCCTCCAAGATGGGCAGGCTCTTGTGACAACGACTGCATCTGTTTATCCCCTTCAAAGGCATATTGTCCCTATGCTTTAGCATGTAATTTTCCTTTGCTGAGCTGTGTTTTGTTACAGAAATTGAAAACTGCCTGTCCCATGTAATAAGTACAAAGAATTATTTATTCATAAATCAGTTTGCAGAAAATCACTACCCTGCAGTACGTAACAATTCAGCCTGTGTTTCTTACCTCTATACTGGCTGTAGTATATCATCACACTGTAACAACATAAAGCCATAATTTGTAGTTATTACTGTTAATCCAGCAAAGTGAATGACTTTCCAAGCAGAAAGGATGAAAAAGCAATGGGAAAAATTACAAAAAATTAAACTGATTATATTAATTTTTGTATTATACTATTGAGCCGTCTTTTCTAGCTGTTTGGAAAATCTAAGAAAATTTTATACCACCTTTGCCCATTGTTATAAGGGTGCCTATATTACTCTATTGAATTTCAATCAATGACACATTGGGGTAATAGATGGAAAAAAATAACCATCAGAATCCTCCCCCATACTTCTAAAGCATCTTTCATCAGAGGGTTCCAATGCACTTTAAAAACATTAATTAATTGAACTTTACAACATCCTATATGTGAGGTAGACTGTATTCTGCCAGTTGACATATTGCTGATGTAGTGATTGAAGCACACAATGAACATAATCCTATACTTATGCCTATACAAAAGAATTCCCCTCCTTCATCATTTCAATCCATAATAAATAATTCAGTGAGAGAACAGGAATAAACTATGTGATTACACTGTGATATACACATCCACAAATCAACAGGAACTCCCACAAGCCCCGAATGACAAATGCTTCACCCCAGCTCCTGAGACTTGTGCAACTTCGGGGCTCTGCACAAAAGGGTGACCTTCCCCCAAGGGGAAAGCACAGCCCAGCCCCACGAAGCTCTGGCAGCACAAAGCCCCTTGAACTGCCGCAAGTCTTGGCTCTTGCTGCTTTAAATGCTCTCAAACTCTGTGTACCAGTGATGGTTTAGAGCACAGAACAACACATCTAGGAGCCAGTAAATTTAAACACTTTCTGCCTTGCACATCTGTAACAGTACACAGACTTTAATATAGACTATGCATTTACATGATTACATATGATATTTATATGATTATATAGTAAAAGTTTTATAGAATCATGGGTATAACTATCAATAGAAGGACTGTTAGTGTTACAAGGTTTAATGCCAAACTTCAGAGTAGTTTCATAGATGAAAATCACTTTGATACATGAAGCTTGGTTTTGCGTTTTTAATTTTTTGAATGCAAGCATTGCCCCTTCCTTTCCTCCAGCATGACTGTACTGAAGTATTTGACTTAAATAACATACACTAAACAGTTTAATGGCTTGTAATTCTACATATCGGGTTTACATTTTACAGTAAAAAGATTGTGTCTCGTGTAATAGATGCTGCTCCACATTTGGGAAACGTTATGTGAGGACCCTGACTTTTATTAGATTAATTTAATATAGGCACTAAGTTACTAGACTAAATTAATAAAGATCTTCTTAAAAAAAAGGAAAAAAATCGGGGGGAGGAGAGAGAGTGAACAGAATGAACCCACAAATTAAATAAAATTTTCTGGAGCTTGTTATTTTGGAAGTCTTTATTTAATTTTCCAACCTCTATTCAGTTTGAAAAAACAGCCAATAATTGGTAAGGAAACAGGAAAAAAATTCGATGTTATTTACTTCAGGGGATTATTTTTAAAACTGTTATATGATAGAACAGGAATACCACAAATAAATAGAAGGGCAAGGAAGCAAAGGAAGTACTACTAAAAAAATACAACACAACGGGTCATTCACTGAAGTTTCCAGAGCAGATTCAATGATCCTTGTGGGTCCCTTCCAACTCAGAATATTCTGTGATTCTGAAGTATTTTTTACATTTCCTATATTAGTTATCAAACTACCACCTCCACTGAGGAAAAACACATTGAGTCCTGCATAGTATTTCTCTTTTGTCGTTTTTAAGGTAAGTGTGTACCTGCCTTGGACAGCGAGAATATGCATAAAGAGAGAGAAGTCCACTTCTCTCATCTGAGACAGACAATCACTCCTCTAAATATCACTTCCATGGCAAAATAGAAAGTCTTTTAAATCACGTCAACTCATGACAGAAAGGCTACTTCATCGAGGTGTCTTTCATAACCCTGCCAGACTGGAGCTCAGCTTCACCCTCCACCAGGCTGTCCTCTCCTGAGAGGCACACTCACACAGTGGTATTATTCAGCAGAGCCAATGCCCACAGGACTACAGCACCCACTGCATGTCACTAACAGCATCCCCACATAATGCCCAGAGCTGGGCTCTCTTCCCAAGTTCTGCATGAAATCACTGTCTTTTGGGCAATCTGTGCTCTTATTGGTAGGGTCATTCCCAGCTTAGCCCTAGGACACCTGAGCTTGCTCAGCTGCCCAGGAGCACAGGCTGTGCCTCCTCCCAGGGAGCAGTGCCTGCTGAAGGCCCTTGAAATCCAGAGGGCCACAATTCAGCTTATTCCCTGATCAAAGAGCTTCTTTAGATGCTGCCATGAGTAGAGGTTTGCTTTGCTGTCTTAAAATCACAGCTGTTCCTCTTGCTTTGGACATCAGCTGTCTCTTCTCGAGTCCCAAGGTCCCTGGCAAAATGTGCTACTTCTCTGCCATCCCAGTGTGGCACCAGGACCTGTCTCTAATTTAGGGCCTCCCAGAGAGCCAACATAAGCAGATACAGCTAGTGGAGACCTGCAACGTGCTTCCAGCTCAGCCTTACAGGCTGGGAACTGGGGTTTTAGTGTAGTTGCCTCAGTTGCTAAGAAACATGAACACAAGTGTACTCAACAGGTGGTGCTTTTCTCCACTGCACATGTTCCTGAACGGCCATAAACAATGCCTGGAACATCTCGCCACAAATTTTGGACCAGGTGACCATATTGCCACCTCCCCATCTATAAAGGGCTGCACATGTGTAAAAGGACCAGAGCTTTACACAAACATTTGCTGTCCAACCTTCTTCGTCAGCTTTCTGCCAGCCCATCATCATCAACACAACCTGTCTAATGACACGTTCAGCAAAAATGGTACCTGGCACTCTTTGGTCCCTACATTCCAGAAGCCTTTCCTAAATTTTCTATGGTTTCCCAACAGAGAAGAGGAGAGTTAGAATGTATTTTCCCTCTTTGGGGAAAACCCTGCATCTGTTTTCATAAGGATGCCAGTGCCCCAAACTCCTTCAATTCACCCAGCTTCAATACTTGCCTATAAGCTTCACATGGAAAGTCAGTCTACTGAGCAGAAGAAACAGCACAACAACATGGCATTGCAGCTGAATACATAAAACACATTTCAAAGGTTAAAAAAGAGCATTGCTAAAAGGACATTGTAGAGGATAATAAGCTTAGAATTAAGCCTACAGACATTGTTTGGCCTTGTATGAATCCGAATATCCTGCCCACTCACAGCTCCAGCTACAGAGAGCACAGAAAGTCTGGCTCAGACTGCAAACATACAGTAGCCAACTATCTTTGTTTTGAGTCAACTACAAGGAGATTTGAAAATTCATGGGTCTCAAGTCCAAAGAAAAATAAGGGCACATAGCATGCTGTGCTGCACAAACAAACCCCCAAACTAATGCAGTTTCATATTCTGGCCTATGTAGTTTAACAGCTTAATCTCTTTAGTTTGAGATTTGTGTCTTGGGGTTTTCCTTACACTGTATAAAGACTAGCAGAATGTTTTTTTCACTAAATTACTACTTTTGGTTTGCCTTCTGTCTTTTCTTTCCTCCCACCAGACATTCAGTTCTTGACTTCCATGAGAAGAAAACAACATGAACAACTGAAAAACTAGCAGGACACCATCTAACTATCAGGATAGAAAAGCAAGTATTGCTGAGGAAATAGAGGGATTGAGGACTTTATTGATAATCTCAAATGACTGCTTCCACTAATTCAACATGAATGCAATAAGATACAGTTGCTGTAATTTTTGCCATTCAACCCTGAAGCCCTCTGCTCTTTGTAGCTGCCTTACTGTAAGAGTATAGCCAGATCCACACAGGATCAAAAAATAACCACAAGCTTGATCCCAGTATCTCTGATGACACTCTGTTAAGAAATAATTCCACCACAAAGCAGTTAACAAGGGAGGTAACACTTGTATTTTAGCATTTTTATAATAGAAGCTTTTATGGAAGCAGAAGTATCCATGAAAATCTGCATGCCTATGTACATTTAAAACAGGAAACAGACCTGAGACTGCTTGTTGATCCTTAGGTTCGGGTCTCACTCACAGCACAAACAGGTAAAAAACGAAGGGACTAAACCTCCCTTCCCTCACAGATTGATTGACTAGGTTGGACTCGATGATCTTGAAGGTCTCTTCCAACCTACACATTCTGTGATTCTTTATCTTTAAGGCTGCAATATTTCTTTTCAAAATACATTCTAATAACCCTGGTTCTTAATTTGGGCAGCACTGCAAATTCAGATGAATTAGATTAAATCAAATAAGAAATTTTTCTTTACTGACAATTACTTCAGTTGATAATCTCATCTCAAGTTCCTCATCTCTCTTTTATTCCCAAGAAGAGTAAAAAAATTCTGCATTTCTGACAAGTCTAAATAAAGCTTTGCTGGTTACTGAACTATGCTACATTTCCTATCAACAGAAAACAAAAGCGGAAAAAAAAGACTAGTTCACCACTAGAGGAGATGACTCAGAGCAAGCAGGAACTGTTACCAGACTCAGAAAAAACAGTTTTCCCTTGTACCGTTGATGAGCCCACATTAATGCTGAGATGAACCTAGATTTGTTTTCTTAGCCCACATCTTCCTAGAATTGAACCTATTTTCTTACAAAGCCACCAGATCCTTTTTGGATCCTGTTAGCATTTTAACTTCACGTTAGTCATTTTGTGAAGAAGAGACCAAAAAATAGAAAGACAGAAATAACTATTTTTTTTTTAATTTAAATGATAAATTTTTGTGCACATGGCAAAGACTGGAAAGAGTTATTCACATTTTGGATCTGGAAGTTGCAGCACACACACATCATGCTCAGAAGCATTTCCAGTTCTCCACTTCTTTTGTAGCAGCTAAGATTGTCATGTAATCACAGCATATAGAAACTGGGGAGCTGCTATGAAGAAAAGTAACTCTATCCCAGCCAAAACCAGTGTGAGTGTTTAATGGACAGACACTCCATGCCTCAACAGCCCCAAGCACTGGTGGCACTGTGAACACCCTTGTGAGATGGTGGAGAGCTCTAGTACCTCCTCTCACCACTTCTTTCTCTTTCCTAAACTCTATCTCACATTCAAATCAAAAAGATAAAAAATGCTGCATGGTGACATTTCAAGAGAAAAGGCAGGAAAGACTGTCATCATCTCCCAAAGCCCCAGGTGTTTTGGGTCCACATATGCACAGCTTCTTTGTGTGAAAGCAGAAAAGGAATCCAGAGGCCCATTCCCAGTTCTGGGGAATATAATTAAAGAAAGACACAGTGGGATGGTGCCTTATTCAGAACATGGCACCAACACTGGAAAATCCCTTAAATCTACCAGATACCATTTCATCATAAGTCACAACCTATACTGCTGCCAGCATTCTCCTCTGTACCACAAATACTGAGGATCTGACTGGGGATTTCAACTCATAATATGGTGCTAAAGGAGAAAACAAGATTTAAGTAACTACTTCACAAAGTCTTATGCAGGAAGATGAAGACACTGCACACATCTCCTCAAAGAATAGGCTGAACAGCCCTCGTATAATCCAGATATGTTCTCTTCTCCTTACTGGCACAGGGAACCAGAGCAGACCTCAGCACTGAGGGAGCATTACTAGCCCAACACACCAAGGCAGCTTTGGGAAGTTTATCATTTTCACAATCTGACTGATTCCAAAGGTCACCCTGGAGGAAAAGCCTCAATCTGGCTCCTGCCGACACAGTCGTTTCCCACAGCCAGTATCTATTCTCTGCTCTTGGCACTCACTCAGGTGGTGGGACGTGGGTTGCACTGTGGGTATCCACATCTTAATGAAAGTCTATTTTACTCTCCCAAAGCCTATTGTTCATTTGGAGGCACGGAGCATTACTGGTTGTTTCATACTGGAGGTCTTGGCAGGTATACACACCAAAGAAATAAACTTTCTGAGTAAGAAAAAAACTTTGGAACTACTGAATTATCCCAAAAATCTGAGATGCCTAAAGTACTATAGTAATTCAGACTTAAAACTATCTGGAATTTCTTTTAATCAGCAAAATAACCCCTCCTTTCTTCATTTGACATCTGAGTTCATGGTGGATGAAAATCCAGTCAGGAGAGCCTATCAGGACTAAAATAGCTCTCATGTTCCCCAGGTGATGACCCTAGTTTACAGTTTATCACAGAACAACTCATTTGAAAAGCTCAAGTAGTAAGGGTCCCAATTAGTTTGACCAGTCATCACTGTAGTGTAGATGGAAAAGATCAAAACCACACCATTAAAACTGCAATCTCAGAGAATAACATTAAATATTAAACAAAATTGATAGATTAGAGATCTATCTACAGGATTCTGTGAGAAATGGCTTAGTCTAGATAACCTGTTCTAGACCAAACATGTTGCACTGATTCAAGAGGTTGTTCAGTCAAGCCATGCTGAAAATTAAGGTTTACCCAATCTTCATAATCAGGAATATTTTTACTGCTGGAGGCCCAAAACAGTGGCCTCCTTGTTATCTCCTTTATCTACTTTGCAGGTGAAATGTTTTTCATCACATGTTCAAAGAAGCAAACTGAAGATACAGAGGTCCCTCATCTGGAGATGTCTAAAGAACACTGCTCATTTAGAAAAAGTAAGATCAGAGTTTGAAATCTAAATACTCTGCGTATTTAAGGCTAAGCTAATAAGCTCTTTACACATGAAATGGGAGCACTTAGGGACTTAAGCCAGCTTTTATCCAGGTATGTAGTGTACAAAAGGCTTCATATTGCATTAACTGGGGTGAGTACCTCCATATGCCCTACATAAACAAAAGGAATGTCATACCTGAAGCATCTTTTGAGTAATTTTTATCTTGAAAGAAAATGTTAGCTAACGTAACTAAGTATCACAACCAAAACTTCTGAGCAATCTTTGCAGAACCGCAAAATTATGCTATTATTATGGCTGAGGAGTTTTCTGCCAGTAGAGGAAAGGGAATTTGCAGAGCTGTGTCTCACAAAGCCAGGAAGGCTTAACAGGTTGATGGGCAAGAATGATGCACTCTCCCTCAGCCTCAGTGAGGCAGCAGAACCCTCCACCAGCAACTGCCCCCTGCCAGAAAATGGCCCCAACCTTGTTACCAGCCTTTTAGGCCCTTCTTGTGTACAAAGAAAACCATTTCAATTTTGAGCCTGCATATCAATGGATAGGGTTTCCTTCCTTCTGAAATAGGCCTCAGAGTTGTTACAGTGAGTAAGATGCTTCCAACCCTGTCTGAGAATCCCTCATGGCAAGCAGCTCTGCTAGTCAGTGCCTGCTCACCCATCCACCCAGGGCCACATCACTGTCACCTTCCTCCTCCTGCCCACGCCTCGCTGCTCCCGTCTCTGAATGACAGCCAGCACCTCCCAGCTCTACAGGAATAAATCTCCAGACCACAAACCTCTAATATGCCTTCCTCCTCCTACCCCCAAGGCAATGAGTTACACTCTGTTTAGCCTGAGTCACGACTTTCCTTCCCATCTTCTTCCCATGCATTTTACTCAAATTTATAAACAGGAAGAGAACACCAGAGGTGCCATAAGAGGGATGAAGAAGCTGCTCCACTAGAGCCATGCCCAAGGAGGGTATGCCCACAGAGAGCAGGGCAGCCCAGAAAACACGAAGATGCTGTTCCCAGGGCAGGGAAAGCTGCCTGGGTAGACAAGGCAGGCTCAGGGCTGGCAGGCGTGGCGATGGCTGCCACTCAATTCACACCTCGGCATTAGCCTTCTTCACTGCGCACATATGGGCTGCACAGCCAACTGCCCAGCTGCACACACCCCCCTCACTGCAGCCAAGGAGAGAAAAACATCCCATTTTTCCACTAAAATGACCCACTTTACTGCCATAACAAACCTTTTCTGATATATTCTCTTCTGGATCTGCTTTTATGTATGCATTATTAGATATTCAATGGAGTAACTATTTCTAAATAGCAGGTGTGATATTTTTTAAGTGAATGCAAGTATGTGCATAGCCACAGTAAAGGGAGAGAACAGAGGAGTCAGTTTAAATCCTGCTTCCTTTACTGATTTTCACAGTAAAAGTAGTCAAGTATTTATAGAGTGCTGATACAATATAACACAAAGTAAATTAAAATTAAAAGGAAAAAATAAAAAAATTACTTCAGGGATTAATGCTTTTCCCTCTTCCTGCACATAAAGGTATGTGTAGCTGTGTTAACCCCGGACACTACACATTTCATATGTATGTATGTCAATTTAAACACAAGTACACAGCTTGTTATAACTCAGAAATAAAGTACATGAGAAGTTAAAAAAAAAAAAATAATTGAAAAGCAAACAAGTTTTTTCAGCTATCTCTCCAAGAAATCCCAGAAAATTCTTTGTATTTCATCTTGAGGTATGGACATTAGTCGTCATTCCCTGACACTTCTATGAGAAGCTTTCAAGCAATACAAAGTTGGTAAAGTCATTATTCCTATTGCACAAAATTATGTTCAATCCTTTTTTACCCAAACCACGACCAAAAGATGACATTATTTCAGAATATTCCCTGAGTAACACAGAGCAGCAGACTGTGGAAGTAACAGATATTTTGCTTTGGTGGATAAAAATCAGGGGAGAAAAAGAGAGAGAATCAGTTCATAAAACCACAACTTGCGTAACTGGTTTTGCTTAAATGAAAAACAAATCAACTGATCATTTCCTGGCAGATGAAGCACTACATTCAAACAGAATTTATGGATTTTAGCCTTTAATTATTTAGCTGTATTCTTACTCTCTCTCAGTCTATTCCCTTTTTATTTAAAAACTTGGTTTTTAAGCAGATAAATTCTGAAGGAGAAACTCTGTCTCAAACTACAAAAAAGTTTGAAAAGGAAAACATCAAACCCAAATAATCTCAAAACAATGTATTTTTAAAGCTCCTGTCCATGCCTCCTCTGCTGTTGGCAAGACTATTGGCAAAACAGTCTCTTGGCAAAACTATTCTAAGAATTTTATAGGACTATTAATATATTTGCTTAATCCCCCGGTCCCAGCCATTCACAGGCAGCTTTTAGGTGGATTTGTTAATAAATTGTTAATATTTTGTTAATAAGCAGTGGCACAGCCTTGGCGGGGGAGTTTCCCAGGTGAGAGCTGAGCCCTCATGGATCCAAGTTCATCACTTGCCACATTGCTAATGAGACAAGTGCAGCCCAACACGAGGTTAATTGTCAGAAGCAATAATCTAAATTAAACTGGCCAACATTCAAGTAAAAGGTACCATTTAAAATATCCTTTTCCAATGAAAGCAATCTCAGGAGTTTATTTGCCTACTCAATACAGAATTCCAGGTTTTAAAAAAACCCTTCTTCTTCCCCTCCAAGGAACCAAAGTAATTATTTTTAATACAGTGACATATGTTAGACAAAAGTATTAAGGAGGGGGCCTCATTCCACTCCAAATCTCAATGGAATTTTCCCTTATGTGATCACACATCTGAGCTCAGATTTTACCCTAACCAATGAAGATTTTTTTTGTTAAACAATTGCTATTAGCTGATGAGAAATGTTTTCACAAATAATCCTGAAACTTAGAAAATCTAGTGTGATGCTCCCAGCACTGAGAAATATAATTAAAACAACATGGGGAATTAAAAAAAAAAAAAAAAAAAAAGTGAGAGTTCACAAAAACATTTGGGAAACAGCTCAAGTCAACTCCAAGCTCACTTGATTTTGGCTGGGACTCCAGGCTCACAACAGCTTCAGCCTGCCAAAATAAATATAGCCACCCATTTGTTCCTGATGCTTTCACCCAGGGAGGGACCTGCTCCTTTGCTTTCCTCTGCTACGATAATGACATCTCTGCTAGGATTTAACTGAGGTTCATATCCCTGCCCGTCTTTGAAACAATTATTATTCTGTTAATTGTGAGAAGAAAAGGACTTAAGTGCCACCTCAGACTGACGTAATAACCAGTACCTTCCAGACAATTATTATGTGCTGTAATTAAAATAATGCGCATCATTTAGGCAAAAAGTTTAAAAATACCTTGGGGGGAAGTAGTTGAGGATATAATTCCACACGGGGAGTCTGTTTAATTGTGGTTGTAACCATAGAGGACAAACACAGCATTTAAGACAAATATTATTCATTTACAACACAGAGCTAGTATAAAAAAGCATCTAAGAAACATGAATGTTGTGGTTGTAGCTACAATGCTTTATGCATGCTTTACTCACAAGGAGTGACTGCAACATGTATGAAAAAATAGTTTTCGATTAACCTTTTTTGTATTTTTAAAATTATTTAGTTCTTTGTCATTTTTAAGAAAAATGACAAAGCTGGTAAGTGGATACAGAACTCCTTTTCAAAGCACTCAGTCATACCTAATCTCTGCATCAGTGACCATTAGAATATCCAGGTTTTCAGAACTCCTTAATTTTAGCCTTGAACATGAGACCATTTTAAGGTGGGTAATGCAGTGAAAAACCTCTCAACTGAATAAAAATAAATGCAACAGGAAAGAAAAATGCTTCACAAAATACTAGGAAAGACACTGGATTCAAGTAAGCAATATAAAAAGAAATTGGCTCAGCTTTTAATGATATTGCACAAGTGCCTTTCTTTTTCTAACACAAAGTTGAACTCTTGAATCACTACAGATGCCTTAGTCTAAGAGGTAGCTGGCAACCACGATGGCATGAAAAGCATCTTGCATTAGACACGGCCAGTTCCAGATTAAGATGCTGACATGAACTAGTCAGAAACATTTTTACATTTCTCTTTTTTTTAAATTCCCACTTGGGAGGCTGCTGGTCCCTCTTCCAAACTTATAAAATTCAATCCACAACACAGAAGCTTTGTCACATTCCACTCCTTGGATGCATTGGCCAGTCTACTGCCTACTTAGGAACCCAAGGAGAATGTACAAAAAGACACTCTCAGTGCACTAAAATGAACTCTGGAAGTTAAACAGAAGCACATACTCACCTCTGTTAACCAGCACAACCACCTGCAGCAAGCCGTACTGGTAGGACAGCTGAGGATGACTTTTTGAAGACAAATAGGCAGTGGCAAAACTGAGAAGATTCTAGAGCTCCTGAACTTTGATGTAGGTACTAATCCTAGGCCACTGCCAGTGCTCTTCCTGCCTGATTCTTAAGTGCATACAAAAGCAAACAGCAGATGGTCAGTTCATAAGACCGGCAATATTGGCACAATCCACACGGAGCCACCGGCCTGTGCCCGCATTCAGCCAAGCACAGGCTGATTGATCAGCTGAGATCAACTGAGCAAAGATCAGAGGTGCTTGGAGAACACCTACAGAAAGAACTTCACTCACCAGGGCACCCTGAGTAAGGCTCTTCATGGTCCAAGGTAACGCATTTACAAAAAACATTTTTTATTTCTTCTCCTATATAGCGGTTTGTTCTTTCTCTGCTTTTAAATCTGAATCTCCTATTTCAGATGTGGGAAACGAGCATTTTAATCTTCATTTCTCCCCAAATGTTATCAAAGGACAATAACACAGTCCCACTTTCAATGTACGGAAATACTTCAGTGAATAACTGTTACAGATATAAGGAGACAAAACTCTTTTGTTTTCAGCATTTAAAGAAAAAAAAAAAAAAAGGTCCAAGCAGCTTTTCTAATTGCACTAATAAGACACTAGGCAGGATCCATTTTATCAGTTCTGTTTCTGAAGCTTATTCTTCATTTCACCGCTGATTTGAAGAAGGCCACAACTGCAGTAAGGTCAGACCTATTAAGTACTCAGGACACGGGGGGGTTTGAATAGGACAAGCAACATAAAACCGCCTTGGTTTTTTCCTTTTTCTCTCAAATGAAATAATGTACCATAGAAGCCTCCTTCTTGCCTGACGCTTTGCACCTCCAGCAGCCAAGAAGCAAAAAGGCACATTAGACAGCTGCAGGACTTCTATCTGGAAGAAATGCAACATTTCCTGTCCAAATCCAAAGACAATGATCCCAACCCAGTAAACTATCCAGCAGCAACATATGCCAGATTGGTGAGGTTATAGTTAGCTGTTTCTGCAAATTTAAAGCCCAAACTGCAAATGCTTATTCAGACTTCTTACAGATTTAACAACTCAAGCACGCCAAATGATGACCACCTTTGCAAGGCAAAGCTGCTATTTATCACTAGTTAGAATTAAATAAAAGCACAAAGACAGATTTTGAAAACCTAGAGCACATTCAAAAAATTACACTCTGCTCCAAGACCTAACACAGTAATAGACTCTCACAGGAATAGCTATTTCGCTGGCAAGATAGTGCAATAATGCAATTACTGCCATTTAATTAATTTATATTCTCAAAATCTGTCTCCTTACAATTTCTGAGTATTTCGCTTTAACATCAAGACAGGATTTTCTGCCCTGGTTTGCCATAGCAACCCTTGCAACAAATGGCAGTTGTCTATAAAAAGGGGGGACTCTTTGAGTATGCATGCATGGTTTAGTATGGTTTGTTTTAAAGCAGGTCAGAGCACAATGGACCTTTTCTACCGTCTGGGACTGAACATCAACAAATCTCACTTCAAGGGCTGCAACACTCCTCTGCAAAATGAAATGACACTGCTGCTAAGCCTGGATGTAATTACAGATATGAAAGGATGGCTACGAAAGTTGCTTGTATCTTCCTCTCCCTCCTCTACTACAGATGTATTTGCCATACAGCTGTTAACATCCTCAACAAGTAACATGCAGCAGATTTAACATTTCCTTTCATTTTAAGTATTAGTATACAGTGGTGGCTCTTAAAGCACATTTACCACTACAGAATGAGACCTTTGTCTGTCTACTGCAAGCAGAGCTCTGCCCTGCCTGCCTGTGCAGCCCAGAGCAAAAGCTATACCAAGAAGCCTTGACCTCCGGCCCAACAAGGACACTTAGTAGGGCTAAGGGTAATCCCAACTTCTCCTTGCTCATTCAGCTTCTCGAGCTGTTTGAAGCAAACATTACCAACACAGCTACATTTTGCGGTCATATTATAAAATGAATCATTGTTCAACAGTCCAAGATTGCTAAACTTGTTTTATGTGTGGTTTAGAGTAGAGTCACTGGTTGCTCAGACCCCTCAGAGCTGTACTCCCCCCAGTCCAGTTGCAGCAGGGAAAGCGCTCGTCTTTGGCACTACTCCAAACACAGGATGGTGTAACCAAGCAGCATTTGGCCTCTAATGTTCCTTCTCACCAGTTCCTCACGAGGTAGCCAAGATTTTTTCAGCTACTTCTATATGAAGAGCCTTTACCTCTAAGAATCTCTTTTGAGCAGTTCTAACACAACAACTTCTGGGAGTTAAAATATCTACCACTCTTTTTGAGGTGCTCTGATTATACCCTCTGAAACATTGCTTCTCAGTACATGTTCCTACAGGCACAATTTTTGTTTTAAGAGAGTCTGTAGAATATCTGATGTTGGGATTTAGTAGGAGTGAATGAATGCTCCATTATTCACCCTGGTGGTACAGCAGTGGTTGCTCTGAAGTTTTACAATGCAGCATATTGCTGTAATGACATCATATGACATCATAAATCTCCCACAATTTCTAAAGCTTCTGATGAATGTTTCTCCATAAGCACCTTGTTAATAAATTAAAAAAAAAAAAAAGAGTTAATCAAATAAAAATCTTTCGCATTTGTATATTATTTAGAAGACTACAGACAAGTATTAACCACCTTATGCTTTAAAACCAAAACTCTTTTACCTCAAGCTTCATAGAAAAGAAGACAGCATCTTGATATATGGATGCAGTCAGACAGGGTACCCTTGCTTTCTACCCTATGTGAAAACCTCACAAAATATATGAATCTTAATTTGAATTAATATTTTTAAAAAGTTCTCTGAAAACAAGAAGTTACTGTACTTCGCCTTAATACAACCAAGTGTTTATGTTTCAACCACAAATAGTCCAAATTAACAACTATTTTCCCCTTCTTTCAAAACCTTCCTACATACACATACATATTATTCAAGTCAAAGACCAACTTCTCAGTCCTTGCCGAAACAGTAGATATTTGCTATCCCCACCTTCAATCAAACACAGACACACACTCACACTACAAAAGCAAGAGCTTACCCTACTTTAAGGCTCTTAAACCCAGGCTCCACATGTCTCCCTACTCTCTGCAGCTTTTTCCCTCCTCCAGTCTTAAGGAAAGCACTTGAAACCAAGTCAAGACACACATGGCTCCTTACTTTCAGTCTTAAGAGGTCCTACACTTCTGGCCTCTGAGGACACAAGCAGTCTTTCTCCATGACTGAAGAGGTAGGAGGATTCCTATGGCAAATCCCTAATTTGTTGTCCCAGTCTTAGTCACTATGTCCCAGATATTCACAAAAGCAAGCAAGAACTCAAACCCAAGCTTTGATGACATATTAGAAATAATAATCAAATTACTCTGAACATCTTTAAACAAAAAGTATCCTGCAAAAGGATGGCTTTCATACAAGGAAAAACATTGTGTCGTAAAATGTCTTTGGCCTGTATCTCCTGTGACAAAGTAACTCACTCCAGAACTGAGTTTGGTTTTCCATATTAGGATACAGCTAAAAAATTACACGGATGGAACACCTCAAACAAGCTCTTTGCAAACAATCAAATATAGGATCAGTAACCATATACTCATTTACATAAAATTATGTCAACCTGTGCTGCCTATGATCTCAACCTGCCACACAACACATTATTCACTTCTTCATATAAAACAAGTTTGAAATACAGCTTGAAATACATCTGGAAACAAAAATCATGTTTCAACCTCTGCCCTCAATTGCATCAGTGGAAATCAAAAACGCCACTGACTTCAGAAGCATTTGACTTTATTTACAGTTCTGTAACTGAAAACATGCTTAGTTTTCTGGTAAAGAATCCCTTACTGAAGCTATAGCAGCAACAACTGTGAACACTAACAGCACTGTGTGAGCTGATTTTGGACCCTACATCACAGCACTGGATGCCCATTTATTTTTCTATTTCGCTTAGTCTTCACATCAAGACAAAACTTCCTAGTTCCATTTTTGGCCTTCCTACAAACCTGATTTCAGTTTCCACCACTGCAAGAAATATTTTTCTCTGAGATATGAACCTCATGCTTATGTTTTAAGAGGTCAGGACATTATGTTTTTAAGGGGTCAGGACATTATGTCTACTACTACCAGCTTTTTCTCTCCTGTTCTTAACTCTTCCTGCAAAGGATGCAAAGTCCCAAATGACATTGTCAGCCTGGACTCCTCTTGGCTGAAAGTCATGCTTGTGATGAGCAGTTCCTGCTCTGGCATCTCTGGTCCTTTCCCATCTCTCTTCACAAGACATCTGCTGGAAAACACTACTTTTCCACAACCTTTGCTAAACTCCATTAGCTCCCTTAAGTCACTTCCAGCCCCAGTTCCTATCAATCCCTGCGCTGCTCTGCCACAGCATCAGCAAGATGCTAAAGAGTATGTATAGTTTTAGGGAAATATCTCATCTGCTATTTTTGAAAGTTCAAATTGCTTTGCTGCCAACAGCTAGGAATATGATAACAAGGTATTAGTTAGTGCTGAAATCCCCTTTTTTTCTGGGAAGAATTAGAAAATGTATGAACTGTCCTATAATATTCAGCGGTTTGCTGAGCATAACTATGGTCCAGCCACATGCCATAGTGTATATATAGCCTTACAAGTTTATAACATACTGAGGTTTCTGCTTAATTTAAATCTGCTACTGAATTCTAATATCCATTTCTCTCGTTTCCCCATCCCCACACATCCCCCACCGGCACTCAGTGCCAAAGGCTGAGAAATAACAAAAGGGCCACAGGAGGCCCCAGGCACGCTTGAAACCAACCGAGCCCCGTGGAGGATCACACTGTCACATGCCTGCACACCCGCAAAGTAATGTGCTTCAGAGAGCAAGACTGCATCCCAAAGTTACCAACCAGCTTCTTTTTGTTCCCAGCAAATTAAAATGCTTGGATTCTTTTCTACTCCATGTTCTCATGCCAAAGACAGGATCATGCTAACAAGCGTCTGATGGAATCCTCTAAGAATTTTTTTTTTTATCTTTACAAATTAAATTTTTACAGAAAAAATGAAGCTTCCCTCATCAAGAGCCCCAGTATGGGAAACAAAATGTCAAGAATTAACAATGCCAGATATTACACTCCCACACGGGGTTAATTTTTTTTTTCCAAACAGCGAGCAGAAATCTGTCCCACCCATCAGATGAGCTACAACACTTCTATTAGCGTTCTGGCACCTCCTTCTGTACAAGCACAGCCCTTTTGCTATAAAGCACGCTATATAAAAGATTAAATCCAAGCACATAAATAAGAGATTTTTATTTTTTTTTTGCTTCCAGACTTGAACTGATCACTCCTCGTATAAAACATCATCTTCTTCCCCCCAAATACTACATCACACAACTATCTGGATGTAAAAGGACATTCGGTAGGTGTATGAGATCGGGGAAACCAGGACCAGCCTTCTTTTATATAGAGAAATTGCTACGACACAAGGCCTGACTCAATGGGGCCAACGCTCCATGACAAAATTAGAACATATTCCATCTTTCTCCCTGTTAAACGACAAACTGCACCTCTCAACTGTTCTGGGAAAATAACTGCAGGTTTTGTAAAGGATAAATACTATGCCAATATAAGGGGTTTTTTATCATAAACCGATTGGTTTTGTACCTAAAAATACTTGAACAAGAGGCTGCCCACCTAGTACAGGATACGCATACCACGGCTACATCGCTGCAAATGCGCATTTAGATCCACATCTTGTTATACTGCACATACAATGGTTTTAATAGTCCTAAATACAGTTCAATTAACAGCAGCTTGCATCCATACCCAGTTCCTGGATACGTGACCAGATAAAATCTAGAGAAAATGCTAAGCACTCAAAGGAAAACAAAGTACACACTGTCTATTAATTGCACTGGAGTTAACACTGCCATCATGTAATCCTTGGTGAAAACATGACTTTTTTAATGTATTTTTTTAATTTCGTGTGATCTATTAAAAGACATTCTATTTAAACAGCATTGCACAATTTCAGACAACTGAATCTGTGAAAAAAGCCTTATGGCTTTGTGTCAGGTCTTGCCATATTATTATGGTGCAAAGGCTACATAAATTTATCTCCTTCTAATTCTGGATTTTTTTAAAATATGAAGACACTGGAGGGTTGGTTGTTTTTTTTTCCATCTGCAGCTAAGATTTCTCCATCTCCTTCACATTTACATGCAAAATGTGAATTTGTGCACAAGAGACCCAGATAAAAAAAGATAAGGATTCAGGAGAAGCCTTGAAGATGCACGATGGCATTTCTGCTCTGTAACAGCCCCTCCTTCCACAAAATTGAGGCTGGAATCCTGGGGCATCACAGTGCAATGCCAGTGCTGTAGCTGTACCTGCAACTCCATCTCAGCTCTGGTCAGCAAGGAGAAGAGCAGGACAGGGATTTGCTGGACCTCAGTGGCCTGGTGCTTACTACACTGCCCAAAACCACACTGCTGTCCCTCACAAAGTCACGACATCACTCTTGTACACAGTGCAGAAAAACTTGTCTGTCTCTTTGTTTTTGCTTTCTCCCTCCCTACTTTCCTATACTGGCACACACTCAAAACTCTGAAGCGTAAGAAGCTCTTGCAAAATAAAGTTTTAGTACAGAGTTACAGAAAGCTAAGGGGGGAAAAAAATCTCATGTTTGTATGATTACAAAAATGTTCCTTAACCTTGTTATTGAAATCACTTTGGATTATTAGGCATAATTTTTTAAAAAGGTTAATCCACATGTCACCATAAATGCTGAATTTTTTGTCTCATACCACTCAAACCAGACCACAGAAGCTCTCTAGCTAAAATTATTACATTTCTTTCCTACTCACCTTTATGAAGTGACATACTACCCTTCTGGTGCCCTTCTAGAAAAATGCACAAATCCATCCATTGGGATTTAGACAATTTGGCATTGATCTTTTAGTATCCAGGAATAACAATCAGCTTAACAGAAGCAGCTTTGTATTAGCAAACTTTGTAATAAAAGTACTTCTGGATAAATAAATAAAAGAACGTCTCTATTATGCAATGCCAAATTAATCCTTGTGATAAATTTATTAATTCCACCCTCCAAAGGTCAGTATAATATTAATTTGTTCCTTGCACTAAATAATGTATTAGGGTTTAGATTAAACTGGTTAAACAGACATTCAGCAACATTCAAGCAGCCTTGGCACCAACACTGACACAGTGCAGTACAGAATGGCAAATGTACTATAAAATATTTTAAACTTTCAATGCCGGAGTACAATTCTATAAGAAGTGACAAAATAAAAATATTTAATAAATGCCAGTTTCTTCTGAATTCTACCATAAGGTTAATACTCAATTCTCAGATTACTGTGTCACTTGGTACCGTTCCATTGCTTCCAAAGGACAACCTACTGTGTTTTCAAAGCAGGAAGGCAGAGTTGCTCAGGATTCCACCAAAGTCCCCAAGACAGTGGGACATCCTAGTTGTGCAGCAGAATGGCATCCCTTCAGGTTGTGTGACACCAATGGAGCCAGGGCAGGACCTACGTTTCCCTTTGCAGCAGGGAAATGCCCCACATCCAGTAAACTGTTCTATGCACCAGCCCCAGGAGAGAAACCAGACACGAAATCCTTCACCTATGTGCTCCAGTCTACACTGCAGCACTTCTTACCTAGCTGGAAATCATTTTACATGCAGCAAGTCACCTTTTTGCTGAGATAAAGCACACTTTTGGAATCAACAGGTATTTCCCCTGTGAACAAAAGAAAAGTTGTATGTTTGATCCAAGAAGCAGATCCCACTTCTGTAAACGCACATAAAATGTATTTCCCCTGGAACAGACTAATCTCATTCTGCATAGGGTTTTATTTTATGGGTAGGCCTGGGTTTTGTTGATTTGGGTTTCTTTGTTTCATGGCAATTAGTTGCAAAACACCTTAAGATGCATTGCTGGAATGACTGCTCGACAAATAGTACTTTGCATCTTATTGTAAAATAGTCAGACACTCAGCCCAAACAAATGGTGTCTGTAATAAAGATACTGCCATATATCTTCATTTGTACTAGAACAAATCCATTTTATTTGTTCATTCTGTATTTTAGTGTCACAGGTCTCTTAGAAAAGATAATTTATAATTCCTTATGCAATTAGATATGAAATTAAGTTGTCTTACTCTGCAGAAGAATTTATAATGAAGAGACCAGGTTCAACCAGTTCCACGGAAAATATTTTGATAGCATCAAAAAAAAGAAAGCATAAAGATCTTCAGTGTTTTAACAAATTAACACATGCCTTTTGGGTAAATTACTGTACATGCTGTTAATCTTTTAATTAGGTTCTCAATTTCATATACACATTTATGGTAGGGAGCATTTAATGATCAGAAAATGCAAATATATGGTGTTGCTATGCTCTTTTAATAGATATATCAAAAAAGTAAACAATCCCACCCTTAAAAGAACCCTAGTAGGTGTTGTCCTTTAGTTGAAAGCACCACAATAAAATATTAATAAATCTCTATTAATATTACTAACAGAATACCACTCTTCATTTTATGATTCAAACAAATACGGCTTTCATATTGAGAAAAGTAAGACTTGTTCTCCACGGTTATGCCACAGAAAAGGAAACATTTATGTTTGTAATGCATGTAGCTTTTAGACTCATCACCAACATTCAAAAATATGTAATTGATGTTATCTGTATACATGGAAATATAAATAGTGACGTCTGAAGCACATTCTACGGTAGCATTTCACAAAATGCCAATTTTCTCACGCTGACTGCCACCTAATACTGCCTAAGTATCTCTTTCCAGGATCTTGAAAAAATACAGTATTATCTATAGCTCATTATTAGATAGAACTTTTTCCTCAACCAGTTGGTCCATCCTCAGTTTCAACACAAGATAAACACTTTTTTCCCCACAGACTATTTCATAGCTTCTATAGCTGGTGCCGAAGAAAAACCTACTCAGCAAGGCAGACAAATTGCCATCAGTTAACAATCCCTATGCCAAGGACATTTTTAGCATGGTGTTGTCTCTGTAAAAGTAGGAATTATCTACTAGCTACGTCACATAATGATTTTTTGTTACAGAAAGGAAAAAGGCCAAAATGTGGCTAAGCAGCAAATATATTATAAAAACAAAGTATGAAAGCAATTTAGCTGCGAATCCTGACTGGCACATGCGTCCTCCTCCCAGCTTACTTGTTTGAATTTAACTCTTTATTGGTAACTTGGAAACACCCAGGTGAAGACGAAAGTGCTACACATACAAAACAGTATGGGAAGTAAAAATAGAATAAAATACTGACCCCAGATCCCAGAGCTGTTCTAGCTTTATTGACAGTTACTTCATCCTAGAAGAATTATTTTTCATTTGGAATAAGGTTGAAAGTAAAATTGCCCATAAACACACAGTGAAAAATGCCCCAACCTCATCTCATCCAACCTCATGCAATGCCTTTTTTCAATCACACCTGTGTAAACATATATTATTTTAAACTGTCTGGATAAAGGAAAGGTATTTACTGGCCAAAAGACAGAGTACGAGCAATTCTCCACAGCCCTCCACCAGTAAAGCAAGGAAGAGACACACACCCTGAATAATCAGGTAGCTCAGTGGATAGGAGGAGTGCACACACCTACTTCTCTCAGACATAGCTTGAATTTGAACCTTCCTCAGTACTCTCTGAGTGGGTTTCCAGCGAGCAGGAAAGTAGGTAAAAGGAGGTCACTAATAGCATTCTTTTGCTCATCCTTTCCCATTCCATTCAATGTAGCCATTTAATCTGCTGCAGACCCCAGATGACGAACAATGCAGGAGGGCAGACTGCCCTTGTAAAATTCAACCAGTATGAAAGGACCCAAACATCAAATACAGTTGCTGATTGACAGCTTCATTTATATTCCTGTAAGGACGAGGAGGACTAAAGCCAGGTCCTTTCTACAATGCTCGGAACAGGGGTGAGAAACCACCACAACTTACCCTTTGCTGTCACTGCCAGGAGGATCTCTCCTGAAGAGACAGAAGACACTGAACAGAGGGTCAGTTGTGTTGGCCTCTCGTTTGCTATTTTAACCAGGAAACACTTTCTGTTTAGCACCCTCACATTTTCTACGCCTACTTTGTTAGGTTTTCAGTTTAAAAACAAAATAGTTTTGATGCTTAGTTTGTCTACGTGGTTAAAGGGGACTGAGAATTAGTGCTTTACCCCATAAGTGGGCCAGAGGCCCTGGTGCCAGACACCTTTGCTCCCCACGGGCTCAAACCAATTCTCCCAAACACAAGCAGCAAGATCCAGACCACGGCACTGATGATAAATGGACTTCAGACAGACCAGCTGGCAGAGAGAGCTCTGCTTTCTCTCCAGCAGCATAGCCATTATAAACGCTGCAGAGGGAACCTACACCCAAGGCAAAGCAGGGATTCTGAAAGGTGGGATTTACTTCTAAGCAAGCAGAAGCTCATCTGGGGGATGTACCCTACCTCTGTTAGGTTAACAAAAGAAGCGGCTGGGGGTGGGCTCAGCTCTGTGCATCTGTGGGGAAGGCAGATGGGACAGGGCAATCTGCAGCTGGAACAAAAAACCAAGCCCTTCACTGGGTTAAAATGCTGCTTCCCTTATCTAGAGGAGGGAATGGAAAAAAATATTCAGGTTTTTAAAAATCTAAAAAAGAAAAGAGAAAAAAAAAGGGAAAGAAGGAAGAAAAAGCTACCCTAACATGTTAATCAGCACCAAGCTTTACTCTGCTCATCCTGCTGAATGTTTAAATATTTAGCTTGCTACCTAACAGGCTGTTAACTGCCCCTCATTTTGCTTCTCTGGACAGGGGAAGACCTAGCCTAACCTAATTTATTTCCACTTTTAAATAGAGCACTGCTTCATTATCAAATTCATGAAGATGGAAAAAAAAATGAGACAACGAAATTTTGTTTTTAATTAAAACTAATAAACACCATTTCTCAGTTTTACTCAAAACTGCCAGTGTTTCTTGGATTTGTGGGTTTAGCTGAGAGGTTGGGAAGAGAGACAGGAAAAATCTGAATTTATTATACACTGGTCTAAATTTTTAATCAGGTACATACAGGCCTTTCAGAGTGAACTTGATTTTTATTTCACCCCAAACTACTGTCATGATTGATGGGACACAAAAAAGTCTGTGGCTCCATTTCCCCCGCACTTCCTCTCTGGTTTGTAACACTGGCAGAATACAGGCAATTTTTCCCTGAAGAGTACAAAGTTTAAAGAAACCTCTGTCCTGCAGTGTTACCTTTTTGCACGTAGCCTGCAACATAAAGTGAATGGAAAGCATTAAAGAATGTGGCCCTCATCAAACTAAAGCACTGATTCACTGTTATAGCCTGAGCAACATTGCTCAGAAACAAAGAAGGAGACAAGAACAAAAGGTTTAATGATTTCTTCCCAGAGCACAGTCCGAGTTTGATCCATTACAGCCATGGAACAAACAAACGACACACACACACCACTGCAACAGGTTCACTGGAGCCCGTGGAGCTGTCACCAAAACATGATGTGCTCCAACGCGCTCAACAATGAAGTCCCTTTGCAGGTATGTGGAGTCTCACAGAGAGAAGGATGAAAGGGTGTCTCACTGGAACAACCAAAGCCCATTGTGCCCACTCTGCTCCCTCCTTTCCCCCCCGGCCCCTCTCCTGCTTACGAGCCTGCTGTGCTCAGAGACAGAAAGCAGCATCAGAAGTGCTGAGCTGTTCAGGACTACCTTTACTTACCCACCTTTAAGCTGTTCAAACACTAATAAATTACCCATTTACTTATACAACCCAGATGTTTGCCATCTAGAAAAATAGATTATTATTTGTAGAAGGTTTTGTTCTGTCACAAGAATCCTGCAAACAATATATTGGGATCAGAACACCAATATCACCCACTAACTTCTGTACACCAGTTTAGGGGGGTGGCAGGCAAGAAAAGCAAAGACAGACACTTCCTGACCACTAGTCAGAAGTTAAGAACTTGCAAAGAGAGCTTATCAAAAACTCAAGTATTCACTGGAGTTCATGCTGTTTGGACAATGAGGTTATTTAAAAAAACAGCACAAATGGAGAACAGGGATGACAAATACTCTGAGATTAATTCATTAATTTAATTCTGAGCTTTTGCTTCCACATTTATATTACACGTATAAATATATATTTGCATGCATGTATATGTATAAAATGTGTGTATACTAAACTATAAATATATCATATATGTGTTTATATATAAACCAAAGTATAACTTAAAATAGATTCCATTTGTGTACCTATAAATATGACATTCTAACATTTCTTTATATGTTGTATTTTTCATAAAAATGCAAACCTAATTTTAGTAAAGCCTACAAATATAAGAAACCTCAATCTTTGTTGCTTCTTTTTTTATGTAAGATTTCTTAAGAGTTCTGAGGAACTCTTAAAGAGAATTCTAGGGTTTTAATTGAAATGGCATGAGATGCTGAACCTTTAACAACAGTGTCTTTCAACCCATGTCCATTATGCAAAGAAATGCCTATCAAAACCCACAAAGAATGAAGAGGTTTTCAATATTCTCATTAAAATGTGACTTTCTCTCATAGTTCCAGCTAATTGAATTTCACTTACAGTTGTCATGAAGTTTTGTAGGGTAGACAAAACAGTGATTTGCCGGTAAATGATGTATATAGGGAGAGAAATAAATATTTGAGAAGTTCTTAGCCCTCTTTCTTCAAACATCAGGATGAAAGACAAAGAGTACAACTCAAGCAACGAACAGTTCAAGAAGGAGCAGCTTTTACAAGGAAAACTTATCTGGATGGCTGAGTATCACTGCAAGAAATCCAGTCCACTTAGCAATCTCAGACAAGTTGTCACAGAATTGCACAGCAGAGTTTACTGCAAGATGTCGGTAGGAGCCAAACCCCTTACACACACTACACTTAAATGATTTGATTTGGGTCTTTTATAATGCCACCTGCAAAACCAGAGAGAAGAAAGAAGAGTTTACCCATTATAAATATCCCCAATAGAGGCAAGGGGGATAAAGGGGATTACTAAAGGTAAAGAGTTAATTAGAGATGGTGTAAAACCGAACTTATGAAAAGAGGTGTGAAGAGGGCTGGGCAGATTTCTTTCATTTGTTTTGGGATGTTTTGTTTTAAATCGTATTGGTTTAGCAAAGTGAGAATAGTCTGTGACAAAAGAGTTTGAGCTCAGAGAAATACAATGGCTTCCTATGGATTGACAACTCAGTTAGGTGAGACCAAAACGCTGTCTCTATTAAAATGAAAAAGTGGAAAGTAGCAGTAAAGAGTGACAGTCAAAAAGTGACCCAATATTTAGCTGTATCGTCTTGTTATTTAAGGTATTATATACGAATGACTCTCCTATTTATTAAACTCTTCTCACTTTGATCACATGAGTATCACATGAGTATGCAGCCATAACTCAGACACTAGTGACAGTGGGCTGAGGGGTCAGAAGACCCCAGATTATAGCAGCTTTGTAATTTATTGCACATTATTTACATGAGAAACCTGAACTCAGGTTTCCTCTCATTTTTTCCTGTATTGCTACCTTGCAGTTGTGTAGAAAATAGCATATCTGGTCTTCCCAGCTCCAGCAAACTTGGCTGTATGCATCAAGCACAGTTCAGCAGGGTTTCACCACACTTTTACTGCACCTTTCTTGATAAAGAAATATAAAACCAGCTTGTGCGTGTGTGTTCAATACAGCCCCCAGCTGGTATGTTCTCCCTTTACCTGACACTCAGTTGGAAGCTATTGTGGTTCTGGAGACAGCACAGATGGGAATATTTCACAGGATCTTTCCCTACTAAACATCTGCTCAGGTCCTTCCAATTGCCCTACCCTCTCGTACTAGCTTAGGCAAACCCATTCTCTCTTCGGAATTTACACCCTTCAAATATTTGTACACACGGTTACAATCCCGTAAGGGGAGAGATGGTCGTGCTGCTCTCACAAAGGCTGGTCTGAGTGAAGGAGCACAGCCTGCCACATTCTTGCACACAGCAGCCTGGGGCTTGGACTGATTGGCTGAACAGCACTGTATCACACAGATCTGGTCTGTGCTTTGAAGTAATACTAAAACACAGGCCACAAGTGCGAGGGGCCTCCAATTAACAGCAGAGAGCAAGGCTGAGCTCACGCATTTAAACCCTTGAAATGAGAAAACGAACACAATTGCAGTCTGGATTATTTCCAGCCCCAGCCATGTGCACTGTCAATCCAAAGGAGAGTTCTTAACGTGCCTGTGCCTTGCTTTCATTCCTACACAGTCAGAAGAGCCACCTTTCTCTCTTACGGCAGCTCACCGCAAAGACAGCTCCATCAGTGCTCCTCCAGAACACAGTTCTCTGTAGAAGCATGGAGGCCAAGCTGTCCTGTGGCTGCAAGCAGTATCAGAGGTTCACAGTCAAGGCAGCTGGAGTAGGACTGGAGTAGGTCCTGAGGTACCGCTGGGAGACAGCTACTGTGGCCAGGCACTCATTGGCACAACAGAATTCTTCTCCTTCCCACTCCAGTGACACAAGGCTGACAGGGCTGAGCTGTCTGGTCTCTGCTTATTAAGCTACAGTCTCCAGAGAGCATCACTCACCTCCATGTCCAGCTACTGCAACTCCACATGGCAAGGCAAGATACCTAAAAGCTTTTTCCTTTCTTGTTCTTGTACTACACCCAGCACACTGACCACTGCTAACCTCTCCTTCCAACCTTCCGCTTCGACCACCCCCACACAGATCTTTGCAAGCTCAAGTCTTTCCCCATCTCCAGTCTCAGCATTACAAGAAACTGAGCACAAGAAGAGAGGACCCTGAGGCATAAATGCAAGGCACTGCCTCTTGTAATGGCTCTGCTCGAGGTAACGCATTGCTTAAGAACCAGAGCATGACATTCTCTACAGTGACAGGGATGGGAAGGATCTCTCACTCTGTGTTAACTTTCCTCCGCTGTTTTCTCACTCCTGCCGTTCAACTTGACATCTGAGCACCATTTCACTCATCTGTACACCCTTTTCCTTGTCATGGCCACACACGGCAACTAACCCAAGCAACCATCCTTGTCAGTGCCTGGCTAAAGCTGCCCCCAGAGAGCAGTCAGGCAGTCCACACTGCCCTGCCAACACACCCAGCTCAACTACCTGAGAAGGCAAACTCCATTGCAATGACCCATTCAGAGCTGCTGACTTCTGCAGACAACGCACATCAGTTCAATGTACACGCTCACAACAGCTAACAAGGAACTGGTCAAAAAAAAACAAACATAATGCACAGGAAATCACACTGTTTTCTTTTTCACATGGATTCTAAGAAAGTAGATACTAAAAGCATCAAACTAACACTGTTCTTCTTCCACCCCACAGTGAGGAGGGAATCAGCTTTCACAGCAGGTCCCAAAGCCACAGGACTGCATGCAGGTTACACCAGATTGCAGCTACCTGCACATTACTTTGGTCCCAGCACTCAGCACTGTGTTTGCTATGTACCTCCTACCAGTTCCCTTCTCTTGCATAGCCCTGTTAGAATACCTTACCCACAAAAAAAAAAAAAAAACACTTCCTCAGGGGACGTAAATTTTATTAAACTACATATAGAACAGGTGTCCCTTTAAACCATGACTCTTTTCCTCTCTAAAAGGCACATGTAGCAGGTTCCCTACTGTCAGGTGTAGACTCGAGTGATGAAAGAAAAATACATAAATGTTTATTAAACCTTTGTTGCCATTTACACCACCAACTTTCACACCCCAGTGCCAAGCTGTTAACAAATTCCCATGCTGTTCCAGAAGACATTTCACAGCTCCTGTCAGAAAAGGGAAGTTTCATGAGGGCAGCACTTGCTGGAAAAGTCTCTGCTCCCACCACCATCAACAAAAAATCACAACCAGCTGTTTGTGGAATAAATGTGTCCTGCCCAGACGATATGGGAATAAACAGCTTTTTCCAGGGAGGCATAGGGCTACCTTCATGTATACCTCCTGATACATTTTTGTCTCAATACTGCTTGTGCTAAGACTTATCAATTTACCTAGCTACCAGGAATAAAAATGATCCATAATAAGCCAAGTGACCACAAGCCAGTACATGAGGCTCAAGCCAGGTGACCACTGTATGTGCATGTTACAGCTCAAATGTTCAGACACAGCATCAGCTCCCTGGGGAGCTCCAGGCTGCAGCCCAGGCTGGCAGCCCTACAGCAGGGCCCCTCTGGGCACACAGCCCCCTCAGAGAAGCACATACCACCCACCCCTCTGTGCCATGCTCCCTTTCTGCCAGCCAGGCTCTCCTGCTGTACAGCTGGGGAGCGCGAGGCAGGGCCCTGCACACAAGGCACACACCAACTCGAGCCTCGGCAGCTCTGCAGGGCTGCCATGGGGAACCACAGCAAAGGCGGTGTCAAATCCTACAGCAATTCTCTCTGCTGCCACAGCTCTTCTTTCCCGCCCCACTAGCTCCTCTATTTGCCACAGAAAATCCTGTTCTAAAAAGAACAGGCAAAGGCAAGACGCTTCTCACAGGGTGAAGTGGAATTGCCTTTCCCCTCAGCATCATACAAAAAAAGATGGGGCTGAAATGAAACACTTCCCCAACCCAAAAGGTGACAATTGTTGCATGTTAAGTTACAGCTTCAACAGCTTTTACAATATCAAAGCATTGACAAACTTTACTTGTCTCTGGAAGACATGGGGACACCTATTCGTGTCACTGCTTTGCAGAGCATGATGCTCAGAGCATTCTGAAAAATGCACCTGAGGACCTTCAACTTCTCATGCAGATCCTGCAATTCAGTTCATCCTAAAAAAGAACTAAGTGACCGTTTATTAATATGTTTTGCAAATGGAAATCAATCCCAAGCACTAAAATAGAAGCAGACTTGTCATACAACCATAATGAATGAAGTAAATAGCTTTATTTTTCCCACCTTTTTAATAACAGAAAGTTGTGTTCCCAAATAAGTCCTTATAATAGCAATTTAGTAGTGTGCTTCTGTCAACCCTAGTTAACAAATTAGAGCCCTATATTTTCGCATTAAAGAAAACAATCTCAGATTTCTATTGGCTGTGTCTGTCTGTACCTCACCCCTCAGCTTACAGACAGATAGCACAGAGGCAAGATAGTACAGAACATGCTGCATACTTCAGCTTCATATCTCAAGATCAGCATGGCCTGCAGTATTTGTTCAAGATGTCTAAAAGACATTGGTGGACTGGCCCTTCAGTGTGAAGGTAAATCACCTGACCAAAATATTTGTTAGCTGATGGATCTTTTAAGGTATTTTCTGTCATTCTAAATATTATACCATGTGATGTTGCCTAGAGGAATGTAATTGCTGCCTTAAAGATGAAAATACCTTTTCTTTTTGACTAACTGCAATAACTAGAGATTGCGATTACTAGAGATTCAACTTGTATTTTCTAGTGGAGTTATTCGAGCAGCACATCAAGCGACAGATCAGTATCTGAACCTGCTCCTTGTTAAAGCTCAAAAACACAGCAGCCATTTCCTCCCTGCACAGTGACTAATTTCCTTCATGAGTCAATCTGTCTCCTCCTCTCTATTCTCACAGAAGAGCGATGCCACTAAAGCACGGCTCCCCCAAGTGAGATGCTCAGCCAGTGTGGGTCACTGCACTGGATGACATGCCCCCTTGGAGCAGGTTTTCTGCAAAGCCCATTCCCCTTCGGCAGTGCCAAGAATCAAATCTTGGCCACCTAATGCAGCATGTTCCACATGTTAGCTCGCAACATGTTGAGCAACTGTGTTAACTGAGATGGATAGTGCTGTCAAACAGAAAGCTGGCTCACCAGGATGGAAACGGTGGGATACACTGACCTTTTACATTCCAGAAAAAAGAGTCCCTAAGATGACACAAAGCAATTTGTATTAAAAACTAAAACAACTACCTTCTTGCAGGGCTTTTACTACCATATTGTGTAAATAAACACATGTACATAAGCTGTCTATACGAAGAACCTGAGCCTCTCTACAGAGAAGAGTCTGACAGAGGAAATGAATCACTATCACTCTGCTTGGAAAGAAGTTTGCACAAGGAGCCCATGCAATTAACCACTGCCTAGAACTCATGGATTCAACACCACCATTGCTTCTTCTGTTCCCACGTTCAAATACCTACCTATACAAAACAACAGACAAAACTTAAATCCCCAGGCAAATTGCTATTAAACTACTCTAAATGTGCACAGGCTTTATTGGTGATACGGAGACAAGCTAACAGGCTTTTCATCCAAAAGAATAAGCTCTGAAATAACCTGTTTAGTATAAAAAAAGCCTCTTGAAATTCGAAGTTCACTCTGGAAAGATTTTTCCCAACCCACCACCTCCTGCCCATCTCCCTCAAGATTACGATTTCGGGGTTTTTGAGCCTATATTTTGGGTAGAGAGAGGAAAGCTTTGTTTATTTTAAGATTTTCCTGCTAACAGAGAATCATCTCTGAGTGGAAGGGACTATGGAGCTTTACAAAGGGTTTTGCAGCAATATAGTAGGTAAGTGAAAGCAGAAATCAGCCTGCACATTTACTCCTACAACTATTTGCCAAAAAGACAGAATGCATATATATGTAACCATTCCCTACAAGGCATAATTTAAAAAAAATAAAGGACTACAATATGCTGTTCAAAACTGCCCTGATACAGAGGAATATTGGATACCATCTAGCTGTACACCTAAAGGTTCTATCTTCTGTGCTGACTTCCTCGAAGCAGCAACCTGCCTTGTGGTACAGAGTAAGTGTGTCATGAATATCCTGACTGATCATTATCACCAGATTTCACACTTCAGCAAGATCTAGCTAATGCTTTCTAGGCAGGCTAAAAATGTAGGGCTTGCTGTACACCTAGTTTAGGATTAAGCAATTAACAACTGATAGAAACACTTCCAAGATTTTCTACCAATTTTCTTACTTTTTCCTTACATCAAACAACCTCAGGTGCTGTCTTCTGCCGTGCAGAGAAGTGGGAAAAAACTATTGAATACCTTGTGCCTGAGCTGCAGAACTGTGGGAATACCCCAGAGCCAGGAGCGCTGTCTCCACCAGCTGGCTAAAGAGCACATCTTTGCGAACCAGAACGAACTCAGCATGCTCTTCTCGATTATCGTATTCAAGAGAGGCGTCTGACTGCTCCACCACACAAAAGACTGGAATCATCAAACCTACATGGAAAAAAACACAAAAAAAAAAAAAAAAAACAAACCAACAAAACGTCAATAAGAGGAACAAGAACTGTGTCATACATGTCTGATTAAATCTGTAAATTAACACACCTAGAGGACTCATCATAAATGGAAATCTGCCTTTCTTCCTTGTGGGATAACTTTTCTTTCCAAGAAAAATACTTAAGTCTCATCACTTGACTCATTTAAAAACCACACTAAAAGCTCTAGAGAATACAGTTCAGGAACAGAATCATAGCCAGCATGAAGATGAACAAGATTTCCTAATAAGAGTTTTTCAACATTGCAGAAGTTTTCTAGAGTTCCATGAATGTCCCTATTTCTTTCAGGTAATTTCTACACATTCAGCCATATGAAAACCTGACACAGAAATGCCATTTCTGCTTCTCTCTCCACAAATAACTTAGGGAGAAATCAGCAGAGATATCCCTTGGGAGACCCTGGGATATCTGTGCATTTTCAGATCGTGGCCAGTCTTCTCACAGTACAAGGAAAATAATCTTGCATTGATTTTGCTGAAAATTATAATCTTGTGTTGGCAGCTGATGATCACTCAGACTCAGAGAGACCCATGGCTATCTTTTCACTGCACCCATGAAGAGTGTGAGAACAACTCTTCTGGAAAAAGGATCAAGGATGAGGAGGAGCCACAGAAGTGGAAAACTCAGGGGGTGGTCGGGATTCAATTTTGTTGTGTTTTATTGTAAATCTATTTTTGTGGTTACAGGATCAATCTATCTATGGCATTAGATAAATTGTGAGGCATGAACTTTAAGGGATTCAATACTACAGGCAGTAGAGAAACATGCCAATTTGCAGGAAACTGCCGTACAGCACATTCCCAGAAGGAAGAGGGAACAGACAGAAAACCTACAGAACTGCATGGCCATTTCCACCACCTTCTATGGGCCAGTCTACATCCAGTCACAGATACTTTTTAACTGGTTACATACAACTTTACCTAGAGGTAAACTAGAAAATACTGGTGCAGAGAATAATCTCAGCATAAAGCAGTTTTCCAAGTGTGCCATCTAAGGCTCATAATGTCACCAGCAAATTCACCTCTTAATCTTGTTCTTCAGAATGAAATGAAATCCAGTAGACAGTAAATGCAAAAAAAATATGAGTTTATTTATGAATGTCAGACACAAATTACTGTATTCCTGGACCAGACAGTTCTTTAAGGGAAAAAGAAGAGAAAGTCACATTTCAGTTCTCCTTCATGAAGTCTAGTAAATATTTTTGAGCTACTGCCAGTAGCTTCAAAACCTAGTATCTACAAACCAATAGTTATATATCCCTTCAGAGGAGTCACCCTGCCCTGATATAAATACAGTCATACCAGCATCTGCTAAGGAATTTAAATACTCCTTGTCTTGGAGAGACTACATCTACTTTAAAACATATTTTAGATACACAATTCTCAGTTAGTGACTTATCTAGCACAGAGTGGCTCTCAATTTGACATTCTAACTGCAGGAGCTACACACTAAAATAGCCACTTGATGTGTTTCAGTTCTTTGTTTTAAAATACGCCACAAAGTAACATGAAAGAAGATTACAGCAGCACATTGAAACTGCTCCCTCTTCGCTGCTTGATTCTGGGTTAAACTGATGCATTTTGCAAGTTCAGGCAGCCAAATTCTAACACACAGTACTAAAAAAAAACCTTAGTGAAAAAAAAAATCTCTAGGTGCTTTCCTGAAGAGTTAGCACATGGGTGATCATGTTCCTCTGAAATCAGTGACAACATCTCTTTTCCCATCAAAGGTTAAAATTTGAATTCTATTTGTCCACACATCATTTAACTAGTTAAAATGAAAATAAGTGTCTTTAAGTGACAAACTTCCAGTCCTGTCGAACATACAGGCTGTCACAGCACTTTTGATGGGGCTATTAATGTCTTAGCAAAAGATTAAGATAATTGGCCAAATGCTGAGGCTGTAATATCAGTTGTGTAAATTACATTTTGGCAAGACAGAAAAAGTGGTGAAGCAAACTGATGAGAGAGATGTCACACTGTCTTTTATGCTAGATGCTTTCCTTGTCATACAACAGTCTCTCCTTTTCAGCATAGAAGTTACACCTATTCTGTGCACTCATCCTTTACTGTCTGATCCTTTACAAACAGGATCTCAAATGCTAGAATGGATGCCACCCATTGTATCCCTTTATGGATAGCACAAAGGACCCCACATGACTCCTGCCCATGATGACTACCCTGCTCCCCATGCTTGCAGGAACTCTGCAAAGAAACAGCTTATGAAAAAATACCTCTGAACTCAGTGACCCAGAGTAACTGATGATAAGCTGCTACTAGTACCTTATAAACAGAGAGCAAAGAGCAGGTTACCACATCTGTCATTACTGACCCATTCTCTTGCCTCTCACTATAGCACCTGGAATCTTAATACTGATTTTAAAAGTAAAACAAAAAGCAACAGTAATCAAACTTATTTCCAAGCCTATCTCACTCCAAGGAAGTTTCAACTACTCTGCTCTCTATTTCACATTAGAGAGTTAAACTGTCATATCTCCAACGACCTTACTACTTCAAATTTCCCTGTTTCCTAAGGTTATCTGAAAATAAATATACTTTCAGTATGCTGGAATCAAAAGGAAGAACATCTGCAGACGCCAACATGCTCTCTACATGCTGATATACACGATGGCTTGCTCCTACAAGCATATATTACACCTCCAGCTCACTACAGGGCCCTTAGAGAAGAGCAGCACAAGTTAGTCACTACTCACTGTCATTCCAGTTGAAGAACTTGGAGCAGTACTCAGAGAGCTGGAGACCAAGCATCCATAATAGTCTCACATGCGGTGCTACTGCAGTGCAAGCCAGCCTTACTCATAAATCCTGGAACCCCTCAGCTCTTTCCCTAACGAGCCATCAGCCAGAATCCCTGTCATCCTCCCTCGCCTGTGCACAGGCACGGAGCGGGCGGAGGTCCCCCGGCACTGAACTCGTGTGCACTCCTCTCCCAGCTTTACAGAGAGGCTGCAGGGAGTGATGCTGCACAGCTCATGGTACATGACACACGGCACTGCTTTTCACACACAGAGAAAACGAGGAGTAATCCGAGGGCTAAAAAGGAAAGGGTTTGTCTCCTTCAAGGACAAACACAATGCTGCTACGCACACAAAACATAACAGCAATCGCAAATCATACTAAAGGCTTTTTCTCCTTGATTTTGGTTAATGTAACTGACTCACGAACAGCTCTTTCATGCTTCCTGCAGAGCTCTGGCCCCATACAGATGGCATCTGCATAAAATGTCAGGGGAGCAGAAACCAAAATCTACAGAAAGGCTTTAATAAGGACATCCATACACGGCAAGAGCCCCACCTAACCCACGAAAGACAGCAGTGCAAAATTGTTCCCACCATTACCCAAAAGGAGAGAATGGTTCGCAGCAACCAGTATCTCTGTATTACACATTTAAACAATTCGGAGAGAAGATTTAAGCTCCACTGCTGCTATCACTGAAAAGCTGCAAGGTAGAGAGACTCTTTGTGAACACACTTGCGCTTTTTGCCACAACTCGTCTAAGGGGCAGAGAAATTAAGAAAAAATTAAATATGTATCAAAGAGACCAAATGCATATTTTCTCCTCCTTGTCCATTTTAATCTATGGTTTTATTTCACGGGGAAGAATCAATTCTTTAGAAATGAAGGAAAGAGAAATAGGTATTTCATTCGAGAAGTAAAGACCCGAAAAACTCTGCTGCATAAAGCATTCATTTTTACAAAAAAATACTTTGAGCCAGTTAAAAGCGTTATCAATCCGCAATCATACAGCTCCCTGGAAAACATTTTCAGTTGTTAGACTTCCAAGTAAAAGCTGCAGATTTCTAATGACAAACTAGAAAGAAGAGAAGAAAGCAGTTATTAATAAGTCCTGCACTGTTTCTTTTGTTTATCTGCAAATAATACTTTTCCAGCCCATGCTTTTTTAAGTAATAGATGTGATACTATTGGCACTTAACTTCTATGCATGGTCTGCTCGCAAAGAAGCATCACAGGCAGAGCAGAAAGCTGAGAGCTCATATAGCCACCCACCTCTCCTGCCATTAAATAGGGAGCAGTACTTGTGTGTCCTAATAAGTATAAAACGAAGATCAACTAGAAAGAAAAAGCACCAATAAAATTCATGTCTTTTTAGATCAAAATCTCTTTCCATCAGGTCATGTTTTGAGTCCTATAAAGGCGTTATTTAATTTTATCTAATTTGAACAATTTCCAAACATCAGGTTGATTAATTTCAACAGCATGGTGTTATGGAAAGATTTACTGTACAGGGGTTGTCTAGCAGGGAATTAATAAAGAAGCCAGTTCTTTGCCCTGAGTAACATGAGGTTTTAAGACTTCCCAGATTTCTAGTGGGAATACTTCACAGCACAAGCATGTTTTCTTCTGGGAGTGAAAGCCACCAAAATTATTAAAAACTGAGATCAAATGGTGGTGTCAAACCCAAAGGAAATCATTCTACAGTGGAGAGATTTTTATCAAGTGAAGAAAGTGGAAAATAAAGTTGTCGTTGCTGTTATGCTTTGGGTTTTAGGTTTTGTTTGTTGGCTATTTTTTTGTTTTGCTTCATTTTAAACAGAACACAGACACACATGCAGAGTAATGTTCCTCAAAGACAAAGCAAATTTCTATGGTTTGGAGTTAAGAAACCTGGACATCTACTTGAAAATTCATAAACTACTGAAAACTCTTCATTACTGTATGTAGAAAACATTTTCCCTAGCAGAGACTGCAGCGTGGGCCGCTCTCTAAGCTGGCCTTTCCACCACAGAGGGAGGGAGGGGAAAGAAAAAAAAAAGAAATCCAGGCAATAACAAGAGCAGAATCCACAAACGCTTATTTCCACACACACCAAAAAAACCAATAAAGTAAAAGCAACTTTGGCTGGACTTCTAAGATGAGAACCTCACTCTACAACAGAAATGAAGAAGCCCAATTAGCAAAGCATGGATTGTCTTGAGGAAATTATCTAGATAAAGATTCTGTATATTTAACAATAAAGCATGCTTCCACAACTGGCAGTAACCACAGGAAGCAATCAAACTACAAACATTTCCTAAACCTAATCTGCTTCTGCTTTTTCTTTAGAAAAAAGAGACACCTCTCTTTAGAGAGAGACCTTTATCCCCGAAAAGGAGTCAAGGGAAAGCAGTCTATTTATTTCTCTCTGCACTGCAGTAGAGCTGACCTTACATATGCAGATTTGTTATTTTAACTGTCTTTCCTTTCTTCTAAACAAATTTGAAAAATGAACCTAAACTGGGAAAAATGCTTTAAAAGGCAGAAATCGGCACAGGAGAGGTTTGCTAGTTCTTCTTTTCACATCCTGAGCTCGAACTGAAAAGGCAGAAGCCAATTCAGTTTGACAGCTATCAGTTACACAGAAGTACCTGAATTTCTGCAGCAAAGATGCCATCCTGCATCCTAACATGTAACACAAATCCATTATTTCCTTTCTGAAAAACTTAACCCCGCTACTAAGTTAATTTAAAAAAATGGAGAGAAAAGAGAAAGGGAAGCTTTAAAGCCCCAGTGTGCCACTTCTTCAAAACAGTGTAAAGGGCAAATCCTGATGTGATCAGAAATCAAAACCTAGTTCACATGCTAATAATCAGGAGATTTCTATTAAAGACTTGACTAGCTAAACAAACAAAGAATCAGATAATCATTTCAGTTGGAAAAGACCTTTAAGATCACATGTAATAATAATAGATAAATTCATAACTAGAAAAATCAACTGAACTCCAAAATGTTGGGTATTTTGTCCAGCTGGCTGGGGCTTTTTCAAGAGGAAAGACATCAAATAGTATTTGGGAAAAAAAAATGTTTGTTTGTTTTTTATCTCAACACCACTTTTGTTTAAATCACAGCATAGCTGTAGCCGATAGTAATGAGATCTCTCCAGAAAATCCTGCAGAGTCCAGCTGAGGGCTGCAAGAGGAAGGAGATACGATGACAGGCTTAACAAGCACAACCACACTGTGTCCACAAGGCCACACACACTCGACTGTTCACACTCGAGAAGGATCTGGCTTGAAGCAGACACCAGGTTCAGCCCATGCTGGTGCAATTCTAGGATAAGGTGGAAGAGACAGAGTTCCCTCACTTCAGCAAGCATTAGGCATGTCCAGTAAGGCTCACTTTCAAGTTACACCATAAATTATGAATACAATTAAATCGGACAGAATATAAGTTGTTGGCACCTAACTTATTTACAATAAAGGCTTAGTTTGGGTAAATGGACTGTGTTTCAGCCTTTTACTTATCAAGCACCAGCTTACAACAGTCTCATTATGAAGCTGAGAATTCTTGCACTGTAAATCTTTTTTAATGGGGACTGAAGGGATGACTTTGCAGTTGTTTGTCACTAACCACTCGGAACCCCGTGAAGAAAACTGTGTGCACACACTGATAGGCAGCCAGCGGGAAATCGCTATGTCAAATACAAGAGACTGCACCAAGACCTTTGCAACTGTACAGTCCTATGTGGCATCGAGCACCTCATTACAGCAAAAGGTTTTGTTTAAAACCAAGGACCCTACTTTTTGCTAATCCTCTGATCTCCAGTGTGTTCTAGACAAAATGCAAGGTATCTGATTTTGCATATAAGCAGTAATGTGATGCTGTTAAACTCCTACTCTTCATGGGTTTATAAGCCCGCTGCAAATAATTTGTTCCAGGATGCAATTTGGTAAAGAAGAGCTCAGTCCACAGATGATTTTAATACAGTGTTTGCCAAAGAAACAAAATCATGTTAAATAACACTATATTGTAGAATTTTTCTTCTTAGGAGGGCCAGAGGAAGTAAAACTAAGGACAATATCTTTCTACTCCTCCTCGGCTATTTTTTCTGGCTTTACATATTCAATAAATCTGTAGGCAGGAAATGCATTTCTACATTTTATATTTTAGCCAATGGCGAATGCAAACCACAAGGTATTATTTACATCTTTCTTCAGCTTCCAGTCCCTTCTGTGGCTTCAGTCTCCCAGCCATCACAGCTATCCCAAATCTCAGGAAGTCTTATAAATAAGTCACTACCATCTCTGCAGATGTCCTCTGCTTCTGACAGCTTAACTACCCAAAGAATCCTTCTCCTAGTTGAAATAACAGCCTTACTGTTTAACACAAAATATTTCAGGCCACTATCCCACCACAGAAACATATTATGAAACTCATAACTTGATTTGATAATGCTTGAATTTCTAAAAAATGGCATAAAAGAAAAGCTGTGTTTACAGCATGCGCTGTGACAAACAAGAAACGAGAAACAGAAGAACACCAAGCATTTACCTCTGGCACAGCCTCTCCTGCGGTGTGTCTGGGACAGAAGTGTTACTCACAGGAGATGAGGCCTTTTCTTAGTCAAAGCAAATCAGCTGTTTCTGGTAACAAATCCCCTTTGCTAAACCAGTTGCACTAACTCAACCTGAAGTTTGAATCTGTCACACTGGTTGAGTTCACCGAGGAGGAACAGGGGCAGCCCCACTGGAGCTTTGTGCCACCCTGTTAGCCCAGGGACAGCCATGCACGGGGCCACCAGGAGGCAAGAATAATTACACAGGAGAATAAAGCACTTCCACCTCTCCAATTAAACAAGCAAAACGGAGAGCAATGATAGCCCAGAGGTCAAAATACTGCTTTGAGGGAGCCCAACTGAGAAGGCAGCACAAACAGCTGTCTAGTTGTGCCAGCAGAAAGCTCAGCCCCCCATGCCAGCAGCACTCTCAGGATGCAGGAATCCTGGGGGGCACCAGCACCATGCTGTCCACCAGAATCACACACAGGCCTTCCAATCCGTGGAACAAAATCACAACATCAGTTAGGTTAAAAAAGCACACTTAAAATAATTGAGTCTAACTATTTCCATTGAAGTGAAGACACTATAGCTACATTTTTCCTAAATAAAACAGCTCAGTTGTTTCAACTTGTTTCCAGTTATAAAAGAAGAAAAAAATATTCCACAGCCGTACTTTATAATATGAACTAAATGGGAAATGTACTCCTTTCACTCAAAATCAGCAGAAAGAATACTTCTAAAGTCAGATTACTTTTGGTTAAAAGAATCACCTTACGCCATTAATTTCCTATAAGTTTCAGGTTTCAGTTTCTTTAACTTAAAAACAGGTATAGGGTTCATGAGGAGTTTTTAGTTTGGGGGACTAGTTTCTGTTACTTTTCTCCTGAAAACGTAGCAGAACTCGCCTAAGGGGCTAAGACTCTCTATGCCAAGTTCCACCCAAAATTATTTTTAATGACCAACATTTTAAACCCTGAAAACTGGAACCACTAATAAGCCCTTAAATTCAATGGTGCTAGCAGATGCCACCATATTATGTAATTTTTGAAGCAAAAAAACATCTTCTAGCAAAAGCATTTTAATGAAGGTTCTATTAACTAGTCTCCTGGTACTGGGATAAGTCCCCTGGAATGCAACAGAAAAGCTTTCATAGCTGGTTTGAGGTTTTATTTCTGGAGAAGTGCTGCAGACCACACTTGGGCCTATTTTGGGGTCTCCGCTGGGACCCACCAGCAAGTTCTTTTCTCCTTTTTGTCCACCCCTCTGTGAACCACTCCTTGGCAAGGAAAAGAAGAAATCTTATCACCCCTTCTCCATGTTACAAGATAAATGTCTGCCAGCCTACATCTCTGCCTTCAAACTCACTTGCAGGCTCCAGCAGTGAGACAAGCTGTATTATCTGCAACCACCGTAACCACTGCCTCCTTCCCTCATATCTTATAGATACTGGCAGCACTAGAAAACCTCATTTCTAAGTGACAATGTCAACACATATGGCAGAACTGGCTATGGGCAAAAGTTACAAGCACGCAAGCAAGAGGACAAGCCACATTAAACTCTTTCTGAATAAACGTTGTCAAACTCAATGGTAACTGATGAAGCTCTTCATCCCGCTTCACTTTCAGCAAGGGTAAGGCTATTGCTACAGCAATATCTTTACTAGATGGTGTTTTTCTGGTAGAAGGAGACCACAGAAATATCCGTCAGATCTTCAGTGGGAAAATAAGTGGAGAAGAGAATCACAAACGAGAAAATGTAGAAGGCATTCTGTCCTCCAGAAGTCAGCCGACTTCCCCCTCTGCCTCCCTTTTCACCAGTCAATATGGAGTCTTCAGACAGTCTGCACCTACAGCCCATTATGGGTCAGCAACTGCCCTCTGGGGCTTGGCCTTTACTTACAACTCCAGTCTTCCACACCCTTGTGGACAGAGGCCAACTTCTGAGTGGCCTTCCCTTGTATTGTCTTACAGCAGAGCTGTGGGGGAACCACTCTTCAAACACAAGATCACACATTTAACAGTTATCAGTTTGAGCATTACTCCTTTAGGAATATTTACATTTATCTGCCAGCAGGTCACATTAATCTAACGGGTTTTCGTAACCACCATCTAAGTAACTACCATATAAGTCATGAGGTCAAGGAACAAAAAATAACAGATACATTCTCTTCCTCAGGTATGCACATGACACGTCATCCAGTTAGGAATACTTGGGGCCAAGGGTGGAAAAGACCTACCTATAGGCTGACCTACTGTGTGTGGATTCATTCACTTGTGAAGAGCCAGCAATGCTTCTGAGGCTCAACAAGCTGAATTGCTGCATTATTATGGTGCACAGAGCTACACCAAAGAATTAGACACCTCTGCTAGTGCAAATGCATGTGCTCACTGAGAGGTGTTAGCCAAAGAAAGCAGATTACATCTGTGCTCCAAAGGCCGAACTGGCTCCCAGTTTACTTTTGGATGCCATTCCAAATGTTGATTTATAAAGCTGTATGATACAGGACTAGAGCCAAGGCTACTGTAGCAAGGCTCTCTCTTCCCATGTATGGTACAGCTGAAAACACATTTCTGCTTACAGCTCTGGGAGTCAGAGAAAATGGAGAGCCAGGATCCCTCAGCCTCGGGCCTTCAACTAGTTTGGTCCCTTTGCAAGCAACACACAGATGCACAGCCCCTTGGAACAGGGCCCTTCTTCTAACGTTTGGGTTTTCATCTGAACCCTGAGATGGCGAGGTAGCTAAAGGGCCTAGAAGAGTCAGCCCCAGGTGACGATGGTTTAGGAGACCAAGAATTGGCATTCATGTCCACAGATTTGAAGAGGGCACAAAAAACCCAAAACACTCTCCCTTACATGAAGGAGCATAGCTTTTCTTTTTCAAAGAGAAGGAAGTAATTTTTACTACTTTCTACCCGTCCATGGCATTCTCAAAGCTCATCTAGCTGGCAGGTCAATGATACTGTAATCATACTAATGTCATCAGAAAGGCTCAATACATTCATTATTATGCCAGACCCAGACACTCAGATAATGCCTAACCTGAGCAATTATTGTCAAGCAATACGCCTACTTACTGCATACTTGCTCACAGGAGCACCCATATGAAGTCTACTATCCAGACTTCTAGCTCAAGAAACAAACTACTTAAAAAAAAAAAAAAAAAAAAACCTTAAAAAAAAAGCTCACACTTCTGTTACTCTGCATTTTCTCTAAATCTAAAAATTGGTAGCATGTATGACAGGTCCACCTCATTTTTCTTAATGATGTTTTTATTATTCTTTCACTCAATTAAAACAGAAATGGATATTGCATCTTCTGACTGTATAATTGTTATTGTAATCTGTTTTCGATCACTGCTTGGGAAATGGGTCCAAAACAACATAAACTATCCACAGCCTCAGAATACAAGTCATTTTCTTTTACTACGATACTTAAAGAGACATCTATCATGTTGCTCTGCTAACATGTTTGGATTATGGCAAAGAAGTTATTTGTAAGTTGGGAGAAGACATTATGAAAATCACCTTTTACTCCGAAGTATTGTATAACTCATAATTTATAACTACATTTCTTAATAACCATTCAAAATAATAAGGCTGGAAATTGTGCACATCTAATTTTAATATATAAATAATGGAAATGCATATAAACCAAAATATGCTCAAAATATGAATTTATATTACTCTCAAAAAAAAAAAAAAAAAGCTGGTTATAGTTTTGAAAATAACATGCTTCATTTCCAATATATGCCTGTCAGTTAAATTTATGGCTAAACATTCTCCATGAGTTTAGATTACCAATATGGTAAATACTTCTTTGCAAGTTCCCTCACTTATCTGAAGATTCTATCCAAATGCTGACAAAGTCAGCAACTTCTCAAGAGCAAAGTGCTGGTGATACCCAAGTAAAGACAGACTAATCCAGCCCCTTCTCAAAATCACAAATAGAATGGAACAGCTGAGAGAGAAACAAAGTACCTTGTGGCTGTATGCAGCCATACAAATCATGCTTTTGATATAAGAAACTTCCCTCCAGACATTTCACGTCAGGTTTAGCACCTTTGAAAAGATTTGCTGTCAATAGTACATCTTTTCATCTCAGTGTGTGTCTTTGGGGAACAAATAAGCGACCACGTTTAAGTGGAAGACATTTCTACTGCATTCTGAAAACGCACTGGGTTTATGGTTATCTCAAGAGATGCTGCAGCTTCATATAAAATAGTGTCTGACAGGTATTAAGATTTTTCTGACCTTCTTTATCTTGCTGACATAGTAACAAGGTACAGTTGTGCTCATATTGTTTAATAGTGCATGTCCATCTGATACAAAGACATTAGTTAGAGCACAATGACTAAACATTTTTAGCCAGATAATCAGCTAGATCATTTTCTACCTAGAAAAACAAGTCATATGCTTAGACTCTTATCTAGAGCTACCTGCCCTTTTTCTTCAAGTTCTTTCTGTTTCCTTCATACAGCTTCTACAAATAATGACAATCTTCTCTTTTTCCAAACATTATTGCATGAAACACCAATAATCATTCAGCATTCAACAAGAAACTGAAAATATATCTTGCGTTCAAGACACAGTCCTCCTGCCCTAGCATCCAGCTGACCAAAACATCAGTGCAGGGCTCAAACTTCATTTTTTAAACAATCTGTAAATTATTTACATGGTTTTATTCTAAGTAGAAGTGCCTCCTGGAAAGAGGTTTTACGTAAGTCCTCAGATACTAGCAACATCAACATTCACACCTTTAAAATTCGGAGTAAGAATTAGACTTAAAAACCCAAAGCAAAACACAACACTAACCAACCAACAAAACAAACAAAACCTTTCAAACATCTTTTATAAGAGTTTTTCAATGTCAGCAGCCCTAAACTGCTAATAGACAAATGCCAAAATCTTGTATATTTGTAAATCTTCAGGGGACACTTGCAGAGCTAGCAATCATGTTTGAAATGAAAAAAAAAAAAAAAAAAAACCAAACAACCAAAAATACTATTTCATGTTTTCTTTAAAGTTCCCTGAAATACAAGAAATAACAATGGAAATATAAAGTATTTTTTTCCCTCACCAATATTTGGATGAATGCAAATGAAGATGGGGACAAAACAAACTCAACAGCTGCTGTACGTGCTTTCGTACAAAGCACAGGAACACTGGATTAAAAAAATCCCTAACTATAGAATAATGACAACATAGACAACATTCCTTGCTGGCTGAGAACTATCATACATTAAAGCAGTCAACACTTGGGAATGGCCATGAGAACCTCAACTAGATAGGCTAACAACTGCCCCCAAACCGAGATGGCAAAGAGCACTTTCTGTCTTTCATACCGCTGATCACTGTAACCTCATTCGTCTGCAGCTCCGCAGCAAAGATGGTGCTGATGAGCATTCTGCAACAAGTACAAAGCTTCTTGGAGGGCAATTTTTTTAGTATCGCCAGAGGCTAGAAAACATTTCTCAAAAGCCATCAAATACTCAGCTGCCTTCTGTCTGCTGTGACTATTTCCTACATCTGCATTAGTGACACATGCCACCGTGGGGACTGATGCAGCTGACCCCGGACATTTGGTACAGTAGGAAGCAATTACCACAAGGTGATTTTTTGAGAGCTGGAACGGGCTCTGGCTCCTTGCTCAACACGGCGGGCTGGTTTCAAAGCCGCCCCGAGCTTCCAAAGGACAGCACGCTTGTTCAGTAGTTTCAGAGCACGAATCAGGCACAGGTTATCTCCAACAAACTCCCGTCCTATCAATTCAAAGGCACTTGGTAATACTTTATACCTTGAAAAACTGGGCCTTTAATCCTAAAAACACAGCAGTAGTTACTAATTTAACTAAATTATGAGGGGCAGTAATTAAAGGCCTAACTTAGCTATGCCTTGCAATTTGGGATTCCAAAGAAAATCTTCCCAACTTTTACAGATTTTCAGCTATTTTGAAAAGTTTAAAAATAAGATTTAAAAGCAGGTTGGGAACTGCACAATCACAAAAATAAGGATTTTCTAAACAGCACACACAAATGTTTGATGAATATAAATACACGACTGCAATAAACTCTTCATCTGACAGCACCATAGTTGCCATACTGTATTACCATGTTCTATGTCAATGCGAGTGACAAAAATCTTACTGGTTCAAGCATTTTACTTAAGCTCCAGACCACCGTTGTGGCCCTTTTCCTCCCCATTCCACACAGACAGCTCTAAAGAAAACATCAATAATAGAAAGTAACTGCAAAAATAAATATTCAGACTAGCATCTCCATTAAGAGTATACTAAACTCAAATACTTTTCAAGGAATTTCAAAGTAAGTGATACCATCTGAAAGTCTGTGCTACAAACCAGAAAGTTTCAATATGACATAGCTGTCTGTTGAAATGATGACTTGATTACAGTTACACTATGTCAGGTTTTTTTCTATTTTTAAATCAAGATAAAATATTCAGCCCAGTAAGAGTATTTAAATAGAATATAAGGATTCCACAAAACTGGGTATTTGGGAAAAGAGTCTTCAAACCTTACCTCTAAGTGTTTATTCATAACAATAAAAGATTAATACTATTGGCCTCCCTTCAATGTCTGAATTCTTCCTCTAAATTCTGAGTGGAAGGTAAGTCACTATTTAATTTCTTGAAAATACGTTACCTCATCTTCATAGTTTTTAATATGATTTTGCCATCTTCTTTAGGCACAAAAACAGTTCTGGGGGGGTCACTGAAACTTCCTGTTAAGGTGAGTTTGTCAAAGAATTGCCCTATAAATTATTGACAGTAAACATACTATGTTCTATCCCAATGAAACCAAGAAAAGGCAAGACTCAACTTAAAAAGAGAGGAGTAAACAGAGAACTAATATGGACTATTTCAATTATGTTGGTTGCTTTTTCTTTCCTTTGGTTTATGATAAGAATAACAGCATGCAGTTAACTAACACGGGCATGGGTGTGGAGAGGAAGCAGGGAGATGACTTGAAACACTTAGAAACTGTTGTGAGGGAAAGAAAAAAATCTTACTACCACTAATCTTAAATCTTGAATTCAAAATTGTTGGTGTCTTTCTGCAGATGCAACTTAAGGGTTCCAAAATTACCCTAAACATCAAATTATGTCTAGGTCATTGAATGGGTGGATACCCTATATTCTGTTTAAAGTGTATGTTCGATTGCACACGTACTTAACCAACTGTGTCTTTATTTTAATAACAGACCAAGTACTGAAAACACAAAAAGAAAGACTATTTTTCTACCTCAGCAAAAATACAGCTGATACACTGCATGACCCTTCAGGAGTGTCTGCTCTGTTTGTTCTATTTACATGACATAGCCTGATTGGAAAAGGGAGAGAAGGGTGAAGATCAACAAAAAGACCAGAAACTCATTTTTAACAAACAGCGCCGACAAAAAATCACTGTCTTGCTTTTCTTACTGTTCCTGTTGAATTAGAGGTTTCTTCCTCATTATGTATCAGAAACATACAAAATCCAAGATTTTACATTTCTTCCAAATCCCCGCTGAATTATATCAAATTAGAAAGCAACATTTTCCAACTATGCAGCCACAAATAAAACATAAAATATAAACGTAAAACATAAAAAATACATCTATGCTGGTTCCTGAAACTAATAAGGATTTGCAGCTTTCGTGCTTCTGTATTTCAATGCGCTTAATTCTTTCAAACAGCTCCATATTTCTTTCAGGCAGCAGGAAGGTATTCTTCATCTAGCATCTGGGCAGGAATCTATAATGTAACCTTTCACTTTGCTCAGTTCCTAAGAAAAAGTGAAACATACCTCCTCACTGAGTTCAGGACCCCATGTTAACTAACCACGTAGAACAGAGGAGCAAATTTAATCAGGCTGCGTTCTTCCGTCTGCACAGAAGTGAATTTTCGCTCCAGTCAAGTACCTTGAATTCTTGTAAAAATATAAAAGGTAATACAAACCCTACAATATTTTTACAGAAATACATAGAACGGACCTCGACAAATAGCTCCTTAACTATCAGCCCGTGTTTCTGTCACCCCAGAGATATATTAAAATGGATCTCTAACTACACTTAAGCAGACATGACCACGATACACTGAACTTTAGGGGGCTCACAGCAATCAGCAGCAGCGCTCCGAAGAGTCACTGCATCCACATTTTCTGTTACATCTGACTCTGTACAAGCTCCATAACTACAGCTACTGATTAAGATCCTGATCATACAGTTCGGTTTGAATTGCCTGAAACCTTTTCCCTCCATTACTATTTTGTAAACTGAATCACAGTTTTTGACAGTTAAATGAATATGAACGTATTCTCAGACTGCACCAAACTAAACTAAACAAAAGATGTTTTGCAATCGTTTCCTGCTCCAAATTTGAACATGCTCCCTTGGCTATCATTTGGTTGTATGTTTCTTTTTCAGCAAAACAAAACTTCCGAACATCTCACTCTGCATACTGGCATTTTAAGCTGCTTTCAGAGGCTTTTGACGCCTATTTTCTATGCTCTTCAAATCAACACACACACAAATACATATATGCACATCCACTTTTACACAAACAGGTTCACGAACTGCAATCAACAATTCCGTAAATATGAGTTTCCTAGTCATTAATCATCCCTCCTTTTTTTAATCCTTATGGAGTGAATTACTAACTGAGAGGAGACGCCAATTCTAGTAAGTGAATGTTACCCAACAGGGATATAAAGCTGTCAACACCATAGTGCTCTTGCCTGCTCTAAACTCTCTCCCAGGCTTCATATGTTTTTTAAAGCGATATTAGACTTTTTTTCCAAGGAACCTTACTCTCCTTAAAATCTGAGCACTTGTGTTTTATTACATACAGGTTTGAAAACAGACTGGTCAGATAACTGTTGAAACATTGTAGAAAGTACTGGGTTCGTCAAGCAAACCAAAACTGGACTCTAATACATTGGACTGACACTAACAACATTGTAAACAGTACCAAAACTTTTAAATCCCCTATTAAACACAACCTTTAAGACCTCGTTTATCTTTTTAGTGACCTTCACTAGATTATTATAGCTGCTGTAATGGCCCTCTGAATTAAGTACATTTGTGTTAGGAATAAAAAACCAGGAAAGTCGTAAGGCAAAATTTCTCATGAGAACTACTGAATTTCTGTCTGCATTACAACAGCTTATTTTAAAACACTTTTCCACTCATAAAGACTAGAGAGAAAGCTAGAAAGACTGATAGCATTATATTTCTCTATTTCTCAGGGAAGTCACTAGAAAAATAATTACAGCAAACAGTACGATTATAAAACTAGTTACCAAAGGTCATCAGGCTCATCATAGCAGCAGGTAGTTAAGAGCTTATTGCTCTGTTCTCACGAGTTAACTTCAGAAACTGATATTATTACAACAAAAAGCCACTTGCCAAATAGGAAAGAATTTCAGCATTTACATATCTAAGGCCTAAAAGGAGATGAGAAAATGAATTGCTAGCATTTGGCTTTGCTTTCAAAATCTTTAGATACACATTATGGAATTAAAAATAAAACACTAAAAAAAAGCCTCTAGTTTTCAGTAAAGTATTTCCATTTTTGTCAAATGCAATTCACGTTCAGTAAGTATTAGCACTTGTTAAAGCCCAAGAAATAAGAATAAACAGAAACACTGACAACTGAAGCCTTGGATGTCACTTCACCATGACTTTCATTAGTTTCCTTTTTGTCAGACTCTAGGCACAATAGTAGGAGAGTCCCTATCAATATTTATTTCTAATCATTTTTATACTAATTTGCCAGTAAATTAAAAGCAAGTTCTTCCACAAATGCCTACAGATGCATTTCACAACTCCAGTGAAAAAATTACTAACACCACAGTAATCACTGCAAAAATACAGACTTCCAAAAACACCCGAAACAGGTGTGATCTGCATTCAGGAAAAGATCACTTGATCACGACAGGTTCTTAAAGATCAAACTTGAAAAAGACCAGAAGAAAAATATCTAGAAATTAGCTATGTTGATTAATTGTGAGAGTATTTCCAGGAGAAAAAAATAAATCAATTTTAAACAGCACCATTATCTTATTAAAAAAATCTACCTTAACTGATTTAGTATTGAGTATTATAGAACCTAGGTAAGTATTCAGACAACAATAATTTTCTTCTTGCTTTCAGTATCAATAAGGAGTAATGAATAACCTTTATTATGAACAGCCTAAACTGAAAGAGACTGAGACTGCTTAAAGAACATCAGCTAAGGAAAAAAAAAAAAATTACTCCTGCATTTCTTATTCCCCCACACTTCTATAGTCCAGTCTACAACATCTTTATAAATGAGATGACGAGTAATGAATGAAGACTTAGGCTCTTAAAAGTTTGCTTTCAGAAATGAAAGTCTTTTTTCTTAAGTGGTAGAAATCTTCCATAGCTTAACAGCTTAATAGGCCAGATTCAGGCTGAACCACCGATACAACTATAAAAGCCGCTCAATTTCTCTTGGAGATTACAGCTGCAACTAGAAAGCAAACATATATTCCAAAACATTTAAAAGAGTTCTCTTAAAGTGTATTTCTATAAATGCCCCAAGGAAAAAGATTTCACCTCTAATTCTAACATTCTTTTAAAAATCAAGCAGCTTTAATTCCCAAGTCTCGAAAAAGGCATCTAAAACTACACATGCTACTTTTTATATGATTAACTAGTTCCTTTCTACAATTACTCAACAAAATATTTCTTCACCAATTTCTAAGTGGAATAGTATTACAAGTCTTTCACTGCAAAGCTGTTTCTTCTTTTTCCATATATTGGAAGAACAAAAAGAAGATTAAAAACTAGATATACAGAAGCATAAAAAAACTAGTGAGCTGTCTTACCCTTCATTAGGTATATAAATGAATCCTACGCTTTTAAAATAAAATCTGCAGCTCCTTAGCAAACTTCAGCAATTAGGAAGCCTATTGAGCCAAAGAGGTCTAAAACAAGCATCTAATGGTAAAATCGCTAAATAAACCTCACGTAATAGAGAGTCATGTGACAACCATTTCAATGTATCTCTCGAAATGCCATTTAGACAAACTCCTTGTGTATAAACAACTACAATTATGTGTTACCGCTCTGCCCATTTTAAAACACAAATGCAGAGGGGTTTTTTTAAGGTAAAGTTATTGCTGGCCTTTCCTGCAATATTCTGCTCACAACATCTGGCTGATTTCAAGAGTTTTAAATATATTTTTCCTAACACGAGGCTGCCCTCTTAAACACAACAGCATCAGAATCAAGAGGAAAAAAGAAGGCATTTAAGAGAAGTGTCTGGGAAGTTTATCTTCTTGGAACAAAGGAGAGGAAAAAGCAACCACACACTTTATATGCTCTTAATACAAAACTGACCAGCAACTTGACAGCAAAGTAAGAAAGATTAAGTATTCTAGAGAAGTGCAGGAGAACTGCAAAACTAATGCCCAGTTTATTTGCTGAAAGAGCTGAACCTTGCACATGCCCTATCCTCTTTCACAACAACTGCTACAAAATGCTATTTACCGAAAGAAAAATAAAATCCCAAAATGCAACCATAAACGCTACCATTTTTCCCCACCCTGGTGGCCCCACTCGTAAAGCCGTGACGGTGGGTGTTAACGCACCTAACCGGTGTCACCTGCATCCGCGAAGGCAGCCCGACCGCCCGCACCCAGCCCGGAGGGGCTGCCCAGGCCCGCCGCCGGCCGCTGCCGTGCCCTGCGGGAGCGCCGGCGGGCAGCGGGATGCCCGTGGGCTGTCCCAAGGCAATCCGCACGAAGAAAGCGCCGAGCGCAGGACACGCTCTCACCCCGTTACCCTCCGGCAGGATCGGCCTTTCGAGAGCCGCCCGGCCACAGCCCGGCCCGGGGTAGCCTCTTTCGGCAGGCGGCCTTGTAACGCCGGAGGGCTGCGCGCCGCGCGCCCGCTCCAAGTCTTCCCGCGGATCCCCATCACCGCGGCGGTGTCGAGCAGCCAAACGCTTGCCCGGGAAAGGGGACAGCGGTCCTCCAGCTGCCACTCGGACCCGCCGGCCCCTCCGCGCACGATGCCGACCCGCCCGCCACACGCTCCCCGGGCGGCGGAGCCGCCGCGAGCGCGGCCGCACGGTTACCTCCCACGGGCTTGGTGACGGCGCCGTTGGGCCTCCCGCGGGTGCCCATGGGGCTGCCGTTCTGCTCCAGCCTGGCCACCTTCCCGGGGGGGGGCCCTTTGACATCGGGGCTCCCGCTGCCTCTGTCGGGGCTGTCCCGCAGGCAGGGGCTCTCGCTCCTCCGCTCCATGCTCGGAGACGCTGCTCCCGCTGGCAGGTCGCAGTAGAAAGAGCACGGACCTAGGGCGAGAGAAACAAGGGGCGCTTCAGTGGCCGCCGGCCAGTATCGGGCCCCGCTCACCCGGCCGGGCCCGCGCTGCGCGTCTCCAGGGCGGTTCGGCTCCGTGAAGCCGGGCGGGTAGCGGCCGGGTGCGATGCCGCCCCGCTCCCGCCGCCGGAGCTGGCCCCGCTGGAAGCGAGCGGTTCGCCTCACCCGCCCGGCGCCAACCTGCCGCGGGCGGGGGCAGGCGGTGCTGAGCCCCGGTTCCTTCCCATCGCGCTCGACAGGCAAGCAGCCCACCCGCCTGCCGCAGCCAGGTGCTGCGCCCCGGGTCCGGCCACGGTCCCGGCCCGCCCCCGGGGGCCACGGGGAAGAGGCTGCCAGTCCAGACGGCCCTGCTGGCACGGCCCCCCCGCGCCGGCCAGCTGTGCAGCCACGAAGTAGCCGGCTGCTGGCGAGGAAGCCTCTAGCGAGTGGCTCCCGGGAGCTGCCGCTGTACTTACTGCTTATAGCCTGTCTGTAAGTTGGCTGAGTTGAGCTCTGTCCATGGATCAGAAGTAGAGAATCCAGGGTGGAAAGTTTTCCTGTTTCCTTCTCCCACGCCGCGTTCTTCGCTTCTACTCCTTCCCCCCACCCCCAGCCCCCTCCTCGCCCTCCTCCGGGGGTGCTGGGGCGGCGGGGCCGGGGCGGCTGCCCGCGGGGCGGCAAGGGCAGAGCCCCGTCCCGGAGGGTCCCGGGCGGCGAGCGGAACGGAGCGGGGAGGTCGGGACGAGGGGGCGGGGAGGCGCGGGGCCGGCTGCGGCGCGGAAGAGAAGGGAGAGGGAGCCGACTTCTCACACCTTCAGCGGAGAAAATCAATACCGGGGGAAACGGGGGGAGGAGAAGAGGAGGGAGCGCCGCTCTCCCCGGCTCCGCGGCGGCGGCGAGTGCCTGGCGGCGCGGGGAAGTGGCGGCGGCGGCCCCCCGTGTGTCACTTTCAATCGCTCCCTCCTTTGCCAACGACAGCAGCGGCAGGAGGGACTCGCCACAGAGAGCGGAGAAACGGTTATTAGTTGCGTTGAGTCATCGAGGCAAAGTGAGTCCTTTTTGGGGTTGTCCTCGCTTTCGGGTTTGGTGTATGTGCACGCCCGTGTGTGTGTGTCTGCCTGTCTATCTGCGCGGCGTTCCCGTCCCAGGGCTGTGCATCCCAAACATCGCCACCCCTCCTCGCCTTGACACCCCTCCCCCTCCCCGCCCCCCCGCAAAAATCAAGTCTCGCCGCTACCTCGGAATCGGGCACAGACAGGCGCGCAGCGGCCCACCTCCTCCCGGCCCGGCCCGCCCCGCGGAGCCCCGGCCCCGCTGCGCACGGGTGGGAGGCCGAAACCCACCTGGCAGGAAATTAAACACCCATAAATAAATAATACATCTCGCACGCGAGAAAGGAGCGCAGTGCCGCGCGAAGGGAGAGCGTAGGGCAGGCTGGGTGAAGGAGAAGCGTGGCAGGACGAGGAGGTGGCGACAAGAGAGACCCAGGGCAGAAAGGCGCAAGGGCAGGGGCAGTTGGGCTGGGGGAGGGCCGAGAGGGAACGAGAGGAGGAGGAGCCGGGAGAAGGGGAAGGGAGGGGGGGGATGGTGGGGAAGTGGGAGTTGGGGACACCGGACCGACCGAGGAGGAGGAAGGCTGCCACGGACATTCAGTCCAGACGCCCGGGTTGGTCCGATGCAGCCCGTGCGGCTTGCCGCCTCCTGCCACCCGCTCCCCACCCCTGTCCCCTTGGGAACCGACCGACGGCGGGGATCCTCCCGCAACCTCTCTCCTCCGGGGCGAGGCGACAGTAACTTTTCGCGGTGCGGTGGGGGCTGCCGCCCCGAGGGCCGGTCGCGCTTCCTTCAGGCCTCCAAAGAGCCAGTGACCGGCCCCAGGTAGGGCCCCGCCGTCGCCCTGTTCCAGGCAGTTACTGGGGTGGTCCTGAATAATTGATGGCGGGGGCCGGGAGAAGGTGACAAGCGGGCAGGGAAGCGCTGCTGCCGCCGCCGCTAAATTATTTAATAGCGGAGCTCCGGGTAGGGCATGACAGCGCTACCTAAGTGCAGCCAGTGGTGCCGGCAAAGCGCCGGCCGGGAAGTCGCAGCGGGGCGGGATCGACCCCCTCACCAGTCCCGGGGCGGCGAGCGGTCACCCGGCAGGCAGGCAGGCAGTCCCCTCTCTCTGATGCAAGGTGCACCGCGCCGCTCCCTTGGGGCCGGCGGCGGCGCGGGCGCGTCTCCCGGCGGGGCCATGCCCCGCGGGCGCCCCGAGGACCCGCAGCGCCCCCTGCCCGGCCCGGGGGGCGCGGGGGAATGAGCCGGCGGCCCCGCGCCGCCGAGCCCTCGCCGCCCGCCCGGCGGCGGAACGAGACCCGCGTTAAGGTGGACCGAGGGAATCCCTTCTAGCGCGAGGGACGGGCGGCGGACGGGCGGCGGGGAAGGAGGCGGCGGCGGCGGGCACCCAAAGTTCCCCGACACCCCCCTCCTCTGCCTCCCCCGCCGCCCGTCCGCGGCTGGCTCCCTGCGCGGCGCCGCCCTCCCCGCCGTGCTCCCTTAAGAGCTCTGCCTTTTACGGTGGCGCCGGAGGGTCAAAAAAAAAAGGGGGCTACGGGGGGGGTTAGTGGGGAGCGGAGCCCCCCATCCCGGGCACGGCGACACTGGGGACCGGCGGGAGCATCACGGCTACCGGGCAGCCCTGATGACAAGTCTTCCTTCGTCCCTTAAGCGCCCGGGGACAGTAGGGTGGGCGGCAGTGATTGCCCCGAGCCCGCACGCAGCCGTCCCAGTGCTGCCTCGGGGTTTGGAGAAGGGTCAGGTCCCCACAGGAGATCGGCTGTCGCCGGTGCCGCTGCGCCCCTCCTTCCTTCCGAGTGGCAGTGACAGCCCACCCGCCGGCCGAGCGCTCGGGTGTCCCGGTGAGCTCTGGGCCGCCCCTGAAAATAGTGCCGGGAGAAGCAGCGGATCCCCGGGCAGGGTAAGAGAAATCATCCCTTCGTTCCATATCCGACCTCCGGGCCGGCCCCGAAAAGCAGTGCCAAGTACGGCTTTCCCCGCCTCGGCCGAAGCACTGTGTCTCGGCGGGGGCAGGGGGACCCGCCGCCGAAGCCTGGACGCGGTGCCAGCCTTGCCCCGGGACAGCAAGCCGTGAAGGCGGGTGGGAGCCGCACTCCATGGCCGGCTGAAGTCGGGGGAGCCAGAGAAGACACGGGGAGCAGCGGAAGGCCGAGGGCGGGGGGGGGGCCGGGACGCCGCCAGGGCCAGGGCTCCGGGAGCGGTCGGAGAAGCGAGCGGCGGTGCCGGGAACGCCGCAGGCTGCGGAGAGAGCGCGGCGGCTGCCGCCAGCCAGGTCTCCTGCCTTCCCTCTCAGAAAGGAACCTCAAAGTTTGAAGAACTCTATGTTTTCTTTTTAAATAACCCGATCTAACTTTTCTCCTTCCTCCCCCCTCCCCCCAGTTTGATAAAGCTCAGCAGCATGGAAATTAATGTTCTTACATGTAAGTTAACGTTTTCCACCAGCTATCGAATAATTGAATAATGTTTTGTTCTTACCTTTGATGTTGAACTACGAATGCCCGCGGATCAATGGCCAGAAAGTTAGAAGAATTGGTGATTTAGCACTTCAGTACTTCTGGAAAAAAAATGCCAATGGTTTAGCCAGGATCTTCCCTGTCTGATTCGTTACTATTATTATATCTGATGATGTGGATGGATGGAGAGATTCAATCCAAGCCCATTAATGAGGTATTTTATAAACACCACCGTCTGAAGATCTTCATTTACATTTTGTCAGTGATCCTTTCCTTAACAGCGGAGACGTGTGGCGACAGCGCGATTACAGGACTTTAGTAAAGCTCCTATAAGAGTACAACTGGCTTGTTAATCGATTAATATTTTATTAAGTGTAAATATTTTATAAAGTTTTTAGGAAAACTATCGATTCTAAATTATTAAACTAGTCAGAAGGGCATTTGAATAATGCATACAATTAAATACATTTAAATATATATGTAGCGTTTGCTTCATTTGCAATGAATCCCCTGCACCTTTCTCTTGCTTTCGTTTTTTCACCACTGGCACCTGGTTTCTCATTTGCGCATTCGTAATCATCAGGATTACCGAATATGTGTTTAGTCCGTATTTATAAACTGAATGTTTACATAAAATACTCTGAGAAAATAGCTTTGAAATCGGGAGCCATAATAATATGAAAATTTCGACACGGAAGCAAAGGGGCTTGCTAATGAAACGGAGGGAAACTTAACCGAGTTCGTATAAATGTTGTTTGGTAAATTCTGTTTTGTAAACATCACTTCATTTAAACGGATTTTATAAAGCATGATGCATATTTTTCTTTTACATATTTTTTTTTTCCCAATAAAAGACTTTTCTCTCTGTTTCGAATTACAAACGCTTTTTTTCCCCCGGCTGCATGATTTTCACATGTTGTCCTTATTTCCACTGAAAAAAATAAGACGATTATTTCCCATTGCTTTCCTCACCCGTCTTCAATGTCGCTATTAAAAAAAACAACTATTTTTTAAAAATATTAATAATAGTAAAACCTATTTTTCTTTCTGTAATACGAACACCGGAACGAGAATTTTCTGCTCTCTCACTCTGATGGGAGCAGGAGTGGATGCACTCCGCGTGCCCAGCGCTCCTTGTTACTGAAGTTTGCGGACGCCTTAGATCGTTGATTGCCAAAAAATTTTGAACAAAAACACCTCCTTGGAAAGGTTTGGTTTTCATTAACCACCGCTTTTAAAGCCAAAACGCATGGAAGCGATCGCAGCTCTGTGCCCACACAGGCTTCAGAGGCGGGCGGCTGCAGCCGCGGCTGCCGCGACCTCCCGGGCCTCCGCCGCCCGCGGTGCCGTCCCCCGAGCCGGGGCAGCTCTCGCCCCACGCAGCCGGTCCGGGTGCCGGCCCCCGTGGCTGTCCCCGTGGCAGGATCCGCCGGGCGCTCTCCTCGCCTGCTGCTTTCTCCCCCTTCCCGTACTTCCCCGGGGCCACGGCGCCCGCGGGACGACAGCCTCGCCGCGAAGCTCGGCCGGGCCGAGCGCTGTGGCCCGGGCCGAGAAGAGAGCCCCGCTGCCGCCGCTGGGGTCCCGGGGGACACCGGCCCACCGCCCGCGGGCACTGCCTCGAAGCGCAGAGGTCCCGGCTGCCACGAGGGCACACAGCGGCCCGTGGGCTCGGAGCGGGGTGGCCCCCAGCACCGGCGAGGCAGCTCCGGGTCCCTTCGGGGTGGTGGCTGCAGCCCGCACTGCCAGGACGCCGGGTCAGGAGGAGAGCGGCTCCCACAGGCGAGAGCTCCGGTCTCCCCGCTCGGCCCGGGCTCCATCGCGGCGGGACCCGAGCCCGCGCCCGCTCTCCCGACCCGTGCCGGCGCCTTCGCCTTTGCACAGCGCCACCGCGTGGGCACTGGCGCCGCCGCAGCCCGAGGCGGCCGCTGCTCCCGCCCGCCCGCGGCCCCGGCGGTGCGGGAACGGCACAGCACCTGCCGCGGGGCCGAGCGGGCCCCTCCCGCCGCTCTCCGCTGCGCCCTCAGCCCTTGCAGCGCCGCTCCGCCCTACCGCCTTGCCCGCCGAGCCGCATGCCGTCGAGGCTCCGACACCCTCTCCTCTCCCGCGGTCTGGCCCGGGCGGAGCGGTGGCACAGGCAAACCGGCGATGGGCAGCGCGAAAGGACCGACCTCCTGCCCAGCCAAGCCTTCTTCGCGCTCCCCTGGCGGACCGGGAAGGGCGCTGGGCAGCCGAGGAGCCAGGCCGCCTCTGCGAGGTGGCCCCGCCATCGAGCGCACGCTGTCGGGGACGAGCCATCTAAGCCTGCAGCTGTAGGAGGGGTTCCCGTCCCCCCGCACTACCGCGATCCCTCTTTCGGCGGCAGGTTCAGGATGGGAAGCCGAAATGAAACGAAAATGTCCTTGAGCCCCAATAGCGGGACGAGCCCGGCTCTGCCCGCAGCACTTCGAGGGGAGAGCTCTGGCTCCTGCCGACAGTGCCGGCGGGAGCACGGCGCCGGCCATCGTCCTTTCTCAGCCACAAGGCGCTGCTTTCCCCCAGCAACCCAAGCCCAAAACGGCGGCTGTCCGGAGCGGGAGCGCGGCGGCTGTGGGGCGGCCGCCGGGCAGCCTGGCGAGTCTCCCGGCTCCGCGGGCATAGCGCCTCGGCCCCGCGGGAGCTGGCTCTACACCCCCTGAGCACCGACCGCCAGCTGCCTCCAGCCCCTTCGGGATCCACGCGGCTCGTTCCCGCTGTGGCAATGGAATAAGCAAAATAATTTAAAAAAAAACAGACCCAAAGCATCCGAGCTCCGACCAAAGGGTTTCGGGACAGCAGTATCTCTGCAGACCTACCCGCGCTTCCATCCTTCCCCCCAGTGGTTTTATTAACGAGCCTTTTGCTGTTAACTCTGGTTCACATGGAGAAGGAGCTGTGGACAATAGAGAAGCAATCTCTACAGTCAGACGTATACAGGGAAGGGAACGACTCGGCCGGAGCCGAGTAGCACGTAAAACGCTATTACACCGTATTTCGGTGCCCAGAAGGCAGCGCAGCCCCGGCCGAGGCGGGCGCAGGGAGCGGGGCTCACCGGCAGGCCGGGCCGGCTGGACGCCTGGTGCAGGGTTGAGCTGGCCGCTACTGCAGTCCTGCTAGGCTCTCTCCTGCCCTCCAGCTCCCTACTGCGATCTGCATCTTTCCCGTGTTCCTCACATACGTCTTCAGATCTTGGCTTTCCCCCTGGCCCCGGGCTTGCGTTTTCCCTCAATCGCACGCTGCAATGCTAACCGCAAGAGATTTCCTCTGTGAGATATCAAGCTCATCGACCCACCTCACCTTAACAGACTTGCGAGACTCTTCAGTATTGCATGGCTTCTTTAAAATAGTTCTGTTTAGATTTGTAAACTGTCAGGAGCAGAGAGCACAGACCGAAACGCCTGTGTCCTGTGGCTCTTTTCCTTCAAATTAGCCGCTTATAGCTGGAAATGAAAGAAGAGTTTTGCCACCTTCGTTGCAATTAAGGGAAGTTCCCTAGATCCGAGACACAAGTAACTAATAAGCCCCTCCACCCGAGCAACAACTGCGGCTGCTCCTTCGCCGCAGCCTAAGGCCACCCCAGTGCCGCTTGCCCCGGGCCGGGCGGTGTCCCCCGCTTCACCCCGAGGTGGCCGCTCCGAGCGGCGCCAGGAACGGGAAACGAGCGTTCCGCCTGCCGCACACTGCCCGAACTGCGGCGTGAACGAATGCGGGAAGGGACTGCGGCAGAGAGCCGCCACCCTCGGGGCGGAAGCCAGCCCAGCGCCTGCTTTTACACCCCTAATGTGCATACAGGACGCAGGGTGCCGGGGAAGCCCGCTCTTCCCTTCAAACCGCGCTCGCCCGGGGTGAGAACGAGGAACGGTGGAGCTCTGCAGGACATGCCGAGAGTGCAGAGCTGAGGACTCGTACCCCGAGGCATGAATCGTTTTAATTACAACGATTTACGTAAATTAGCAAGATAGCATCCTTGCTGCCCCGCCAGGCTCCGATCTAGAAGCAAAACATCACCGCCCAGGTTGGACACCATCGCCTCACAAGGAACTCTCCGAGTTCCTACGGCCAGCGGAGACCAGATGCGAGTAAAGACCTCAACAGAACCGGGAGGACAAAGCCGATTCCGAGCCCTCTCCCCGTGAGCTTCCCAACGAGCTGAGCTCAGGCTTGCCCCGCTGTGCTCATTAGCGACTGTCCTGCACAGAGCAGCGTGCCATTTTCCTCCTAAATGCAAACTTTGCCTTTCAACAGACAGTCTTATCTTCGTACGCCAGTGTTAATTAAAACTTCAATAAATGCACAGGGAGAGCCCTTTGCTCCGCGGCACAAGGCAGCAGTTCCCGCCGGCTCCTGCCAGGCGAAATGGTGCTCAGGGAGCAGAGCCGTGGCGGGACCGCACGGGGCCCCGGTGCCGGCCCAAACTCCCGCCCTCGCTCCCCGCAGTCAGGGAGAAGCCAAAGGCAGGGCAGCCTCTGACAAAACAGCCCGGCCGGCAGCTGGGGTACCCGGCTGAAAGCTTAGAGTTTTCTGTGCAAGTAACTGAAGACTGCGGATCTGATTAGAAAAAAAAGGCAGACAGTGAAGGGGATTTCGAGTGAAGATAAACAACAGGGGTTTATTGAACTATAAAGGCTGAAAACGCCGATGAACAGATCGAGGAAACGCATCCTAATACACACGAGCCGCAAATATCCCGTAGCCTGGCTCCTGCAAGAAGGTAGCTCAGATCCTCCCGGCCGCGCCACGAACCTGCTTTGTCCCTGGCGGAATCACCGCAGATGGAAAAGCTGGCGAGATAACGCTCAGCCTTTTTAGGACTTTCGCAAGCCCTGTGCTTTTGTACCTACGGGGCTCAGCAAGACGCTCACTGCAGAGGGGGTCACACGTGGGGCCCAGGGGCAGGAAAGGGTCAAATTCTGTCGCTTTTCCTCCTGCAAACAATCCTATCGTCTTTTCCTGTGACCTTAAAACTTTGCCGGCCAACGTGCGCCAACAATTAAAAAGAGTTTCGGGGCTTGAGTTCTTACTTGGCACATGAAAGGGCCCCTTCGGGGTTCGGGGCTGTCTGGCCGCCCCCAGCACCTTAAAGGGTGGTCAAAAGGTGGGCCGCCGCCCGAGACAGCTCCGGTAGCCTTGCCGAGGCGGCGTCCTTCAACGTGGACGTGGCTTCTCGATGCAGCGGAACGAGGCAGAAGCCTATGAGGCAGATACCGGGGCAGCTGGGAACCCGGGACACTACCCTGAGTCTGCCCGCTGGGCTCCGCGGAGCTGATCCCCCTCTGCTTCCACAGTCTCTGACAACGCTGTCTCCGTGCACCCCTGCCCCGTTCCTGAGAAGCGAGCAGGGCGCAGAGAGGGCTGGCAGCAAGTGCTCGGCCGCTGGCGGGGGCTGCCACCTCCCAGCCCCGCAGTGCGGCCTCAGCCGCCGCCGGCGTAGCCGCCGTAGCCTCAGGAGCTGCGCAGCCACCGTGCCCAGGCAAGGCACCACTGTCGCCAAGCACCGCTGTCACGCAGCGAGAACAATTCCACCTGAAGTCTCTTCTTCCTCCAGCCCTTGCGTCTCCCCCGGCCGCCCTGCCCCCTCTCCCCCCCCGCCCCTCTCAGCCGGAGGGGCCGCCGGCCTGCGCTCCCGTGACAAATTCGGGTTTGTAAAGGGACGGGTGAGAGTTATACACCGTTTGAAATCCCATTATAAAACCAGAGCAGACGCAGTGCTCGTGTGCTCCCCGTCACGGAATCGCTCCAACTAAATCAGCATCCAACCAGAGAGTTTGTCCCCAGTGGGGACAGCAGCTCTCACTTACTCTGTTCCGCGAACCGCTGCACTCCTGCCTCAGGAAAAGCCCTTCAGCCACACCGTCTCTGCGGGGTGACACCGTTATTTCCTCCTTGCCTGCGTTCCGCTGGATCCAGAACCCCCCAGTTCCCCGCGCCGCTGCCCCTCGCAGAGGTCCCAAGCCCCCGCAACCTCCCAACCCCCGAAAGACGAAACGCTCCAAGATCTCTGCGCTTTGTCAACGCAACCGAGTATTTGACAGTCACAATTACCTGTAAATATTCTGATCGTTTTGTATACGGGACACTTTTTACCCTAAGCCTGGCAAGCCTCACACAAGCGGAACTGCAACACTACCGCAACTTCACCGCGGCAGAAGGCAAAATTCCGCCCTCCGCTCTCGGCACTGAGTGCGATCTTTCCCGGTACCGAGAACCCAGGAGCGGGAGACAGAGCTACTGCTTCCCTCTCTCCACACCCTGAAGTGCAACAGCTAAACACTTGATTTAAAACGCTAACATTTAGGCGAGAATTCAAATCAGTCACAGAGGGAAAAAAAAAGGAGGGGGGGAAGAGAGAAAGATGTCTGTTATCAAATCATCCTTTCGGACAGAAGAAAACCGAGTTTACTCGCTGGCAGATAAGATGGCAGATTTTCTAACTTTTTGGCATCAGCGGCTTAAGAAAAAATAATCATGAGGTCTGAGACGGTCACTACTAGCTAAACTGCGAGATTTCATAATCGGTCTTCCCATTTTCCACTACAACCTCTCCCTTCCCCACCCATCACATCCCATCACATCAAAATAATTAGCAGCGCGGAATTACCTGTCTGCTTCTTTGTGCCTCCTTCAAGTAAAGAAGGTAAAAGTAACTTCACCTATTAGCTTGCATAAGTAATAAAGAGGTGGTAACTTGGAGCTACCACATTTTGAAGACTGTGTCACATGTGTTAGCATAAATAAGGGTGTTATAGCCCTGGCGATTACTGGATCAATTCATTTGTGCAACAACTTATGGCGCCTTTGGTTCTTAGGTATTTGTTCTGTCCCTGGGAACAGTTTAGCACATCCCTCCTCGCTAAGACGGACATAAACAACGACAGCCTCCAGATTTCTGGGGCGTCTTTGCACGCGTTTAGCGGGGAAAGCCTGTTTATCAGAGTCTTGACTTTGTATCAACCCATTTTGAACGAGATACGGCGGGATTTCTCGGGCTGCAGCATCCCCCTCCGCAGTGAGGACAAGGGGGAGCTGCAGCGGCTCCCGCGCCTGCTCTCACTCAAGAGGGGGTCATGGCGTGCGGCTTTTTAGTCTCCCCTCACACAAAAGGGACGAATTTGCCCAACGTTCTCAAAGTTTTTCAGCCCTGTGCTTTTCCTAAGTCGCTTTCAAGAGAGCCCGAGCACCGTGACGGTCAGCCCCGAAGAATTTCACAGAACTGACTCGATTCGATTGAGGGACAGCGAGTGGGTGCCCAGAGGCGGGCGAAGCGCACGCCTCGGAGGGGAGAGCTGACGGCAGCTCGCGTCCCGGCGGCTCCAGCCCAGACCCACTCCCAGAGCTCCAGGCACCCACACGGGCCGGTCTCAAGCCGAGCAGAGTCCTCGACAGACTGGCGGTGAGACAGGCAGCAATCCCTTCCCAGGCAGTCACTGCTGCTCCTGCTCGCGGGAGCTCACAGCCCTGGCGGCTTGCCGCAATAAGGAGCTGAGCTTCGTCAGACAGCGGGCTGACGGGGAAGCCTCCACGCAGGTGGAGCCGGGATTCGACTCCTACGATATGAGGAGACGATGGACCTGCTCCTGCCACCCCAGGAGGGAAGTGTTAGTAGCATCCGGATTTTGATACTTTTGGCCTCGGCGATTCTTGGCGGCACCGGCGTTACCCGACCGCCCGCGGGAACCGGACCAGGGCAGGGCGACAGGTGCCGCGGAACGTGGAGCGGCCAGAGGCGATACACAGAGCTGGAGACGACTCCTGTCCTTTCGGTGCCCGCGGTGACCCTCCGCCCCGTGTGCATTTGGCGTCACCTCTCAGGCAGGAGGAGAGAGTCGGGCGTGGCCCAACGGTGCGGGCCGGGGCGCGGACAGCTAAAGCCCACTGAGCGCCGCTTGTCCCCTCCGTCGTTTCCCTTGAACAAGCCGAGGCTTCCGCACCCTTCCCCTCGCACGGCGCCACAACGCAGGGCCACGGCAAAGGGTCCAGCCCCTGCAGATAGGTAACTACCCGCGCCTGTGTGGGGCCGAAGGGCTGAACGCGGGCACCGAGGCAGCCTCCCCCGGCACTCCGCAGATCACGAGTATCGAGCGCCATCAGGCCGGTGGCCCAACCCTGTCAAGTGCCCGGACCACGGGGCCTTCACACTCTCCCCATGTACTATCATCTCCCTCGTGTGGACTCTTCCCGGCCTCCACAAACGTTGCCGCCGCTATCACAGCGTGTCGATTTCCCTGCAAAGGCCGATCCTTGTAAGTGTATGGGAGAGTGCGAGCAGCATTGCTAACTCCGTCAATTGCCCTCAGCCTCCTCAGCCTGCCTCTGGCAGGCTATGTCAGCATCTGTATACCAAAAAGTGGAAGCGGTTTTCCCAGGTTTTCATCGCCAGGTGCTTTTCTCCGATCTGCAGGATATGCGGCTGTATCAGCTAGAGAACGCGGTGAGGGGTGCAGGGGCATTGCACAGCCAGTCTATCGCCAAGCAAGATGGAGGCATGGATGTCTCTGCTACACGACGCGCCCGGGCCCACCGTTTGTCGCCCGTTTGTCCTCTCCCTGCCCACGGCCAAGGTCGCCGGGCCCTGGCCCGTGCCTGTGTCGGGGACCTGTCAGCAGCCATGGGACCGGGGCGGTCCGGCCCTCCACCTTCCTAGTACCGGGTGCGCTGCGGGGCTCTGCGCCGGAGGAACCGGAGCCCTCCGGCTTGCAAGCTTCCCAAGACCCGCCTGGGAAGGCGAGAGCCCTGGGAGCACCTCCCGGCGCATTTGCCTGTGTGGCGCCCACAGACAAACAAATATTTGCGGACTACTTTGGAGCGCACGAAGCAAACCAGACGGGCCCCGAAGGCCGGTAAAAGCCCGGCTTGCTGCGCGCCGGCCCCGCGGGGCGCGGGTGCCCCGGCCGAGCTCGCAGCGGCACAGAGGCCGCCGCCCCCCGCCTTCTCCGGCGCTCAGCCCCGCTAAGGCGGTGAGAAGCCGAGCGGCGGGCGGGACATGGGGTTCTTGTCCTCACTGACGAGGACGAGAACCAAATGAATCACTTTCTCATTTTTCACCTTGATTATATGGTCCTGCTTTTATAGGCTTGCCCGGCAGCTTATGCACACACATTTACACATTAGAAAGCTTCGACAGTAAAATCCCAACGAGTTCTCAGCGCCTGTCCACTCCCACAAAGCAAACAGGGGAGTGCAGCGCTGGGCCGGGCCACCCCGACCCCGCGGGCTGCACCCTTGATGCCTTAAATTTTACCTTTCATATCTTCCAGATTTTTTACTGCATTAGTATATAACTCTGAACTTCGTACAGAGTGTTAGCAAGTTCTCTTCACAGTGTAGTTAGGCAAAACAATCCTTTCCCAGCCTGAGAACCAAGGACACCGTTACAGCTTCAGGCCCAAAAAGTACAAACAGCAGCGAAGTGAGGAGAGCAGACTGGGAGGATGGGACTTCATAACCTGAAGTTATAACTGGAAAATTAACCCCAATACATGAATGGACTAAAACTTATAAAAGTGTGAAAACATGTGATCTGTCATCCATCTTGGTGTAGCCTCGGCCAGGCTCTTTTACTGCCCAAGGTGTACTCTTTGAAGGCCTTTTAATAAAAACCTACTTTATTCCTTTAATACTGTCTAGCCTCTGTCCTAAGTAGCCTCTCAGGGCGTTACCTGAGCCCTGCCACCTCCCCTCTGCTGCCCAACAGCCCTCACATCACTGTGGCTGTGGGTGGCTTTCAGCTTGGAGAGAGAGAGAGGAGAGGGAGTCTGAAGTCTATTTATATTAATATATTTTGGATTAAGTCAATGTACAATGACTGCACGCTGTAGCAGACCCTTCCTCTTAATTTTTCCCTCATTTCTGCCAAGACAATTCACTCACTGCAGCTAAAACAAGCTTCCTGAAGCCTTCACAAAAATTAGAAACAACAGCTAACAAAGAATCAAAATAGGAAGTAGGCTTCATGGGAAATCAGGCATGTAAAGTAACCGTGCAACTGCCAGGCTGGATTTCTCTTTAATATATTCATAACTGATGAATAACGCACAATTCATTTCCACAAGTTCTTAAAGATTTAGTCCAGGCTGCAGCTGGCCATCTGAGTGGGCAAGATAAAGCCATCAAGTGGCAGTGAGGTGACTTTTCTCTTGCAGATGGCAGTGGGAGCCCCTGGTAGCTTGCAATTCAGTCTCTCTCCTCCAGTTCTGTATAATCAAGGATTTCCTAGGAACATGGTAAAGGGTCTGAGGAGATCTGTGGTATGTGCCCTCTCACAGGGAATAAGACTCTTACAATTTTTACTCTCCAAGCACAAAACGGGTAGAATATACAATAGAAACCTTTTGGTGATTCCCATTGCAACAAAGAAAAGCTATGTTAGTGCCCACAAATTAACAGGTTTCCTTCTGAGATAATTTCCACTAATGCCTGCAAATAGCATCAGTGACTTTTTCTGCCCCCTCAGTTTCCTGTAAATCAAATCACACACAGTCATGATACATTCACATCTCCCCCTAAAAACTTGTGGGTGATGGCTGAAACAAGCAATTGTTTAAAATTTATGAGAAAGACCTGAAGTACACAGGTGAAAGGGATCAGTAAAAGTTCCTGCCAGCAATGAACAATAAGAAGAAGGGTAGGAGGGAAGTCCTGTCATTTCTCCCCCAGTGACCTGCCATAAGAAAAGTTGCAAGATGAACTGTCTCATTAGACAAGAATCAACTGAGAAGGAAAGCAGATATAAATGGGCCACCTGCAGCAAAAAACTTGTCGTGACTCATAGTCCAAGACCAGACAAAAGCCATGAGAAACCATGTGTTACTATTCCTGGTGTTCATGAAGTTCAGTGTTCAAGATGCCCAAGGCGATCATTAGTGATTGTAAGAGGTATCAGGGGATACTTGAGATACCGAGATTTATTAGGATACCTATATTTATTATTTCTTTGTCCTAGATTGGATACTCTAACTGTATACAGAATCCTAGCTCAACTGTTGAAATATGGCCTCCATAATTAAACACCCAACAAAATTTTAGTTACAGAAAGAGGTGAGATTTTTTTGTGGTATATGGTTTTTACTTTCTTGCCTTGAGCAACAGCTAATACAGACAATATTAGGCAGTTTTCTCCCTTTTCTTTCAGTAGTTCCTATTCAGCACAAGTTAAAATGACCACAGTAAATAATTTGTCTCTGGGTCAAGGTCATGATCCTGTGTCAGACTGAACACAGCACTGCCTTTGAAGCCAACAGGAGTCTTACACAGGCACAGTTAAGGGATCATGCTACTAGTTTGTAATGCAAGCTGGAATGTCTTAGAATGAGAAATCATTCTAACATCTGAACTTATTGTCCTGCTACATACAGGCTATTAGTAAATGGGGAAAAAAAAAAAAAAAAAAAAAAAAAAAAAAAAAAAAAAAAGGTACCATGCCTGCTGTTCTCTCTATATTCTCATGAGAATTCTCTGCTCTAGAAAAAGTGCCTAAAAGTTCTTGGGTAATGGCTACTTTTATGCAGTTTCTATTGTGCTAGAAATGTAAAGTTGTTCATAGATGCATTTGGTGTTCCTTACCGCTTCGTAAAATGTTTTTGTTTGGTTGTTGGTTTTTTTAGAAACAATTAAAAATAGCTTGTCCTCTAAAAAGATGCATTTTCAAAAGGCCTAGAATGAGCACAAGCAGGGGAAACAGCCTTTGAAAGAAAAATTACTTTGGACAAGTTTCAAATTTCAAACATAGCCTTTGTTTACATTTCACTGACAAAATGCCTCTCAAATATTCTTTGAAAGGTGATTACATTAGGCAGGGGCTATTTTAGCAATTTCACATCTCATAGCACTTTTGTATACAGGGATCTGTCCACCCACTTCCCTTGCTGCAGACACAGCTCCTTGAGCCTTTACTCAGCTATATTTCATCACTTCTAAAGCCATGAAGACTTTCTTTTCTTCCAAATTGAAGCCCACCTTTTCTGTACCAAGTTTTCTCTAGGACTTCTGGTGGGCTGCAGAATCACTTTGGCCAGTTGGTGATATTCTGTTTGAAGGTTTGTTGCAATACTTTGCTTAGAGTTGGGCAGAAAATGCTTTCCTGGTTTAACAAAGTTTTAGGATAACAAAACCCAACTTCTATTTCAAATCTCAACAGAAAGTTGAGATTTTGAGTAATTCATAATTTTAAGGGAAAAAGTAATTTTCACTGCCAGTCCTTTCCAAATTACATATCCTTCCTTCTCGCTTCTATTTTTCCTGTAATTTAGGAAAAGAGAAAAAAGCCCCTTCTGCAAAGGCACCGCACAGCCATGATAAAGCAGCACATCTAGTTATTGCTACCATCAGCTCAGGTGAAATTTTCAATACCCATTTGAGTTCCAGGGTGACAGGAAAGCTCTTAGTGTTTTTACTTTCTGCATAGTCTCGATACCATTGTATTTCAATTTTCTGGCTACACTTGTCCATCTCCACTGCAATAAAAACTAAATCTGTTGACATGTTTGACACTTTTAAATACTCTTTAAATACTTTTAAAACATCTTTATCAAGACAAATTCTGTACCAGCTTGGTACATCCATCAATGTGGGAAATAACTTGCATTTTTAGGAATGTTCCCAGGCCCCAGAACACAATGGTCTGTGCCACCAGACATTGAAACTGTTTCTTGGCATGATTTTGGAGTAAGCCAACAAGCACTGTCTGAAACAGCTTTTGGGCATATCTCCAGACTAGTGTGAGGCCAGACTTTAATGTTAATAGACAGTTCACCTGAGCCTATTTTGTTTTGGTGGGCAAGACAGTAAAGCAGTGTCAGAGGAGGCTCTTGTGGGCAAGTTACAGAACCTCAGTGGCAGAACCATTCTGACACACCAGCAGATGGTGCTTCTGCCAATCCTGCATGAGAAAGGTGGAGTAGCACGAGGCAAACATCAGTGCTGGTTTTTGAACTCCAGGCTCCTGCACAGTGTGTAAAAAAAATGCACACTACCATGCATATAAACTGCTGAAGATGAACAAAAAGGGCTACCCAGTATTGCTGTGATGTGTTTCTCTATGGCTCTACCGAAGCAGATGAAACCAGAATTTTGCTCTTTGTTGTGCTATCAGTATTTAATTCTTCATGTCATTACAACATCTTTTCTTTCTCAGGTAGAGCAGTTATGTATGCTTAGAGAAAACAGACTACACACCTACTTCAGTAGTTTTGTGAACACAGGTAAAACCCCAAAACTTCTATTTTCCACCCGACATAGACAAGACAAAGGCTTCATTGGTCTTCACTACTCTGTCAATGCTCTCACCACTCAGAAATTACTGGCAACCACTTGCATAATCAGACCTTTTTCATAAACTGATCCATTCATAGTTTTGCTCTAGTTCTTTTTCTACAGACAGATTTCTTGAGTGGTGTTTTAGAAGTGTATTATTGATCCAGGAGAACAAGACTGACTAATAGTGTACCAGACATATGCTCTTAAGACACAAAAGCACTACTGAGAACCTCTCAAATCACCTCTTGTTTTTTACATCTGTAAAAGGAAACAAACCTGACCCCCTTAGCAGAGAGAATCTGTTTGCTGGAAACTGTAAAGTCTTAACACTGAACTGGCTATGGCAGCTCTTACCCATTCTCTGCCTAAGGAGGAGCAAAGTGCTTGCAGAATGGTCACATTTCTGTTCTGCATAAAGGCAGACTTGAGAAAGACACCAAGGACTCTGCCATGTGACTTCCCAGCTTCCTGCCCTCACATGCACCTCACAGGGTCATTTAGTGTGAGAAGGAAAAGAGGCAAAGAGCTGAGCAATTGCCCAAGGCTATGCAGTGGGTCACTGGAAGGTTCCCCAGTCATTCCTAATTCCCTATTCTGTGCGTTCTTCCAGACCAGTCTACCTCCCAGCCTAGGAGAACGTTTCAAAAATGCAGGGCAGAATACCGATTCTCAGAACATTTTAAATGATCTGGAAACTTTCTGTATTAGGATAATTTTCAACTGTTAGTTGGGACACAAATATTAGGATTATTATAAAAAGAGAATGATAAAATGTGCAACATACAGAAACTCCCTAGGAAAAATACTGTGTGCATCTTATCTCTCCTTTCATACATTTCAAATATTTTAAAACTTCATTTGGCCCATCACCTGGTTTGAATCAGAGATCAAGCCAACATGAGAAAGAAGCTCCAAAAACAGGGCTGAATCTTGCATGTATCAATGCCCAAAGTCCCATTCCTACAGTTGCATTAGGAGTAGGTTCTGCACTGTTACACAAGTAACTAAGCTAAACTTCGCCTTTCAATGATTTAAGGACCAATTTACTGAAGGTTCATTGACAATAAATATAGTCATATTTCCTTTCCTACATTGACAATTGTTGCTGTAGAGAGCATTCAGACTTTGAATAAGCATTCAGATGATTCCCTTCTCATCTATTCTGTTTCCAAAATCTGGAATTTTTGCAGCCTGATAGAAACGAAAACAAACTTGTTGATAAAGTCAACTAGAATTTAGAATAAAGAACACTATGAAAAAAGTTTTGCCCGAGCTTTCTGCCTTCTGTTGTATTTTGGGTCACACCATCAGGCCTCCTTAACTCAAATAAGTCATTTCTGTCTAACAGAAAAGTAGTTTTTCTGTTATTAAATCAAAGGAATTAATGAGCTGTAGGTATCACCATCTGCACCCCCTTCTACACTGGGAATAGCAGTAGCCAGTATCAAAGAGAAGAGGTTTTCAGTAAAATTTGCAGGCACACTGACTGATGTGTCCATCCTTCCTTACCTCAGGTCATAAACTACAAAGACACCAAACAAGGATTATCACTGCAAAAGAAAGTAAGTGAGAAAGGAAGAAAGGAAGAAAGAAAGATCAGGTAACCCTGACAAAGATACAAAGTATCAGGGGGAGGGTATCTTCCACACCACAGAGAAACTTCCGTCTGTTTACCAGTCTCTACTGCAATATGAATGATGTTCAGCTATGAATGAACTCAGAGAGCCTGGAAGAACACAGCCTGGGATCCGAGACTTCAAAGGGGTGGCTCTTGGGCAGATATATGCAGAGTTTTATTCCCCTGGACTATTCAGTAGGGTAATAAGTGAAGCCACTGAGCCACCATTCAGAGAGCACTGTCTCACCATGGTACCTGCCTAGATGATATGATCAATTTTCTTTTTTGTCCCACAGGCCAAGCTGCAAATCTTGGATAAACTCCCTGGCATTTACAAGTTTCCAGCACGTGTTCACCTTGACTTTAGATGGATACTATTGTTTCTCTGAATTATTCTCTTGCAGATCCTGCTGCCTCAGGGGTTTGAGATATTCCATTTAAACAGGTGGTTATAATTAATTATTCAAAATTATTTTTAGGAATTTGGATTCTTTTTCCTGACAGTGCATTAGTTATAAGCATTGTAAAAAAAAAAAAAAAAAAAAAAAAAAAAAAAAAAAAAAAAAAAAGGCAATTGCATGCTGTTTAGGGTATTTGTGATTAAAAAAACATGCTGTAGCTCATTGTAATGTTTCTGTAGGCTGGCATTCTTTGTGAGAAATTTATTTCTTGTAGCTGCTTTGGGTTTATGTCAGTTGTATATTTTAAGAACAACATCCGCTAAAGCAGTTTAACGTGAAAAAATGGAAATACACTTACTTCAAGAAAGTATACTCTCATCTTCTTTCCATTCTCAGTAGGTCTTTAACAAATACTTGGTTGCTAGTGAAAAAGGTCAAAAAGATTATTAAAAAATAATTAGGAAGTCAACAGATGAGGGTGGTGCAAAGTATTGTTCTTACAAGCAATAGTATGAAGAAACAGAAAGAATAACAGAAGCTAAAACACACCTAGAGAAACCATTATTCAGAATATATAATACACTGCAATTCTTAAGCTTGTAAAGAAGTGGACTGAATCAGCCTTCAGTTAAAAAATAATCTTGAAAAAGGGAAGATAGTAACTTCCATTGTGCGTGTCAGGAGCCATCAAGTTCCCATACAGCTCCTACTGTAGGTAGGAACAATAGGGAAGGTAAAGAGATCTTTGCACTACTGGCCTTTTCCACATATTCCCCCAGCCAGATCATGATTTGTAGACAAATACCATTCTAGAAACAACTGTTTCTTCACAATATATTCCAGGCATCACTTTTCATTCTGATGTGATTTCTTCAGTTAAAATGTAACCAAATTAGAATTATTTAGAAGTGAGGCAAACAGCTACAAACAAACAGACAAACAAGAAAAAACCCACCTAACAAACCAAGCCAAAAAATCCCACAAAAATATTTACTCTTTCATCTCATTTGTAATACATTAGGCTAACATCCTCCAAAAGTTTTGCTCTATTTCTTTAACCACCACAAAATCTTTTAATCTGACCTTAAGCACTTCTTTTTGTGGATGGAATGTTTGTTTCCTGATTCACAAAATTTATTATTCTCAAGAAGCAATCTGAACTAGCAAGGGCTGAGCTTAAGTAAAGCCCCTGACCTATGCTATGGTTCTGTGTTTTTATGGGCAGGGCATGTAACAGGAAGCCCTAGGCGAAGCTGACCATGGCCCCTAGACCCTTCTGGTACTCAGAGCCCTGACAATTATTGATCTAGCACTAAAATGTGGAAACAAACTGAAAAGCAAAGTTGAGAAAGAAATTTTGGTGTTCTGGAAGCAATGCGTACTTTTGCGTTCATCGAGTGCTTAGACCAGGTGAGATGTGGAGTACATGTGCACGTGCATGTTGTGCTTGGGTTGAAAGGCACCGTACAATTCATCTTCAGCCTCAGTGTTAATAAATCTACCTGAAGGATTTTCTTTGGTAATGTGAGCACTGGAACTTCATCCCAACACATAACAATTGTAAATACTATAGAGGCCTAGACAGACTTTGGTCAGTGGTGCATGATCCACACTATAATACTGAAAATCTGAGATGAAATCCTGTGTCCCTCATGCAAGATTTGCCACTGCTTTCCGTGGAGCCAAGATCTTGCCTCAGGCAAAAGCAAAACTGCAGAGGTTACAATATCTGCTCTTCCACTCCAACTCCCAGAAACAAGACCTGCATGGCAGATGTATTATTATTTATTAATATGCAAACTTGCACAAACCTTATAATCTCAAATGATAACTGAGTGCTTTCCTGGTTGATAAATCACATTTGAAGAGCTTTTCAAATTAAGCTTAAACTATTTTTCTTTCTGGAATAAAATGGAATGTCAAAGTATCAACTCTAAATAGCAAGAACTGTTCTTTTCAGATATACTGATATATGCGAAACCACACAGCTTCAGTTGACAAAATCTAGTCATTGTCACAAAGGAAACCTTACCTAGAGTTGTTTAGTGAGTTTGTACTTTCCACCTCAGAGGATGTCTGTATTGATTTATTCATATGGGAAAACAAGATTTCCGAAAAGAATTATCTAAAAGAGAATATTAGGAATTTGTTGTGGCACAGGAGACAGGGATACATAACATAAGAACTGTGGGATAATTATAAAAAAAATAAAATACGTCAGTAGAAACAGATTTATTTTACTGCTGAAATTGCATGTAAAAGATACTTTTACCTTTTGCTTTTCCTTTTTGAAAGATGGAAAATCTACTTGTACATTGTCTTGGCTAGGACCTGACAGCTTTACCAAGGGAATGATGAGGCTTTTGTCCTTGGTGAGCACTGGCCGGCCTGGGACATTCCTGTGTCATGAAATGCAGCCAGGACAGCCTTGTCCTGCTCTCCCCACCCTCATTTGAACTGATTTGTTTTCATCCCAGAACTGCTGGTCAATTGTTAATTGTAAGGCCATGATGAAGCCTGACAGTTGTCTCTCATGGACTTACATTTTGCAGAAAATGAAAGCTAGATCTTACAAATGCTCTGGGAAACCAATATTCCTCTGTTGCAAACAGGAACTGGGGTAGCTGAGTCAACTAACACTTCCAAGGAGCAGATGAATGCCCTTATCTCATGGCCACACATTCCCTTCAGTTCAGAGATGTAAATGCCACTGACAGCAATGTCCTCCGGAGGACCAGTACAGCAGAATTAGGAGGTCGTTGAAACAGATGACTTTTCCCACCATTTTTCACAGTTTTTTATTTTTTAACCTGGCATCTGTTCTCCCATGTGTACATACATATAAAGGCCGCTAACTCTAGCTGTTTCTTTAGGCACATTTCTGTGATGGGGATGGAAAAGACCTTTTCATTGGAGAAAAAGGACATCAAGATTTGAAGCACCAAACCTTCTCTTGCTTTCAAATGCCTTGAACTGCTGCAGTTATGTGACACAGCCAGAAAACTGGCTTAGCTGGCTCATCACATTCCTTCACAGGTGGGAAGGTAATGGCTTAAAAGAGAGAATAAAATTCACAACTTGCAAAGCACCTCTGGGTCTTCAATATACCGTGTACATCATTTGTACACATGTTTGTGAGACGGGGGAGGCAGGCCTGGGAGAGATATAGAACAAGTAGGAATATAATTAAACCTAAAATCTAATAAGGTGAAAGATCTATAGGAAGCTAATATTACTTTGTAGTTTCTCAAGTTATTTTTAAGGACTCTGAGAATTTGATTGTGGCATTCACAGTTGTGATACTAATCAGTGGGCTCAGCTACAACATAAATCTGGCCTCAGGTTTATATTGATTGAACATCTATTCAATCAATAAAAAAACATAACCCATTCCTTTATTTCATCTAGTCTCAGAGTCTGCTGTCCCACACATTATATCTGAATAAAGTGCACTTAATGCTGTTTGCAGCAGGAATGACTCACTACACAAAGAATAGTGTGGTTCTACCACCTTTTCCACACCCTGAACTGTGCCATTGGTGTTGCTGTGCTAACCAGCAGGGACAGATGCTGAATGAGAAATTCTTCTGATAAGAGCTTGTGACAAGCATTTTCCTCCTCGTCAAAACTTGCAACAAAACTTGCAACAAATACCAGTAGGGAGTATTTGCATAACAGCAAGCACTCAACATCTGTGGCTTTTGGGCCTCGGGACCAGGATTTACGACCTGGGCTGCTTTTGGATTGCATGACAAGGCTCTGAGTTTGGATTCAGTCCCAGCAGGCTAATCAGATATGCATGATAATCCAAACAGATATTAAAAAAGCTTTTATTGAATTAGGCAGAGTATTAATTTTTCTAACCTTCAGTCCAAGTCACTTTAAGTGTCCAAAGAGCTTATTCTCTTACAAAACTAACACACAAAAAAAGCAGAGGGTGCTTTTACGAACTGTACTTGGTCTGAACAAAATGAAGAAAGATACAAAATGAGTGAAGATATAAAAGAGAGAAAAACAGAATAAAGGCTGCTATTCCTCCTTCTCTTTTGTGAATATAGCTTTTAGTCTATTATTCATATCAGTTCTGTGCACCTAATGAAATTAAATGAAATTAAAGTTGGTAAAATACAGTGAATGAAGAAGACAACAGCTTCACTTTTCTGTGAAAGTGCACACATGTACATGCAAGAGTGTACATTCCCACACACAGAAACCCTCACAGAGAAGAGGAAGAAGGGCTGTGAGCTACTGGGCAGGGTTCACCCTTGTTCTGACTCTTACTAAAATTCAAGTATTTATTCAAAGCCTGATTCTTTGAGACACCCTTCTTTAATCCTGCAATAGAAATCACAAGCATGAAGTTCTGAAGGAGCCAAAGAAAGGTAGGGAGTAAGGGCAGGCTTTAATGGAAAGATGAGGTTCAAGCAAAAGGCAGGTATGCCCTTTATTTTTTCATTTCTGGGAGTTTGGCCTTATAGCAAACATTTTAAGGGGCTACTACTAAAAGCAAGAGAAAAGTACCTTCAATTCTGGAAAACATAATAGGGCAAACAACCCAAGACAATCTGGATTTCAGAATTAAGATGCATAGGGTATCTCCCTATAGAAACAAACAATGGATAAATATAATTGATAAATATTTTTATGGAAGCACTAACTATATGGCACTGATGAAACCCTCCATTTTATATCCCAATAACAAGGATTTATTCCAGAGGAAGGTATTCTAGAGACTGCTGTTGAGTCTGCCCTGGAATGCCTGTGTGTAGCAAAGCAAATGATTGCCCTGAGGGGATTTTCCCACTGCTCATAAAAAATGTCACAGCCTAGTCTTGTCCCATCTGTACTGTGCTTTCTCAGGGCAACATCAGTGCAACCCTTTTGGAGAAGCTTGTGCTGTAAATAGTGATGTTTAAACGTTACAGAGAACAGTGGCAATTTTTTTCCCACTTAAAATGTTAAGAAATGAATATATTAAAAGCAGAACACAATGTGGTGTTTTACCAATAAAACACAGAAGGGCCAGATCAGCAAAGATTCAGAGCCTGTCTTCATTTGAAGGGAAAGGTTCAGGAAAACAGGGAATGGACAGTATAAATGATGAGTGTACTCACACAAACCACACAGTTTCTACTGGAACTGCAACCAATAACTCTGCCCTGCCTGGCCCACCTTGTTTCCTTAATGGATGTAGTGAGATCTGAGGTTCGGCACAGAAAATCCTTTCAGCAAGAGAGGCCTAGGACATGGTAGGGTCCAGGCACACCCATATGTGTTCCCCATGATCCCTCTGTCACAAAACCCACTGGATCTAAAGTGTAAGACCAAAATAAGTTTGGGCCTGTGATGTCTCTTCACTTCCAGCAAACGCTGGAGTGCAGCTTAAGCCTTCCTCTTAGAACAGACTGTAGGATATGGATGCAAATTTAGTATGTCTGAAAAGGAGAATAAACTCAAAGTTGTACTCCCAGGATGACATGAGAGGCCAAGATCCTCATCAGGCCTCCCTCTTGGACCAAAACACTTGGAATGGGGTATGAGAAATCTTGTCCTGACAAAACCTGCCAGGTCTATCTATTGGCTAAAGCATTACTCCTACATATCATCTGCAAGGCAGCATGGTTCCCTCCACCACAGAGTGTCCCAGCCCTGCACTGAGCATACAGAGAAATTCCATGCCCATGCAACTTTCTAATTTGTAGTGGCACTTAACACAACAAGCCAAACTTGCCCCCAGCTATTAAAGGAACAGCCTACGAGAGCAAACCCACTATTCTAATATTTACAATTGACTGCTTGCTACAATTGCATAGTGGCTGCCAGAAGGCTTTGCGAGGTGGCAAGAGCAAGGCAATAGTCATAGGTCAAAATATCTGAGGGGACATAATGAGGGATTATTTGTTTTATACCCCTTAAAATTTTTCACTCCCTCCTTCCCATACAACATAATGCTGTTCATGAATCTCCCTACAGTCATCTTCTCAGAGGTGTCCACTGCATTTCTACAAACATTTCTTCATAGTGTGTCCATGTAGATACAGAATTGTTTAAGTGGAATGTGACATACAAAATGGACTTTTGCTTTTGGCAAAGTAGAGGTAAGCACATATCTTTTGCCCCAATTCACTCAACAGACCTCTTTTTAGCAGGCAAATCAATCTGGACTTGCCTGACTTGAGAGTGTGCAGGTGTGAATATCCAAGGTAAAACTTTTGGATTTACCAATCTAAACCTCAAGGAATACAGAGGCTAATATACACACTCTCTGATTCTTGAGGCCATTTTTGCCTAGTCTGAAATCCCTGTTTGTCTCTCACTGTCTGCATAAGAGGATGGAAATCCTTGTAGAAATAGAAAATGGGCAGAACTGGAAACAATGGATGCTGACAAGCACACTATCATTATAGGTATTTATGTGCTGAGCAGCAAATTGATAGTACCTTCATTTGTAACTTCTGCTCATCTGTTCACTATTATTAAATGAGCTCAGAAACCAGAGGAGATTTGAGAGCGACAGAGTGTAATTACACACTTTAGAAGAAGATATTTTTCATTGTGGTTTTAGAACATAACAACCTATTAAAAAAAAAATAACAGCAGAAAGAATGTGGGTATTTCAATTCAGTTACATTGCTGTCCTCAGAGAGCAGACTCATTAAAAAAATCTGCTTTTCACTTTGGTTCTAACTAAATGTACAAACAATGCAAAGGCTACTAAAAGCTTTTCCCTTGAAATACCCAATTCTGCTAACCGTAGAATTTTGAAAATCCTGTATTTAAATAGTGATTTTGTTGTTGATGATGAACAGTCTTACTATTTTTAATGTTTTTGAGTGATTTATCTGCCTACTTTCATAACATCCATCTGTCCAGGAGTCTGTATAGTAGTTGTGTAGTGGTAGTAGCAGCAGCTGTAAAGTAGCTGTGTTTTATTTGTTCTACTTGATCTAGCATCAAAAAGCTAAATATTTAATAACATTGAAGTCAGCAATGACAAATAGGTATATTGAGATCAGCAACAATGGATGAGAAGAGATGTGAGCGAAAATTAGCAAATCCTATCCATATGACTATGTAAACTTGCTAGCTTCAGCTTAAAGAGGTTAGTGTCAGAAATTACTTTTTAGGAAAAATGTAGTATATTGTTATTCTTGGCCCTGTGCAGTGAGGTCCTCCAATGGCAACTCACCTTCAGTTTTGAAGGTTCCATGTCACGTACTGAGCCAGGTTTTACTCTTCACAGCGATCTTATGGCTCCATGCTGCCACAGAGAGCCAGAGTCATCTGGCTATTGCTTTTGCATACAGAGATCATTCAGCTGTTTCTCCACACACCATGCCTGCAGCCTATCCAAAAGTGACAGGAATATATGTGTTATTGTGCCTGAAAAAAAGCACAGGAGTCTCTGGCCAAGGGAAATTTCACTTTGTGTATTTTCCATCCTTATCAAAAGTTTATTGTGTTTGTCTCAGCATAGGATGTGTCTACAAAAGCAATGTACTACAGAACTACTTAAAAAATACGAATATTTGCGTCACACCTTGGAAAAAGAAAGCAGCCTCGAGAAGCCTAGGCTTCCTAAACTGATTCAGCCAGCACATGAGCATCCTGAAATGACTGTCATTTAACAGCCCTCCAGGTACCACAGACAGTCTCTTCTCTGCAACCTTCAGTGCCTCCATTTTATATCAGGCAGCATTGTGTTGCTAAGGCTCTGCCATAAGCAGAAGTCTTGACATGGTACCACAAGAAGATGGTATCTGTTTTGTCTGGCAAAGATATTTAGCACCTGTCATTTGAATACTTCCTCAATTTGTGCTGGGTCCAATGAGCTAATGCAATGGTTTGAATTCAAGGAATAATCAGAACCACATTTCAAGTAATAATTTTTTAAGCTACAAAATCTTTTTCCCCATTTCTGAAGAATACATGAAAATTTAAATATTTCCAAAGGGAAGAAACTTCTGGGAGGACTTGTGATCAGTGTGTATGATACTTGTACACAAGTATGGTCCCATTTCAGAGTGAGGCCAAAAGCACTACGTTTTTGGTCTTTTCCTGGTTATTGCTAATCCACTGCAAATGGAATAGTTCATCATTTCCCATCTCCTCATCTTTAGAACTCTCCAACCCAATCTGATACTGGTGGCAAACTAACTTAATAAGATGGTGTATATGTACTTCTGGATCAAAATAAAGTAAAACATTAAAAGCATTTATTGTGTTGAAATTTTCTATGCCAATTTTCTGCTACGAAGCAGAGATTCAAAAGGTCAGGGCTCTTACAGTACAGAGTTAGTGGTACATTAGTTACAGTAATTCAGCCTGAAAATTCCAGGAGAAACAAACACAATGGAATGCCCTGAATTACAGGAGGCAACCACAGCTTTAATCAGCTCTTGGGAAAAGAGAAACATGCATTTGGTTATTGACAGTTGATAAACTCTATTATGAGGTTTGAAGAAACAAGGAGTTCTAGGAATTTTTTTCTTTAAGTAAATAAGCTTTTGTTTTCTTGCTTTCCCCCACCTGGCCCTGATTACAGAGAATTTTTTTCCTCTTTACTATAGTGATACACTTTTTTAACTGTTACGATTGTTCCTGGCATTCAGGATTTTCAGACCCTCACTGGACTGTAAAGACTGGGATGAGTATGTCTCTAAGTGATGTCTTGAAATAAAGTCCAGGAAGCAGAGAAGATCTTGAGATGATTGATTCTGTACAATGGAACTGTACTGATTACATAAAGGTCTTAAAATGCACGGTCTGACTAAAGCCTTTAAAAGACTATTCAATCAAGTCTTCTAAGTCAGCTTATATGTGTTTTTTTCAGGAAACACCCATTTCCACAGTTCCATCACTGAGGAAATTATCACTGATTTTTTCTCTTTGTAAAATGCTCTACTTCAAAATACAAGTCATTATTAAAAAATGAAGAGAGAGGAGGAAAGGGCATACACTGTCATGGCTTTCTCCACACCATTATTATCATCAACATATTAAGCCAATGTGAAATAATCACCAAAACCAGAAGCAGTGACTTAATATAGTATTTGAGTTTGCATAGAGACTGAAACACAAGCTTGGAGAGGTACAAATGCCCCATTCGTTTCAAGTGTTTGATTACTCCACAACTTTGAAGTTAGCATGTTGATGTTACAATAAATTGCTAATTATATCAGAGAATTTCAGAAGGTCAAACAACCTCCTATGACTGTCCAGAGTGAAATATGAGACGTCTAAAGCAAGCAAGCCCAACATTATTTATAGTTGGGGGGGTGGGGGTGTAAAAATTTCACTATTTTCAAGCCTATAGACTGATATTTCTTCCTTTTGCAATTGACTAGTATTTTCAGATGTTTCATCAACATTTTCTGCCTTGTCCAGAAGCATTAGGAACTCATACAAATACCAGAAAAGTGTGTGAATGCCAGAGAATGAAATAAAGATGAAATTCCTGAATCAAGGAACATCACAAAGCCATGAAAGGAGGAAGCCAAGGCAGTTTGACCATCTTATTTTTTACATTATCCTCTGGCAATTAATTCCATAGGACAGGCTTTTTAAATTTTTTGCAATAATGCTTCATTACATTGTCTTGCAAAATACCAGTGTATACCATCTGTCAGGTTTTCTCCTTTTTAGGCAATGCTGCCACAATTTCCTATCAAGTAATTGCCCTCACAAGCAGGTAGTGGAATAACATGGGACAAAGAGTTTTGTTGTGTTCCTTTGAAAGACATTTGAGTCAGAGGTTAAAGAAATCACTGCTCCAGAGGCTCTTAAACATGTCATTGTCATAATATAAAAACTGACTTACTAACTTAGATTATTTGGAGAGTTAAGTGCTTGTGTTATTGCAAATTAAACTAATTAGTATCGTTTCCTGACAGCTGCAGTGAGCGATAGCAATTCCATGATTTTTTCTTCAGCCGCTCATGTGGGATGAAGAGAAGAGTGGAGACAGCTTAGTGATTTAATGGAATGGGATCAGTTTATCATCATAAGGGCACATTGTTCCATTCTTAGCACAACTCTGCTGTTTCCTCTGCTCCCTCTCTGTTCATCAGCTATTATTGCACTATTAACTTATTACATGGAAGCCAGGGGAGACAGATGGAAGTTGCTGGGAACTTCACAAATAACCAGACAAAAAACTACACTGGAATTTGTTTGAAGTATTTCCTGCTTTTGGAACTGTTGTAGATTATATTTGCCATCCTTTTAACCAAGATTGTTGCTGCCAGTAGAAGATACAAGAACCCATTTCAGTACCGTTAACTGGTTTAATTGTTATAAAGGCAGAATTGTGAACTAGTGATGATTGAAGTCTCTAGCTTATATGAATAATTGCATAAAAAGCAAAAGTTACAGTATTTAATTGGCAGGCATTTAGCAAATCACTTGCATTTATCATGTGTGGAAAATGTGTACCAATCATGGTGGTAAAACCATTGTGCTTACCACTGCCCAGAATTTCCATACGATTACGTGAGGAACAATAGCAAACATTCCCAACAAACTCTAATAAAATGTCATACAGAAAACTAAAAGTAATCTGATCAGTAAGGAAACTTCTAAGATTTCTTTAGAAGAGCCAGAATGAAATAAAACTCTTGTCCATCTCCCACTTCACAGAAGCCCACACAAATGGATAAAATTACTCTGAATTCAATTATTCTGGAATTCTAACTTTCTAGAGACCATTGGGTCGTGCTTGAACTTTTCATTAGATCGCTTTGGTCAGATTTATGGTCTACTTATATTACTAAACTGGCTCCAAAGATTTGCTCTATCTTGGAGCCGTTGGGATAGACTGTAGCTTTGTGGTTCACAGACTGGATTAATGTTTTCAGCTACTAATTAATTGCTGATCACCAGCATGGAAATTGAATTATCTATAATCATATTAAAATATGGGGGTTTGTTCCTTTTCTCCATAAACCATTTAGCTTAGAAAGTCTTGATGGAAAGAAATGCATATTTTTGAGACAACACAATACTTAAGTAAAACTCTACAGGGATTAGAGAGATAATTCTTCTTCATCATTGCTGAGCAGAAATTTATGCATAATGTTAGCTATCTACTGTGCTAGTATGGTCACTCTTAGCACAGGGTCTGAGTATCTTCCCCTTTTCATCCATTTACTTTCAGACCACTCCACCAAATAAGGAATTTTTATGGTTTCTGGTGACCCTTTGTCAAGGGAAGTAGTAAAGAACAAGTAAGAATTCCTCAAGGCAGCACTGGAAATACTTGAGGCAAGAGGGAGTTAAAGCTGCTTCCTCCATGCGCCAGATTTGTATCTGTAACCACACCATTTTTCATATCTATAATCAAGATGGCAATAATAAAGTCCATCAAGAGAGAAGTGACTGTGGATCCAGTTTCCAATTCACTGGTTTCAGGGAACTTACACATTCTGAACCAGGAAGAATCTTCCATGACCACTTAGGAAACACTACTTTCCTAGCATCTTAACACTACCAGTCATTATTTTTCCATTAGGATTGATTCCCATCAGTTATTATTTTCTTTATGTTTTACCATTGTAAAGGGCTACAGTAAAGCAGTGCCATTCTAGCTGCTCTGTATCACTGAAAAGGAAGGATACTGTTCATCCTACACTGACCAGGCTTCTTTCTGCCACTGCCCTTGACCACACAGACTTTTCTCTTTCTTGGCCAAGGACCCTTTGGTGAACTCCTTGGTGACCTAATTCACCTTGCTGACTCAGCACAAAACTATTTCCCTATTGTTTTTTCCCTTTCAAAAAACGCATAGCCAACCGTTGTCACACAATCTAACCATTTACTTGAGAGCTATGTTCATTGCCATGACATCTGATGGCTTGCATTCCCACAAATAGTTGAATTCAGCTTTGCAGGAAATGCCCTTTGAAAGACAAGAAGCTTATGCTGTTGCAGCAGATCTTAATAGATGATATCACTAAAATTTTATCAGGCAACAGAAACCTTTTTGTCACCTCAATGATAAGGCTGATAAAAAATATCAGTTATTTTCAAGTGAAGATCTTAATTAGGAGCAAAGAAAATAATAAGCAGCAATAGTGAATTTTTCCAAGATAGTACAGTTTTTTTCTGCATAAATTTCTACAGGGTAGCTTGAAAAATGCCTGTTCCTTTCCTTCATGAATTCAGGGATTGGTTCAATTAAAGCAAGGGAGTTTTTGATAAAACAGCTACATCTACATGGAAGCCTTCAGAATGAATTCAAAAATGAGAAGACCTCAAAATGTTCCTTAGTACTGCCCTGATGTTCTTTCATAATCTCTGTTGCATTATAAAAGCCATTTGGTCACAGGCACAAGAAAGTTTAAAGTGGATAAAAAGGAACTATTGTTACTAGGTGTCGGATTATCTCTTTTTCTGACTTAGAGATGGGGTTCTTGAGACATGTTTTAAATATGTACACTTTTCAGGTACACCAAATAGGAGAGGTTACACACTTTCAAATTTATAATTATTTAACTGTGTGGTCCAGCTATGAACCGTCTAGAAATAATCAGCACATTCTAGACTTAATTATTTTAACTGAATATTTGTGGTCTTTAGACAACTCTTAAGAAAAACAATATTTCTCAAAAAGAGGAGATATAAAACATGCAGTGTTAAAATGAATTGTATATTGTCATCTAGTAAAGCTGTTTCTTTGTGAAGCTCTTGCTCAATTTGTCAGCCAGGACACAAACCAGGAACACATTCAGCCTTGGACCAACCAGACCTTTAATATTAGAGATGGGTGAACTTCTGATTTTGGGAAACTCATGTTTCATTATCACAGTTGACCCAGCTACATGGCAGTGGGATTTCCTTTTCCTGTGGTTTAAAAGATGTGCACTGTGGGTTTTTTTCTCTGTAAAACCACATTTAAATACCTACATCAAAACTTTTCCTCAGTTAGAGACACCATGAAAGCAAAGATGAGAATACCTCACATCCTCTAGAACAATAACCATTAGGCAAAAGGTAGAATCAAAGGTATGTAATAACAAATCAGTTTTACAATCAGCCATGTAGAAGCAAGTCTGGATTCTAACTGAGTTTTCTTCATAGTTTCCAGCAACAGGATTCTACTTTAACTTCCCTGTCATCAAACTTTACCCAAGGTCAAATGACACATCCCTGCAGAAATTAAGGCACTGTCAGTAACAGGGACTTTGCCCCACAAGCTCCTCATGACTGAAACGGTGACAACAGCTGTGAAGTTTGACCAAATGCTCCTGCTGTAGGTAAAGCCTACCCAACTCTGCTTTCTGTTTCTGTCTCCTCTACTAACTTGCTCATGGTTTACTACTTGGGCCAATCAAGATGTTTTTTAGTCAGCAGTAGAACACCTCAGTGTTTCCAGACAGCAGATAGGAAGTCAACATAAAAATAAACCGAGACTTTTGCTAATAGATATTCAATATAATGCTTTTAAAATGTATGTCAGAAGCAAAAGTAGTCTGATATTAATTTAAATTCAATTTTAAAAATACATTTTATGAACTATTGGCTCATATAATTTAGACGTCTTAAATTATTATGTGCTTTAGGAAGTAATATTTCAACATGATACATAATGGAAAAGCACTCACTGAGGGTCTCTACTCTTCTAAACTGACTAGTTGCTTTCATTATCTGATATATCTGAAAGGAGATTAATTGTATTCTGTTTTAGTATCTATCCTCAAAGAGGCAAACCATCATCATTGGAGAGGGAAATGTGCCTAAGACATCTCAAGACAGTCTTTTGCAATCTGATTTCCAAAAGTTCTTGAAGATTAGTGAATTGATATCCTAGATGGAGACAGGGACGAAACACATACAATAATTACTTTGAGATTCTGTGACAATTTAGACAGAGCAATCCTTCATAGAATCTTTGAGGGGCATAATCTCAAGACTGTAGGCTCAAAATTATTGAAGAAGTGAGATCTGTGAACATAATGTTTCTTTATGGACTGGAAGAAATAAACAGAATTGGGTTTCTTTACCAGAAGCACACTGCCATTTCTTTATAATAAGATAAATTAAAATTAAAAAGTCAGCTATTGACTTCTTAGGTTACAAGGGTTACCACAATAACAAAACAAAGCTCACACTGCTGATCTATTCCAGGGGTTATGGCCAGTCCTGTCTGGAACAATAGCCACAGCAGAACCCACACAGTGCAGCAAGGATGTGCTACTTAAAAAAATAGAGCTTTGCAGAACTTGTCATGTTTCAGTGGCAGACATTCCTGAGATGTATAGTTCCCTCATGACAAATATGGTCTATTACTCAATTAACACATCTTTAAACTGAGAAGACAGGCTCTTGGCAAGGGGCACTTGCATTGTGCAGTTAAACAGATAAAATAGTTGCTTGCCTCGTTATAGAAAAATTCTCAGCAGTGGGAGTGTGCACTCCTCCCAGCTGACAGCATCTCTACACCAGGGTGCTACTCCAGCACTGAATGCTCCTCACCAGTACAGCCCATGTCTTGCAGCAGCCTGACACAACTGTTTGCAAGTTTGCAGTGTTGCAATAGTGCACTCCAAGAGCCATAATGCCTATCAGCTGCAGTAAATGCCATCCACTCTCCATCTGCTTTCCTACCAGCAGTCAACACTGCACCTTCAGAGAGTTACAGTAGGCTTTGCCACAGACCCTTCCTCTGGTCTGAGTGAGGAGTGTGTGTCAAAAGCTCATCCAACACAGCTGGCTTGGCACACCTTGCTTTTTCTTTCAGGATCAGAAAGTACTTCACATCATCTCAACAGCTTAAAGCAGCACTGCTAGCACACACTAAAAGTGCATGTCAGCATTTCAGCATTCACGAAAGGAAGGAAGGACAAAAAGAAAGTCACAGTAATGAAGCTTCTGCCTGTTAGTCATCCCAGTCAGTAGTTTAGAAATAAGTAAACAGTTGACCAGAGAATTACAGTGTGGTTGTCTGATTCTTACTGAGCATCCCAGGGCCAAAGGCTCCCTCACCATCAGGAAGAGCCTTCAGAATCCCCTCCAGGAAGAGTGTGCTTCTGTTAGGCCCCACAGAAAACTTCCTTTTTGAAAGATCTTCATTTGACATCCTGGATTCCAGTCAAGAATGGACAGGTGACCAGTCTCTTCTCTTTCTTTCAGTGCTCTAATACTTACTTACCATTGTACTATTTTAAAAGAGTTAGGGAAAGTGGTGAGAAGGGCAGGTTTTTAGGGCTGTCATCTTCATTAGCCATGTCTTGGCTTTCATGTTAGTTTCATTCTGCTTACTGGACTTCAATTTGCTATTTTAATGATTTAAATAAGAATAAATGCTCTGAGAAGAGGAAAGAACTAAAAAGATAATTGCAGGGATATTCTCTGATCCTATTCCTACTTGATCACACAGGATTCATTAACCATTTGTTCTCATAGTGTCTCCAGACATCAGAAGTGTCAGCTAATACAGGAGAAGTACAATTTACTCTGGAAGTGTACCCCACTAATGTTCAAACAGCCAACTTAGGAAATGCTGGGTTATTTTTAGAACAACAACAGCAATAATAACAACTATTCAGAAACGCAGCCATGCCAATTGATTAAAACAATACTAGTCCTGGATTAGTGAGATTTGACTCTGGTAAAACTCTTTGCTGGGGCAGACGGCACTCCTTGTTGTGTGTTATTGCTTCAATGCGCAGTATGCCTTGGGCAGACGCAGCCCGGGTCAGTGAGGAGGGATTGCTGCTGCAGGACTCTGCACTATGGGCAGCATGATGCATTGTAAGGCAGATTACTGTGATTTGCCACCGTGCAATCCACAGATATGATTGCATCTCATTTCAGAGCTAAGTGGAACCGTCTGCCCCATTGTGTTCAATCAAAAGCCACACATTGACTCTCCAATTACATTTGCATTTACTACCTAAAACACGAAAGGAAGCTTGTGTTTTCCAGCAGTATCTTCACTCTTTGTGCACCAAATTCAGTAACCCACCTGCTCTGGCATGCACAGCAGTTGCCTTCTTCTCCCACAGACAAGATGATGGGATTTGTTTCAAACCAAGACTCTATTCTCTCCTTTTCCCTGTTGGGCAGTTCCAGGTTCTCAGGCTCCAGCTCTGGCCAGTTCTGTAAAAATACAGGTTTCTGAATTGTGTAATAAATCCCCTGCCAAGGTGAAAAGCCTTGGAGTCACTTGTAACTTTTTCTTTTAAAACTAAGCTTGTATAATAGGACAGCTGTATTTCATGGGTACCATTGTTAGCTGTGTAACAAAGAAGGACTGCTGTAATGCTCAGCTGAAATGAGGTTCCCTCCTAAAGAATACCTTGTATCCCCGAGGGATGAGGCAAATACCTGCTGTCAAACCTCATACACGAAAATTTAAATAAAACGAGCCTTATCACTGTTTCTTTTTATAAAGAATGTTTTCAGTTCACCTAGGAATTCTGCAGTGGAACAAAATGGACACAGATCTTCTAAGTCCTACCTTAGCAACTTAACTACAAAGCTTTTCTTCTGTTTAAGCAATCAGAAGCAGTTGAACCAGCATGACTTTTTGTCCTTTAACAAACTAGCTAAAGTGCTTATATAATACATAAGTGCTTGTATATTTTCTGGTGGATGAATTACCATTTCTGAGGACCCCTCTGCCATGTTGTTTTCTGAAGTTTTAATCAGTTTGATGGCAGCAGTGGTAAGATTTACCCCTACCCAGAACAACACAGAGCTCCATCCCAGAATTCAAGGATCTGTGACTGGCATTTGAAAGACTGTAGACAGCATTTTCTATTCCTAGCACCATCAAGCAGAGCCCTGCAGGAGACTGTGGCTTCCTTGGATTGACAGCTGATAGCTGCCAAGGGGAACAAATGCTGGGTATAGATTTTCCTATTTCCTCATACAAGTCTCTCACCAAGAGAAGGCTCCTTAGGAGGTGGGAGGAAGGGGAGAGAGGGTGATGCAAAAGATAAAAACAGCAGCACAATCCCACTAATCATATGTCTGAAGATAGCATTGTTTGAAACAATGAAAACAGACAGGATAACACCCACCTCTACTCATTTCCTTTTCCCAGAACATCTTCCCCTTGGAATACATGAGTCACTTGGAATAAGTGTCAGGTCTGACTGCTGTTACAGGTAGTGTTGGAACACATACCATAGTAGAATCAAGGTTGGAAGGGACCTTAAAGATCATCTAGTTCCAGTTCCCCCGCCTTGGGCAGGGACACTTTCAACTAGACCAGGTTGCCCAAAGTCTCACCCAATTTGACCTTGAGCTCTTTCAGGGACAGCCCTGTGGGGCATCCACAACTTCTCTGGACAACCTGTGCAAGTGCCTCACCACCCTCACAGTAAAAAATTGCCTCCTAATATCTAATATAAACCTACTGTCTTTCAGTTAGAACCCATTTCCCCTTGTTCTGTCACTGCATGCTCATGTAAAAAGTCCCTCTCCAGCTCTCTTGTAGGCTGTCTTCAGGTACTGGAAGTCTGCAATTATATCACCCCAAAGCCTTCTCTTCTCTAGGCTGAACAAACCAAACTCCCAGCCTTTCCTCAAAGGAGAGATGCTCCAATCCTCTAATCATCTTGGTGGCCTCCTCTGTACTCACTCCAGCAGTTTGATGTCCTTCCTGTGATGCAGGATTTCAGGTAGCATCTCACGAGTAGCTGCTATCATAGAAAATTTTGTAACAGTTTACAATTTAAAAAAGCACTCATTTTAAAATTGAACAAAACAGGCCAAAATTTCTAAAACCAGAGTTTTTGTGCTATTGCCAGACTAGTTGCTAGCCTTCCTGGTAACATGTCAATCACTAGGAATCCTCATGGCTTAGCATACTGAAAAACATCTCATGGCTGCTTACTAAAAATCTACAGCCTAGGCAATCTAATCAAGGAACTGGCATGTCCTTCATTTAGTGCCAGCTTCCACCCCCCAGGGGTCAGCCATGGAGACGTGGAATGTGTGAGTCAGTGCACATACAATAACAAGCAATGTTCAAAGCAGCACATGCTTGTGTCTGAACTGTGTATGTCTGAGACCTCCATCCCAGCACACTAATTACTACAGTTTTCATTCCTTTTTGTTGATCATCATGAAGCAACAACCTCTAGTGTTTCAGCCCGAGAAATAGTGCAGTCTTCTACCCACATCAAAGAGACCTCTAATATTAGTGCCTTGCAAAACAGGACATCAACTGCTATCCAGAACTACTTAAAAACAAACTGAAAACAAAAGCCAAAGCCTCTTCATCATTATACAACTGCAAATGTTTTGGTCCTGCATGTCAAACAAGCTTAGTTTTGACATAGACTTCTAAAGTTTCCGCTGGCTTAGCAATCAACACCCCTGTCTCACAAGCTTCTTAATATCCTAAAATTCCACAGCTGAACAGAAAAAAAAATTTGATGAGGAATGATGGAATAATTCATCTCACGTATCTGTTTAAGGAATGACAGGAATTAAATAATTTAAAGCTAAAAGTCTTTGTATGTCGTTCTTCTGGAAGACTCTTTGTATCAAATGCTATGAATCCATGTTACTCTGCCACCAGTGAGGCTTTTGCAATGCAGCAGTGGCAGCAAGTAACATATAATAATCTGTGGTGAACTGTCATGAACAGTTAATTTGATACTAAACACATTTCCAGCAAGTAATTCACAGAGATATTTTGTAGGTGTTAAAGAATTTTTGTGTCACTGAATTGGTATCACAAGTGTCTCATGCCCTCCAGAAGGAAGAAGAATCTGCAGTATCTGTAGCCAAGGGGATTTTTTTTAAAATCATGGTTCTGGCACTTTTTAGATGCCTCCTATTCAGCTAATGGCTCTAGCACAAGTTTACAAACCCAGAGGCAGACTGGATGCTAGGAGAACATTGCCATTCCTCCCAGGGAGCAATTGGAGGTCTGTCAGACCAGCTAGGGGCAATGCAGAAAACTTTCCAGGAAGCCACAGACATTTTTATTTCTCTGTAGCCTTTTAGCTATCTGGCAAGAATTACAAACTCCTGCTTGCATCTGCCCTAAAGAGGACTGGCCATGCTACCATCCTGTAAAGAATGCTCTGGGGTCCCAAGACTACCACAACATCACATGCAGGCCATGTGTCCTGGTGGCAGCCATCTTCACTCCATGCAGCTATTTTAATTTGCCATTTTCAAAGCAGCTGTGTCAGTACTAACAAACTTGGAGGGGGGCACACTTATCCCTGTGGGACCAGCTGCAGAAGGAATTTGATGAGCAAACTCATGCTTTTGCTGTTACAACTGAGAACATGGCAGAGGTGCTTTCTTACCTCCCTACAGTAGCTGTGATCATCGTTTAGGCAGTCACACAGTACCTGCTCCTGCTCATCTTCGCGATGGATTGGAAACGCAAGGGGCTTGTTGTCGCATAGTAAGGAAGCCACACACTAAGGCTCTACATCAAGACATTTGAATGAGAATCATGTTCATTACACAGTGTATAAAGAGATAAATAATCCTCTTCTGAAAAGCTGGCTTCTGTCTACAACAACACTAATAGAATACTTATTAAAAAAGCAGGTCTTACAAACTTTGGAAATAGGGTAGAGAATAAGCAAAGTGCTCTGTATCTGCATTCATACTGAGATCCCTGGGTATTGAAAATACTATACCTTTTTTTCCCAAATATCATGTGTTGCATTCTTAAATACAGTCAACGTTGTCCAGAGACTTGGGCAGAAACAAGCAAGCATATGGTACATCCCACATAAATTTATATTTTTATTTTTGTGCCGAAGTACAAGTTTTCATGCAATTAAAAAGAATATTTACCATACTTTCACATGTATATCTGTACCTCAAACAATCTGTACAAAGTCAGAGGGTAGATGGGAGTCTGATGGAACTATCCCTATATAAGGAGGACCGATGACCACTGAGAATACAGTGCATTATTCTGGGGAAAAAAATAAGATCAAGAAATGTGTCTTATATTAGCATCAAGGTTCTGCTTGCATTGCTTAAAGGTGCATATATACCTAAATGCCAGACACATGAAAAGCAGGAATTTTTAGTTGATACTGATGCAGTGATCAACATAGATACATTCACAGGACAGTCCTCCTCTCTGCATTTTGGACTTCTGGATAGGGATCACCACCATGAAAACTAGGAAGGCCCTCATTACCAATGGGATACACATAAGGAATAACATTTACATAGGTATAACTCTTAACATGTCTGGGTTTAGGGCTCACTTCTCATGAAGTGCTCTCTTCAAATGTCCCTGTTTCAACCATGATTATCCTGAGCCACTGGAGTTTATGTTTGGAATGTGCCCTTTGGCTGTCACACTAGTTACTGCCTTGGGTATTTAGCTCCACTTTTATCTTTTCATTCCAGGTGGACTTTCCAAAGCAAGGCATTGTAGATCAAGGAAAAGCTTTATATGGAAAGTGTATGAAGTAAATTTAGTGCTTCAGTTTTGTGGCAGCAAGTCTGAAAAATTTTAAGTTTCTTCTGATTAGGCATAAATGTTGTGACGCTCAGAGTCACACAAGATGGATCACACTGTGAACCCACCTATTTCAGATATCTAAAATCCAGCTTGGTTAAATCAAGAAAATTATTTCAAATATTCCAAAATTAAAGAGGAATGTTCATACTGGCATACCAAGCTGAAGAGTCAGTCATAGAAGCCAACCTGTGACTTATAGAATAGTAGGAAAACCCCAACATGACTATATCCAGACATTTTAAACACAGGTTTGGCTGGCAGTCTGGAAAATGCTAGGTTTAAATGCCAGTATTTGCACTTGATAGTACACTAAATGCATAAATCCTTTAACATGATACTTTGCTTGAGTCAGAATTCTATGCCTATAAAGCTATTAACACTAAACCACAAATGTCCCAGCAGTTTAAGAGATGGAAACCAAGTTACTGACATGTTATTGGGGTTTTGTGGAAGCAGGTACATTACAGAAAACTATTGGAAAAGAATTAATTTTTAAAATAGTTTTGTTAAGGATGTATCATCAAGATATAAAAACTAGTTATCATTTGCTTTTAAGGCACTTTGGTTATCATACATTTGGCTGTTGATGATTTTTATGATGGAATAAAGACTTGCTCTCAACACAGTAATAGGAAAAGTTCAAATATGGAAAGTATTTTTCCTGTTACTTGAAGAATCAGTTTTCTCAGGATTTTCACTTCTACTTTTTAGGGGAAACCAAAGTATCCAATTTGTCTTTTTTTATTTATTTCATTTTTTTCTCCTGAAAAGATTTTGACATTCTGTACTCACAGAAAAACAAGGATTTTTTTTCCTTAAACCCACAACTCTTTGGTAAAAAAAATAGACATTTAACAGAAACTGAAAATTCTTGTTAAGAAAAAATAGACCATACTAGGTTTAAAAATCTTTTGGCAGGAAGCTGTTGGCCAATTCTACTCCTAGAAGCTTATTGATCCTTTATTTGGGAAGAATTTGCTGTCTGAGAGCTGCCAGCAATTTGTAGTGTGCTTCATTGCATAGAGTATCTCAGCACACTTCAGCAGTAATTTCTGCCTCAGGCTGAGTATTTCAGCAGTGAGAGATTGTTTTGATGCTTCTGATGTTTTTCCTCTTTGCATCCCAAGAGTAGTGGACAAGAAGTGCACTGGAATAAACAGGTAAGCCTATTTACCTGATGAAATTATGATGGCTCTTAACAAGAGCAGATTTCAAATTCCTCGTTAGAAAGAAGGTGAATTCTTTTCCAACACAAGGCAGCGACACATCCTCGTTGAACTGATTACTGCATCTGACACATTAGTTCACGTAACAAAGAAAAGGCCATTGTATTAGTCAGAGCTAGCAAACACCTTTTGAGTACAGAGTCTGACTCTTGGCTCCAACCTCAGACACTGGGGAGTTTTGCTCCTCTCTCCTGCACCATGACTCCAGGGGCAATGCACATGGGACAGTGGGTTTCAGTGACCTGCACTAATTGTGCTCTGCCCATGAGAACACACCTTAGAAGAGGCTGCGCCTCTGCACTGCACCCCTGAGGAAACAAAATCCTAGCTACACAAATACATGAGGTGAGAGTCAACTTACTAATGTGCCTCTTGGTGTCTGTGGCCTATTGTGTGTGCTGGTGCATCTCCATGGAGGGGCAGTGGAGGATAAATTAGTTCCACTGCAGATGGACTACAGCAACTAATGGCATATTTAGGCAAGCCCTCATTTTCCTCAGTGAGCATGCAATAGGACAGGCTCCGGCAAATAATCTGTGGAAAAACATCCTTTTCCCCAGAGCATTTTGTCATGTTGCTTAGGTCCTACTCCCAAATTTAGATAATTATTTTCTCTTTTCTGTACCTCATTTTCATATTCAAATCACTTACTTCACTCCAGCACTTAATCAGTGTTGTTTTTCTTCTTTTGCAAGAAACATGGAACTGAAAAAGCAAGATTCTTATTGTTGCCAACTGATTCCACCTTCCCTCAGAACAAGGAGAGTGTCCATGCAAATGAAAATAAGCTTACTGCATAAGGGGCATATGGTATAGAAAAAAAGTCAGTCTATTATTGTTGCATATTTCCACTACACCATGACTCTGTGCCAAACTGAGTCTCTTTCTCCCTAAAACCAAATTAAAGTATCCTTGCTGGATGGCATGATTTCTTGGTGGTTTTTATAGTCAGCCACAGGAAAATTAAGTTATGTGAATTTTAGTCAGAAAGTCTTGTTTCAGGTTCAACAAAACTGGGAAGTGATTAATCCTCTTCTAAAATATTCCAGATGAGACCTGACGCATAAAAACCCCAGTCCCAAAGTGGTTACTCTCCAGCAGGGCAATTCCTTGTTTAATGGCTGAAACTCTACATGCAGCAATGAATAAAGCAGCTAGATTTTTCAGTTCCAATAGAACAGTAAATAAATAAAAGATTTCACCTTATGTGTTTCCTAAAAACATGACAGCAGCAGACAGTGAAATCATCATATTTTACTGAACTTTACAGTGAGTTTAAGCAGCAATGAAACACCCAGGCCAATTCCTAGAGGCCAGGGCTACACAAAGTAACCATGTGGAACATAGGCCATGAACCCAGAGAATCCTCTTCTTGAGCACTATATCATATAACTTTTTTAAGACCTCCTTTCAGTGCATGCCCAGCATTAGGGTTTACCTTTAGTGTGGGAGGAACACACGTGTATCTGTCATTGTCCCTGACTGCAAACATCAAAGTAAATCATCGTGCAGGTCAACAGAGCAGTAGGAGGGAGGGAGGTCATGGCTACACAGAGTGTGCACTATGCCTCCCCTGAGTTACCTTTCCACCAGCCTGCATTCCTGAGCTTCCCTTGCTGCACAGCACCAGGGGTATATTTGCAGCTCACAAGGCCATGTTTCTGCTCCGCAGAGCTAACTTGCTATAGCTACACAACGCACATTTCTGGCAATGCAACCTCAGTCCTAGATGGAGTTAAGATGATTACATTTCATTGATCACGCTGCTCACAACAATCTAATTATGAAGAAGAAACCTAACAAGGCTCCAAAAATTGCAGACTGAAACACACCTCAGATATACAGTTGTAATCCTTGTTCTCAGTAGCTACCATTGCTTCAGCCCTGTGCATTAGCATGCTTTCATGGGTGATCCAGTCACTACTGATCAGTAAGAAAGGTCAGCCAGGCCAGTCAGGAAAAATGGAATTAGAAAGCGGACTGCCATCTGTACACTGAAAATACTCCTCACCTTTCCAAAGGTTTCATAATATGCATTCTGAAGGAAAGAACAGATCTTTTGGAAAGATATTATTGAAAGAAATCCTTGGCATCTTCATTTTCATATGTGTGTGGAATATATTGTTTTGTAATCTGAATCTGTTAAAAATGCATAATTGAAACAAATCTCTCATTTTTTTTCCAAAGGAAGGAAGGACGAAAGAAAACACTAATACTTTGCTTTCAAAGCTTTGACATTGACTTGGCATTCTGTTGTACTTAATGATAGCTCTACAAAGAACAAGTTACTGTCTTATGTGGGAAAGCATATTTGTGGCTGAGAAAGTGCTGCAAAAATTGCAGAGAGCTTTGATAATTTTATACCACATTTTCACCCCTGTTTTTACAGCCAATTCATTTAGTCAAAAGTCATGTTTTCTGCTGCTTATTTTTTCATTTCATATCTCCCAATTTAATGTTTTAGTTCTGGGCTGAATATCATTTTGTGTGATGAAAGGTACCAAGACACAAGTAAGGCTGTAACACTTTGTGAAATTTAATTCCTTCAGATCATTCCACGTAAGGGTTCTTGAACCAAAATACAGGTTAGATTGCGTTGCTTTTATGTTCTCAGCTCTCTCCTAACCCTATCAGGCCTCCTTCAGTATGGAAATGCCTTTACCACAGCCACACTTTCTAAAAAATCAGTTCTACACCAGAGTTCCCCTGGGATCCAAAAGAGGGTGTCTGGCTGAACTTCAGACACAGCTTGTTCTATGGTGTTTCATTCCACTTCACTGCAGGATTTTTTTTTTCTAGCAGGAGCTAATGAAAAGACAAGATTCCAGCTCCTGTGTTTTGGGAAGAAAGACCCCAAGGGATTTTGCAACTGATTCAAGCCTCTGCATTTTCTTGGAATTTTTTCTCTTGATTTCAGACAGTTTTCTGAGTTCTCGATATATTTCTAGAAAAAGACAATAGATATTTTGTCCTTCGCTGCTTCAGCATTTGAGACTTCCTGACAGAAAACAGATAGTTAAGGCCAACCCCTAAATTATATAAACCTTTTGAGAGGAACAGCTAAAAGTTGGTCGTAAGCTTCTTGATTTTTGTTGTGTTTCAAACATCATTGCATTGTTGCTACGGCTGTTGCATTTCCTATCAAAATGACTTTAAGTTTTAAACATGCTATGGTTTAATTCATATTTCCTAGGATTCCCTGTTTCTCTGAATTTCCTCAGAACATTCAAAATGAAAGCTTTTACAACTTAGCTGTAGAGATAATGGTTCTCAACTCTTTAACAAGGGCTTCTTTTCTCCACTGTGTTAGCTACTAAAGCTAAATAAATATTCAAAAAAACCCCAAGCAAAACATTTAAAGGGCTCTTTCTTTTTTTTTCCTCTTAGATTATATGTAATTATTTTATTCATTTCACAATTATAGCCTTGCCTTCAGGCTGGGTAAGACTTTTTTTTAAATATAAGGAACAAACCCACAACTTTTTCTTTCTGTACTTTAAAATCTTGCCTTTTCACAGGCCAAGCCTTCTATAAGGGAGAATAAATATTGCTTGGACTATGGGGATAGGGAAACTGGACCTTGCTCTCTCTTTTGTAGCAACCAGTTTAAGCTAGCTGCTAAATTTTTGGCTCAACCCCTAACCATATGTCTTGCCTCAGCTTAGTAGATACTGACAAGAGAAATCCATCTAGAAGAGACCATCACAACTGTTCAGTTGTGCATCTCTCTTCCTGTGCTAGTGTGAAGGGTATGACTCCCTGTGGAGCAAGGGGAACTACAAGCTTGCTGCTGAGCACTGCTGCTGTTCAAGTGACCCTGTCTTTTTTGGATAACAGTAATCAGGTCCCTCATCCTCTTTCTTTATCCTCAGGAGCTGCTACTGAGGTCCAGACGTTCAAACATAAAGAGCTGATGAAAAGATTCCCTCTCTCTCATGGGGTTAAACCTGCATCAGTTCTGTTCTCCAAATTAAGGAGCCCAAAAACTGCTGGTGCATCTTCAGGTAATCTGTCAGGCAGGAAAGAGCTCCATATACATGCTTTCATAAGCAATGCCCACATCATCTTGCATTCACTCTTCATGTCTCCAGGAGATTACATCCAGAAGCTGAGCTTGTGATATGACACATTTTAACACAGAATCACTGAAGTATGATCCCCAGTGTGATTAGCACAGCTCAGCCTTAGTTGGGATAGATTATTCCTATTAGTTTCCAACTGATCTTGGAACACAAGTATTACATCTGATTTTTAATGAAATGCAAGACTTCACTGTTTCCAGCCAGCTAAGGAAACAGTTGAACCTTCTCATGACTTGCTGTAATTATACCAAAGGCTGTACATTATCATAAACAATGCCAACCTCTTTACAAGATGTAAAGTTAATCCTCCACTACTTGTGTATTGATATGTTTAGAAATGTAAACTGAGAAGTGAAAAGAGATCAGTGCTACTCTGGTGAAATGTGAACATACCTGGCATAGAAGCTTTCACACAATACACTGTGGCAGCCTCTTGGTTACATGTAACTTTATCTTAACAGGAAAAGTCACTTTAAAGTACGTTTTGTTCATGAAAGCCTCAAGCACATACACAAGTTAATCACATTTTAGAAGATCATGTTAAAGCACTTGTAAAAAAACAGAAGTGCATTATGAGGGAAAAAATTCAAGGTGGACACATTACCAAGGAATTTCTTGCTTTAGACAGCTTTTTCAAAGACTTGGGCAAGATGCTGTGCTTTCAAAACTAAAAGCCATTTCCACTGGGTGGCTTGTTTGCTGGCTTCTGTAAAACAGCTTGGTGGTCCTGGGACAGCTCTTACTGGACTAATGTTCTTCACACAAAAGCCACTACTCTAATTGGCATTAACTATAACTGGCATTAACTGTTCCCTGCTTTGGCAGCCTCATCTGAGAAACCAAAAATAAAATCCACAAAGTAGATTGAATTGCCCTTAATGGCCTCTCCACATCAGGGTTAAGAATATGCTGAGGGTAAGGAAATGCTTTAGTTTGTTGAGGCAGGCAGAGAAATGCACTTTCTTCACCTGTCCAGTCTGCAGAGAGATTAAGGGTCTACTGAGTGATCAATCAGAAGACAGAGCACCAACACATCCTCTTTGGAAAAATGGGGCATTTTAGTGGCAAGCATCAGGAAACCTCTCTCTGCCAATGAGCTGGAAGGTGGTCATCATATTAATCTCTGTGCCTTCTGGCATACGTACACCTGTTTTAAATATCATCTCTCTGGCAAAGTATCCACAGATAGAAAGGGCTGTTTAAATACCAGCAAACTCTAGTATGCAGTTTCTCAAAATTTAGAAGCCCTCGGGGCAGGGGTGTGGGAATAGCAAGCATTATCCTGTGTAAAGTTACCCTATTCCTGGTTACAAGGCAATAAAAATTTGAAAAGGTTCACTCTTTCTCTTTTCCCATTTAATTTTTTTTTGCTTGTGGGCAAAAGTATCTGTGCAGGTCTTTTCCACATATTTAAAGACCCCTCTCAAGGGTCCACAGATCAAAGGCTGATAAGCGTAAGCACAGGCCTGGAATAAACCCTTTACTGACAGAAAGAGCAGGAGTGAATGAGGCTGAACTGGGTGTGTTCTGGCCAAAGACTGCAGCTACATCTTTTGTAGTTGCACTGGTGGCTGATAGCCACTGCTACCAGTGGCTACTTTATACAGTAAGAAAACTCTAACTGTGGAAAGTATTTTAAAACCACAGTGACTTTCTGCTTCCTGCTAAGTTGAGTTAGGAAGGAACTACACAGGTTCCGTGGCACCAAGGAAGGAGTACAAAACCATTCTGCCAAAAACGTGACCTCCATATTTGCCTAAGTCCACTGCACATAGACCCAAGGCCATTAAATGTTGACCCTGGATTTTGGAGGGTTTCCAGTGAGAACAAAGAGCCTGTATTCTTAGCTCTTTTTCCACCCAGATAAACAGTTCTATACTAGTATTTAGTGAGATTCTAACCACAGCCTCATAACTATATCCTTTCCTTTAAAAAACCCTACATTTTTCAACAACAGCACAGTTAAGAACTACTCCTTCAAATGAATTAAGAGCATTAGCAGATGGAAAACCCAAATGCTGTTACAAGAGATAGAGGCAAGGTTCATGCATCCTCGCATCAGAAATTTGAATATATGACTTTGCTCAGTCTTCTTATGCCTTCAGTATCGTTTGAAAAATACTTGGAAATGCAGCATGAACAGCTGTCCATCTTGCCTGCCCTGTATTTTCAAACAGACAAACATACATACTAACTCCCCAGCCACTAACTACTAATTTCAAATGCAAGCAAACCAGCTGTTATCAACTATTCATTTGTATGGCCATGTCATCAAGGATCTCAAAGTATGAGATCACTGTTGTGTTAGGTTTTGAACTGGTACAGAACAAAACAATAACCTGCTTCAAGGAATCTCAAGGATGTAGCATGCACTTTTAAAACTTCACAGCCTCTCAGGGTCACAACAAAAACCAATTACTGATAAGCAAACAGTAAACCACTACTTAAGGCAGAAACCATAAGCTTCCATAGATGTAGCCTTGTGGCTATTTTTTAAGGTCAGCCAACCAACTCCTACTTGAATTAAAATCACCAGCACAACTCTATATGCCAAGCTGGATACCCTTTTCACTGCTGCCAGCTGTCTCCTGCTGTGTCATCCCATTTGGAAATAAGAAGGGAAGCTAGTCTGGAGTAGATCATGTGCCTCTACTGCTAGTGTTTGAGGGTAAGATAGATAATTATGAAGGAATTAGCTTCATAATATTACAGGGATCAGAGGACTACAGACAGAAGGGAACTTATAAATATTGTTGATTTATCAGCACTTAGGATTGCCCTCCTCACCATTAAGTTCATAATTCCCCTTCCCCAAAATAGAGGACATTACATTTCTGTAAATTATTTAAAGTACTCCAGTCATTTCTGTCTTACATTCTGTCTTATATTGAATGTATTTATATTTATTGTCTCTCTCCACAAATGTGGTGGAAGTATTTTTTTCCAAATTTTCCAGTCATGTTTGTGCTGAAATCTGCTATGGAAGAACATGAAATTTTCAAAGCAGAATTCTCTTGAATTCTGAAGTACCTAAAAAGCATCCCCAAACAAATAACTTTTGACCTAGTCTTTCTTAGACCATAATTATTTTCCTTTTGGGATTAGGGATGCTTCCTTTTCCTCCTCTGACCTATTTTATGGTACTTGTTTAGGCTTGGGTTTTTTTTTTATAACTACACTGTAGAAATAAACACATATTTATAATAAAAGGACATACATTTAGTTCATAAAACTAGTACAAAAGTGGCAAGCCTCCCATGACACTGGTCTACATAATTTTGGGTATTTAGATGGAGCTTTCTGTGGCAGCAAAGCACAAAAACTGCCATCTCACTGTACACAGCTACACAGCTTCTAATTCAAGATATCATAAATAATAATGGCTGATACTCCTTGTCAGCAGTGGCAGACAAGAGTTTCTGCTTTTCACTTCTAGTGCTCATGTGGCTGTGAATTTCAGCCTTTGCAAGGGTTATCTTCCTACAGAGGAAACAAAGCAACTTAAGATTACTGCTCCTTTGTGGTTCACTTTTCTCTTGCCAGCTTGATATAGGCCACTTCAAGTTTAATTAAAACATCTCAAACGAACTTCTGGAACTTTTTAGTATAAACTGAATTAAAAGATCTTAAGAAACCTTGCACCAGAAAACTGGTAAATTAATGAGTGGAAGAATAGTAGCATTTCTGTATGAAGAAATTATTCCAGTTGCATTATCTGGTAGTTCTAAGGGCTGCAGGCAGTGAAGTTTTCTCTTTGACTGCATCTCTCAAAAGCCTGATCATTGCTTGTTCAAAGCTCTTTTTCTTGACTGATCAGTCCTTCTCCCTGGTAAGGAGTGACAGAATGGGTGAGATTGGAAGGCACCTCAGGATGGTGAGGTTCATCACCTAGTCCAACACCTGCTTCTCAAAGTAGGTTGCATAGGATCTTTTGCTGAGACAGAAATACTGCCTCTTTTTCTGCCACTAGAATAAACCCCAGGATTCTAACAAGAAAGGAAGAAAGACTTTGTAAGCCTTAACCTTAACCTAAGCTCTCTTTATGAATCTGTGAGTTGAGGAAGTGGCTGTCCTTTTCCACTCATTCTGCTACAGGTCAATACTTTGATGTCCACTCCAAACACAGTGAGCACTACTGATAACACAAACTGTGTCAAAGCTGTTAGCAAGAAATCAATAAACCTCCTTATGCTTAAGGCCATGAGAGACATAGAAGTCAAGTGGATAAAGCTGAGCACTCAGAAGCCTGTTGATTAACATTCTGTACCCAGTTCATATCAAGTTACTTTAAAAAAATAGGCTGCACTGTAGAGTGTTTTGAGATCCTGTGAATAAAATGGTTCTCAGTCCCATTCAGACACACAGGAATTCACAGCAGGTCATGAAGTGCTGTTAAAACTACTTGCACCCCTGAAATCATGATGCATGTGCCAATTTTTAAAACCATGCTTATTATCAGATTATACAAAATTACATGCAGACAAAATTATACTTCATTAGTTAATTCAGCATAAATGATACCAAACTGCTCAGGAAGATAATTCCTAAAGAATGCTACAGTTGTAATAGTGCAAAAAGCCAATTCAGCCCATCTTCAGCAAGAATTAGAATAAACCTAGAGAAGTTCTGTTTTCATGAATGTGGATACTTTTTACATCAAATTTATTTACTCGTATCTTATTTATTAGGCTGTTTCACCAAATACACATTATAGTGTCAAAGTACCAAAATCTAATGATCTCTAAGAGAACTGTAACTGACTGGTGACACCCTCATGCAGCATCTGCTGATAGATGATCTACTTGAAAAGAAATGCTGTAGCAAAAAATCTAATACCAACAACTATAAACACAGAAGTTACCGTTAACAAGACAAACACCTCAAGAAACTAACAAGGGGAGACACTTTTAATGGTTATAACTAACTTTTCATCAAACAATGCTGGCTTTCTAAAACAAGTTGTAAGGAATCCCTATTCCTCATGTTTTCATTAAACTAGACTCTATACTGTGTGCTAAGCAAGCAGTTGTGGGAAGGGTCTGGTTAGGTCAAAGTAGGCTAGCTAGATTTTTTTTCCCCTCTGGTTTTTAGTTATTTCCCTGAGTACTTAAGAAAGCAGCTGCTCCTGAAAGGAAGATCCAGAGGCCTTTTGTCTGTAAGTGGATTTTCAAGAGACAGAGAAGTTTGACTTTTTTTAGGGAAAAAAATTAGGAGATTGATTTTAGAATCCTAAGTCAACAGCCTACAGAAATATGTAGTGATAGGTACCGAACAGTAAACTGATTACATTTCATAAGCTGGAAAGGGCTTCCATGTTAACTCCTCCAGCTTTGTTGTGAATGGGAAAAATGGAAAGCTATTCCAAATTTCATCTAACCTACCACTTACTACAAACATGTTTATGCACAGCCTCATACCTGGAGCTTACAAAGCAGTTTTGCATTAACTTTTCCACCCTAAAAAATGTAGCTGAGTGACAAGTAGGAAATTTTCCCATTTTCCTACTTTAACTGAGAATGATCAAATTAAAAATAAAATAATAGAAGTTCCCTCAGTGTCATTTTTTCTGACAGGCACATCCAAATTGTGATACCAATATAATCTTTATGCTGAGAGAGAACAGGAGGTCACAATACTGCATGTGTTTTAGCAAAGCAGAGGATTAAAACTTTTCCTATACTATGTGTATTTATTTAAACATAAATAAATATTCCAGTTGTGAAACAAGAGTATATGAGACAAGTTTGCAGGGTTCCCTAACTGATAAGGAACTCAGCTAAGTTGAAATTAAAGCAGATGATCCTTTTTTCACTATTTTGCCTAGATTCATTCACACAGTACTAGCCTTCACGATTCCATTCACTATGTATACTAGCAATGATACAGCACGTCTTCCCATGATAAAATACTTTGAAAATAGAAGAAAATTTTATTTGTAAAACAAATCATCCATAAAGGTATGAAAAAAAATCTGATAGCCTGCTTACTCCTTTGCTTTATAAGATTTTTTTTCTTAGTAGAGATAATTTTCAGTGTCAAATGATTAGCCTTGTTGGATAATCACAGAATTGCCTTTATAGGAGCTATTTGTATTATCATATACTTTTAAAAGTTCAAGCTAGTTATCAGATTTAGCCAAGAAACAGTAACATTCTTTTAATTAGTAACTTCATCAGGTTAAGAGAGTCTGTTGTGAAGTGGGTTCATCAGACTAGTTCCTCATGCTGGAAAGTGTTTTGATACCTACATTTAGCAAATGCTCATCATAGCTCATCATAAAGCTCAGTTGGGAGATGGCTATAATAGGTCAGGTTATGTTGGCTTAAGGATCTTAACTAATTGTTTAGAAGTGAGGTCATTTAACTAAAAGTTTGAATGAGAAATTTCAGGTGACTAATCTTGAAATAAAGTTCATATTGGCACAGGGCATACCTGTTCTTCAAGATGATGGATTTGCAGCATATTTTCCAGGGACTGCAGCACAGAAGAAACACAGTAGGAATGCAAAGGCTGGACTAAAAAGAAGCCATTATTATTACTATCATCTAAGCAAGAGAGCTTATTGTACTTTAATAATGACACAAATAGTGTGTTCGAATATTTTGTATTCCTGTAATTGATTACTGCCAATGTATTATTAAATTCTGTAGCTGCAAAGGGTTGCTGTGAATTACTGCTTAAAAAAACCAGCACAGTGTGTGAAGCAAAAGATGGAATGGTAACATTGCATCACATGGAATGTGGATTCAAGGACATCACATTTTGAGGGCCAACTCATACAAACCCTCACTACTGTGAGGATGTTCCTCACAACAGTTGGTACAATGCCCAATGTCAAGCAGTCACAGGATTAAGTTAGGCATAGTCAGTGGAAGGACCAATGATGAAGGACAATGAAAATGAGTGCAAAAAATGCTGAAAATTGGCACGTCACCCATAAAATCACACTCTTGCAAAAGCTTCTCTTAGCCTAGGCAATTTTCTCCACTTCAAAGGTAGAGAAAAAAAACCACTTGTGGCAATCATAAGATCATTCAGAAACACCAAGTATTTCTGAGTGCGGTAGGCAGCCAAATATTATCCCAGTAGTATATGGGAAGAAGAACAAATTAGATATCTTACCAGACCTTCTCAAAGCAAGGTAAACCAAATGGCTGTCACAAGAAGATCTCCTTAGAGTGTCATCACAGAATCAGAAGAGTTCAGGCCTAACAGAACAGCAGGTAAGATGCTAAAAGCAGGGAAGTGGTTTTCGTTCAGGCAGTGTGAAGAGGAAGGGAAGAAAGAGAAATGGGGGGTGCACTTTCCTGCAACCTTAAGTGGACTAGTGCATTAGTGGTCTAAACCAATGGAGTTAATTCTGGGCTAGGAAATACCTTGAGTAGCCTACCTAATAGAAACTTGCTGTTAACTACTCCATTTTCTTTACAGCAAGTAGTGACCAGTGTTAGGAGATTTCAATCACAGTACAACAAATGCTTCAAGCAGTGGTTGCAGGTTCATCCATTACCACCCTCCTGCACTGTCTTTTGTTGCACACCATCAGAAAGGTGCTCCCATAAGGATAAACTAAGGGCTGATTTTTAAAATTTAATTCACAGTTTAAACTATACTGCTTTCTGGTATTTTTTTTCCATCTCCTTTCTCATAGTACCTTTAAAAGGTTTGTAGACTAGTCTTCCCAACACACTTAATTGTTGCCTAGAAAGTTTATTACATAGTTGTTAATTTTCAATGTTTCTAGTAGTCACTTGCAATTTAATTATAGCAACTATCCAGATAAATCTGATTCTATAGATTAAGTAACAACTACCCTTACGTAAATAACATTTGAATATCCTCCCCCTTTCTCTGTCATACATAAACATTACTTGGAATACTAACAGCCCTGCAAAACATATTACCTAGCTGTTTGGTCTCACTAGATACTGCTCTAGCAGCCATTTGTTTTATTAGAACGCTAGGATCATTTGGATTGGAAAGGACTTCAGGAGGATTCTAGTCCAACCTCCTGCTCAAAGCAGGCCTAGATATGATGAAATCAGATCTAGTTGGGATAGATTCAAAATCACCCATTTTTTGAATCCTGATGCCTGGAGCCTTTACATGGGGCTGGAACAGGGTGATTGATGGCTGATGGCAGTGAGCATTGTGCCTTTAAGCAGAATGGGTGTTCTAATTCTGACCAGCATGGACTGAGGAAACTGGTGTTATAGAATGATCATTTGGGGTTAACGTATGATATTTGGAACATCTGAAACCTGTTATTTTTCCTAGCTGAGGTTTGTCCTGAAGCTTCATAAACTTTCCATTTTAAATTACAGAGCTTCCTTTTTTAACTGTAATAAACTTTTATCTTAAAATGGTGTGTGCCTTTTAATCATTCCAAAGTATTTACTTTAATTAGGTTTTAAAAACCCTGCAGAAGACAGCACTGTTCTTAATTTTGGCTGTGAGAGTTTGCTCTGCATTCAGCTAGCAGCAGTTCCTAATACCCCTGCTGAACTTCAGCCAAACAGAGCATTTGAGGCAAAGCAAGATGGCATGAATTTAAAAAAGAATACTTGTTTTCATGAAAACACTGGTCCAGTTTCATGGCATTAGCTATAATCCACTGGTTTAGTAGAAGAAAAGAGTTTTCATCTTTCTTTCCCTATAGACATGCAGCATGTCACATTCTCAGAGTGTCAATGTTTTCCTTGGTTTTCACATGCATCATTAAAGATTTGAAGTTCAGAAGTCCTGAGCATCTCCAACCTAGCAAAACCCCCTGGGAGCTGCAAACACTTACACAAATTTGGTTCAAATGATTTGTCTAACCAGAAAGAAAAAAAAAAAAAAAGAAAAAAAAAAAAAAAAAAGAAAAAACTTGGGGTCAGGGAATAAAAAAGGTTGTTATCTGGGGTTGCTGGAACTTCCTGCCTGAGACTACAACAGCAGCCAAAACAAGACAACTAAGATTTCAACTGAGGTTATCAGTTAAATTACAGATAATTGAACAGCTCAAAGCAAGCACTATCCCAAGATAAAAACCAAGATACCTTCTTTCCCTGGCATTTTAAATCAAGGTAGTTAACCTGGCTGAGCCAGTCTGAGTTAGCATAGGCTACAGCAAATTTTACAATTGTTAGACTTTTCTATCCAAGCACTCACAATAGTTCTGTCTCTTTTCTGGTGTGGGGTCTTGCAAACAAAGCCTGAGGTGCGAGAGAGACTGAATTAATTTCTGCATCACTTTCTTACTGAACCTGAGGTTCTCATACTGGACTAAGTGCTGACCACAGCCAGAGGTATGGAGATGAGCATGAAGATGTATGGGACTAATGTTCTCCTGTTCTCAAGAGACATTCTAGAAAAGAAAAACTACTACTGCTTTTTCTTCAGGATACTTTTCCGTGGGCCAGAATAACTGGAAAACATTAACTCCTGCACAGCCATTTTGTAAGGTTTTTCTATTACTCCAGCTGTACAAGCAGAAAGTCTCTCCCATCTGCAGATACTCTGATACAAACAAAAGAGAATGTTGTTCCCTCCAGTGTTTTGAGACTATTGTAAGAAAGGATATCAACACAGTGAGGCCTACCTTTTGACTCTTACCCTTCTCCCACTCAATGCATCTGAAACTTCATAGGCTTCAAAAACAGTTTTCCTGTCAACTGGACTGTAGAACAGGGTTGTCAGTGCTCAAGCACATGGAGGAGGGAGTGCTTGCTTTGGCTGGGTTATAGACTTTGGCCCTCAAAAGGAGAAAATAGGAATCAAAATATCTTAATTTAAGGATCAACATAATGTAAGCGTCACAGAGTAATTGTGTTTCCCTGGAATGCTGTTGCTTGAAAAATAAAGGTCCTTGTAATGTAGATTCCTGGGTTTTTGATTGCCCTATATTCAATGGTATGTAAGATCTCTGCATTAGCATTAGTCTCTTTTTCAGTTAGTCTTTGTTCTTGTCTGTGCTCTTAGATGTCAGTTCTGCACAGGAATAATGAGGCTAATAAACCTCACAGATGTATGCTTGCCTAGCGACATTTAAGAATTCCAGAAAGTGAATCATATTATTTATTAATCTGGCCTCTAGTCCTAATTTAGTCTCAGAACAATAGACTGGTTTCTCACCTAAAAAGAGCTAACGTAGCCCTTAGATGATGACTTAAAGTAGACTTGTAACTGAAGGGTAAGAAACATCCAAATAAATCACACATTCTGAAAATGCCAACCTGACTTTTTCTTCCAAGTTTTGCTGAGTTGGGGCTAAACGTGCTCTCACTTCCACTAGTCTAAGGACATACCAAATTCTATACACATCATTTATTTCAGTATGTCATCATGAAACTATTGAGATACATAACACTTGCTATGTGCTTAAGCATCTTGCCAGTGTAAGACCCAAAATAAAGCTGCATGCCACTAAGGTCATCTCAGACTTTTAAACAGATTCAACCTGTTGAGTTGCAAAATCAATTCATGGATTCTGATTGCTTTTTCTGTTGTGTGGGTATGCTTCTCCTGCAGTGCACAAACATCTGAAACTAAATACCTTACTCATAATATAGTTTATAACAATTCCTTTAGAAACTGGTACAGCACATCACTTTTGTCCACATGGAAAGCCTCATCCACAGATGAGGAAGACTTTTTTGCCAGTGACTAGTACCTTCAAACTAGATTAATTCACATCAACCATGCAAAGCCTGAGACAATCATTGAAAAAATACTGCCATCATGTTTTCTTCTGTGGCTTTTTTCCCCTCAAAATTTAGAGCAGCACTGAGTTACTCAACGGAAAGCAAACAAAGAGAAGATGCTGACAACAGCATGGAAAGAGGCTGAGAGGAGAGTACTTTAGTTTTGTTCTATGCTTCTGAGAATTATCAACAGAAGATTTTCACCTGTAGAAATTAATATCTTTTTCCTATTTATTATGTAAGTAATCTCAGATTGATCTTCAAAATACTCTTTCAGGTATTTTTTTCCTCTTGATCTTTCCTGGAGAAGGCAACTGAAACCAGAATTCAGTCCTCTCTACAAAAAGAAATCACAGAATTTTGCAGGACAAAGTGATGGTTTAGGGGCATTACAACATCTTTTACTTCTTCCTTGCAGACATTTATAGAAGCTAAACTGTGTTCACAAGTACATTGCTAGAAAGCAACAGGACTAAGAATGCTCAAGTCATTCCAGAGTTCAGCAGGTAAATGGTCAGGGAGAGGGAAACCTGCCACATGACTTAAGATGATGAGGCACAACAGTAGCCATCTCAGGAAATTAACAAGTGATTCACAAGCTGAAACACATTTTTTAAAAAAATCAATCAGAGAAGTTCAAGTAATTAAAATAGTAAAGTCTGCTCTTGGAAACTTCAAGCTGAAGTTACATTAACTGGTGTTTCATTTGTTCCAACTGAAGCAGGAAAATTCAAAGGGTAAAATGTCATTTTCAGAGTCTTTTTGTAGGACCCTTAACAACTAGAAAATTTTCATAAACCCAGTGACTTCAGGGTTCCTAGACTTACCTTGGCTTCCAGAGAACAAGACAGATTCTGACCAGCTAATCACCTGATCTACCACAGCAGTTGATTCACTGCCAATCTTTATTGTACTTTTATGAATAATCAATAAGCACCTTGAGTTACAAGTAGGCACTATTTGTTACACTGAAATAAATAGAAGTAATAAGAGCAATTTGGCAGTTTTCCTATGAAGTAGTATGTAATTATAAGTCATTGGGAAATTCTAAGAGAAGCAATTTCGAACAAATGCTGCTTAAACTAATGGTTAATATTTAGACTGCTGGGTCAACAGAAAGTTACAAAAGTCGTTTATGGTAACTAATTGAAGCCTATGAAAAATATATTTAAACTCAGTGGTGCTCCCCTTTTTCATCTAATGGGCTTACTGGTCTATAGATGCACTATTTGATCAGTGCATCTGGCTCCACAGGCTTCATGGTTTGCCAGCCACAGCCTACTAATAAGCACCCTGCTGCCTGTTTGCTAAACAGATCAGTGCTGGCAGGCACCCAAAACTCTAGCCTTTGAAACTTGGAGCTTTTTTGACTTGCCCAACCTATTGTGTGGCAAGAAAGACAATAAACTATGAACCTCATAAATGCTGAGCAATTAAACATAAGTTAGTAATACAGTTGTGGTAAAAGAGACTGCTTACCTCAATCCAATATATGCCTCATTTGTTCGTAGTGTCATTCCTGCTAAAAGCCAACCATAAGCAGTTTGCTCAAACCCTAATGGCTGAGATTTCCTTGTAAACAAGATGGTGGCCACCTACTAAGGGAACTCCATATTCCAAGTAGCAATAGGATTTTGCTTTCAGCAGAAATTGTATGTTTTTATGTTCAGCAACAAAAGCATTCACTCAAGCTCCCAACCCTCATGTTTTAGCACACTGAGAACTTCCACTGTAGATCAAAGTTCAACTCCATGAGCTGAACACCTCCCTTTGCTTCTCTATAAAAAAGTTATTTACTTATGGAAACATGTTTTCAGAATCAACAGTTTTCCTTTAAAACTGATGAGCATCAAATCAGCGTGGTTAATGACTCACTCCAATTTGAGAACAGATCATACAAGAATCAGATTCTGGTTTCACAACTAGGCACTGCTCTAATCACCCGGGAGTGAAATCGGAAATCTTCATTTCTGTATGAATCAGTTCTGCCTTGGTCTGACCACTACACAGACTATTAAAAAAAAAATTTAAAAAAAATTTAAAAAAAAAAATCCTTAGATGCTCTAGGGACTTCAAAGTTGGTTAGGGAAAAGCACTCATGTAAAAAGTTATTTCAGCCTTTGAAGATTTCAACTCAATAGTAGTTATGATCTGTGAAGTAAATTCAGCACAGGTATTTTGGAGGAACTGCTAGAGGACAGAAAATGTAGGAAGACCTTCCTGAACTGCAATCATTCTATACACACATTGTGCTTGATTAAAAAAAAAAAAAAAAAAAAAAAAAAAAAAAAAAAAAAAGGAAGAATGAAACACAGGAGAGAGGGAAGTCTCCCATAAATAAAAGGTCAATTTCTAAGCATCGAAGTTATTAGTTTTTACCTGGATATTGGGTTAGATATTTTTCTTATATTTATAAACTAGATTTGTTGCCCAGGGAACACCTTTGGAAGGAGGAGGGAGCTGCACTGTGTGTTAACCTTACTATTTTAAACAAAAGCTGTTGAAAAATCTGCTTTTTTCAGACAGGACCAATAAGACATGCTCTTTGCAAAAAAGCAATTGTTCTTCATCCAGTCCAAAGTTTCCCTTTGAAGCTAAACAATCACATTTTTAAAGCAAAGGCAATCTAAATTCTATTCATAACCAGAAGACCCATTAACCTGATTTTTCTAATTAAATTACTAAAATATTTTCAGCATCTGTTTATCGAGTGTGGCCATAGAAAAGACCTCTATGATAGCAGACCTTCAATATATTTTTCTCTATCCTGGGCTTATAGGCTTCTGTATACAACAGTACACATATCAAACATGTCACTCTAGGATGAGGGGCCATTTTGTTTCAGCAATTTCTCTCTATGGGAAAGTAAGGGGTATAAATGTTAGGGCACAGGTATCTTCTCCTGGCTTATACTGCAACTCCTATTAGCAGAAAAGTCAAAATGAGTTGCTCGTTTATATGCAAAGTATCCCCAAAGTACAGATCGTCTGGGGAGCTCCTGGACTGGAATAGAAGATGATTATGCCTGTGTGTGTTGGCAGAACAACAGTTTAGCACATAAGCTTACAGCTCCGTAGAGATCGTTCATTCTATCATTGTATTTCAAATGCTAACCCAGAGAGGCCCCTGCAGGGATGGGGAGGGTGGTGCATATCCCGGATCTCTCCATTTCAGTGCCTCCTTTAAAAAGGTCAAAAGTGCCATTTACAGGGGAAGATTTAGGGGTATACACATTACTGCTATAAACAGGACAGAAGCTATCCAAAAACAAGCAGCTAATAACCAGTTCTAGCCAGTACTAATCTTGGTTGGATACAAACTTGTAACGTACAGGGGAAAAAGTACCATGCAATATCAACCCCAGAGACTTGGGACCCTCCCTGAAAACTCTGAGTTTGGATATTGCTGATCTAAGTTTTCTTCACAGTACTAGTATCCTTATTTTGATAGAAAGCAAAATTATCTGTAATGCCTTCATGTCTCACATGAAGCAATCTATCCATAATGTTAATTGCTTGGATTTTACTCTGCCAGCAGTCCAGTCACTAGAGAAAAACAAGTAATCAATTTCCTTATTTGAAAGCCAGAAGCATATAATGTTTATTAATAGAGAGCATGGTTTACATGGATTTTACTGTTATTGACCATAAAATGTTGTATAATATAAGCAAGGGTAAAATTTCTAACTAATTAGCCTGTGAAGATCATATTTAATGGAGTATATAAACTTAGGCTCTTTACAAATCTTTAGGGTCTTACTCATTAAGAGTATGCACATGTAGTCTTTATGCTGAAACAGGATTTTGATACAATACAAGGTTAAATAATCCACCTTGAGATTCACAAAATAGAAGAGCGTACATATTCCAGTTCTTTTAGCCTGTAAGAAAGGAATCAAGTGCAATATGATGCATCTTCCTTAGCCAAGGAACTCTAAATACATCCAGAGAAAAAAAGCTGCAATCACCCAGATACTCTAAAAATGTTGTCAGCAGTAAAAAATAGTGTTTTCAATAACCACTTTAATCTCCTGGTGCCCTAATTCAGAATACAAGAATTAATCTTGTTAACTCTTACAAGAAAAACCCCTACACATGTTTTGCCTGGATTATCTATTGTCACTGTACAGGCTGACAGCCTGCCTGTATTGATGACCTAACGATTTGGACTTCCTTTTGCAGTTCTCCTCTCAGCAAAACCCTCCAGCATACACAGAAGCATCACTGACATCAGTGGAAACTTGTGCATCAATTTGCAAGCATGTTGTTTAAGTAAAATCATGTGCTAAAATGACTACATCTGACATGAGCCCGTCTCATTGGGACAGAATTTGGCCATGGCCATGGGCAGCTAGATGAGGAATGGCTAACCTAACAATTCTGCACGCAGTGCAGTCCTCGGACAGTCAAAACTTTGAGCAAATTCCCTTAAGCCTTAGGCCACCATATAATTACACAAGTACTTGTCCATTTTAGTCTAAATCTTGCATCTGACTCAATCCTACATCCAAAGCAGCTAGATCCATCAGCAACCGATGTCCTTGAGTTTTCCTATTAACTAAGATCCGTGAGACCAGTGTGTACAGTGTCACTCGTACCAATATCTAGTTTTTATAAGCTGCGACTTCAGTAGCCCTTCTTGGCAGAGTGAGAAACTCAAGTCACAAAATGCTTGGATTTTTGATACTTTCTTTCATTTTGTTCCTTTTCTATTTCAAAATACCTGTAAATAGAAGGCGGTAGGTGTCATAATAACTAAGATGTGGAAACCAATTTTCTGAGAAATATGTTACTACTGGATGACAACAAATTATTGCAGAGACACTATAATGCTCAAATAATTGTGAAATAAGGATTTGGTCTGTTATAATACCAGAATACAAACAAATTTCTGGTTCTAAACTTATCAGCTCTATTTGTGTCATCTTCTGAAGCCTCTCCCATTCATATTGAAATCCTTAAATTAAATGTGTTCCCCCCACTTGTTTAGGTTGATGCTGCCCTCTTCTGAACATAGTAGATCATGACATGCACTATCCAGAAACCTCAGGACACTCAGACGGTGATTAGTTATACAGCAATCTCCAAATAAGAAAAAATCCCAAAACTTTTCCTTTTTAATCTCACATGACTCAAATTTAATCAGCGCCTATTAGAAAGGACTAGGCTAACAGACTATTTTTAGTCCAATTTATTGTTGGAATGTCAGTCAACCTTTCAAAAATCCAGAATCTGAGTTTGTTTCTCATTCCACCAAGAATTTAAACTGAAGCAGACTTGTATGAATGTGAATCATAATTTGAGAGAGCCTCACTCAAATTTGTAGAGGATTCTTTTCTGACCCCAAATTGACACTATTCCTTCAGACCATTGCATTTTTAGAAGTAATTGTTAATGTCTGTCATTCTTCCCTAAAAAAATACTATGGAGGTTCTATTTCTGTGTTCACACCCTCCAAGGTTTGCTTTGGGTTTCACATGCAAACAAACATATAATATGTCAAAATCACCAAGGTTCTTATGACCTGGGCTATGCAGTAATGTAGTTATTCATAAAGAACACAAATGTTTTTATTCTGGCGGGCTCAGCCTCAGAATAATCCCCATGCTTACTGATCTGTTGGAGCAGTTTCTTCACAGCAAGCACTTGGAGGAGCAGAACTCTGCACTTCCAGCACTGGAGTGTTGTATTTTTAGGGAAGTAAAACAGCTAAGTGCAGTTCATGCAAGCAAATGCCTGCCCAGACCAGTCAAGATAAAAAGAAAATTGTCTTGCTTTAAAATGCTCTTATTTTACTAGTGCTAAGCTATTATCATGTTAAATGTGTTAATAACCCATTTGCCCCACTTAAAAAAATTGGTTCTTAAGCAATGCAGTCAAGTATGTCAGCATTTTCTGCTGTTCTGCATTAATTTAAAAATGAAACTTTACTTCTAATTTTGTTTACTATTTTTCCTAAGTAAATATTATTTTAGGATGAAGCATGATCTGCTTCCTTCAGGATATAAATTCATCATGATATACATAGTAATAACTGATAGAAATTCTTGAAGTCCTCTCCAATACTAAGCAGGACTAAAATCAAACAGAGCAAAGTTGCTTTGGGGAATTAAAAAAAAAAGACAGAATAATTACAATTCCTTGAGGCTAACAACAGCATTCAAATAGTTAACCATTTGCAGCCAGAAATTTGTTGAAGTAATGCAGAAGGGAATTGCTTACCAAAAGAAATGGAGCAGAGATCTGAAACTGTTCAGCTATCTGATAGGAGAAATAAATGAAGGTGAGAGTGGTTTCTCTACTTCTTTACTGGTGGAGTTAAATGTGAGACCACACAGATTGCCATAATAAAAGCCACCTGATACCTGCCCTAAGGCACTGATTATTAATATATTAAAGCTCCTTGCCCAAGCAGTAACTTTGTAATAAAGACAGTATATCACTGTAAGTCAAAAGGCTGACCCATTAGGCAGAGTATGTGGATGTGTCTGCAATTTTGCACATATAGCCTGTCTTAACAGAAATGCCAAACTTGGGTCAGACTCCATTTATTTGCTTTATAATACCTCCTATTATAAGTCTCAACAGTGAAAGATTGCTGTTAATATTCAAGACTGATTTGTAAGCCACCTACAGTGTTTGATGCCCAGTTTCTATTAATCTCAATGGGATTTGAATTCAAGAATACTTGAAGTAGCATTGGAAATGTCAGCCCAAATCTCTGGCCTCATTTTGGGCCCATTTGAAACTTGAATCCTCTCCAAAGAAACCTTTATTAGGATTTATAATTAATCCTACTACATGGGTCAAATTAAACCAGCGATTTCTCAGCCAGTTCCCTATAGTTCTTCAAGTTCATCAAACCAGGTCTTAAAACTGATGTTGAATTATTTAACCACCACACCAGAGCCAGCACATCACAGGGGCTTCAGTAGCTTCTATTTGTGTCCTGAATACACCCATAGCAGCTGTTAAAGTGTGAATAATGATTTCCATAGAGACCTTCTTTGCCTTCCTGTACTATAAGCAAAAGCTGGAAGAATGCAAACAAACTGGGTGTTCTATGATTTGCACATCTCAACCTTAAGAGTGACAATCACCATGAGAAGAATTGCTTCACCAGGGAATGCCATGATCTTACAAGTCCCTGTGAAGAGCCACGTTGAGCACCTGAAAAGCAGTCAGGTCAAAGTAACCACTTGGCACACTACAATGAACAGAATTTTCCATGAAAAGAGCAATGTCAGTCAACATTTTCAAAATATGTTTTTGCCCATCATGTTTCAGTATCATAAAAATTACTTGATGCAGAAGTGCTATTTTTTTCATATATTACATGAAAATGGAATAACTTTGGTCCAAAAATGTTCATTCAATGCTAACAGAACTCAAAAGCTGAAATTTATTCAAAACTGCTTTGCAAATGTACATTAAAAGCCTTCTGTAGTTAAGGAATAATATATAAAATTAAGAAACTTTAAAGTTATGAAAACACAAAGTGAAACGAGTGCAAAATTTTAGCAAACATATTTTAGAAGTTGTGAAGTCAACTTTGACTTTAAAAATAAGAACATGTTAAAAATTTTGATTCATTTTTGCAATATACTTTGCTGAAGCAGATAGTCTGAGGAAAATAGCAGGTAACCTAGAGCAGCTTTAGATGGTCTGTTTGGCAAAAACTCCCCAATGTAAACAATGTAGCATCTTCAACCTATTCTCCAATTCTCTGCTTGCAGAGAATGTTGCCAGCAAAACTAGTTAATGGGAACTACATAAACGCTGTTCCATTTTGCTTCTGCTGCAGGCAGACATTAAGCAAGCTGATAAAAAGTGCAAACGCTAAAGGTGAAGCTTTGGCTCTACAGAGATGAAAAGCCAGTTTCATCATGACTGCAATGAAGGCAAGACTTCCTCACATCAATATATAAATCTCATAATCATCTCTGATCCTACCGCCATAAAGACCTAGATCCAAAAATGAGCAATAAAATTACATCCTTTGTCCTCTCCATCCCAGTCATGTGAAAATAACTTTATAAAAGTCACTTTACAAAGTCATAAAAAAGGACGCCTCCTGAGGCTCCTGAAGCTATTCCCCACTCCACCAGTATCTGTCAGTCCTTCTCCCTACCTCCTTGTTTTTATGAAAGCAGACCGGCAGTAGGAGTCATAGGGAATTTACCACTTCCTTTCATAGAAAAAAAGTTCTGTCTCCAGTCCTCTCATTGCCTGTCAAGTTTTCAAAGAAGTGTTGCTAGAGGCAGGAACACTTTAAAAAAGCCCAGCAGATTTCTAAAGTCAGCTTTAAAAGTGTGCTTTAAGAGCTTCCCTGAGGTGTTTACAGCTTATATTGCTCAATTAGCTATTTTATATTGCAGTATTTTCTTCAAAAGCAATCTTTGACTAATTGTAAATTCTTAGAAATAAGTTTCACATTTTAAAAGTCCTATTTTTACAGCTGCAATAAAGTCCTCTAGGGCACATATTAGAGGCCATAATGCAGATGACTGGACTTCAACACTCACCCCATCATCATGATGGGTGTCTCCAACTAACTAGCTGTACCTAGTAACAAGCCGATTTTAGCACCTGTTCTCACAAAATGGATTTTAATAGAAATGAGGCCCAGCTGAATACATATGGGGAAGTTCAGTTCTGAGGACTGGCTGAATTCCTCATAAGTATAGCAAAGTTTTTTAAAATCTCAGTGTACACAGATCCCAGGGTTTAGTGGTTTTGTCACTGAACTTCAGTTAACAAATAATTGAATGACCAGCCCATAGCACATTTCGTTCTCCATATACACTGAGCCGGTCAGCATGAATACCATAAAACTGGAGGTAGCTGAAGTCCTGAATCTTTAAAGGCAGTCAGCTCCAGCATCTATCTCTTGGGATAAATAGTTTCAGATTAAGTTTAGTTTTGAAAGAATTTTGTTGATTTTCTATATGGTGCTTTTTCTTGACTATAATAGAATATCACTATAATAGAAGAACTAAAACTTTATAATGTCTCAATTAGAAAGTAACACTCTCCCTATAGTCACTTGTGTTACAACAATAGGCAAATATAATATATATTGCAGGAGACTTGTGCTCATCGGAAACAGGGTAATTTAGTTTGCAGAAAGAAAACTTTTCCACCTTCCTTTTTTTCTGCTCACTTAAATAAGCATCACAGAGAGTTAATGAAAGATTAGCATTGACTGAAATTATTTCTTAATTCTTCCATATTGCACTACTTGGAGTATCAAAAGATCACTTCTGCTTGTGCCTGTTGGTTCCCGTTCTGATGTGCATGTTCTGTGTTACTCAGACTATACTTCATATGCTCTTCTCACTGAGCTTACACAAATGGGAGGCCAACATCCTTCAGCCTGAGCTGCCTGGCAGAACTGGGGCTCCCATTCAGTACAGCAGGCAAACACATCCTGAACTTTAAAGCCAAGGGCACTCACACTGACACAGCTCAGCTATTCCCATTGTTTCCTCTTGCTCTGTGTATTGGTAAAGTCAGATTTGTGCTATGCTTATCAACTGACACTGCATGAACACCTGGGCTCTCTATGTGACATCTGTATCAGAGTGAAATTAAATATTTATCTAATTCAATTATAAACATTCAGGATACAACTCTTAGCTATTAAAATTAATAAACACAGATTCATTATATGGCAAATTTCCCAGATAAGACCACAAATAATTTGATTTACAGTATTGCAGCACAGTAAATTATTTACATGACATTAATATCTATTTAAAGAAAAAAGAAAATGTGGAAATGAAGCAAGCCATGAACATGAGGAAATAATCTGTGTTTTTTAAAATCAAGGTTTCAGAATAGCCCCCACAACCAGTGTATGAAAAGCCAGAGCACTGCAACTGAGAGATGAACACAAAACCTGAAATACCCAGAGCTTTATGCTAGCCTATCCTAGTTCCCTTCATAAAATCCCTCTTTTCATGAAGTATGTGACTAACATTAAGAAAAATTGTGAGTCACTCACCAGTAACATACCAATTCCCCAGAATCCACACTTTTAAGAAAGTTTAGAGCTGAAGAGGCAAGTTATGAATCTCCCAGTTAAGTGTATATATATATATATATATTTATGCAAGCCTCCCCAGTAATGTTCTATGACACTCTTTTTTGTAGCAGAGAAGACTAATTGCCATCAGACCATGCACTATGGTCTGGAAGAAGACAAAATAAATAATCAAGATCCTTGCTCCTCCTGCTCTTGAAAACTCCCAAGAGAAGTGCTAGGGTTGCTGAACCACATGAACAGAGCAGCACGATCACCCAAACACACACACACACACCAACAGACCAAAGTAATGCTTTGCTTCTCAGCTCACGTTAACCTGCATAGATCCAATAGAGTAGAAAAAGCTGGCATTGATTTTTGCCAGCTGAAAAATCTGCTCTGAACCTTAAAATAGCTTGAGAACATGGCTGAATATCAGATGCCTTCAATTTAAGGTATCTACCATTGTTCAGCTAAGCTCTTAATTAGAAAGCTCTATTCCTTGAATAACTGAATACTGTTTTATAAAACTGATATATACAGTATGTACAGTGGTTGTCTAAAGCATAAGCTTTGTTTGGAGAGATATAAATGTATTAGCCAACTTAATGTCACTGAGCAAAAAGCATGGACTCTCCCTGAAGGTAAAGAACACCTTCTTAATGAAAAAACTTGCAATAATCTTAGATCCATCTTCAATTTAGACCTTGTATTTTCCCCTGTTGTCAGAGTTTCAATCACCTTTGCTATGAGCTCTGGGTTTCAATTTACAGAGCATTAGCCCTAGGCTCCTCATCAGCATCTTCAGGTCTACTGGGACATGCATTCCAAAATACAAGCAGTTGGAAGAACAAATCAAAACCAACAAATCCTCAGTGACAAACAAAGCAGACTAGTTGCTCAAAGAAATGGGGGGTTTCCTCAAAATTTAAGAGTGCCATGTAGATCCAAAACCATAGAGGCCAAAATAGTCTGAAGATGTTGACAAGAAACTGTCCCTAAGAGAGAATGTTTACCAGTTAATTCAGATAAGCAGCCTACAAGTAAGGGAAGACCAAAAAACCTGAAAAACAAAAGCATTCAGATGTAGGCATCAAAATCATAGGTATGCAGAGATTCTATGCATTTCTGTAGCTGTTATTATTATAACATGCCACATAAAGTGCAGATAATATGCATTACAAGTAAACAAAAATCACTAAGGCCACTGCAAACAAAGGTGATTAGATCTCAGCTGGCTTCTCTCTGCCAGCAGCCTTCTGGAAACAAAAGTGAATGCCATATGTAAAGCCTTACTTTCCCTGTTTGATGTCTCACTCCTTGTTAACCTGTTTTCCAGTCCAGCATACCAGTCCAAGCCCTCAAAGGAGAACTTGCAGTGTGCTCCTTGGCACTGACTGCACATGGCAGCTGAAAAGCTTGTAGTCAGTGAATTTTGCAATTAGTCTGATAGCAGTGGGCAAAAACCTAGTGTCCAGATGGACACTAAATTTGCACTATTTATAATGCTTCAAAACTGAATAAACCTATATGAAAGTGACTTATAAGGACATTTATTTAGGGACTTCTTTCTGACGGTTCTGAAGCCACTTTCATCCAAGCAATGCTTAGATGCTGAAAGCTTTACTGGCCCTTAGGAAAAAGTTCTACAGCTCTTGACCACTGTTAACCCTTATAATAACACACATGTGGAAGAACAGGTAAATCCTGTACTATTCACAGATTATGACCTACAAGTTAATATATCCATTTACAACTATAGTGCTCATTTTCAACAGCATATACTGTACAAGGATCTGGCCTGCTGAAGTTTTCCTACTTGCAGTACGAAAGAATAGAGAAGAAGCAGGCTACAATTTGTAGTTTTCAAATTAAAAAGTAAACAGTCCCTAGAAGGGCAAGCCACTAGGACAGGCATCCTGATTTTGGTCATGAGAGAGTTAATTTTCTTCTTAGCTATCACAGAGCTGTGTATTGAACTCAGTATGGCAATAATATAACACACTGATGTTTTCATTGTTGCCAGGTAGTGCTTACCCAAATCAAGGACACTCCGGTTCTCCATGTTCTGCCTGTGAGGAGATGCACAAGAAGCTGGGAGAGAGCATGGCTGAGACAGGTGACTGCCCAGAGGGATATTCCATATCAGAGAACACCATGCCTGGTATAGAAACTGCGGGGGTTGGCCAAGAAGGTCTGATCACTGCTCAGGGATGGCCTGGGCATCAGCCAAAGGTGGTAAGCATCTGTGTTGGTTTTCTTCTCCTCTTTCTCCTTTTCATTGCAATTACTATTATCATTAGAACAGTTAAGTTTTGCTTTGTTCCAGGTATTAAACTTTACGTAACCCACAAGTTGTACATGTTTCCTGATTCACCTCCCCATGGTGGGAGGCCACTGCTGGCATAGTACTTAGTTGCCAGCTGAGGTTAAACCACCAGTGGCCAGCGCCTGATGGATTGTGTGACAGGAAGAGCTACATTGCATCAGACAACACAAATAGGTTTCCTATAGTGTTCCCACCTCTCAGTCAACTTTGAAAATTACCCTTTTTCACATAGATGGTAAGACCCACAATGTCCTTTGCTCTTCAGAATTCATAGAAAACAGGAATTCTTTATGTTGAAAGTCCAATTGGGACAAAATACAGTAGTGGAGAATGATCAGGCAGGTCCTTTTTCTGAACAACTTGAATGAAGAAATAATATCTTTTGTTTTGAAACAAACAGCCTTTAAAAAGAAGGTAATATTAATTCCTATCTTCTGTTCTCAGCATTTCAGAACTATCATTAGAAAAATGATTACACATTTTTACAAATATAGGCTTTCAAAAATCTGAACTGAAACCCTCTGAAAGCAGGTCACTGGGAGATCACTTTTGTTGCTACAGAATAACAAATCAAGGTTTCCTTAGGCCCAGGCAGTAGAACAACTAAGCACATCATCTCTTTCTGAAGCTAGGGTCGGATCAGGCCACTAATACTGCTTCAGTCCCTTCTCAATATCAGCTATGAGTACATAACAATTTGAATCACTTTTATTCTCTCCTCATTCTGCTGAGGAGATAAAGCATACTAATAAGACTTTCAAGGATGTGAACCAGCCACAAAACTCCCTAGTATTTTGACACATAAGCAGCCCATAGTATTTTAGCATTCCAAGGTTGCTTGCCTTACGAATTACTCATTCCTACATTCCATATCATTAAACACCTGATTCTGTTCACTGAAAAGAGCACAAGCTTCACTGGGAGAAAAATTATTAAATCAGCCATGACAGCTTTGCTTTTTCAGTATAAATAGAGTGCCAGTCACAAGTCCAACAGGGTATAGTTGAACAACAAATCTCAAGTAGTGGCTGTTAATCACAGTTTAAATAGCCGTTCAATGGAGATGACAGTTTCAGACTAACAATAAGGCACTCCAAGGCATGTGGTGCTGAAGGCACTGCTCTCTGTAGTGTTATCACCACTGATTCTACAGCCAGCAACAACTATTTCTATCTTCTGGACTGTGCAGTAATACAGGAAAAGAACTTGAAAATGCTTAATAATTATGGTATTGTGCATTGAAGGATGCAACACTGGCTTGCTGTTAAGCTTCCATTTGGAAAACTAATGCTATAAATACAAAACGTGTACTGAAATGCGCAACTGAGTTACAGTAGCACAAAGGAAGGACCAAGAAGATTTTAAGAATCCATTAAAACCAGTCATCCCAAATTAAGAATTTGTACCAAGGTTCTAATCCTTCCAAGATACTGAAATGCATGACCCAAAGCCTTCTGCAGACAAGTGTTACTTCTTCAAGCTATGTGGCTTTGGATCATGCCTCAAATTGCACATTCCAGCAGGCTTTCCCTTAAAACAAAGGGAAGATTTACCTTCATACACAGAAGGGCATTGCAGAATAAGGTAAATCAAGGCAAACTCCTCAAAAACACCACATCTCCCATTCTACTGTCACACCATTACTGAGAAATTCCTGCAAAAATACATTACCACTGTGAGAGATGTGCAACAGTGGTGAAGTTAAGACTGCTGTTCTCATGCTATGAAACTGTAATGTTTCTTTACAAAATGAAAATTGTTTTCAAACTTTAGTGTATGGTACACTATGGTATTTAGTATATGGTCTTGATCAAGAGCAACCAAAAAAGTGATCCAAAATTTGAATCATGAACAAGGGCATAGGACAAGAAAAGCATGAAAAATGAGAAAAAGGAAGAGCCCTAGAGACAAGTGTAGTCTCAATAATCACTGGCTTCATGATGCTGAAGAAAAAAAAAGTTTCCTGAGGTAGTAGCTGAAAGAGAGTTTGTATAGCTCAAGGAAGCTACTTCCTGTTTTTTGCCTACCCCTTTGTTCTGAAAAGTGGGACTTGCTCTGACCTCTGAAAAGATATTATAGCAATAGGATTTGGTGGTTTGGGTTTTTTTTTTCATTTTCCAATCTATTTTTTGTCCCTGTCCTATTAATTGAAGAGTTATTTGGAAATGATTCTGTGTTCATTGTCACTTCCACTGCGCTGACTATTGATATTCTCTCTACAGTGCAAAGATAAACTGTATCACTTGAATACAAATAAAACAATTTAAGCTCCTGAGTAGTTCTGAATGTACCTTTAGTAATTCAAAAGTTACTACATAAGATTATTATATGAGATATTTCTTGGAGCTTGCATCTCTGCACAAGAATTATTTTGTGAGCAGCAACCCAAGCACTTGGCATGACATCAAACTGAAGACCAGGTCTTCAGCCAGTATAAAATGTCTCATCTCCATCAGCTTTGTGCTACAGCATCAGCTGCCCTTTGACAGTCTGTATAAATAGAGGAGTACATGATTTCTCATTTGGATTATGAAAATTAAACTGGATGACTGCAGAGACATTGTAGTATATTTCAAAATTAAACTGTAAGCAGAGTTTACGCATAAGAATGTCCTTACTGTAAATGCATCAATTGTCACTCTCTTAACACATGGTTTACATTTGGCACAGCAACAATACAAAAGTGTTTAGAAAATGGATTGGAGCCAACAGATGGCTCCTCCAAGCCATCAGTATCAGAATCTTACTTAGTTCCCACTCCTTCCCAGAAAAAGTCTGGGAAAACAGATTGGGATGATGCCTAAGTACATACACATGGTGATTTATATCTGGTTTTGTATGTATGTGTGTATATAGGCACACGTGTAAGTCTATGTATAATCATGTACACATGAGCAATATACAGTGCTCAGGTATCTGAACTCTTCAGCTGTCTAGGACACTCCCAAAACCAACCTTATGCAAAGAATTTTTCTCTGCTCAGTAGAGATATTTTATTCAAAGACAATGTTATTTTGATGTCTTGCAACTACATATTCTGATTTCTGCTAACAGGGTATTCCACTTCTACAGACCAGATTTGCTGTTTCGTATCTTGGCTGAAGGCCTGCCAGGGCAGGGACTGCAATACCAGCTATGCTTAGGCTGAGATGGGGGAAGTTGCTAAGTCATTCTCTAAAAGAGATCAGCAAGAGGCACTTCTGAGATGCATGGCAAAAGCAGAGGCCACATGATGGAAGCACAGTTTTGACCTGGTGACTGCCACTTCCCATGCTTCAGAAAAGAATTTCTCCTTGGCATTGCCATGGGGAAATTTCTTCACTCTGACAGAAAAGAGCAGCTCTCATTCTTAAAAAAAAAAAAAATCAATAGTTAAATTGCCCCTTTTTTTTTTCTCCTCATCAGTCTTAATGCTAGAAAAGAAGCATGTGCCTTATTCCTTATTTGTAAAGCAAATATTGTCAGACATGAGTTGTTGAGATGACTATTCGCATGCTTCCAGCTGGAGCCCATTTATCTCCTAAATGCCACCAATAAAAACAAGATCCATCCTATACATGTGATTCTTGCTAGAGAAATGTACATATGGTTCTCTTGAAATTATTCCTTGATTTTTTACTTTTATATCACTGATATTTACAACACTACACATCTGTACCATAAGCCTCTAGAAAAATACTGATTGTGAGTGTGCACTGCAGATAATATTCAAAGGTAAAATGCATATAAACTCCAAAAAGCCCCACAGCAAACAAGTTCAGAAACAGGCAAGCGTGCAGGGTTTCCATTTCAGACCTTACAAATGATTTCTATTTTTAACCTTACAAGGGTCAACCACACCAACAGACTTTTTTTGCTTCTTTTAGCTTAGGTTCCAAGATCCCCAGCTGCAACTGAAAGCCTTGCAAGAAGGCCCTCTAAAAGGGCTTGCTTTCTCAGGCAGGGGAGACAGGAGACACATGATAATCTCTTGTTCAGAATTTGAGGTGTGTACAAGTTATCCTTCCCCCTAAAGACATCATCCAAGAAAAACACAACATATTTCCTACTCCACTGCCCAACTGACATGACTGATCAGTAAAGGCCCATACCAAAGAGTCATTTCTGCCTGGCTCAGGAAAAGAGCAAAGTGCAATCATTTTTCCACAGCCAGAAATTGTCCACAGACATGCCAGGATACACAGGCCATTATCAGAGACTAAGGAAATCAGAGGAACTTCTATCTGACCCATTCCAAAAATAGATGTAGGTCAGAGATAGGAAGTCTCTTTTCCAGACAGGCTCTTGCTTCAATGAGAAAAATAATTTCTAAATCAAAATTCAAAATTAAGTACTTTTTATTTTCCAGAAGACACCAGGCTATAATTCACACAGAGTGCTTATTAGAAAACAAGATTAGAGCTCTGTTATCTATAAAGATACAATCTCTCAGCCAAAAACGCATGGGATGAGAAACTGAACAACACATTCATGTTTTGAGGAGCATCATAGGCAACTGCTAAATAGAACTGAATACAAAGTAAACTACTAAAAGAAACTAGTATTGCTTTCCTACCATACCAGATTGGAAAGGTTTTCTATTAAACACATTTTCTAGCAAAAATCGTCACTAATCACCTTATGAATACAAAGAGAAGCAGATATTTTCTCACTTCCATTTTGGAATTGGTCTTGCCAATGAGGCAAGGACACCAAAAAGGTTTTTTTTCACTTCTCAACTTTGACAGAAGTTTCTTGAATGGCCTGTAGGAAAAGTTCTAATTTTAACTGGGAATTAATTATAACTAGAAATTTTCTCATTGAATGGATTTTCATTGGAGAATATGATTCATAAAAACAATTTCCTCAAGCATATTTTATTTTCAACAAAGAGCTCTGCTGTAACACTGGCAACTCTCCTGCCAGCTCGCCAGCTCACCTGGCAAGAATGGGATCTTTGGAATCAGTTTTGCTATGAGGATCTGTTTATGCAAGGAGATTTCACAAGATGTCTCACAGGAGTTGGGAACAGCTGTCTCCTCCACTTCAGTAACAAGAAAAAAAAAAAAATAAAAAAATTGTATTTTCAGGGCTTTCAAGAATATTGATTTTTTAGAATTCCCTCTGTGCAAAGGTTTATAATTTGTTTTTTTTTTTTTTCCCTCCCAAAAAGCATAACTTCCTGCAGCTTCCTGAAATTCTTGGGAATTTTTCCATGCAACAAAAAGTCTGAATTCCCACTAACTCTCCTTTCTTTGGGCCATGCTCAGTTGTAGCTTGTGTCCCATTCATACCACAGTCACTGTCCACAAAACACAGAGCTCCATATCTCCATGAGCAAGGGTGTATGACTCGGGATAGGAGATTGCTTGAACTAAAGGAATATTCCCCTTAGTCACTGCAGCAGAAATACTGAATACAGACATTATCACTCTCCTTTCTCCCTCCCTCAGTCTCTCAGATGATTTAAAAACACTCCAGGAGAGAAGTTATCTTTTGTTCTCTGATAATTTTTAGCCTCTGGGAAAAGCTACAATAGGCAAAGATGTAAGCAGAGCCTTGTTAGTAAATTGTTCCCAAGTTCATACTTGGTAGAATCAATAGTAAAGGGAGGGGGAAAGGCCTGTCAATTATTATTTTTAATTAGAAGTACAACTTAGAAGTATTGACAAACAGAGCCATACTGAGGGACGATGTTAAAAGTACGGGAACAGACCCCCAAAGTTGTTAGAGATCTTTGGAAATCACTGGCCTTGCTCTGTGCTGTCCAGAAACCTAAGCAGACAGAAAGGATCCAAACTATGTGCAAATTAAAAAGTTGCTATAATTTAGCACATTTAGGGCAAGGAACATGAGAAATTAAGAATTTCTGAATCTATTCTCTAACAAGCCAGAAAAATGAGAATAAATATGAAATACTGGCTTGTTATTTTAAATAATAAACAGAATTAAGATTTAAGAAAGGAACACCATAGAACTCTGATTTAATTGCTATGGTAACTTGTACAGAAGTTTTACAGAGTAGTTCTAGTAGTTCTCTTATCTAGCAAAAATGTGCTGAATAATAAAAATTTAAAGAGATTTTGTAATTTCAAGAAATTTTATCAATTTATTTAAGGGTAGTATAATATGTAAGCTGAATTTAATATTACATCCACATCATATTGAAGCACTTGAAGCTATTAATTTAGGGATGTGGGACTGGGGAGAGAACTTTTTAAGTTACAGGTTCAACCTGTGGCAGATTTAATTTTATCCTACTTGAATTCATCAAGTCCTCAGTTAAAATTAGCAGGGTTTCCTTACTCCCAGTGTTCTAACAACGCCATTCTGAAGCCTCACTCCAATGGTAGTTTGAGCCTTCTGCAAAGTACCTGACAGAACTTACATGTCTCCATATTGTCCTTTTGCTCTTTACCAACATTCTCTGTCAGGTGAAATAACTTTTCTCCTTTGGTATTTATTCCATTTCTAGTTTATCTATATAGAAAGCTATCACACTCTTTCTTCATTTTCACTTTGTTGTACTAAACAAGCCATCAATAACTTGTAAGAAAATAAATACACACATACATAAAAATATACATACACACAAAAATATGCAACAAATATAAATGTATATTCACACACATGTACATAATTATGAAGGAATGGGATTGGGGCAGATCAGATTATATAAATAAAGAAAAATATGAATTTCCAAATACAAAAAATGCAGGTTTATAGACTATTTTCATTGCTTGGGTTGAGATAAGAGTCAATCAATTGGAATGAAATGGCCCATAGCCATAAAATGAGATGCTTATATGTATGACTGTCATAGGGATAATTCAAATATGTTTGGGACAGGCAATTATGTTTAATAGTAGCTGGAACTCAAACTACTTCAGGAAAAGGTGATTGCAGTAAAAGTTTAAATCTGGTTCCTGTCCTGAAAACTAGGGATCTCTTCTTTGTACCCCTGCCTGTTACAATGAACAGTATTTCTTGTAGACACAGAGCAGATGCAAATTTCAAGACTCAAGTTGTTCAGTACCATGTAACAGAAGTCCAAGATTCAATTATAAATTTGCTCTTATCCATTTTAAGAGCATCACTTAAACACTAAGTGGATTCCTCTCAATATGAGAAATGGGAAACAAGATTCTACCCTCTCAATCTCTGACAGCTATTTCTTTATGTAGTATGTGACTGCCACATACTTTCTTATTCATCCCCATTTGAAACTAAAGACAGTATTTTCGTTATTCTCCAGTCTCCTGTGAAAAACTTGGAGGTTTTTCACTGTTTTGTCTCCAAACCTGGTTTTCTCTTGCAAAAATAATGCACAGCAATTCAAATAAACACAAATCTTAGTTTTCTACAATGTCATTTTAACCTTTACATACTGTTCTCCTCTGTGCAATGTAACATTTTGTTTATTCTGTGGGATACAGCTCAACAATGAGCAACGTTTTAGCTCACTTTTCAAATTTACTCTAGTTTGCAACTGGAGTGACTTGCAAGAGGGTTTCAGACAGATTTAAAGATGGGGCTTACTGCATTGTCTCCCATAAAAAGCACAACGAGGAGCTGATATTGGCATGAAAGTAGTCAACATTCTCCAACCAATCACAGTGAAAATGAACAGCCGAGCTGTTCCCTTAACTAGCAGGTATTCAATTCAGTGGGCTCCAGTGAACTAGACAGCTTTGTCATTTGACTGGTGTTACACCAGTTTTAATTACTTAGAAGGATATTAAAACAATATGGCAAATGAAAGTACAGTGCACAATGCTCGTAGTATACCATGTATGTTTGTTTTCATCACATCCTCAGCAAATACAAATTAAAACCCAGAACTTCTATTTCTTTTTCAGAGGTCAAGAAAAATTTAACTTTGCTAGTGAGGAGTAATTAGATTATTAAGGTGACAGAGTGTAACACATGCTTTCAATGGGCTCTGGCCTCCTATATCAAAATGAAGTAGTTGCAGCATTAAACTGAACTGTCAGTTATTGTATGCATTTACTGAAAACTCATTTTGGGGTGGTTTATCTAATATGTGTCTCCTTAAGAGCAGCATGAATACTGTTCTATCACCGTACCATCTTCTCAGGTGGTTGTTGATTACACAAATGACTCAAAAATTAGCCATACCACTGTTTGCACATGAGGAAAGCAACTCCTCATTCATGCTACAATCTCTAATTTCTCCAGCTTGTTTTATACCACGATCAGCCAGTTCCCTCTTTCTAAAGATAGTAAATCAGTTCCGAGAGAACTACGCACATAAACAGTTGGTTAGAAATAGAGTAAGGGAGAGAAAAATGATTGGAATGATCAGATGGTTGGAATGAGAGTATAATTACCTCCAAGCAGCAGCATTGCTTCTTGTCAGCTTAAGCAGTTTGTGGAATTACAAAGTGACTTTGCAAGCTGAAGATGTTTTTAGTACTTCGAAAAGCCACAAAAGCCTTGTTCAAACAAATGTAACAGATTAACAGCATGGCTATATACTTTGGAAGAATGAATGTCCTTCTGGCAGTAATTGTTTCTAATTAGAAAACCTGTCTTTCTGATAATTGTTATCCAGTTATCTGATCTTGAACACAATTTTACAAAGCAATGTCCAGGTTTCAGCACACAAGTGGGGATTCCAATTCATATACTTAGACTGATTAACTGGCATGAGTCCCATCAGCCCCACTGCCAAGGTTAGCTCAGTGAAACCTACTTCATCATGAGCGGTTCACTGTGTTCCATCCTATAACTCAAATTATATCAGCATCTTCTTAGTCAGAAACCAAACATTAAAAATTGAAAAGCTCTCAGGTCTACAATTTAAATGGCCACCTTATTTAAAGTGTCATGGGCTTTGAACCCTCAATGACTGCAAAATGTGCATAATCTGAAAAATAACACTAATGCAAACCTAATGTTGCCCTTGCACAGTTCCTTGAGGAATTCAACGTGAAACAGACCAAGAATAAAGAAACCTACATTTAAATTTCATTAAAAATTAAGCATCATAACAGAACCAACAGCAAAACAGCATTAACTAAAGGCAGCATTTCTGAGCATATGATGAAGAAGTAGTTTTCACTGAAGGAGGCATGTTCGAATATTTGTATGCATACCCATATGCTTTGTATTTATACATACACATAAACTCAAAAGTTCTACTTATATTATACCATACATTTCATTATATTAAAAATTTCAAAGAATGCAGCCTTGCTTATGGGAAACATTGAGAAGCTGCAGCATGCTTTATTTTTATATTGCATCAGAGAAGTATATATTTACTACTGATAGTAACTAATGTATATCCTGTAACTGCCTTAGTAACAGTATCCTTAGGGAAGCGATAAGGTTTATGTTAGCCATGTAGTATAGCAAATATTATCAAAATTTATCAAAAGATTATCAAAATAATATAGCTTATTTCCCTGTATGAATAGCAGTTAAAATTATGTGAAAATAGGATCATGTAATTAAAAAAAAAAAAAAAAGCCACTAATTTTTACAAACATTAGGTTTTTAAATGTCACAAGAGATGCTGGAACAGTCATTCTACATTTACAGAATTTGTTCCAACAAATTTGTGTGAAGGAACCAATTCGCTACTACACTATAAAGAACTGAAGGTGGACTGAAGGCTGCATTTAAATCAGTTTAAAAATAGCTATGAGTATGAAAGTATTATGGTGGTTAACATTAACAAAAAACTCAGCATACAGTATCCTACACACAGCCCTGTTGTCTGTTTCAATTCACAGAAACTTTCAATGTTTTTCAACATGTGGCAACATCAAAAAAATTAACGGAAAATATTTAATGCAACCACTTCACAGTACAACATTGAAATTTTTAGAAGCAAACTTTACATTTACTTCTAATACAAGCAAATTGCACAAAGCCAGAAAGTTTACGTTTTATTTCATCAAGTAGAAAAACCCCTCAAACATAAAACACAAAAGCTGATATCGAGAAAAAAAAACTAGGAAAGTTTTCTTTTCTTTCTTTCTAGTTGAAGGCTTAACAGCTTTGAATCCCTCAGGCAATCCTTATGGATTTTAAATTTGGGGTTTTACTTTGAGACAAAGAGTATAGATTTGCTAGGAAACAAATAGGTATGACTCGGTCCACTGTGTCCCATGTAAGCAGCAGAGAGGCTTTCCCTACAAGTCTGATTTCCGCATGCTGCAGGCTTCCACCTTTTGCCAGCAGGTGGCAAGGAGACAGACAGGGAGAGGCAGGATTGCTAAACCCGCCAGACTCTCACGTGAGGAGCCAGCTGCCGCCTTCTGAGGTAATGAAGGGACGGGCAGCTCCGTGAATGCTGAGACCCCAGAATAATGACGTTTTCTAGATTTACTAAGTGCTGAGAAGCTGAAAGTAATTACAGTTGCCCATAGCTCTACAAACCAATTTATAAAATGACTGATAAAGCAAGCAAGGGTTTCATACTGCAGTCTGCTTTGTGATTGAAGTTGCAGGCTACTCGTCTTCCCACATACTCAGTTAAGTGGTCAGTGTTACTCCGCTCCAGAAATGACACAATGAATGACCAAAATAAGAAGAAGCAAAACCTAATTTTTAGGATCTTAATAAGGTCTAGCATATGCAAAAATATTTCAAAGTCTGTCCCAATATTCATTTAGAAAGATATAAATGAGTAGGCATTGAAGTCAATTCAATTACAGAAGTGGAACAGGAATAGGTAAATAAAAACACAGGTGACAAAAGAGAAAGCAAAGTTCAAGTTAAATGAAAAAATTACCAAAGAATCCTTGTTGAACTTGTTTTAATGCTTACTCCTAGAATGTGGAATTTTATATGAAACCCATGTCCATGGGCTCCTACTTTAAGTAAAACATAAGAAAGGATTAATTATCTTTGTAAAAGAGAGTATCTGTTCTGAAAGAAAAACAAAACCAAACCCCTCTTGCTACTGAAAACTTTAAGACATTTCTTACTAATAATTTTGGGGAATTATTTCAATCAAAAATTCTAAAATACTAAGTTTCTGGTCTAGAGGGCTCTCTCCCCACCTATTCTTCCATTTTCCAGAACCACAGTTACTGTACCAAAAAATTAACTCCAAGACTCCTGCTACCAGCACTGTTCTGTAAGGTACAACTAATTAAGGTCACAAACCCAAAAAAGCTTTTACAAAAAGCAAATTATATTTGGTTTCAGATGCTTTTGTCAGATCTTACCTGAAGATAGAATGGAAGAGCAAAGAGAGGGCGAATTGATGCACCTCCCTCCAAACAGATGCAAAAGAGCCACTTGCTGTATCTTATTCTGTACTGAGTAAGTCAGGCAGCACAGTGAGAAACAACACTTTGAGTAGTGACCCAGGTCTGATCTCACTGCACAAACCTGTAAAGCAGAAATCATTCGTGTTGCACTCTTGTAACATTGGAAACAGCTCTACAATGCCATTGTGCATAACAATGTGCAATGTGTGGATGAGACTTAAATATCTACAAAAGAAAAGAAAGATTCAGCGGAGAAAATCTGAAGGACCTTTAAACACAATAACAGTAAAAGGAGTGCTTATACACAAGATTTATTATAACCAAGCCTCTTACCACAATTCAGCATTAAAATAAAGATGTTTAAGATGGGCATAAATTCTTCTTCCATTTCTTTCTCTTAGAAAAACTTTTAATTCTTGCAGTTCAAGCTAAATGTACTGCCATTGCAGGCCATAGTACTCAAAGTAACCAGAATATAGAATACAAACATGATTGGCATTTCTCTTGTTCCTTGAACCCTTGATTTCTTTCATAATGCTCAAGCACTTTGCAGTACAATTCGGTAAACAATTTGCAGCAACAACAGCAAACAGAGCCATGTTTAATTCAGATATTGTCATTACATTTCCTTTAACCTCTGCAAAACTGCTCCAACTCCTGGTCTAATCCACATGAAATATTTTAATTATTTCAGTAAAGTACAGGGCTGTGCCCAGTGCTTTTCATCTCTTCGTTCCTTACTCTACAAACCTCAAATTTAGTAATCAGAGTAATAGGTAGAGTTGTAAAACTGGGTGCATCTGAGCCTACGCTCATAAGATAAAAGTGAGGAAAAAAAAATCCTTTTCTGAAGGAGAAGAAAGTATGCTATGTTATATGGAATACACAGGGATCCTTTCTACCACAACGTTTTCTGCTTTAAGCCATGTTGGCCCTGCAAATACTACTAGAGATAGAGTTCAGTATCAAAATAGAGAAAATTTCAAGCAAAATCAAATGCCATACAAAAATGAACGTTTGCTTTCAACTACATATGGTAGAAAATAAGTTTGCAGCAGTTTGCCAAGTTCTCAGACAACAGAGGCACAGTAATTGCTTTTATGACCAGATCTCATTGGCAAGGTCATCATGAGATGGAGACTTTGCATTCTTTGCTGCTTGGACATACATATCAGAATGTATCCATCTGTTTGAATAAAATTGAAACATTAGTCTAATTTGGTTTTTAAACATTGACTAAGTAGGGAAAAATGCTTTCTGCAAGACAGGTAAAAATTTAGGCTTGTAATTACAGCATCTACAGAACATGGTGTATGCATTTTGGTACTCCTTCCATTTTAGAAATTATCCCACTGATGTCAAATTGCAAGCTGTATATAAATTTAGATTTTCTTTTTTTAAGTCAGTACCTTGCAATACACTTGACTGAAATCTTCTTTACTTTGAAGAGTATGAAGTCAGTGAGACAGTGATGACTTTCAGTGACACACAGAATGGTGATTTGCTTGGCACTGCTCATCCTGCAGTGGTCTACAAAAGCACAAGTACTGTTAGCTCAGCTGAGGTCAGGAGGAACTGAGGACTTTCCTCACCTTTCATGTCTAAACTTGCTATCATCAGACAGCTCTCCAGTGGCAGGTGTGAAGATGCACAAGGTATATACGTAACAGACTGCATTACAGCAAGATTTATTCCATATGCCACAAGAGTTATATTTTAAATGAATACTAAGCTGAAAAGGTTCAGATGACATTATTACCATCCACAGATGTTCTATGGGCAGAAAATGGTTTAGGAGAGAAAAACAAATTGTTTGCATAAAAATGCACTGCAGCACTAGAGCACACTTTAATGTGGAGACAAGTGAAAATCTGTTTTACTTTTTTCACCCACAAATATTAGTTCAAATTTGTCTCAGACTGTCAGTCATGGCCATTGCTTATAGATACTTAGCAGTAATTTCAATTGTCAGCAAGTGATTTACAGGGAATTTTTAAGTATTAAGTATTATTTATAGATCATTTAAGAACCAAACATTCATTGAGGAAACTTTAATCAAAGTAAATTAAAGTCATTCAGTCTGAGAAAGCAAATACATTGAGTGACTTAAGCACCCAGTCAAAAATATCAGCTCAGAATCTGAGTTGTCAAGTGCATGCAATTGCCCATGTGCAAAATACCTACCATGAACCAATGCCCACAGCTATTTGATTAACAGTTCTGAATACTAAGCTATAGAAAGTAAATTGCTTACAACATGGCAAGAGAGTGAACAGCAAAATTCCTTCCTCCAAATTGCAGCTTTACCATCTGTGTTTCTTGATTATTATTGTTTTTAGTCTTCTTTCAGCAAAATTTGGGAACTCCAAACTTCTCAGTACAAATTTAATCAAATCCATTTCAGTGAAAGTGAAAGATGCTGTTATAAAACTTCTGAAGTTTGAGCCATGCTGCGACAGACAGAATAGCTCCTCCCATGGTTACAACACCAGTGTGTTCTCAGTGAGGTCCCGTAGCAGTTCAATCTCGACTGCTGCTGATTGAAATTTCTCCATCCCAAGAAACATACTCAATTCTAATGGAGAAAACTAAGCAACAAAAGAGTGACTAACCTTGAGCAGAATAAGGCCCTAATCACACAAAGGCCAGGAGCACTGGCAGGAAAGGGTAAAATAATGGAAATATGAGCACAGGACTATACCAGCTTTAACTTATGTATTGCTAAGGAACCACTTCCTGCAGTAGAAACTGCCAAAATAGAAGCAATTTTTGGTGACTTGAACTCTGACAATGCAGCTTTAGAGAAAACCACACAGGACAGGATACTGGTAAAAGTACTGGGGCAGTTAACAGCATACACTTGGGGTGAGTGTAACCACTCCCTTCGCTTTTCTCTGTATATTTGATTAACCCAGGGAATAAGAGCGTAAAGGCCAGGCTCTGCTTCCTTTGCTGAAGAGGCTGAAAAGCTTTAGTGCTCAGATCATAGCAACAACTGATGCTTCTGGCCAAGTTAGTTTTAGAAGAGATGAATAACCAGTTAAGAGAGATCCATGCTCCAAGTATAAACTGAAAGATGATGGGAATTATTATATCCTTCAAACAAGATAACTTTTATGCATGAGATAGATTCAGAAAATGTAGCATTACCAGAAGCAGAAATGCATGCATGAGATAGATTCAGAAAATGTAGCATTACCAACCCCTTAACAAATTGTATAATTAGAAGTTTAGGAGTTGTACATCAAATTTAATAAACAAAAAGCTCTTCTGCTCTTCCCTCACACTTTAATTTCATATCCTCTGAGAACCCAACTATCCTGCATGTTACTTCTAGAATAAGAACGTCTGACACAAAATGCATCCAGCCCCTGAAGTTACGGTGATATAACTCTTGAGATCAGCCAGGTGGTAACAGCCATGACAATACTCCAAGTCTCCCTGTAAGCTGTTCATATGAATTATGCTGCTTTTCACTCACTGCATCCCAAGTTGTCAAAAAGCACATATCAGCCTTTGTTCATCTGTGTTAGCTTGTTAACTATTAAACACATGGAGATGAAAACCATGAAGTACATGGAGCTGCATAATATTGTTCAAGGCAGTGCTTTTCTAAAAAGCATGATTTCACTAAGAGGTTTATTTGAGAAGATTATATTTGCCTCAATGAATTTTGAAGTAAAACTTAGATTCCATAACTTAGATCCATTCTACAACCCTAGCTTTCCAATTTTTCAGATGCTTTTTACAGATCAGTTTTGGAGCATACAAACCATGCTATATGAGAAGTGCTTGAGTTACCAGACAATAGAGTAATATTTGGAAATCCACCTCCTCAATTAAGGCTAGTTAGCGCCAAGATGACTCCTAAACTTTAAAATTCTTGGTCTACAATTTTGTCACGAAACTCACATTTTTTGTGGCTTGTTCCACAGTGGCTATCCAAGTTTACAGTGGAAAATATGAGTAATGGCTACATTTAAACATAATGGACCTCAGGAAGAATACTGTGTCAGATCTGACAAAACAAAAGCAAACTGCAAGCCAAAATCAGGTTAGGAAATATGTCTCTTACTTTAGCCTTTATGTGGTTCTTATTTCAAACAACTAGACAAGCAAAAAAATTTAAAAAATGGAGTTAGTACCTGTGGCACAGAAACAATACTGAAGCAGGTAAGATGAAGTGCTGTGACATGGTAAGGAATTGGAGTGCCCCACATGAGGTACAGATCACAGAGCTCAGCATGAGTGGGATCAATGAATTCTGTGCTGGGGCTGTGGTGTGCACTAACTTTGCCAGATACCAAGGTATGTTGGGAGGTTTGCTACATGGCTGCTACAAGGATGAGCTCCACATGGTTTATTTGTCTGCTGAACGCCTCCTAAGAAGTGGCTATAAAGAGATGTGTTTAACATCAAAATAAACATAACAAGTACACAAAAATAGGTTAAACATTTACAACCAAAAGAAACCAAAATCATCAATAGCAGGAGTATTAAAAAGCATAACAAGTACTCAAAGGAAAAATCAGCAGAATTCCCAGGCATGCAGCAAATTGTGTTTTTGTACTACTGGAATCGGTACCTACAGATTCAATGAGTCTGAAGTTTGCTGTACAGATGAAAACAGAGTAGTCTTTAACAGCACTTCAATAGAAAATGTAATTTGGGTCATTGTATCCTTCCTAATACAGCATCCAGTTCACCTGACTAACTGTAATCCCCCTCTGGTTTAGAGGACTACTAAACACAGGATTATTATAACTTTTTTTTCCATCAGTGCATTCAAGAACATCTGCAATAGCTAAATGACAGCAACACAGCATAGAGTTTTAAAGCAAAACTGTATTCTTGCATGTAATTCTAGGCAAATAAGATCTTTTGAAAGAACTGCAGGTCACATGGGGCCTGCTTTCACAGATATTCATCCAGAATTCAAAGCTTAATTTTTAGACAGCAACTTGAATTTGATGTGCAGAAGAGAATTCAGCACTGCTACATAAACTATAACTAACAAAGGTTCAAAAACATCTCCAAAGGGCATGGATTTAAGGCAGACTAACAACCTTGCATTCCACAAAGCAAATCATCAATGGAGCTTATTTGAAGAAGGTGCAAGATATTATCTCCTGCTTTAGACACCTAGAAGAAATATTGAATTTCTTACAAATCTCTTATAAGAACTCTTCCTGGCCACTGACCCCAATTCCAAGAAATGAAACCAGTTTTGGTTAGTCAAGGCATTCTATTCCTGATAAGAACAAAAAAATCCTTTTAATAGGCATACATTTCCACTTGGTTAACTTGCAGTGATGTCCATTTTCTTCTGAAGCATAAGTATCAATAAGAAATGCAAAAATTTTCTTTCACTAAATTTTCAAAGATTTAACTTGCCACTCTTTTTATCTACCCCATTCCTCTTACTCTCAGGAGGAAAAAAAAAAAAAGAAAAAGAAAAAAAAAAGCCTCTGAAGAGGGATATTACTTACATGGAGAAAGCTCATGGTAGGAAAAACATATACCCAGCAATTCAGTTCTATTGACTGCCTCAGTCACTGGTGAGAGCACCATTCTGTAGACTGATCTGGAAAGAATGATTAAAAAAGAGGGACACAGTCAGGAATTTAAATGCTCTTGACTACTGACACACTTTGCTAATCTATCTTGAGAAGGTCAGTTAACTTCATTGTGTGAATTTCCAAAAGGATATGTTAAGTTTATCCATCTTTAAATAAGATTTTCATCTCATACCTTCAAAGCTGTTCCAAAATGGACCATGCTTTCATTTGTTACTAAAGCCAAAAGATTGTCAGATGGGGCAGGTAAACTGTGATATTCTGTGGCAATATGTGACACCATTCTCTAATTAAACCATTGGAATAAAACACAGTAATTAACATGAAATTATTCTAGATTCACACAGTTCATTTGTGCTTCCACGAACACAGCAATTTAGGACTATTTATGTTCATACACTTCACAATTCAATACAGGAAAGCTTTCAATGCCAAGATTTAAAATCCATATGTTTAAGATATATAGTTATATATATATATGCATCTTATAAAGTGAGATGGAAATTGCTTTCCCTTTTGCAAAATTACCTAGTGCCTTTCATTAAGGCAGACAAAGCTTACAGTCCTTCAGAGTGATTCTAGCTAGTGCCATCCAAGCAGCCCTCTTTCCATGGTCAAGGGCCAATTCATTAAAGTTCACCTCTGCTGACTGAGGACAGACACACAGGGAGGGATTTTCAAGAACACAGTATTAAAAATATTCAGTCTTCATGCAAAGTCAGTGCATCAATCTTAAAATCTTCCATGCCACACATTTGTTTGATTTTCACATTATGGGCAAAAAGTGAACTTTCACAGGTCCTTCACACCACCTGCCCTGCTGCCTTGGATAGCACTTGCTGTCTCCTCTTTGTGGAGCCAGTTCTTCAGTGTCCATAGCCATATTGCACCTCATACCTATGAGATGGCTCCAATACCTATAATCATTAGAAAAACAGATTTGTCAGAACAAAAACCCTCACCAGTTCTACATTTTCTTGTATCTTTATAAAAAAATGAAGAGCAGTTTCTAGCTTTTCCAAACTTTTCCTGTTGGGAGCCCATCTGACTTTCTGGGCTGATACTGCATCCACTTGCCCCATTAGTATTTATGGTCAGTTTATACTACTTTCTCAAAGTTCCTTGTCTCCAGGTGGCTCCTTAATCACAAATATCCAATATGTACAGGCTTAATTTCTTTTACTTTGCTATCTTTTCTGTTCCTTTATTGCAGTGTGCTAAAAATGGAGGCTTTTTGCATACGCAAAGATCTTTACTGAAAACAGACAAGATGTCCTTCATTAGTCTCCTTCTATCCACCCACATCAGATTCCTTTTCCATGTTACAAAGTAACACCTAAATAATAATTCATGTTCCAAAGATGGGCCTCTTGGCCTCCCTGTTGAGTGTTTCCCATAAAAGAGCAAGAAAAACCATCTGGTTTCAGAAAGACTAAACTTTCCACTATTCAAAAATGAAGCCTAAGAGATATGTACACAAATTCCTTTCAGTGGCAAGTAACAATTAGAGTAACTTTTCTTTGGACAAGAACAACAAAATTGATGTACCATTATGTTTCAGAATGATCAAAACTGAATCCATGCTCAAGATTCTAGCTCCAAAACTTTGAAATACAATTAATGAGCACTTCTCTCTCCAAGTCACCAATGCCTGTTGCTCAAGAATAAGATGTTAAAAGTTCAGTCTGCTGGACTCAACTTCACACTGCAGAAAAAAAAGCAACTATTCCTATGGCTTTGGGACAACAACACATTTAACAAAACTTTCCTAGCTGCACACAAAATGAAAACATCTTGCTTGTAACATTCCTTTTAGCAAACAGTTTAACAAGAGTCTCCAGATTATAATCAAGCTTGTAACTGAAAGAATAAATGCTAACTCCCATTTATATGAAAAGTGGAATATGTCAACCAATTCTAATTGTTCTGCTGTTCACTGCCAACGACATCAAATTCATATTCTTAGCTAAATATATATCTAAAAAACTTTAAATATTTTCAACTGTTTACAATATTAATCCGAACCAAAATACTAGTACGTTAGAAGACCAGATTTTAAAATGAGAGACAATCAGAGTGGAGTTATATAGACCCAAAAGCATACACCAAACTTTTAATTTGTTCAGTGGTACAATTAGCATATACTTGGAACCTAGGGTGACAGCATTCCTGATTTATTTGCCACAGCTCTATTGATAAAGCCTTGTGGTCCTGCATGGCATGCAATCCTTCCTAGGTTTAGCTGATATTTCTTTTGTTCTGAGCAGTTTGATCAGAAGTCCTTGTTGGAGGCTCTCTGAGCACTCCCCAGCATTTAAATCACACTAGGCCAAATTCTATTCTTTTTCTACAAATGACATCTGGCCAAGATCTACAACAGAACCTTTTCTGTAACTTTTCTTATTTTTTTCAGCATATAAAGGTTTGGTGTTTCTATTGCTTTGCAAACAATAAATGTCTTTATATGAGAGTTTACTTACGCTGACATTCAGCACCTCCCACACCTTACAAGATGGAAAAAGGGATAATTATTCTGTGATTCTAGTGAATGACAATAATTCATTCTAATGAATCACTATAATGGTTTTTAATAACTGACCAGAAATCCAAAGCCTGAATGACCTATGTACATTTTTCAAGTTTTAAAGCTTATCACTACAAGTGTGCCTAAAAATGCCAGGAGGAGAATCTTATTATGACAGACAAACTTAATCCATGTTCCAAAGGGCAGATGATCCATTCATCATTTGTCTGTTCAGGAAAAACACAAGAGATTATACTGCAGATTGACACAATTCTGATCCCTGCTGTAATGCTTGGCCTACTCACTCCAAATAAATCCCACAGAGAAACCCAAAAACTGTTTGAAAACAGTCTGCAAATAAATTAAATTATTTTAGTTAGGCATTCAGTACTAAAGTCCTACTGTTTCTTTATGGATAAAGTAAACACAAAACTTCAAGTTTCCCTGGCAATCCTGCCATTCAAAAACAGGCAAGAAAATAGGACAAACCCCCCTCACCACTGCAAACCATCCAGCTGGTGATCCTGATAGCTACAGACTACAGTTAACTGATAGTGATGTAAACTCCTTATGCCAGCTTGCTTAAGCACAGAAGCACAAATGCACATAATTAAGATCTGATGTTTGCTTTTTCCTCCAAACACAAATGCAGTATTTGTGTTTGAGCACTGGCAGTAACAACTGTGAACTGTGCTATTAATGTCTGATTTGAAAATGCTTGTGGCAGAATCCTGTCTAGAGAAGCAAAAATAAAATGTATTCAGACAAAGCAGCAGTGAAAAGTGCATTAAGAAAATTAAAAGCAGTGATTACAAAGGAAAATAATGTATTCTTCTCCCAGAAAGTTATTTATGTATAACAGTTCTTAAAATGGATCCAAACAGTGCCATTCTCAATAAAAAACTAAATTTCTGAGGGGATATATTTTTAAAGTAGATGCGAATCCTTGTTTTATTAAAAGGGAGAAATATAGTTCAGTACCCTTCTTTCTTATTTTTTAGGTTAAATAAATTGGTACTAAATAGTCCAGTAATCTAGGTGCATTTATGGCTTCATTTATTGACTCAGGTTTAAGAACTTATACCTTAAAAAAATACAGCATAGAACTGAGGCTTAAGTTCAGTAAGGAACACAGTGAAAACTGTCTGCAGCTTAAAGAAGCATTTCACACCAATGTGAGGCATCCATTTACTAGACAGTCTCCCCAAACGATCTCTGGCTCTGAATCAGTATCTGAAGGTGCATCCTTTCACTGAGGATCCATGGATTTCAGCTGTCTGTTGCAACTGGCTATAGCAGGATGACATGAAATTGTTCTCTCCCCTGTTCCTATTGAACTGCTCTGTAGTGATTGCTAATGCTGTGTAAAACCAGTCCGACAGCTTAGTCTTTTTCACCAGATATGCATACAGAAATATTCTGGTGATTATTGTTCTGAATTGTAAGGCCATAGAAGGCCGAACAGAGCCAGACTAGAGGCTTTGGAAAACCAGATCCAGGTAGGCAGAAAACATCCACTCTGTTATCATCTCACTGGGTAGGGGTTTTTGGCAGCCACTTCAGCTGAAGCATCCTCCAAGATTTGTCAAGTCATGTTGCTATCAGTCACATTGTTTCCACTGATAGATTTAACAAAGACAAGTTTCCCAAGGTGGCACCAAATAAATCCCGATAATCAGTTAAGGAAAGTTTTTTGGTTTGGTGTTATGGGATTTTTTTTAACGTTTGTTTGATTTGTGGGTTTAGCTAGTTCTTTTTCCTCAGAGAAACACAAAAGGGCAAACCTATTCCAGCGAGAAACACTGAATGTCACCGGGTATTCTGAAGATGGACTTTTACTCCAAACACAGCCGAGTGAAGTCTGGACAGGCACCTCCTAACAGAACAAAGCATAATTCTGCGGGTACACCCAAAGGCCTTAGAACAACAAGTAAGAAGATTAGAGAAGTTTTGTGCCACAGATAGGTTTAGCTTTAGGTCAACACGGCCTGCAATTTACTTTTCAGTCTCAGGTTTCACATGTGCTTGCTTGAGATGAATTAGAGGATCACAGAATGGCTAAAGTTGGAAGGGGCATCCTGAGACATCTACACAAAGTGACCTTCTGGTAGCAGGTTCAGCTTGGGCAGATGGCTCAGGACATCTGAATATCTCCAAGTATGGAAACCTGGCCCAGTGTTTCATCATCCTTAAAGGAAAGAAGTGTTTCCTTATGTTTAAATATAGCTTTCTGTACATCAGAGAAGTGAAAAATAAGCCTCATCTTCAAATCATAGAAGTTCCTTTTGGGACAAGAGTTAAAAACTCTTTAGGAACACAAAAGAAAAAAGCTACCTTCTTAACATATCAAAAGGAACTCCATTAATTAAAACAGATTGTTACAGACATCATCTGGAAATGTACTTACTGCTTCTACTTGACTACTTTTGTGCTCTAGAGGAAGATAAAAAAAATAAAATTTTTAGTATGCAACAAATAGCAAAAACTTCAATTCTCCATATTGCATAAGCATATACATAATTTTCTGCCTGCATTTAAAAACAAGTTTTTGATAAAGCTGGACAGAAGCAGGTGCTGATTAATAATAATTTAAATTAGAGATACCTTTACTTACAGACTTATATGTATTAAATGTGCTAAAATCTTCCAAGTCTATCTGCAAATAAAAGGGATAGTCCTCCTCCACATAAAGCACTGACTGTGACAGGGTTATTTGCATTAAGAGCAATGAATAATTGCCAGTTACAGACTCTCCATTGTCATTACATATGGGAGAATATAACTGGGAGCTGAACCATCTGTATCCACTGAATATCATATGACTAATTATGTCCCTTATTTCATATACATATTCTACTTGAATAATATCTTTTTTACAACAGCATCCCATAAACAAACTATCTCAAAGTCCTGAGCTTATGCAGTGCTCTTCCTAAAAAAATAGTCTTCTCTGACAAACAAGTAATTTCAAGTTGAAGATCTACTTTTCTACTATTTGTGATGTATCATGCAAGCAGCATCTCAAACCACTTTTGGGAGGAAAAACTAGAGTGAATGTGGTATAAATTCCAGAAACTCTTGGTGCAAAGAAACTGTCTTTGGCCAAATTTTGACCTTATTTTTGTGCATGTGGCAATCCAAGCTAAAAAAAAAGAACGGCAGAAGTTAGTCTTATGCTGAATACCCATTGTAATATACCCATCCCCAAAGCCAGAATATTCTAAAGAAAAGAAGGGAGAAGGGAAACTGGGAGAAAGCACACACAAGCCAAAATTTCAAAATTTCACTGCCAAACCTCAGACTGCAGAAATTATTAGGGAGCTGAGTTTTGTCCAACTATTTAAGCAAAAAAAAATCTCCTTTTATTATACTCCTTGGGTTACTGTGCATTCTTTTAAATCCCAGACAGATTTCCTAATTTATATTGACTTACACCAGGCAACACAGAGCTTTCTAAAGCCCCAAATTTCTTGCACACTTAAACTGCAAAGTACAGAACCTTGTCATTGAAGTATGTATTTCATGAAAAGCAGAACTACTGCTGTGTTTTGGGGGGACTCCTGCCCTTTATTTTTGTATAAAGTGATTTCAGCCCTTTATACCCACTATGTCTTCCTGGCACTGGAGCAGGACAGAGACAGCACATGCAGGCTCCAGTGTGCTGAGCCACCACACTGAATTTTCAGCCTATTATGTTCAAACATATTGTATAAAAGCTGAATTCCCCCAGCTTCCTCCAGTAGAGGCATTCATTTGAATCATCCTAATCTATTGATTCAGCATTTTTCCCAGTCTTTCCAGATTATTTGCACTTCAAGTCCTACTCTTCACTTACAGCAGGCAATGGAGACATTGAAAATGACTGATAGAAAGATATTAGAAAGGTAGACAGAATCAAGATTAAACAAAACCAATTCCCACAGAGAAATGGGAAAGAGGAAAAGGTGTTTTAAACAGTACAGAAGTGCCAAATACTTTATACATTCTGATTTTTAGCATTAAAAAAACAAAACCGAGATCCCATATCCTGTGTTTTAGCAGCTTCTCCACATAGCTGACATAAATGAAACATGGATTTACTTTTCAAGCTGAAAAGCTTTTATTCTCACTTTCATACAACTCAGTAAATTGCCCAGAGAGTGATTTATTCTCCACTATGATCTCTTGAATATCTTATAGCCACACAAAAGATGGATGCTGGCAGGCAGAGCTGTCAGTAGGAATTTCAGCAGAAGTAAATTGTTTAGTTCTTACAATGCAGCATAATGGCTGTAATTTCATTTGAACTGTTGCCATTAATAAAACTACCAGCCAAGACCTAGGTGTTCATTACTGTGCAGCCACTGGGAATTTCTGTGCACAATCCACCACAGATGCAGGTAGCCCAGCCCTGGAAGTGTTACTATACCTGAAAGAATGACAAGCCAGGCCTGGCACTTTCTCTCAATAGCAGAAGACACAGGTGCATGTCAGCTGCTAAGGAGTTTCCCATCAGTATTTAGCAGGTGTTTTCACAGCTATTCCCATCCTCTGCCAAAATGCAAACTAGCAATTTCAATGCATATGCATTGAAAAATGTTTAAAAGGAAACTAAAATATAATACACAGATCTGCAAATATGTGTAGATGTACACTGCACGGTAGTTGGGCAGGAAGCATGTTTTTCTGGAGCACGTTATCCTGAAATATTACAGCTCCTACATACGAAGAGATAAAAATTCAAATAAATTAAATACTTGGCTAAATGTATCACATCAGCAGATAGTTGCTCTTCACCTAAACTCTTGGTGAAGCACCTATTAAAATGCTTTAGTTTAAGTGCTGCAATTAAAACAAAGTACAGATTGTTTTCTTGATCTAAGAAAATGTACACAAGCTGAATTCTGTTCTATGCTGTGTGTATGTGCCCTCAATGCAAGCTCAGGATTAGCATACGTGCTATAAAGGCAACGAAACATGGCCAATTTCAGAAAAAGTGCTTTGAGCGTCGTAAAGAGACTTATGCTGTGGCACCCTTTCTACTCAGAAACTGCAGACTTGGCTGCCTCCAACAGGTTAAACTAATTAACCACCCTGCAGGCAGCCCCAGAGCTCTATATGGAAACTCAGATACTGAAAAGGTGAATAAGCCATTAGTTCTCCCCAGAGGAATTAGTTTTTATATGTATCTCATCACTGCTAATCAACCATGATACACTTTCTTTCTGCCAAACTCCCTGAGATGTATGGGCAAACACCTGCAAATCTGAAAAAATACTGTACACTTCATTTTCCTGTCCAACCTACAGAAGGAGAGGAAAAGGAGCAGTGAAGTGCACATGCAGGACGGGCTGTTGTACTGGCAACTCAGAGGTCAGCTCATAACAGATCTGGTATATGGAAATGGTGAGGGCTGCCGTGGGGACAAAAGAGGAGATGTGGCAAGAGAAACAGCATGGCAAAAAGAAAAGGCTTTTCCTTTCACAAGAATAGAGAGTATAGCAAGGAAAAAATAAGTAATAGAAGAATGAAGACATGAGGCATCACAGAGAAAAGGACAAACACGAAGGGTAACAAAGGCCTCTCAACAATACGGTATTTTGTGCCTCCATTGGGTGATATGTCTAAGGATTAATATACTCAATTATTGAATCCACTTAACACATTGCAATAGCCACATGACATGGATTGAAAGCAAACTCAGAGCAATCAGTGTCCATTAAAATTTATAGTATGTCACAGAAGATTTCTTAGAACTTCTTGAGAGTAGGAATAAATTGGTGCTTTCTATTTTAGGTGGGGAAAGCAGGTCACATACACTGTTATTTCCTATAATCAAAAGAAAGTCCATTTCAAATTTTGGTCATAGTGTGTGTCTGAATTCTGACTGAGATATGGACTAATTTCCATGCTCTCCCATAAGGCTCATGTAGCATTTTGGATGAAGATAAAAGCCCATCTACAACCTTATGTATTAGTTATAATTACCTGGTACCAGTTCATGAACACACCATGGTTAAATGAGTGTTTCTGGGCAGAGGCACCAGCACCCCCTTTGGCTGCTGTAACTGCCCCCACAGTGGGAATAATGCCTGTAAACCCTTCTGGGCAAGCCAATCCCTCATCTGCAGAAACCACTGCAGAGAATATAGGCCACAAGAGAAGAGCACAGATGGTTTTTTTCGCCATACTGACAGTAATTATTCATGTTTCTCAGCAATAATTAGGAACATGAAAACTTTCTTTTGCCCAAGAACTTGTCTTCAGTGGATCCCTGTTTCTTCATCAGGTTTCAGTGATCGTAATAGAGTTGTGCCTGTGCAAGCAAACCTCAGCAATCAAGGTCCAAATATTCAGATTTTCAGAGCACAAGCATTTTTCTCTATCTCTGTAGGGATTTTTTTAAATTATCTGCTTCATATGAAGAAAGCAGAGCACTAGTTTCTTCTTATATGTGTGTATTTAGTAGATCTTATCTAGCATTTCTTCAGCACTGTACCCAACAGGGGACAGAAGTGAGAAGGTTCCATTAGCCCACCCAATTAAGTTTTAGTGCCAACATGGACCTGGACTGCTCAAAATTGGACTGAGAAAATCTGTCTGCATGAACTGAAATAAATAGTTAAATGAAGGAGCTAGAGATTTTTTTCCCAAAATAATTTTGCTTCAATAGCAGAGGCGATGTGGAAGTTTCCACTCGGATCATAGCCTTAGGGCATGATCACAGAGAAAAATCTAGAAAACATTCTACAACAACATCTCAAAAAATTCAAACCAGGAGAAAGAGTATGTGCTTAGGAAAATTCCAACGTAAACACCTGAATGTTTCTGGCTGTTCTGAGACGGACTTTTTAAATCGCGCCGTACGGCGCCACCTTCTGGTGACCAAAAATTGGATTTTTTCCTAGTCAGAAAAAGCTGTAACCATATCGAAGACAATTTTCATAGAAAAATTAATAGGGTTAAGCTTAAAAGAAACTATTTTAATAAACAACCTATTAAACTTAAATCATCAAAAATTTTAATCAATCTCTGCTATTCCTATACACGTGCAAAGTGAAAAAAAGTTTTAAAATGTCTTTCTCCCTTTATCAAGAGGGCCACACATCAGGCTTGTTCTGATTTTCTGCTACTGAAGAAAAATATTTATTGCTTACACACCGAACAGTGAAATCTCCACTATGTGTCACTACACAACTTCCTTCTATGCTTCTAAGGGGACCCTCAATGACACGGTGCAGCTGCACTCTCTGGAAGAGCTTTGGAATATAAAAATTATTGACCTCTTGATGAGCCCAAAGACATACGGAGTGTGCCAAATAGACCATGAGCACATCACAGCTCCATAAACTGAACCTCCACGGGCAGTGCACACAAAAACCTGCAGACCAGAACTTACACTTCAAAAAAATAAGCCACTCTGTAAAGTATTCTGCTGGTTTATAGCATGCTACACTAACCTTAATGTCACCATATTTCCTTTATCTTGTTGAATTTTCCAACAAGAAACCAGTTAATAGTTTGATTACTTGACCAAGCAATTAATGCTCAATTAACTCTCCTTCCCTGAGGGGCTCAGCTGACGAGAGACAGGCTCCGTATTTGGCAGGCTTCTAGGTTTTCATACAAGTGTTTTTAAGTAGAACAGGAAAAGAGAAAAAAGAAATAAATGTGTGAAATAACAAAATTCTAACAAAAGGAATCGTGAATTCTAACAAAAATTCTAACAAAAGGAATCGTTAGAAATAAACTAATGGCTCTTTTTCCTTGCTTAATACACCTTCAGGAGCTAAGCGAAGACACATACCGTCCGGTTTGGAAATTAACTGCGCCACGTGGAGGGCTGGACCCCTCCTACTACTGTAATTCCTACAGCTACACACTCCGCGGCTTTGCGGCCCTGGTGAGGAGGCTTCCCGCGGCTCCCCTCAGGATTTACGGCCAGGGACAGCGCCGGGGGCGCGACCGCAGCCGCTCCCTCACGGCCCCGCGCGCTTCCCGCCGCCGCCTTTTGAACGGCTCGTGACGTCACCGCGGGGCGGGCGCACCCTGCGACGCCCCCTGCCGGGTCCCTCTCGAGGGGGCGGTGGGCGTGGCGCAGGGGGCGGGGCGCGGGCGGCGCGCAGGCGCGGCGCGCGGGCGGGCGGTGCGCGGAGCCCGGAGCGGCGCTCCCATGAGCCGGCGCTGCCGCTCGGCCGCCGCCGCGCTGCTGCGGGGGCTCGCCGGCCCCGCCGCGCTGTGCCTGGGCAGCGCCATGAGCCTCTGCGGGCCGCCGGCCGCCTGCGCCGCGGGGCCTGCGGGCGGCGGCGGGGGGTTCTCCGCGGCGCGGCTCAGCCCGCCGTGGCTGCGGCTGCCCGAGGTGCCGGGCGCTGAGCCGCACCGCACCAACGAGCTGCTGCTGCTGCCGCCGCCGGCCCCGCGCGGCCCGGCGCCGTCGCCGCAGCACCACGTCGTGTACTTCCCGGGGGACGTGCAGGTACGGTGCGCGGGTGCGGGCGGCCAGCGGAGGGGCCCGGGCGGCGGAGCGGCCGCAGAGCGGGAGCGGGGAGGCGGCGGCTGAGGGACCCTGTGAGGGTGGGCATTGCCCGGCTCCCGCCGCGGCCACCGGAGCATCTCGCTGCCCCACACGGTCCGGCTCCCACAGGGAGCGGGAACGAGCTCTCGGGAAACCTGAGCTGCAGCAGTAGTGGAGGGGAGGAGAGTCGTCTTCCCGGAGTCACTTAGGTTGGAGATCATTGAGTCCAGCCTATGACCAACACCATCACGACTGGACCCTGGTGCTAAGTGCTATGTCCAGTCGTTCCTTAAACACCTCCAGGAAGATGACTCCACCACCTCGTGGGCAATCCATTCCGATATCTAATCACCCTTTCTGTGAAGGGTGCTTCCTAATGTTCAACCTAAACCTCCCGTGGCGAAACCTAAAACAATGTCCTCTTGTGGCCCGGGAGGCGAGGCTGACCCCCGTCTGGCTCCAGCTCCTTTCAGGGGCCTGTAGAGAGCGATGAGGGCTCCCCCTGAGCCTGCTCTTCTCCAGGCTGAGCACCCGCCGCTCCCTCAGCTGCTCCCCACGGGACGTGTGCTCCAGCCCCTTCGGCAGCTCCGTTGGCCTTCCCTAGGCTCACTCCCCATCGCACTGCCTGAGGGTGACACTGGGATGGCAGTGTCTCAAAGCCTGGCACCGAGTGTCAGTGCAGACAAGACGAAACCCACGGTGCCCGGTTGTCCTCCCCTGGCAGAGCACCGTGTCTCTGTGCAGGTGTACGGACATCCCAGACACCGTCCTTTGGGAATTCGACAGGCACTGACGCTATCTCAGCCTCTCCTGAGAAGGCACTTGTGGTCTCTTGAGCTGGCAAGAAATTGCAGAGACCCCCAAGTGCTGTCTCCAAGCATGTGGTCGACCTCTCTAACACAACATGCTCTGGTAGCCAACTAATTCAATTGTCATTACTGCTTCTCAAAAGCTGGGGTAGTGCCTTCTTCAAGGGAAAAGGCTTTCCCTTCCGTCAGGTGAAGATGCAGAATTTTGTGTGGTTTTATTTTAAGGATTGGGATGGCCTACAAAGACTTGTCTGATTCTTGCATATGGCTTCATTATTCCTTACTAGAATAAATGGACTGGTATTCTTTGCCATTAAGATTTCAGACATGAGGTTCATTCATGACTTGAGGGTTAATTTCTTTTCATCTATGTCTTCTGTGGCTGTGAATAAGGCAATGAAAATTTCCTACAGCTGAATGAGAGGGGATATTTTTGTTTCTGTATAAAATCCAGAAAACTTACTACAAAGTTTTAAGTGTGTTTTTGTTTTGCAGTAAGATAATCAGTATTTCTGTAGATGGAGATAATACAGTAAAATTATGTATTCTGTGTCATACTAAATTGAATAATATTTTAATTTTCTTTTTGTGCAAAGTCAGCAAAAAGCTATGAATATTTTCATGTGCTGATTTTATTGTATTGATCTTGGGGGTATTAAAAATATGTGGTAAAAATGTTAAAGTAAGCAAATCAAAATATGCCAGTTTCTTTAATGTGTTTCTTGTTCTGCAAACCTAAAAAATGAGAGCCTCTAATGCATGTTTTTCTTTTACAGTCCTTTCTTATAAATATGAGTACATTGGAGCTGAATCTTTTCACAATGCAGTAATGCATCTTTTCTGTTTTCTTTTGTGTTTTTTTTTTTAATTTTTCAGAACTATCATGACATCATGTCTTGCCACCCAGAAAACTTTCAGTGGGAGCGCTGGAGTTTTGAAAATGTTGCTACCATACTTGCTCGCCGGTTCCCTAATAGCTTTATTTGGGTCATAAAGTGTTCTCGAATGCACCTGCACAAATTCAGTTGTTATGACAATTTTGTGACAAGTAACATGTTTGGAGCACCAGAGCACAGCACTGACTTCGGAGCTTTCAAGCATCTCCATGCTTTGCTGGTTAATGCATTCAGACTCTCTCAGAATATTCTGCTGTCCCAGAAAAGTGTGCATGGTGTCAGCAAGGATGCAAAAATAGCTGCTTGTAAATCACCGCCGCAGTCTGTTCCAACAACAAATGGCTGCTCATCCAAAGAAAGGGAGAGAGATTGTGAATGCTCTAATAATTCTGCTGTGAACTTCATGGTACCGTCTGCTGTAGGTGCAGCGTCGTTTACTCTGATTGGCTTCAGTAAAGGTTGTGTGGTTTTGAATCAGCTGCTTTATGAGCTGAAGGAAGCCAAAAAAGACAAGAATACAGATGCCTTCTTAAAAAACATAAAAGCAATTTACTGGCTGGATGGTGGTCACTCGGGAGGAAGCAATACTTGGGTTACTTACCCTGAACTGCTGAAAGAACTTGCAGAGACAGGAATTAAAGTTCATGCTCATGTTACACCATACCAAGTGTTTGACACAATGAGGTCATGGATTGGGAGAGAGCATGAGAAATTTGTACAGATACTTGAAGAATTTGGTGTGGAAATAAATGATCAACTGCATTTTGCTGATGAAGGCGCCTCCTTAGAAAACCATTTCAGAGTTCATGAAGTATTTTGAGACTGTATGTATATGAACAGTATATTCTTTGTAGAAGCTCTTTTAACACTGTAAATGTTGTCATCTAGATTTTCAGGTTTGAGCAGATGCTTTCTAAAGAGAATACTAAATCAGTTCTGTGTTGCTAATAGATACTATATTTAAATTTCTGTAGCTTAAAAAAAGGCATATTGCGACCCCATAACTATAACAGATGTTGTTTCATGATTCCTGGAAAAAAAGTGTTATGAAGAACAATCCTATACATGTTTTTTTTTTTTGTTAAATGTGAATGTTTATTATTAAACTGTTGGCAGAAGTTTTAGTCCTGGATGTCTAATATCATATACTGCATTTAATGGGACTTTAAAGTACTTGAGAATTTCTGATGTGTAGATACTTCAGTTGAGTGGCTTCCAGGGCTAAAAGTATTGGTCTTTGTAAATCACAGATGTAAGGTTAATTTTTTGGCTTAAGGAAATTGATTGTAAGAAGAATGTTAGTTATATATTTTGCTGAAACCTGTTTTATTTGGTAATTAAATCTTCCAGTTTTGTAACATTTCTCCTGTTTGAAACAAAGTCACAAATACCTTTGGAATAATAGCGCCAACGCATTTCTCTTCCTTATGTGTGCCTTGCCATTTCTGTCACTCTGAAGCTTGATTAATGAATTGTGTAGTATCTGCTAGTGAACAGCCATTTCACCTGGGAGCTTGAAAATTTTGATGTAGCTATGTTAAGTAACCAAGAATGTTGATTAGGGTGTAGCTTGTTCCTGTTTCAACATATCTTGCTGTTGCTTTGCTAACTTCTGTAAGGACCAGCAGTAATGCCTTTATTATCACATCAAGAGGTGATGTCCTTGCCTTGGGGTGGTAAGGTTTTTCTTAATAATTGCTGCATTGATGTTGCTCTAAATCGAGCCATAAGCACATGATCTATTACAAGTTGCATTTAAAAAATTCAGACTGTGTCGACTGCAGCTCTTTCAAAATGCCTCAGTTTTAAAATCTATTATCTTCTTTAAATGTACTGCAGTAGTTGCTTCTTGAGCCATCCAAAAATCTTATTTTTGGAGCCTCATTTTTCCTACAGAAAAAAAAAAACCCTCTAATTAAATAGAAAGCCAGCCAGATTTGATATAGAAGATGTAATCTGGTTCAAACACCAAACCTGAGGGTTCATAAGAAAGAAATACTGAAAGATGAACAGTGATGGTATTAATGGAACTTTTCTACTGTTGCAAGTAACTTCCCATTTATCAAGAAAACCTAGAATAATTCTTAAAGACAACTGCAGCTATTAACAATGAACTAGTAACTCCAAATGGTTTTGGATTTCCTGGAAGTATAGGAATACAAAAGCAAGTTAGCAGAACACTGTGAAGATTACACAGACAGTTGTGGCTAAGTTCTGAAAAAAGACATTATATTCAACTTTGGTTCTGTGTTTGATGGCTTAGTGACATCTCCCTGCTCCTTGTTTCCTGTGACTTACACAGTGGAAGTCCTGGGTGATCTTTCTTCATTAAAGAAGAAGTAATTTCTTCATTAAAACATTAAAAGGTTCCCTGTAGACAACTTTTGGTTAGAAATTGTGCACATCAGTGATCACTGAACAATGAGAAAAGTGTGCTTATAAGAAAATTTTCTTAACTCTCAAAATACTAAGGGTGATAGAAAGGCTTATGCATGCAGTATGCACCTTACAATTTGAAAGAGAACTCTGTCACTAATAATTAGATTAATGTACCTAGTTCATCAAAACAAATCTATTTTAATTGATGGAGAAAAGTGCAACGTGCAAACAAACTCTAAAGAGCCTGAAATTGAGTTCCATCTGCTTTTTTATATTAAGCTGTTTCTTGGAGATTTTGTTCAATCCTATTTGTTGATTGCCATCTTAGTAGGCTTATAACAATTTCCTACTGTGTTTCAAGGAACATTTTTCCTCTTTTTGGTCCTTTTGATAATATTTGCAGCATATGTGAGGACTTTTTTCTTTAAAGGAAATATGAGTCACCTAAAGAAGTGATTTTAATAGAAAGCCTGCCAAATGGCTTGAAATATATTTAACCATCCACTTATAAAATAAAATTTTAAAAAGTAAACCAACAAAACTCTCAGAGCATTCTATTGCTTTTGCTCCCTCAGTTTCAGGCTGACTAGGCTAAGTTGGATGTGCTAACACTTCCTCAATCCAATAACACTGCAGATCAGAGACCAATTTCTAAGCAATTCTGTGCCTGCCAAAACAACAGGACTGCGTTGTTGCAAGCTTTTGGAAATAGCTATTAAAATATTGACATTGTCTTCAAAAGTTTCTGGATGGCTGTCCTATGAAAAAAATACTAACCTGTTTGATGGAGGCTGCCTACAATAACTGTTAAATGGGCTCAAGTGTTGCTGCATTACTTTGAAGAATAGGCACTTTGTTGTAAAACTAATCTTGTTATGAGACCTCATGTTGTGGAGGGAAAACTGACTGGTTGTTTTTCATTCTTTAAACAGCTGTAGTACTCTGTTGGAATGTGCCTCTGTCATTCACTACAATGCATGCTAAAAATAAACTTTGCAAACTATGTAGAAAATAAACTATTTCTAATGGGTGAAACCACTTTGATGTGAGTATAAAACCATTAAACAAGGAATGTGCAGTGTTGTGGATTAAGCTTTATCAGGTGTTTGTGGAAACCTAATTTAAAAAATCAGATGTATTTGATAACTTTTCTTCAAGGAGGCTTTGTTATTTTTGTAATCAGCATCCATAATTTTAAAACAGCTTCCTGGCATCTCACTAACACAGGAAAGCTGGCATGAAGCAGCCAAGGGTGAGACATTTCTATGTTAGGATGAAATGGGTCATGGTTTGCATATGCCCATTTTTGTACATTAACAGTAAAGGCAGTTATGAATAAGCTTAGATGTAAATGCCTAAAGTTAGGTGGCTCTCCTGCTTATATTGGTGCAGTTCAAGACACTTGTGTTTTTTAATGGAATGGGCAGCATTACACAGTCCTTAGTACAACCTAGTAATGACTGCTGTTCATTGTATTACATGCTTGTTTCTGGTACAATAGACAAGACGTCATTCAGATTTTGAGACATACTAACACGTTCTAAACTGTGACTGCTAAATTCTTTTAAAGCAAGGCTTGATTCTGTGAAATTGTCCAGATGACTTAATGGTTTTATTTTGTGTGAATCTAAAGTACTAGAAAACTTCTTCCCATCTGGGACAGTTTAATCACAGCTCTGCAAATGCTGATGCATTAATTAGTATTGGCCCCTAATTTTGGAAGATGATTTAAGGGTCCCATCCTTAACGTGGCTGAAAGGAGCAATTTTCTCTGTCCTCCCATTGATAAAATCCTGCTGCCTCCCTGCACAAGCACTTTTATGGTAAGCTGTGTTGTTTTTCTAAACAAACAGGAGAGAGGTAAGTAAGAGCTACGTAACAGTGCTAGGTATTTAAATAGTCATAGAAATTATTTTAAATAAGGCTGCTAAGTCAGTTCAGGAGTTAGGCTGTTATAATTGTGGATATGCACAGATAAAAATGATCGTGCATGAGCATGCACTCAGCTTTTCCCTGGAGGTTCTTTTTGAGCTGTAATAGTTACTTCATCTCTGCACATAACCCATATTTGGTGTCTTGTACAGACTGACATTTGAATCACTAAGGTTAATTGTATACCCATTCATTTACCTTGAATGCCTTTTTTTTTTTTAAATTACATGGAGTCTTATCAGTTAATACAAGAAAGAATTTGTTAACAATGAAAATTTGAGGATGTGTGTGCTGTGTTGTGAGTGACACTTCTAGGTACATTGCAGCCTAGCAGAATCCACAAACAGATAATGTCTGGTGCCCTTGTGCAATACAAAAGCAAAGGCAGGTGTCTCAAGACTGCAGTCCGTAAGAGACAGCCTCTTTAAATCACCTTCAAAGTTACTTCACAAATCTTATATTGAATTATCATTTCATTTTTGTAAGGATGGTAGATTAGATTTTAAAAAATTAACTTCTAATGAACATAACCTGATGAAAATTCAGACACATTTGAATATTGCAGATGGCGAACCTAAGACCAAAGCTGGCTTTCTGTTGGTGTTCTCTGTTCAGATGCAGTGACTGTTTTTAACTGGAATAAAGTAACAGGAAGCATTAAGCCAGTAATGCAAGATCATCTAACACCTATGCATCGAACAAGCACTGCCTCTTCCAGTGTCAGGCATACTGTTCCAGACAAACTTCATTCTGTCGCTATTAACAGCGTAATTCACTCCTCCTGCTGACAAAAAAACCCACTTGCAGTGGATTAGCTGTTCCACATCACCGTGGAAACCATGGAAGGCTGATTCAGGCAGTCATTTTGGATATAGTGTAGTGTGGGTTATAAGGTAATCACGGCTTTGTCGTTTCCTATCATTAGGGCTTGATTACTTGTTTCCAGGTGACCCAAGAAGTGTCAAATTCTGCTTAAGCAAATGACCAGAAAAGCAACTGGCAATAAAAAAGGGAAAAAAAAATTATATTGTTTTAATTCATGTGTACAAACACCTTATGTACTTCAAAAGGAACAGAGTGCCATTACTTCAAGGTTCAGAATAAATTTTCTTTCTTTCAGTAGACTCTCAAAAGAGCACTTTCAGTCATGATTGCTAGTTTCTTTTGTTAGACTTGGCCTTTCAGAGCTGAGTTGTTTCTAAAGAAAGCACTGCTGCAAGACATAAAAACCAGTCAAGAGACAGAGCAGTGCTGAAGGGCAGGACAAGGCTCTTCTCCCACACCAGTTTATGCTCTGAGCAATACTCCTAAGCCTGGGTGCCAGACAAAGCTGTTGTATCCCTTACAGACCACGTGCTTAGCTCATCTTTCCCATTCCCCATCAGGAGAAAGACATTAGGGTTTTGTGGTGGAAGTTTAAAGTAATTCATGTCCTGCTTGACAGCTGAAGTATGAATGTTTTCACAGCAGAAATTGTCCACTGCTATGATCTGTGTTATTACTGCAAGCTACAGCTTCTGAGCATTTTTGTATGAACGTGGCACTGCACGTGGAGCTGTTTGTTTGACATGGTTGAGCAGTTCTTTTAATGGCTTCAATCTGCTACAAGGAACAGACCTGAACAGTTGGAAACAAAGTCATCTGCTCTTGTTGCTCTCAGGAATCGCTGCCTAAGAGAGATGGTTGCTCTCAGAAATTCCTACATACAGAGCTCACAATCTATCCCCACTGCAGAGTCTGACCCAAAATAAAATAGGAAATCTTAATGTACGGCTTTACTGCAGATTTGGGTAACTGTCTAAGAAAATATAAAACTTAATCTGTCCTTCACATAACACCAGAATCTTTGCTTATTGAGTGATACCAACTTAGAGAATCCCTTGTAAAAGCTGCTGGCTCAGAGGGTGCATCTTCAACACCTGTATCACTTGCAAGAAGATACCAGCTTTGGGAAGATACATTTGGGTGAGAGGAAAAAAAACAATGAGGGTATACAGAACATTCCAGAATTTCTCTGAAGTTGTGAAGTAATGCATGTTGGGATCACATCATATGTAATATCATCTATACTGTGGTAAAATCATTCTCATCTTAGTCAAGTCAGTCTTGTGAAACCAACAGTGTGAATGATACAAACAGTTTCTGAATGATACAAACAGTTTCATCCTGCATATTTTAAAAAATCTACAAATTTATTTCTGGTCCTTTATGATCAAGTCAAACTCTTATCTCGTTAGGCATTTACCTTGACACTTCACCTAGACCCTGTGTAGCTACTGGAGAGGAACATGTCCTAAGTACATCAAATTGTCAGCACAAACACAACAGGGAGATTTTTAATTATATGTTTGATGAGAAAAATATTTTGACATCAGTTTTTTTCATTTGAATGTTTCCCCAGCAAGCACATTTAAAAAAATGAAATCTGAAATAATTTGTGATCCTTTATATTTCATATGGCTAAGAATAAATAATTCTGTCCAGGTGTTGGCTTGCAATGAATTTCCATTTTAGATGCCTGAGTCACCAAATTTTTAGAGCAATTCAAGATTTGGGGTAGGCCAAATTTAAACTTCTGATTTCAGACATTGTCTTTATGTAACGGTCAACTCATCTTTCAGTCCTAGACAGTCTGCATTACCCAACTCCTATGAATACACTGTTTGAGTTGGCTGCTTTGAATGCTTAAGATGGTCAGTGTTTATTTTGCTAATACCTGTTTACACATGTTCATCTGTTTTATTGTGGCAGGATCTCTAACAGACAAACATCAACAAAATGTCAGTGGCTCTAATTCTTTGTGTGATTTCAGTAGTGGGTTTCTAAGTGTGCCTACTTGTCATTTCTTACTATGTTATCTGGAAGTTATTCCTTTAATGCTTTCACCATTCATGCATCGCTTCATTGCTTGCTTCACACCATGTTGTACAGTGGTTACAAAGCACTAAGTAACGATTTTTTTTTTAACACAGTAACTTCAAAATTTTTATCACTAGTCAGATTACATCCAAATTAAGAAAATACATTTTTAAATGCTTGTATTCTTTTATGGCATTTCAGAACAACTGTTTTAGAGAAGTTACTAAATAACAAATTGAAGAAACCCTTTCAAAGTTAAATAAAGGCTTCATTTTGAAGTTGGCAGCATGAAGATAAAATTTTCACTTGAGTGTTGAGGGGGCCTGAGAATACCAAGCTAACACCTCCCTTTTGTGAATGGAGATCCAAGGAATGGCAGAAGGAGGCATCAGCACAAGTACTTCTCTGTACTGGTATCTTGAGAAGCTGCTGGCAGTTAGAGTTGCAAGTGATGGCTGTGCAGGCACAATGCTGGAACACAGCTTCGTTGAGCTCTGCAGGCTCTCTGAACCTCTCCATTCAGTCCTAACACACAAAGAATATGCTCTGTTCACCTCTGCAATTCAGACTGGGCCCTTGACATTACCAGTCCAACAAAGCCAAGAGGTTACCCCAGCCTAATGGGCAGAGAGATTCTGTCTCAGCAGTATGCACAAGCAGTCCTTGTTTCTTTCTGAACCAAATTTTGGGAGACCTATTTGTGATCCCAAATTTAAATTCTACCCTGAGAACGTACAATGATGCCCGTCAGAATCGCTTGGCTGGTTCCATTCATGCTTATTCATTGAGGTGGCTGGGTGCCCATTCACATGGTACCAGACTATTTTCACTGTGTTGAACTGCCAAGAAGAACAGGTTTAGAAGAATAATCTGCACAGTGTTCAAGCTCTTGCTCTTCTGAAGAAAGCTTTTTTCCAGCATTTTTTTAACACTACACATTTATTTAGTCTAAGAGCTTTTGACAAGTTACAATTCTCAAAAAACATTGCTAGAAGTAACAGACTGACCTAAGTCAGATAAATGTTGCATTCCCCAAGCAGCACAAATAATAACAGCAATGGCATTTCAAAGATCAATGACTTTTTGTCAGATCCCCACCTTTATTTTAAAGGGGTTTTGTAAGCACCACAATCTGCTGAAAAAGTAACCTACAATGCCTAAACAGCAAGCTCCATCCCAAAAGGTGCTATGACAACCCCCTTTCATATGGTAACAAAGAGTACATCAAATACAGCTCCCAACAGACTCTGTGTCTACTCCACAGTTATGAAGTCCACTGCAGATACTAGGCCTGTAATTGAATGGAATTGTGGGGACATTAGTGGCAAGTGTCTCACAGCTGCAGAACAGCAATGCTGTCTGACTGCACTGGGGCAGGGACAAAACAGATTTTCCCCTCCAGTAATACATTACTGAGCAAGGAAAAGGGTAAATCATTTACCTTGCAGTCAAGCTGCTGCACAGTTCTAAGTGGAACCTGGCATGGTTGGTTTTTGTTTTTTTTCCCATACTCACTCTCTCTCACTACAAGGGGGAGAAGAAACTCCCTGCACTAACTGCCAGGTTATTACTTCAAAAGAAACTGTGACCATTACTGCTACCACCAATGGCTTGCTTAGACCTCCTCAGAAACCACCGTGGCTTTCCTAAAACTTAACGAGGTTGCATTCACAAAGATGTGCAGTTACTTCTAGGCATGCATGCTGTCAGCCCACATACCAAAACTTGTTCAGAAAAATTTAGGCAAAACATTCCAGAAAAGTACAGTTATAAGTGGAGGCACTGCAAATGCCTGTCTCATTGTAGAAAAGATACCATCTCCAAATCAAGCAGACTGTGACCTCACTGCACATGAAAAACTAGAAAGAAAATCCAAAAATTCAGCTTTGTTACAGATGAATGTTTATTGACAGCTTTTATTGGTCTCAGAGAAAGTGTATTTAAGTACATATGGACAGTCTTCAAACAAACAATTTTCTACTTGCAGGGGACCTTGCTGAATTACAATGTGTTACTTTATCCATAATCATTCCTATAGGCTTTTTCTTGGATACGTAACACCATCCTCCGAGCATAAAAATCCCTATATTCCTCAGGTAGTTCTTCAAGTGTTTTCAAGGCTCTGTCCAAGATCTGTATAGCTCTAGAGGCTGCCATGGGATCTTTATTTCCATAAGTGTCAGTCTTATCATAGGACTCAGCGGGAAGGTGCTTCCAAAATACATTCAGTGCCACTCCAAATTCCTCAGAAATTACATTATGGAACCACAAAGCTGTAGAAAGAACAGTGTCTAAAATCAAAATAATTGTCCAAAACTTCCATGTGACTCCAAGCAAGTCTCAGAATTGCCCTAACTAGATCTTGTTGAGGAAAAGTCTCAACTACTGTATTTTTGTTTATTTATAAATATCCATATGAATATATTGCATTGTACCAAATTTGAGAAGTTTTTCAAGACATTTATGCTGATCCATAACATCTCCTAAAAGTAACACTTGCTGAAGTGTAGAGGTACTCAAATGTAAGCAAAGGATAAGCATGAAGAAAGACACCTTCCCTCGCTCACCTCCACTCTATACACAGATATCTGTTTTCACTTGGTCCCTAACCTTGCACATACTGTCCAGCATTAATGTAAACCACCAGCATCAGCCACATCCCTCAGGCAAGTTGCTGATCTTCTCATAATGAAGACATGAGGTTTTTCAGCTCAATCATCATGACTGGAGTAAGGAAGTCAAGACATCTTTGTTTCATTGAGTACATTCAAAGAATCAGTTTATTATTGTATATTTAGGGTATTTGAATTTTAAGCTAGAAGTCTGAATGCTGTTTTTATTGCATCTTACTTGCCTGTAGGTGGTGAAGACATAGAAAAGTTTATTCTTAGAAATCAACATGAAGTTTCTTTAAGGTTAGGAAGAGGGGCTGTTTCTACCTTCTTCATAAGAACCACATCCATTCCCCAAAAAGCATCCTTTTTTTTTTTTTTTTGTTTGCTTTTTGTTTTTCTGTTTTAGTGATATGGACTGCAGGCTGCTGACAAAGCACCACTGGACTCAAAAAAATCCTTACATTCTCCAGTCAGTCTTAAGAGAGCTGCATGTGTCTCAAGTTTGACTCTGCTCACTCAGTGGCAAAGACAAACAAATATCTGGACTTCATAAACAGAAAACAGGGATGCTGACATCAGCAGCAGTGTGACATCCAGCTATCTAACTGTAACCAAACATTTATTTAGGAAGAAACATAAAGGTAAGTTCAAAATTAAGTAACAAATCCAAGGCTAAGAAGCTATTACAAAAAAAACTTCCTAAAAACCTATTATCTTTTTGTTTACTGACCTGTTTATATTGCCTAGATAATGTAAAAGTGACAGGATAAGTCATATCTGCTGCAAGCCCATGTTAAAATAAAATCAGTAACAAAGAGGAGTAGTTCAATAAGGTGTAATTCAAATGCCTTTCCCTGACTACCAGGATTTGTCATGTCAGCCCAAGAGGCAGCTCTTTCCTTGTGCAGAAAAATTGTTAGGACTTGTCTTTCCATTCCCCAAAGATTATTATAAATCTTTAGAAGGTCCAATAACTCTACCATCCATAATTCTCATCAGACCATGTGCCTCATAGTGCTTAAGTGCCAGAGCTACAGAAGAACAGAAACAGTATTTCACTCAAATTCTGTCATTAAAAAACCCAGTTCACTGAAGTTATTTCAGATTTCAGAAGGTAAGTTTATAGTATTAATCTATTAAGACACAAATTCAGGAGCATACAGTGTATCCTTGAGGGAAAGTAAGATTTGTAGGTAGATATAATATACTGTTTTTCAAGTTAATTGTACAGTTGGAAGAAGTAAATGAATTTTGCCAACATCTCTCAATGATCTTACTTATAACAGAGAAATGCTTACCATCTCCAGAAATCATAAACTAGACAGTTTAATACCATGCCATGGTCAGGAACTATTTACTACTTACCTGGAATAAATAACACATCTCCTGCTTCCAAAACGCATTGATAGCGCTTGGCTTTCACAAAAAGGGGATATTTCTCCAAGTCTGGGTTATCCACATCCAGCACCTCTGATTTAGTACCTAGGAAAATTTCAGTGAATAAATATTCTCACTCTTCCAATAGTAACCAAGCATTATCATATTGCTGGAAATCAAATCAAGTTCTTGAATCAAATTTAGTACTGGTTTTATTTCTGAAAACCAGGGAAACCTGATGGCACCCCTCATTCACCGAAGAGACGTTCTCCTGTTGTCTGTATTTGTTCTCTAACTGCAGCCTTACTAACACTAAAAACCACTTTTCCAGACATTTAAAAAACCATTTTGAACCCAAGACAGAACATTTTACTCCTTCAGTTAAGTGTTGAAAATAATCAGGCAAAGCTGCTGTTCTCCTCAGCTTTGACTAAAGCACACAGAATCAGAGGTAAAGGAACAAATGACCTCTTTTATACCAAGTCATCTGTTCGTGATTATTTTTTACAGTGCAACACTTGTAAGCTAAGATCCCCAAACTCTGAACTAGATGCCTGTGACATGCATACCTGATAAATATAAATATGGTGCATCTCGAGGACTGTACAAAACAACTCGTTTTCTTCCTGTGACTTGGATTAAGAAGTTGTCCATTACCTGGGATGAGTGTAACAGTAGACATGTCAGCCAAAAGTTGAGTGAATAAATATATAGTTTTCAACTAATCTAATAAAACCTTCACATGTTAAGAATTATCCTATAAATAAATTTATTCAGAACTCACTGCACAGTGTTAGATGACAACTTTGTTTGGAATCTATTGCATTGCAGCCAGAAACCACTACAATCACTGCACAGTTGGCAGTGTATTATACAACTAGAATTTATGCTACTCTGGCCATTAGAGTGAAAAAAAAGGAAAGTCATGTTAAAGACAAAAATGTTAAAAGTTACTGTGTTTCAGTTTTTCAACTGAAACTCAAAACAGTTAAAAAAAGGGAAACAATATAAAACGTCCTTTAATTTATAAATCTGGAATTAGACATAAACCCAGTTAAGATATTATGCCCAAGCAATGCAACATTTAAAATTCACCACTGAATGTGGTTCATTTCATGGTTTCAAAATATGTGAAGTCTGTTACTTTTCTCTAATCTTTGACAAAGATTTGCACCTTATTATCTCAACTCTGTAATGCCATCTGCAACATTTTATGCTAAACCCATGTATTACCCACATCATAATGTGTCCATAACTGTAATCCAGCTGAGCTGATGCGGAAGACACTAGAGAAAAACTGTTCCTTCTCAAAATACTCTGGAATATGAACATCTTCTGCTAAAGTAGGAAACTGCTTCCTGATATCTGCAATATCCTGAAACAGAAAGGGCATAACTCTCAGAGAACCATTTATGCACATTTGAATGGGGGAGCACTTCACAAGCATTTCCAATCATATGAAACGGGGTAAGAACTTCAGCATTGGCAAACACCTGAAATCAGCAATGCTTTTCAGCATTGACTTGCTTAATGTCATTAATAAGAACAGCCAGAGAGCTGCTCTTAACCATGGCTGCTAGGAATCACACTGAAGGAGCAAGAGATCAGCCTAAATCCTTTTATAAGTTAACAACAAAAGCTAAAGAAAGGGAGTTTAGCAATGTGCTCTTCAGTGATCAGCCAAGTGCCCATGCAACAGCGACTATTTTAGACACATTGAAGTACTCTGACCTAAATCCAGTCAGATTCACAAACCACATGACCCTAAGTAAGTTGTATGACAATAGGCTTTAAAAAATATTTCTAAACTGCAACTGTACAATATTAGAACTGCAATCTCCAGTAGCTTACCTTCCTAACATCTTCACCCACTGATCGCAAATAGTACTTCTCATCCTGAAGAGAACACAAAAAGACAATTGTTTGGGGTTTTTTAGTAAGAATTACCAAAACAGTCAAACAAAGAACTTGTATTTTCTCATTTATCTAACGCAGAGTTTCATTAAACATGGTACAAATAAAGGGCATCTAGAAATTCAGCTACTTTGTTACACTGCTCTTTACTGATGCCTGCAGCTCATCTTGAGAAATTGGAAAAATAAGTTAACTGAAAGGAGAAGAGTAAAGTGTGGGGAGACTGGTCAACTGCTTCAGCATTCCTGTTACTGAACAGACTCAAAGGAAATGCAGATTATAATTTTAAGTTCTTCAGTAGACTGATGAAGAAAACTATTTTGATTCCTTCAAAACTTACAGCATTCTATGCAGCATAAGAGGTAAAAAGCATGCCTATATTCAAAACTATTTGCTTCCCAATCACAGTTATCTGAAAAAACTTTTCACATTTTTTTCCTTTGGCATCAAGCCACAAGAAAGTTAAATTGAAGATCAAGTCTTTTACTGAAGTAAGACTTTAAATTACAGTACATCCCTTTCCTCTCTATATACCAGCAAAATAACCAACAGGAGAAACTGTAACACTAAGGGAATTACCTCAGTAAGAAAGTACTCCTTGTGCTTGACTTCAGCTGCTCTTCGTACAAATACATCGAAAGGCAGAGTTCTGAAATAGAAATATTTGAATTTATACCATGAATCAATGTAACAACACATGATTTATAATAAGCTCCCTTACCGTATCAAGTATAATGGAGGATGCAATAGGCTGCTCTCTTAGTTTTTTAACTTAACATGCTGACTAATCAAAGTCAGCATGATGTGGGTAGCAGATGTTTGGAGAGTTCTCCCAAGACAGAAATCCTACACTTAGAAACTTCTCTGCTTTAGTGAATTGTTCCAATACATCTCCAAACAGAATCCTGTAGTAGCTGAGACTGGAAGCACCTCTGGGGATCCTCCTGTCCAAGCCCCTTGCCAAGAGCTGGGTTCACTACAGCAGCTTGCACAGGACAGCATCCAGTTCAGTGTCACGGACCTCCAAGAATGGAGGCTCCATAATGTCTCTAGGCAACCTGTTCCATTTGTTCCATTGTTTGACTATCCTCACTATAAAAGAGCATGTGTCTGTGTGTTTTAAAGAGGTTCACAGAATTCCCTGGATTCCAGCTTGTGTCCATTGCCTCTTGTCCTGTCACCATGAACCACTGAGAATCCGGCTCCATCAACTGTTCATACACTTCGTTAAGATCCCCTCTTGAGCTTCGGAGTTCTGAATGGTCTGAGTCACAGAACAAAACATTTTTCACAGTGAAATTAAGACTCAAACTGTGGCAATACTTGCTTAACTGTTTCTTTAAGTGTGTCATTTTTAGACTTGTTTACTGTACTTTTTTATAAATTTGCAGAAAAGCTCAGCATCAAGAAAACTTCAACAGTATATCTATGCATTTTCTGCTATGAATTTGTGCAGGAATACAGGTAACTACCTTCATTTGTATTTCTATAAAATTTTCAATTATATGGATTTTTTTAAAAAATACATGCTTTCTCAGCTCCTCAAAACACAGGAGTTTTGATACAAAACAGAGAAATCTTGATATTCTCAAATGTTTCTTTGTAGTTTTCCTTAAATTTACTGAAGACAACTTCAGAAGATTCAAGAAGAGCCACTGGGCATTAGAGCTGGTCGCTCCGAAGTCAGTTGGTGTTACATATTTATCTACATAATGGGAGCTTTTCATACAATTACAGATTTTGGTATCAGTTGACAGCTGAATGGCAAGCCAAGCACAATCAGCAACAGGACATCTATTCATTATTATGAATTCAATGTTACATTCATGAAGCTCACCATCTCACACTAAGTGTCACTGGATAAGGAATTATTGCATGTAAACATCACATTTAGAGCAACCACCAAGTACCCAGGGTTAAGAAGAAACATTTCTCAAGTGAATTTTTTTTTGATCCTGTTATCTTTTTTACTAGAATGTGAACTTGTATCTGACAGTACTTAAACCAACCCTCTAAACATTTTAGGCTTGTTTGGAATAGACAAATACAAAACCCACTGAAGTCCATGGAAAACCAAACCAAACAAAACACAATGCTCTGACTTCAGCCAAACTGTTTTATCATGTCCACTTGTATTTGCTGCTGAAGAAAGTGAGAGCATAGCTCTAGTACAGGTTAAACTGATGCATTCTGGTGCTACCACAGCTCTGCCCTTGCTATCTGCCCTAATCACCCCATCTCCCCCCTTGCAGTAGCACTGGCACTCATCTGACCTCTCCATGAACCTGCTTACAAAGCTAGAACAGCAGAAAAACATTCAGATTTCTGCAGCACGTCACAACCTGGCTGGATGAGTTCCAGAACCAACACAAAAACAGGGGTAGGAGCATGCAACTTACAACAGAACTGCAGTACTACTGATGTTCATCAGTTTAAACTAATGGAACTGCATGTTAAGTCCTCAGAATTTCTGTTCTTTTGTTTCTACTTATTGTCTCTTCAGATTAGAATGAGGGGTTTGCTTGGAAAAGGTCAAAGCTTCCTGAATTTCAAGTGAAACATGTGAAAGTCCTGACACCTGCTATAATGAAACACCATCAGAGAGACCATATGGCTGTCTACAAACCTGCTAAAACTAAGACTTCAGAACAACTGCATGTGAACTCACAGCAAGAGATACGAAAAAAAAAACCCAAAACAGAGCAGGGAAAATGAAGTGTGGAGATAAGGCAAAGTTAGTCAAGTACAACTTAATTTCAGGGATTCAAAAGTTCATTGTGCAGTGAGCAGAATGCATCATGATTGTAACTTATGTTTATCCCCTGAACAACAGGCTCCACTCGGACACTTGTAGCTTATTTACACCTACAGCATACACTCCCACCTGCTCAGGAGTGTGCTCAGGACTGAGCACATCCTGTTCCCACTTGGGGAAAACAAAGGACTGCTAAAATGAAGGCGTCACACTTGAAGGAGAACACAATGACTGAGATTAGATGAACTCTGAAGAAATGTTCTGGCAGTTACATAAGAGAAGCTCCAGAGGAGATCAAGGGGTTTTGTGGCCCACATCAAGATTAAAGAGCTGGTGAAATGTGTGGTAGCCAGTGGTTTGAACATTCTGAAAGCTGCACATGCTAACTTTGAAAAGAGCTTGGATTTAATTAGTTACACCCTGTCTGGAGTGGAATACCATGGCTGGCACACACACACATGCATTCAAAGGGGATCAGTGAGTTAGAAATTATCACTGTTCAGTGACACTGAGAATGCACCATATAACTAGAACAAAATACCAACTAAATATGTAGATATCAAGGGTGTTTTGGTTTGTTTTTAATTAACAGCTGCAAGTGCCAGGCTCATATTTCCTACAAGAGTGCTCTGACAAAATACCTTTACAACACTTCTTAATGACATCACTTCTAAGGTGCTATTTGGCCCCTCATTTCACCCTCATTGTATTTATTCAGCATGTAGAATTAATAGAGGAGGGAGAAATCTAGGACAACCCTTTGATAATGTAATGTTTTCACAAACTATCTTCCTATTCCCACCCTCAGCTTCAAACAGATGCACTGTATGTCTGTAAGTTATAAGTACATGCCTTTAAAATACAAGAGGCCTTGGAGTGAAGTACCTATACACAAAGTTCTTACTGAGGAAGTCCATCTGTGGCACTGCAGAAACATGAATCTTTACTTCTTTAGATCCTTCAGCTTGGCTCAAGTAATCTACTGTCCATTTGGTGGTGCAAGTGCCCAGTTCCAGTCCTGTCAGCACTACTGGCGTTCTCTAAGGTACAACAACAACAAGAAGAAGAAAAAAATTCAATGGTGAATGATCACAGAATCCAACCGAAAAAAAACCAGTGACTTTTTCAAATTACATCAAGCAAGTTAGCTGAATGCCAGGACCCACTACACAAGGTCACAACTAATCCGTTCACAAGCAATGTAAATCAATTGCTGAATGTTGAAACAAAATGCAGTACATTATGGAACTGTTTCTAACTACGAGTTCTTTCCTAGCTGCATTAGGAAGGATATGGAGAGGCAAAGACAATTACAGCCCACACTTTGTGCTGGGGCTATTGAGGAATCCAGCCAGACGAAGGAACAGATTCAATCTTTCTAGCCAAGGCTTAGCACAAAACATTTAAAAGCCCATACAGTTAAGTGCAGACTGTGAGCTGTGGTGATGCTGTTATGTTCTCATGAGAGAAGCTTTTTCCATCTATATCAAGGTTCCTTGCTGCTCACGACCACGAACAGGTTTGATCCAGCCCGGACACAAAAAGGAGAGAGACACTTTTTCTTTTAATTGGCACCTCGGAGGGTGAGGGGGGAATAAAACAAGAGATTACAAAGCAACAAAACTAACGATCACACTTTTTAACCCCTGCCAAAGGAAATGGACTCCCACAGAGATCACTTATCGGAACGCGCCAGCAGCTCACACAGGATCTGCCTATAGAAGCTCCTTGCTCCTAAACTCCCGTTCCCCTCACTGGATCAGGGCACCTTTCCGGGAACACACAAACCCAACCCGAGGTTTGCCCGCCCGCGGAGAAGGGGCTCTCGGACACCTCCTGCCTCGCCCGGTGTCCCCGTGGAGGCCAGCGCTCCGGCGGGGCCCGCCCCGAGCCCCCGTACCCGCGGGTAGATGTCCCGCTGGAAGCGCTCCCGCGTCACCCGCTCCAGCCGCTCCACGGCCACCGCCCGCCGCTCCATGGCGGGCACCGCCTCCGCCCGCCGCTTCCCCCGGAAACGGGAGCCCGCGCACAAGCCTTCCTGCCTCTCCCCGGGCCGGGAGCCCGCGGGTCAGGAATTGTCAGGGTTGGAAGGGATCTCTGGAGACCACAGAGTCCAATCCCTGCCACGTCAGGGTCACCTGGAGCAGGTGACACAGGAACACGTCCAGGCGGGGTTTGAATGTCTCCGGAGAGGGAGACTCCGTGACTTCCCTGCAGCCTGTTCCAGCGCTCGGCCACCCTCCACGGAAAGCTGTTCTTTCTCAAGCTGAGGTGGAACTGACTGTGGTTTAGTTTATGGCCATTACTCCTTGTCCCGTTAGTGAGCACCACTGAGAAGTGTCTGGTACCATCCTCTGGGCACCCGAGGCATTGATATGCATCCATGAGATCTTGGCAACCGCCTTTTAGGGATTTATATGCACTCATGAGATCCCCTCACAATCTTCTCCAGACTGAACAGGCCCAGCTCCCGCCGTCTCTCCTCATGACGGGAGATGGTCCAGGGCGTCAATCATCTTTGTGGCCTCTGCTGCACCCTCTCCAGCAGCTCCTTGTGTCTCTCGGTCTGAGAAGCCCAGAAGTGGACACCGTACGCCAGTGTCCGGAGGTGACCGGGGCTCGCGTCCCCTGACCCGGCGCCTGCAGCGGAACGGGCGGCCACAGCCGTGTTTCCGGGGAGCGGGAGTTGCGGGCGGACAGGGCGGGCCCGGGCCATCATGGCGCTGCGCTGCGCGGCTCCGGGCCGTGTCCGCTGGCTGGCCCGGGCGCTGGCGGGCTCTGCCCGGCTCCTGCCGCCGGCCGCAGCCGCACCGGGCCCGCCGGGCCCCGCCCGAACCCGTCCGCCCCAGCTCAGCGTTCGCTTCGCCAGCAGCGCCGGATCTGGGACCGAGGGCCCTCAGCGGCGTGTAGTGGTAGTGAGGATCACCAGTCCCATCGCCTGGCTCCGCACCCGCTTCTATTACCTGCTCATCCGCCTCTACTTCGACCACGAATTCAGCATCGAGGAGTTCACGCGGGGGGCCAAGCAGGTGAGCAGGCCCGGGGCCTCGGAGCGAGGAGAGCGACCGGCCTGAGGGGAAAGGTCCTGCTGACCCTCCCCAGGGGCTGCCGGTGCTCGCCGTTACTTTCGTGGAGTTAGAGAACCAGTTAGGCTGGAGAAGACTAAAGAGATAATCACAAATTCACAGAACAGGTGAGGTAGGAATGGAGCACAGTGAGTTATCTGCCCTATCCTCCCTGCTCCAGCAAGGCCCTCCTAGAGCACATGGCACTGGATTGTGTCCAGACAGGTCTGGAATATCTGCCGTGAGGGAGACTCCACAACCTCTGGGCATTCTGTTCCAGTGCTTGGTCATGCTGACAGTAAAGAAGTCCTTCCTTGTGTTCAGGTGGAACTTCCTTTGCGTCAGTTTCTGCCCATTACCTCTTGTCCTGTTGCTTGGCACCACCGAGCAGAACCTGGTCCATGCCCTTAGCACTCCCCTCCTTTAAATATTTCTACACATTGATGGGATCTCTCTCAGCCATCTCTTCTTGAGGCTGAGCTACTCCAGTCCCATGAGCTTTTCCTGTGGGAGAGATGCTCCAGTCCCCCAATCCTTGCTGCTGGGCCCAGCCCAGGAACTCTGTGTCTGTGTTGTACATTGAGTCCAACCTATGACCAAACACCACTTTGTCAACCACCTTCTGGCATCAGTGCCATGCCCAATCTTTCTTTAAACACCTCTAGGGGTGATGACTCCACCACCTCCCTGGGCAGCTCATTTCAGTGTGTGAACGACCCTTTCCATGAAGAAATTCCTCCTGATGTTATTAGGTGTGGGCATCATAGCACTAATGGAGTTCCCCACTGCTGGCTCCAAGCACCACACCTTGAGGCAGATAATATAAGCAGAGCTGTACTTTCCTTCAGGAATTTCTTGTTATCCCAGATTCCACAATTAAAATGAACTGGTTAAGCCATCCCCCAAAGCAGCATAAAGGATGGTGCCTCCAAATGTTACAGAGACTTTAGGGAGAAATGTGTCTCCTCTTAGCAGGTTTTCCTGAATTGATAAAGCTTGGACAGGCATAGAGCTGGTGTATATATTTATTTCTCCAAATTTATAAGCCCAGTAAGCTTTGTCAACAGAATGTGTCAAAGAGATAAGTATCTCAAAACTATTCATACGAAAATTACAGAGTTATCTGTTGGGAAACTTTATTATATTTACTTCTAAAAAACCAGCTCAACACATCAGGACAGAATGTTAAAGTTATTAGGATCAGCTCAAGAGAGGAAAAAACCCACAACCTCCAACAAATAATTTGACTCATATGCTGAACCCCCTGTTTTACCTTGGCCTGTTTGTTTGGTCTTTTGTTTTGGTGTTTGTTTTTACTTGATGTAGAGTCCTAAATACACAGTCCTTCACAAATGCACAACTTGAATATGTAGAGGCATAATTGTAAATATATGTAAATATACCTGCAAAATTGAGGGAAGACAGGAGAGTTGAGCTTCCTGAAGTCTAAAGACTAAACCAGATTTCTAAAGAAAATTTGTAAATTGCAGCATCAGTTTTACTGAAACCTGCAGATGAGTTGGAAAAGTGGGCAGGGAAACAAAATATTTATAGGGAAATACACAGACTGTCTGAATTATCAAAAAAAGTAAAAGCAACGTACAAAATGCTGTAATGCTTTTTTTTTTTTTTTTCTTTTGTAAACTATGAATTCACTTACCTACTGGAAACTTTGATGTTTTAAATAAGAGATGAAAAGAAATCATCTTTTTATCAGTTCATTAAATCACTCTTGCAATGCTGGAGGGATTACCTTCCAATGGTGATACCCTCTGAAAATGTGGAAACATTAATTCATGGAATATTTGGGTAGCTTGTCATACACCTATGGATTTGTCTGAAAAATAAGGCAACCTAGAGTTACTGGTTCATGTTTGGCTTTTGTTTCTGTTTTATTTTGGTAGGCCTTTTCTGTTGTTTCAAAGCTGCTGTCTCAGCGTAAACTTGACCTGCTGGAAGAGCTTGTGTCAGCAGAGGTAAATGATTTCCATCTCCTGCTCTAGCCACTGACTGTCTGTTCTAAAGTAACATGGATGCATTCAGCCTGTCATTATCTGCAAGTTGCCAGTTTGGTTTAACTTGGGAAAAACAGCATAATGTGACATAGGGTGGGCAGTCTTTTCTCCTGCAGCTTTTTTTATGTTTAATTTCAAGGTATGAAACGTAATTTGAAGTTATTGTATTTAAAACAAAATGAAGTATATGCTGTTGAGCATAAGGACCAAATGCCAGAAGGATTGCTGGTGTAGCAGGAAGGATGGAAAGGCAGCAGGCTCTGGATGGCAGGTGGAATTGTGTGTCTCTAGGTGTAGGCAGGTGGCTGGACTGACTCAGCCTGTGCACCAGAATTCATGTGAAGAAAGAAACTGGTTTGTGCTCATCCCTGCTGCACTGATACATCCCCACACCCATCAGATCATACAGCTGATTGCTGGTTTTGGCTGGAAGGCCTCAGTCTTGTGGCATGGTCTCAGGGATATGACTGACCTGGTTAAACATCAGTGCTGTGTTTTCTGTGTTTTTATGAATTTTTAATTGCTGAAGCTGTCTTGGCCTTCCCAGGGCATGGAGGTAGCAGATGCATCAGAGTCAAGTGGAGACACTCCAGGTCTATGTCTGCCTTGTTACAGGATGTCAGCGTGGCCTGTCCTATTGCCACCCATGCCTTTGCAGCAAAATCTCTGGTGCTGTTCTAGTGCATCCCCTCTGAACAGTCTTGCCTCCTCTCTCTGAACAGAGATAGCAATAAAACGTGAGTTTGCTTCTTGCAGTTGTTTTGTAAGGGCATCTCCTCTGCTTCCTCTTGAAAGAGCTTGCTCTGGTCTCTGTAAATTTTTTAGGTTTACATTGATGCAGAGACTTCATGTAAGCCAAGGATGTACTAAATGAGGCTGTGATGCCACACACCTTGTCATTTCTTTGGCCAGTGACTTTTGTACCTGCAAAATGTACTAGAAACCAATGTCTCCCTGAGAAGATTGACTCTTCCTTCCCTGTAACCTCTGCATTTGTTTGTTATTCAAAAATGGTAGATCAAGTTAGGGTAAAATTGAGTATTATTTTAAACTAAGTTCTGCATTTTCATCCTTCTGTGACTTGACTCTCTTATGTGGTGTCTGAGGTGCTACCTCTGTGCAGTTTTTGCACCCCACCATTTTCTGCTTAACACAACTGTGTGGATCATAGGACACTTAGATAATATGAATGTGAGTGTCATAAGGACATTATTACCAGAGAAACAATTTTTCAGTCTGTTCTGATTTGCAAGTGTTTAAACTTTCTCTAAATGGAGTGTGGATCACAAAATGACAAAGACAAAAACTCATTGGTAATGAAACTGGTTTTCAAATAAATTTGTGAAAGAGAGCTACAAGATACTGAATCAAGAGCTTAGGAACCTGCACACAGTGAGAATTCAGCAGTGAGAAGGCAGAGTGTGATTGTGGGAGCCAACTTCACTGGGCTGTTCTGGGCTGACATGGCTTGTGTTGCTGCTGCTGCTTTGACAAACATTTTCCTTTTCTAAACATTTTTAAGATGCTTGGTTCTCATTGGTTTTGAGCAGTAAATGGGCCTTCTTCAGTGCTGCTGAATTGGTGTTTAGGAGTGCCCAAACTTCCCAGTGCATTTTTTACCTTAGCTGTTACATGTGTTAGACAAATGTTTTAAGAGTACAGCTCATTTTACGAACTGCAATAGAAATAGATTGTTACTCACATTTCCTAATGAAAAACTAAGTGACAGTTTTTCTGAATTTAGGTACTTCAGGTGCTGAAGGAAAAGATTTCTTTGCTCCCTGACAGCCACAGGGATGCTTTAGCAGCTGACATTGATGCAATCATGTACACAACAGAAGGAGATGTTCGCATTTACTATGATGATGATGGTATGTTTAGAATCCTAAAACATTTCAGCAGTAAGCAGTCTTATTTCCTGGTTTTGCTACTAAACAGACATTTTCCATGCAGATGTGTTTTTGAGTGCTGTTTCTCGTTCCTTGTTTCCCTGTTTGTAATTCATCCATATAAGGTTTCTTGGTTTCCTTTTAAACCAGAGACAGAGATTATTGTTAATATGTCATGCTACTGTTTTGACTTCTGTTTGGGTTTTGCTTATTCTTCTTGTTTTGTACAGAATTTTAAGTTAATAGTCCTCAGCAATGTGAAACAGTCAAAAACAATTAATCTAATATATGCTGAAAGCTCTTTGCTTCAACAGTGAAAATGCATCCTGTGAGAAGAATAATGAAGGCTGAATAATGAAATAAATTTTGCTGGTTTAGTCTTTCTGTCATGAAATACACTTTGTTCTTGGATTCCTTAATTGGTTTGGTTTTTTTAAGCTAGTGATGAGCTCAAGTTTTTCTTTTGGTTAGATACCAGCATTGTGTGCTTTATTCGCTATCAGACACAAGTAGAGATGATGTATGGGTCTAACCCTGGGTCTTCAGTTGAGCATTTCAAGTTGTCAGACCCGGTAAGCATTTTTCCTGGTTTAGGAAATAGGATTTTCTTTTTCCCTCTCTTGGCTTGCTCCCATGTTTGATATTACTCTATGTACATTTGTTGTATCAGTGGTTAGCTTTGGAATTTGTGGGAGCCAACATTTTTCTACAGTTTCATTATATACACTGTCACACCACATTCAGGATAAAATACATATTTTTTTTTACAGAGTGTATTTTTATTGCTTGCTAAACAGCATGAGTTGGGCATAAAATAGCTTTATCACACATTATTCTATCCTGTATTCTTTATGCCTGAAGTCAGGTGTCCTTCCAGGGTCTCACTAGAATATGCCAGGCAGCAAATAGGAGTATTTGACCAATGGGAAACATGAGATCTGACTTAAGTTTTGATTTATTTCCAACAGGAAGAAAGTTTGTTAGCATCCTGATGTGCTTCTGGTATCTGAATGGTGCTAATCTACCTGATGAAGTACCAGGTGAAGCCAAAGTCTTCCAGATTGTGTTTGGAGATGAAAACACAAAAGAAAAGAAACATCTTTTAACAGCAAACTATGAGTAAGCTTGCTTGTCCCTTTCTTTTCCTGTGTCCATGAGGTGCCTGTGGGGTAGGCAGTTCTGCAAGAACTCCCACTGAGACACTGCAGAAGCCAGTGTTTTTAATTTACCTTGATTCTAATCTAAGTTAATTCTCATCTAGCTTTCCAGTTTTGGTTTTAGGGCCAAAATTTTTAAACACCCCTAAGGTCATTATGTTATTTCCTTGCCTTTGAGTTGACATTAATGGGAACTCTTTCTCTGTAAGGAAGAGCAGTATTTGGAGCACTGAATGAGGTTTCTCATCCTCAAAGCACACATTAGGAAAATGGATTTTCATAGGTGTCCTTATAAATAATGTCTATGTTGGTGTACTGATGTCAGAGCAGTGCAGAAAATATCTACACAGTTGGCAAGATGTATTGAAAATAAGATTCTCAGAAGCTGAGAGAAGTGAGGATTTTTGTGTGGTAAGTGCAGTATGATCAAGGATTTCTACACCCACATTTGAAATTGAAAATACGGAATCTGAGTGATGAGGAGATCTGAAACAAAGGTAACACTTCTGAGGAGACACTCCTGAGTACTTTTTGCCTGGATAGATTGTTGTGGATCCATCCCTTAGCTGAATTCAGCATCTTACTTAGAATTGGAGGCTTCTGAGGTTCCATTAACCTTGAGAGCCTTCCCTTAAAGCCTGAGTATCTTCCCAGTCCCAGCAGGTTATTTGAGAACAGGAGAATTCAGCTGGAAGCTCAGACTTACCTTTAGATAAGGGAGACTCAGTACTACTGTTAACTTGGTCTTTGTTGTAGTTCTGAAAATATATTACCTTTTAAACTGCTTCAGGAAAGATGAAAATTTTCAAGTAAAATATGGAGCACATGATTTCCCTTCACTTATATTCCATTAAATGGAACCTTTTATTTATAGATCAGGATCTTCCATAAAGCTTTATTCATATTCCTGCTGTGAAAACAGAATGCTTTCTTGATATCAGGGTCTTTACTGTTGCTGTTTGATCCTGTCTGGGATCTGAACCAAAACACTCTGAAGTCAGTGCATTTTGTTTCTTACTATAGAAATAAATTTTATCTTCCATTTTGGGGCATAAGCATTAAAGTTTAAGTAGCTTTTACAGCAATAAGTTTGAAGTAAAATATTTGTTCATGATTTGTTGTTATATTAGTAGCACCTTAAGGTCAAGTAAATTGTAACAACTCTTCACTTATTATCTTTCTTTTTTCAGGTTCCAAAGGGAGTTTACAGAAGGAGCAAAACCGGACTGGACTATTACACGGATTGAACATCCAAGGCTATTGGAATAAATGCCTTCTACAGCCTTTTTAAACACTGTAATTGTTTTGATGTAATAAATACCAGGCTTTTGGGGGTCTTTTTTTCCCTTCCTGCCCTTTCTTCCAAAAGAGGGATGAATTTTCTATGTATGACTTCCAAAAATTCTTTCTGAAGCTTGCACTGTGCTGCAGCATTACAGCAAAGCCTTTTCCCTGGAACAGGCTGGTAGAAATTTAGTTGGTTCCAGTGCTCATCCGAGGCATTTAGACAGCACAGTTTCATTCAGGCAGGTGTAATGGATGTGTCAATTTCTTATATTCTGAGAAGAAATGGTACTATTTGAAAATAAACAACACTTAAATGACTGATGACCCCTCTGAGTTACTTTCTTGTGTTTCTTTTTTCTCTAGGGACTATACAGTATATAACTGAATAATATGCAAGATGAAATAGAGATAGATGGACTTCTTAGCTTGTCTAGCCTCAGCAGTTCATTTTGAGGTAATCTTGCTTTTGAATATATCTGAGGTCAAGAAAATTAGAGCTGCTATTAGAATTTGCTACAGGATTGGAGAAAGAAAAAGCTTTTAGCATTGCACTGGGAAAATAGATCAAACATATATGTTTTGGAAAATTTAAAAAATAACCCATTCCTTTCAATTCAGTAATAATGTAGGCAATTCCAAGTTTAGAGAACTACGAAAGAAAAATCAGTAGAAAACATGAATTTAAAAGAGAACCTGACAGTGAAGTTAAATGAAGCCCTCTGTTTGAAATGTGTGTTAAAGAAATGACCAAATCCTTACAATTAGATGTTGCAACTGCATAATTTCCTAGTTGTCACTTTATCTCTGGTTTCTGGAACATGACAATCCTGGTTTAAGTAGATGGGGCTTTTCTATGCAAATCAACAAGAGATCATAGCATGTTTCTTCATCCCCTATATCAACTTCAAATATAAAGCTAACTTTCTGCTAAGGCATGTTGTAGACATTAGTGCAGTGTTTTGAAAGTGTAAAGTGTAATTACTGTGATTCACAGTAATTGTAATTGAAGGTATAAATGAAGTTTTCCACAGTTCAGCTCTTTTGATCCAATAACCTAATGAGAGGAACATCTAAAGCTTATCAACTTGTTGATAACACACTTTTGCTGCAAAAGATGTGATTGGAAATTTGCGTGCACTGTTTTATTCTTTGAAGTTGTTTGTGTTTTGTGGGTTGGAGCCAAAGGGGGCAGCAATTCGATGTTTGGGGTTTTTTTCCCTGCTTCTGACTTTCAATTAAAAACATTATCCTGGAGACTGCAAATCTCCAGCAGACACAGAACTGCCCATGGATTTATTGCACCAGAAATAAATCAGGCATATAAATTACTAAGTTTGTATTGGAAAATGGCATTCTCGCACACTGAATAAAACTGGTGTAATTAAACTGGGTTTAGAGTCTACTGGCTTCAGAAGAAAAAATACCACCCCACCCCAGAAAAACTCTCACAAATCAGCCCCAAATCCAACTTGTAGTGGACAGATGTGGTGGATTTGACTCCTCTTACCTGCCATCCCTAAATTCTCTGTCATAAATCTGATCATCATAGCAATTAATCAGACTGAAGTGATGCCCACTGATGAGCATTTGTCATTTCATGGCATCCACATTTTCTCTTGTGGAAAAACTTTTTTTCTGTGTCATTTGTTCAAGCAAAACAAGAACTTCTGGTTTCTATGTTCCTATCCAAAAGCAGCAATAAGAAATTATTTTATTTACTTCAAGCTAGTTCATAGTGAATATATTTCTCTGTGCTATTGAGGCTGCCCAAAATTCTTACGGCAAAAAGGATGAGTAAAGGGTTAACTTCATCTCAAAGATGGAGAGAATATTGTCTTGTAACTTGGGGATTTCCAGTGCTGCCACTCGTATACCTTACTCTAAAAATCATAATGCTAACTTAAGTGTTACAGAATTTGAAAAAAGAGCTAAAGGAAGTGTCTTATTAAAAACATCATCCTGATTTGGGAGTAATGATGCTCAGCAGGTAGCAGTGGAACAATGTGGGGATCTCTGTGTCATAGCATGCCATTGCTCACAGTTTCCCTTGCTGATTAGTCTCAGACATCACCTTGGAAATGACAGTTTATAAGGATATGGGTGTGCTTAATTTCCCTTCCTTTTCCCTGCCTGGTGTCCATTTCTGTTGCCTAATGTCTGGGGACAAGTACATTGTAACTATGGTATGCAGCCAATCTAAAATCCTCATTTAAAATGTTTGCAGTTTTAGCCTACAAATCTTTCCATTCAAACCCCATTAATTCTTGAAAACAATGTTACCAGGTTTGGTAGTGATTTTGGGGGTAAAATTCATACCTCTATTAGCAACCCTGACATGTCTGATTCATTTTACACAGAGCAGTGAGGTGACATGGTGTCTGGGCTACAACAGGATGCAGATTCTAAGTACCACACTCTTCTCCCCTGGGCAACATCATGATTCTTTAGGTCCATGTGCGGTTGGGAAGCCTTAATTTTTTATTTGTTCATCCAAAACTGTGATCATAATTAATAATTCCTGACAGATGCCTGGCACAATTTCAAAACTTGTGCCTAAATATTGATAGGCACTAATTAAATCTGGCCAACAAACTTCCCGTTAATTCACACACCCCACTCACCAGTAGATGGCCTTGGTCACAAAGCTATTGTGGCTGGGAAGTAACTGATATTAATGAGAGTGTAAGCGAGGTAAAGGATAAAATGGTAGAAGCATTAAGTGCTATTTAAATAATTTAGATTTGTCTTATTAAGAAGTGTTTGTATTTTTCCTGGCTTTCATAGTGAGTCAATGATAGCGTCTTGTGTTCTCTCTGCAGTGCCTGCTCTTTTTAAAGTGGCAATTTAGCTGCATTCCTAATGTGGGAAAATGTACTGTACATGTGAATTCCTGTAGGCACCTCTGTGGCTGATGGTAGCAAAGCTAATTTTTAATATTCACATTTTAAAATATGTTTATCATTTTGATTGTTCCTTTCCCTCCTGTCCCAGCATTGTCTGCTTACTTCAAGGGGCACATTCAGCTTTCTCCAGTTTTTAAGGCATGTTCAAACTTGACCTTATCATCACTTCAGGTTATATTTAGTTAATTATTTTGAGGTCTTGTGGCTGGAAATCTGTTTAGTAGTAGAAGTCATATTGTTTATCACAGTAGTGATCATACTCCTTCAAAAACTTCACAGCTCCCCTGCTTGCTTGTTTGTGGTGTGGTTAAACCTGATTTCTGCCCTATGTGCCCTATTGGCTACAGGTGGGGACTTCGAGATTCCTCACAGGCTGTAGTCACATGATGGCTCACAGCTTATAAGAGATGGGATACAAGAATGTGTAGTGCTTTTAGTTTCATTTCTCCCTTGTATGTGGGTGTGATAGCCTATCTGTTGGCACTGGACCACATGTAGACACAGGAAGAGGTATTCAGCTGTTGAAAAAGCAAGCATTGCCTACACAGTTGTGCTTTTGTTCTTCTAAGGAAAAGCAGCTGAGGTAAATGCTGTTGCACAGTGAGTACTGACCACCCCAAGTCATAGGAGTTCCCCTCCTTGTCTTTTATCTTCATTTTCCATTGCTGGAGTGCCAGCATTTTGGATTTTTATAGTATTGCCATAGGAGAGAGGTTGGCTAAGTCGCTGTGAACTTGTGCAGCACTGTTGAAAACACTCCCTTAATTATAATGCTTCTCTTATGTGTATTTTGTCTGATTTCAGTGGTGTGTGCTTTTCCTAATATAAAGTTGTTCAGGGGAAACTGTTCTGCATTTTAATGGGAATAGACTGCAACTCCTTTGCTGCCTTTGAAGTTACTCCATCAAAAATAGAGGGAAGCTAAAGTTAGACATGCTGTATTTTCTTGTGTGCCATTTCATCCCTCATCCCTGTCACAGAACAAGACTTTTCATAGTGAGCTTGGTACTGTAGTGCCAAGAGGCACTATGAGGGAAAGAAGCAGGACAGCAAAGAGAAGTACAGAAGGGGTGGCATCTCACCAGGGATGCATGCCTTTGCCTTAGGGCCATGAGGTATTTGGAAACAAGTGGTGGCTTGAATGTTCCTCTAAAATATATTTTGTAGTTGACAGTTACCTTTTGCATAAGAAGCTCTGCTTGTGTATGGGGAAGAAGTCTGACTTTTCAATATTAGAGCTAAAGTCCTGCCTTAAGTTTGCAGAGCTTTCCTAGTCTGACAGGGGAGCTGTGGGGAAAGGTGGGGTACACCAGAGCAACTAAAGGCTGTTTCTGCCTTACACTGACTAGCAGCTGGCACATCCCAAGAAATCAGAGTGAAAAAGGAGAGAAGCAGGGAAAAGGCCTTGGTAATTCCTCCCTTCTGAACTTCCTGCAACCAGTTAGCAGGTACAGCAGCTATAAGGTCAGTGCCATTTTCTAGGTCTGAAAGTGGAAGTTTCAGTGGTGCAGTTGGGTTAAGTGGGTACCTTGTTCCAGGTTGTGGGGCTGTCCCTGCATTGGGTTCTGTGTTCACTCATGGGGTTAATGCTGTTTGAGGACCTTCACATTGCTCATCTGCACTACACCCAGACAAGGTCATTACTTGTAATGTGTATTTTTGTAATGTGTATTTCATTTCATAAACTGAGAACAGATGACTATAAATAATTCTTTGGGGGATTTTTTAAAAATACTTTCATATGGAACAGGACTGAGAGATTGCAACATAAAGTGATAAACGAGCAAGTGAAAATGAATTTCTGTAGTCCAGAACTCATGTCATGCCAGGCACTGACCATTAACTAGGTGAAAATCCAAGCACTGCTACTGTGATTAGGATAGAAATTGTCATGAAGAGGTCATTGGAAGTTGCCTGAAATCTCTTATTCTGTATTTTCAAAGTACATATATTATTAAAGTCTGTAATCAGCTTAGTCAAGAACTTTGTCCTTTATAATTATCAGTGGGGTCACTGTCCCTTAGGCCTACCTCAGACTCAGCTCCCTTTAGCAGAACCTTCTGAGCTGTTAGCCTGTTTCCTACATTTTTGTCATTAGTGTCATTACGTGACTTTTGGCTTTTTCTGAGATATTTTCGATAAGAACAATAGAGAGATTGCTGATCCTCTGGGTGCAGTGTGCCTTGCTTGTTGGTACAGGAATCCTGCCTGGACCTCTGCTGGGATGTGCACTTGGAAGGCGTCATTCCTGCTGTTGTGAAGCAATGTCTGCCTGTGAAAACACTGTGCTAACCCAGTGGTGTGAGAATTAAACTGCGATTTCCATCTTGCCATAAGATTCCAGCCCTCCATCTGAGAAGGCAGTAAAGTATTTGTAGCAATACTTGTAAAGATAGTAGGACTATTGTGGCTTGAATTGTAAACTTACCATGTATGTACTTAAAAGTTTCAGAAGTAAATGTACAGATCTGATGTTAAGCCGGAATTTGTATCAGCTGCATTAAGACAGTAATTATAATAAGATCTTAGCACAATTTCTACTGTGAGTAAGGGAGGGCTTTTTCCTTTGTTCACATTGTTCTGTGGTGGTTTTTGTTTGTAGTTTGGTTTTTATTCTCTCCTAAACACCAGCAGTTAGTCAAGGCTAGAGAAAAGTGTTCATTGCGTAAGATGTAGCATAGACATCCAAGGGAAAATGAGATTATCAGTCATTTTTACATATTTCATGTTCCACTTTTAGATTCTGTGTTGGAAGGAAGTGGGATTTTAATGCCAAATTGGTAACGTTCACTGACTTTCTCTGCAGTGGAGGCTGTTGTTTCCTGTTGGAATCATTTGCATGTGTTTTTGCCCAGTTTTCTGCCGGTGCAGCTTGTGCTGCAGGATCTTCTGCAGTGTACAATTTAATCTCTTGCTTTCATTTCACTGAAGTATTTGGGTTTCAGCAGGGGTAGTTGGGTGAAAGTTAGTGCCTGCATTATACTGGAGATCTGCTTAAGTGATCTAATGGTTCCTCTTGGCAAAATCTGTGAAATTATAATAGCAGAAGTAGAGAGAGGAAGGGGATCAAAGGTGGGTGGTAATGCAGGATTCATATAAAGGGGAAGCTCTGTGTATTCTGTCTCTAGAGCTGAAGCAGCCTTGAAATGAAAGTAAGTTTAGAAAACTTGAGAAAAATAAATTATGAGAAGGTTGGTGTTCTGACTGGAGGTTGTTCTCTCAGATAAAAGTCTGGAGAACTCCCTCACACCTGAGGGAAGGAGAATTTCTTGTAGGATTCTAAAGTGGTGTCCTGGGAATCAGGAAGAAGCAAATTCTAGAGGATTAATAGTGAATTATCTCAATTGTGAGAAAGGTCTTTGGAACACTTTACAGAGTGAAGACACTCGTGCTGAAACCTTCACTTGAAAGAACCAGAGATTACTTCTCTCCAACAGTCAGTGCCTTCTCATGACACTGTCTGATACATTCAGTCTGCAGTCAAATGGCCTTTGGGACTGTATTTACTGTCATACAGCCCTCTTCTTTCCTAACCTTGCCGTTCTAGCAGTGGGTATTTGAGAAGATGAGCTGTTGACACTCATTCACTGATGCATTAATCCCATTGCAGTCTCAGAATCAGCTGATTGTCTTTTCTTTAAAATCTCAGTGCCTATAACAGGCTGAGCATGCTGCTGCAGAGCCTGCTGTATTTATCTACTGTGTTGGAATAATTGCCTCTAATTTCATATTTAAGAATTCTCAAGCTTAGTTTGTAGAATCTCATTTCTTCTGTTAAGCGTAGTAATAGAGTACTTGAGATTTCTCCCCAGCATTATTTCTGACCCTGTGTATGACCAGAGGGGATTTCTTTCCTTGTTTAACTGGGGTTTTTTTGTCCAGTCACACATTACCGCCAAAGATTTTTTCTCCCCTTGTTTTAAACCTTGTGCATTCCTATTCTTTTTACTATATTCAGTATGCTCTCCCTTCTTTCTTGTTCCTTTTGCTTTCTTTGTGGTGCATTAAGTGATTATTTCTTTCATCCTGTGCCCAGAAAAAAGATAAAATCTGTGTTTCAAAGATTATGCCCAAAGCTACTTAAAAAAAGATTTGCTGATTCAGACATTTAAAATTGCCAGAGAAAGGCCAGCTTTAGTTTCCTGTACTCAGATTTTCATTAGCTCTTATCTTGCTGCCTGTCTGCATGTCTCTGCTGGGACAGGCAGAGCTGTGTCACTTGAAGTCAAGGCCTGTCTAGATGACAGTGATTCTGAAAATTGGCCAGTGTACCATGTCACAGTTGTATACCCCCTCCTGCACTGATCTCTAGTCATATTCTCCATATGTAAATTGATACCCCAACTCTCAATACAGTTTATTTGATACATAAAATTTCTATGTCCATTCAAGCACTAATCCAGCCAATTGTTTGAGGACAAAAGACCTGATTGTTTGCTTTAGCTTCCCTGCTGCTTTACTAAAACAGTGACCCTTTAACTTATATTTACATGATCTTTCCTTTTTGCTTAAATTTTTCTTGAACTTTTACTAGACATTTACTTTAAAAACCCTCCCTGTACCATTTGGGTGTAGAATGAGCTACAAAGCAAAGAGGATTTTAAAAGGATTCATTTAGATACATAATGTTGCCTGCTTGCTTCTTAGCTGGTTTGCTGGGCTTTGTGGTTTGTAAGAGCTGTTGTGGGGGAGTTTTGAATCACTTTCTCGTCTAATCTCATGTTTGCATTCACAACAGGCTGCCTGTTTTAGTAGTCTTCTATATTTCTCCCCAGTGGACTATATTTCCTGTTTTCTTTGTGAACATCACCATATGTAATTGTTTTACCATTCTTGCTTTCTTCCTGAATGATTTGGGAACTATTTTGAAGCCTTTATCCAGATATACATACCTCTCCCAAGTGTATGATCTCTCTTATGTTCCCAGGTTAGTCCTGAACAAGACTGTTTTGAAATCCATATATGCACTTTCACAGATTTTGTTTCATCTTGCCTGCCTTTCTGTTACATTTCCTTGTGGAGTCTTGACAGCACTGTTGCAGTGTCTTGCTGATGCTACAGCTGTTTGGAACACACAGGTATCTGAGGGAAGTGGCTTTATGCTGTCACTTTAGTTGTTCTTAAACTGATACTCCTGATTATTGATGAAGACCGCATCTGAATATATGGTATTTGTGGGCTTGCTTGTGTATTGGTTTTTATGTTTGGGTTTGCTGATTATGACTTTTTTTTTTTTTTCTGAATGGTGCATCCAACTTAATGTTTCATATAGTAAATCACTGAATAAATTTGTAACTTCTGTCACCCAGAGCCTTAAGTGCCTGAGGTGCTTCCTGTTTCATATTCACAGGGCTGAAGTTGCGCATAATTAAAATCCTGTCATTTCAGCATGAATTATTTTATTGAATCATATTTTATTCACATGCATTTTCTCTTTCAAGGTTCTCTGGTATGCATCAAATACTTGCACATTAGTCCTACAGTCTGCTGTAGCAGCTTAACTTGGATTAATTTCTTATGCTTATTAGTTTGTGAAATGGCTCTGGTTTTTTGAGTTTTAGCTTCTGTGTTTTCCATGCTTCACTTTCTCCTCTTCTGGTTTTGTTTTTCCCCCTAGAAATTGTCTAGAAACATTGTCTTTTCAGTACATACTTGTATGTCTGGCCCTAAATGCAGATCAAAACTCCTGAAAAGAACACACTGTATGTGTTAGGGGATTAAATGTAGCATGGTCATTATCATTTACTTGAATAGCTTTCCATTGTTCACATTCTGTTATTCTCAATGCCATATTCCAGCCTAATATTCTCAATGGTGATTTCTACCAACGCAAACAAGCAAAACCTAATAAAAGTGGAAGAAAAGTCACTTTGGAAATGTGGAAATACTGTCCTTGGTCAGAGTGCACTGATGAGAGATAGGGATTTGTTTTGTTTTGTCTTCCCAGGGAAGAGCAGACTGTGCTGCATGGAGTTTCTTCAGGCACTGTGCAAGCTACTGCACAGTTAAGATTATCCTGGGATGGGTCTGCCAGAATTCTTAAACCATGGACTGTAGAGCTGTGTGTGGGCATCCCTAGGCAGTTTTTAAAATAAAGGGTACCAAAGTAATTCCCCATGTGGCATAAGGCATAAACACTTCAGAAGGGTCAGAGAGCATGTGTAAATATATGACATAGTAGCCCAATAATCCTGATATTTAAAGTATTGTTTCAGTTTTACTCATCTTTCTCATACACCTAACCTATATAAATCATTGCCCAAAAGGTGTTGTGTTCATACAGAAATGTTTGTGTGTGTGCCCTATAAGACAACCATGGTATCTGGTCTTTCTAAACCACTGAGAAATCAAAACCTGTTTTGCACGCAGCTTTCAGAGTATTTTATTATGTTCTTTTACATATGGAAATGGATTGGGTGGAGGAGTTCTTGGCTATATCCAGGTTCACTTGCTGTGGTCAATGGGAGAATACAGTTCTCCTGTTCCAGGCCAATACAGTTTCTGTATTAGAGGTCAAAGCCTCCCTGCCAGTATTTGTGCTTTTAAAGTGTGTGTTTTGCTTGTTTGAGGCCTGAGGACTCTGTTTCCAAGAGCCTCAGTACCTAATGGTTTGCAGTGACTTCAGCAGTGCAGCTGCCTAATAGCATTCACTGAAGTCAGCTCATGTAAAACATAACTCAAAACTTCTTATAAATGACTCTTTGATTTCAGTGTGCTTCAGGATATTCTGCAATTCTCTGGTGAGCCTAGGCACTCAACAAGGTAAGATGCTGCTGTGTGTACTAGCCCCAGTGCTACCAAATCTTCCATGGAAGTACTATGGTTTACAGTGTTTCGCTCTTGCTTTTTAAGTTCCGTGGATTTCTAGGAATTTGTTGTTTGTGTAGGGTTCGGCTTTTTGTTTGTTTGGGTTTTTTGGATCAAAACTATCTGTCACATTATAAACTTTATAATTCCAGTTTTAGATTGCTTTTATAATTCTGAGCCTCAGTTTCCCAGTTTGATAAGTTTTCTTAAGTACTGCTAGGAACATCTTTTTGAGCCTTACTGTCCATGTGGCTTTTGTCTCAGAGCAGGAGCAATGATACTCCTCTTTTCTCTGAGTGCAGTCCAAACCCCAGCTATGCATAAAACTGGCCTGTTTTATCCTATCATGGTCTTGGAGCAGTAAAATCGTCTCTCTGGTGTTCTGTAGGGAACAGCCTGGAGCAGAGCTGTATCTACAGCACAGAGCAGCTGTATCCTGCTTTCCTCAGAGCAGCAGAGCTCTCTGAGCCAGCCCTCTCCATGAACCAAGCTGTCCAGTGTTTGTATTGCAAATACTACCCTGACCTATACACTAGACTAAAGCTTCCTGTTCTAATATTGACTTAAGACTTAAGTATCAGTGGCTTATTTTTTTACATTATCATTCTCCTTCTTATTTAACAGTTCCCTGGGATATGCCGAGGGCCATAGTCCAGCCTTCCTCGCAGTCAGGAAGAGGGGAAGGGAAAAGCACATGAAGGACATTTATGAAAAGAGGCAGAGCTTGAATTGCCATGCAACTCACAGAGTATTTTGGTTCAGCAATCAAATTGTGTACTGTACTATTTGCCAAAAGAGAAGAAACAAAGCACTCATTCTCTTGAAAGCTCTCTCCTGCAGGAATTTTTTAGCTTACTTTAAGTTTCATATTATTTATAAGCTCTGACCCAGACTTCTCATTAACTGTTCCCAAAGCACTAGAAAAGGAAAGTAGAAGTACTTCCTGCTTCATGTATCTGGTTAACAGCTGTGCCTCTTAGAGGAAGGAGAAAATAGCCAGTAGTGATAAAAACTGAGCCTGCTCGCCCACATAGGGAGCACTGCTGCAGTGTGAGCTGCCTCTGCCCAGGATCCTCACGTAGCAGCACTCACTACAGTGCTCTCAAGTGCAGCTTGCTGAAAACAGTTTTATTGTGGGCAAATAAAAGTTTACTCATCCTCCTTGCCCCACCACTGGCTACCTATGCCTTCTATTAGTTCTTTGTTGGTTTAAATGTTTTTTAAGAAAATGCTAGGCTGGGCTTCAGGAGAAGTACAAATGCTCAGAGGTTATTGGGTTCTTTGTTCAGATATTGCCCTGGCTCAGCAGTTGTGAGTATTGTGAAAGTGAGACACCAGTTTTATTGCATCTCTGCATGTGATCAGCCCTGCAGTACTGGGTTGCCTTCTTTCAGCAGCAGTTCTCCATTGTAGAGCCTGGTCTCTTCAGTTGAACCAGTGCTTAGGCAGACTCCTGTCCCCAAAAGGGTATTGTTACATCAGACCATCACCTGCATAGCTGCTGGCATCCTCAAATTACATACTCATCTTCCCCCTTAGTTTTTTGTGGTTGTACTTCTGAGCCAGTGTTCCTGAATACAAACAGTCAAAAATGACAGCAGTGGCTTAACATTGATTAAATGTAGTAAACTCAGATCTGTCTGCTTTTGGTTTGTTTTATTCTGACTTTCTGAGTTTATATGCTCATTAAAGGCACATTGTGGAAAGCTTTTCTCTGTGATGTTGAAGACAAGGATGGTGTCTTCCAGTGCCACCAAGACTGTCCCCAGTTCATATGTTTGAAGGAAATCGGGATTTAGGATCTGTGTGAGGCATGATGAGAATCCCAGGAGCAGATTGCAGGGTTTACTTGTGTTTGCAGATAGGAAAAATACACAAGCAGGAGCCAGCTGACCAGTCCTGCCTGTGGAAACCAGAAAAACATCCTCAGGTCTTTTTATCTATGCATTGGCACCTGAGATTTTCTTTTTTTAAGTGGCACATACATTGCTTCAAGGAGGTGGTGACATTCTTGCCCAGTCTGTACTGTGTAAGTCAAAACCATCTAAATGCAATTCTACAGGTTGCTGTCTCCTGAGGCTTAAACTTTTCCACCTTTTCTGTTTTACAGTATTGAAAGTACTGTGTACCTTTTTCAGTCTTAGGGAAGGAAAGCATTTCTAATCCTTCCAACTCAGGAGAATTTTAATGCACTGGGAACACTGACAGTCTCTCAGTATTCCCCTTCAATATATGTTTTATATATATTTATTTTAAAACCTCAACAATTAACAAATCTCCCCATTATTTACTAAAACTCCATCTTCCATAAGGCAAGGCCAGAATTCATAGTAGTTCCTTGAATATAAGCAAGATCAGCATGCAATCATTACTTTTTCAGATGGGAAGAAGGGAGTGTAGAAGGGTGTTCTTGTATGGCAGACTGTTCCTCTGAATGTTCGATCTGTGTCCAAATGAAAAAAAGGATGCCTTTGTATTTATTTTAACCCAGTTTGTATTTCCCTGTCTAGAGTTTTACAATTTTAATGACAATTATGAAATTTACTTCTCACTAGACAAAGGAGTAGCTACATAATGAAACTGGATCACTTCTTTTCAACGAACAGGAAATCCTCTTGACCAGCTTAGTTCCTGCCCTAGAATATATTGTGTGTGCTTTACCTCTACTCATACATGCTTGCATACATCTGTGGAAGGTTGGAGGAACTAACAAGTAATCTAGGGAATTTTTAAGAATAAATTCCTAACTGTCAGCCAGTCTGTCATTCCAGTTACCTGGAATTTGTTAGCACTTCTGAAGTTTTGACTGAGAGAGACAGCTCCAAACTGGAAAGTTGTGTATTTTGAATAGCTTAAGGTAACTGGGATCAAATTGTTAGGAAGGTTACTCTTGGCTTCCATGACTGTTAGAAGATTTGGAAGGGGGTTATCTTGATGACCATAATGCTGTGCTCTTGGCTGCCTGAGTAAGTAAACATCCCTGTGTAGAGCTCCATGTGCTTCTTCTCAGGTGACAAATCTGTTTGGTGTCTCTCTTCAAAAGCTACCTTACTGTCTTTATTTCCTTTAAAAATAAAACCTCCTATTTTCTGCGAGGCAGCCACAGGGGAGTTTTATGTACATTAATTACCTGGATATTATGCATTTAAAGTGCTTTAGGAAGGAGGATGCAGAGAAACACTGGATGGAAACGTTGGTTTGAAGCTTGCAGTCAGTTGCAGTCCTGGGTTTTGAGATGTGAAGTTTCAAGCTATGCAAGACCCACACTGTCTTCTGGTCTCTCTACAAGCTGGGGTTGTAATAAAGGGGAGCAGAACAGCCATGGTGTATCTCTCCTCCCTGAGGAGATTCTACTTCCTTCACGTGATGAAGCAGCAGAGGAAGGGAATGGAGCAAAAGGGATTCAGAGAAGCTGCCTTGTGCTAGGGAACCTTTCCTGGAAACACAATGAAGCACAGGATGTAATAAGCATAGCTCACAGAAAAGGAAACTGCTTCAGAGGGCTGCAAGGAACAATGCAGCATCACTTGAGGCAGACAACTCCCTGGGATTAGAATGCATTGGCTCAGGCTGAAGAAGAAAGACAATCTTGAAAGACAGTTTTGGAAAGTTTTTATTGTTTATGTATGGAAAGCATATGTTCTTCCTTAGCAGTTGCATTTTGTGAGTCTGCATGCACTAGCTAGAATTAACTGTTTATGAAGAGTGTGAAATGCTCCCTAGTGGTAGCATTTATCCACTCCCTGTTTTCTTCCAAGGAGATAAATTTCCTTTCTAGTAAACATTGTTCCTGGAACTGGAAGTATCAAGGGAAAGGAATTGTGGGTGGGCATTTGTATATTGCCTGGATCTGCAAAATCCCATTGTGCCCCAAGGGAAAAGGGAAGATTTATTGAGGGGCAAGGAAGAGCTTTGTCATGGTTTAACCAGGACAAGCTCTCTCTCACAAGGGTGAGAACAGTATCACAGTGTAGAATATCTCAAAAATGACAAGGCCTGGCAATGAGGCATCAATCTCACAATCTTTCACAATGCCCAGGATTATGCACAGGATTATGATGTGAAGGTTGCCCTTCTGCCAAGCTTGTTGCCTAATGCATTTGATGTTCCCAGTACAAGCTATTGCTATGAATACTGTACAGTCCCCACCACTTAAAAGACCGAGGAACATGAATGTCTCTAGTTATAGATGTGAACGGTGGTGCTGGCATTATGAACTGCCCAATGCCAAGTTGTTTTGTTCACTTACTTATGTGCATTATGAGGTCAATGAATAACATACTTAGTAAAACATTTCTTTGAGTCAGACAGAAGGCTCCAATATAGTCTTTGATTTCAAATTTCAAAAATATTGAACTTTGGATGAGTGGATTTGCACATGACACTTTCATTATTTTGCATTAAAATTCAGGTGGTTTTCATTTAGACCAAAATAATCTTTGTTGTACCTTAGAGATAACTTTGGGCTTGTATATTTATGAAATTCCATGGCAGTTAATTCACGCTGCTGCTAGAAGAAGTGTGCAGCACTGAAGTAGTTTAACCAAAGCCAGGCAACGTGGTTTGCTGTTTTGATAACCACCATCTTTTTCCATCACAGTGAAAGTCCTCTTATGAACCTCTGACTTCGCTGATCGTTATGTCCAGAGCCTTTTGAGGTAAGTAAAACAGACAACTTTTTTTTTAGTGGTTTCCTACTTCTCAGCTTATACTGAAGATGGAAATGTAACTCAGATAATATTTTAAAATTTAACTCTTTTTATGCATAGTTCTGCTTCCCTTATACGTAGTTGCAGATACCCAGAAAAGAGAAACACTATGATCTGCCTTATCAAGTGATGTGTCACAGGTGACAGATAATTGTTAGGACTCTTGTTACCGTGATCATATGGTTTTGTACATGAACAATGCTGATAATATATTTGTAGAAAGCACATTTAATTCAGAGAATTCATAAGCAGAAAACCCTTCTTCTGCATGTTTTCAGTTTTGTTACAAGTGACTTGTCATAGCTGTAGACATTACAAATGTGTTTTTAAATTACTATAAGCTAGTACTTCTTTTCTTACAAAATTTGATGAGGATAATTCTAGTTTGTTCTCGGCAAGTTTTGTAATCACTGAAGTTGATAGGGATTATTTCACCCTTCTGTAAATAATAGCCTAAACAGTCACACAAAGCAGTGCAACTCTTTCGAAAAGGAAATGCTGTGTAATCATAGAAATCATAGGCAAGATTTAAGTTGGCAGGCAGCTCTTGATGCAGGTTGAATGTTGCAAGGTCGCTATGTCCTTCCTGCCTGTTATTTGCTGAAAGAAGAATTCCTGGAATTCTTGATTATGGCCAGAAACACAAGCTTCTTATCTGAAAGCCACTGTGTCTGATGCCCTTAACATTATGGTTTAGGATTAGATCTCGATGAAAAGTGAGAAAGGCCTGAAAACTCATCTTAATATAAAAGGTTTCATGCAGTTTCATTTCTCAGATAGTTGGGTCAAATAGATTGCAGAATGTCTCTCTAGCTAAAATGTATTTCCTTGTAATAATATGTTCTAAATAAATTTTTAAAATCCAAACAGTTGGGAGGAGAGTAGACAACCAAGTGTCCCTTCCTTTTCTCTGGATTTATGTGTGGAAGAAATACATCTGTGGCTCTGTATTCATATACCTGAGTCCAGTGTATTAATGTTTCTTAGGAATCCCCTCCAGAACAGCATGTGTTACACACCAGCCCTGCCATATTCTCAAAGCCTCACAAGCATAGGAAATAAAATGTACTTCCACCACTTTTAGGATTATGGTTTCCATCACAAGCCAAGGAGCAGTTCCAGAGGCAGGCTCTGAGAGCAGGCTCAAGTGTTGCCAGCAAGTTGGGAACACATGGTGCCTCTTTAGAATCCCTTCTTGGAGAAGGATACTTAAAATAGACTCCTTTTCTGTAGCACCATATGTAAGTTATTATCAATCAAAACTTTTCCAAACTCATTGTTTAACTTTCTATAAAGGGAACCTTCTCAACCGAGAGGGAGCCCCCACCTTATGAAATGCAGAGGAAGTGTGCTCAAAACAAAGGAGTCCTCCATTTTAATACCCAGAGAAAGGTTTAGAGGAGCAAGCAAAAAAAGGGGGTTTATGGCTTTGTTTATATTTTATATCCCTAGCAATGTTCTTCTTTAATCTGAAAGTATAAAATCACATAATGCCATTCTGAAGAAGAGGGTTTTCTTGTTCTGGTTATATTTTTTGCTGTGTTTTATAAGAAGCTAGACAGTGGCTCACTGAAAGCATAGTTAACCCTAGGAACTTAAAACACCAAGTTTTGTTGTTTCTTTAAGCCCAAATCAAGCTCTTCCTTTGCCTGCTCAGCACGAAAGCAGACAGTTTCTGAAGCACCAGCTCTCTCACACTGTGTAGTGTGAGCAACACAGAGCAAGGAGGCTGTGCTGGGCTCTGGGCAGTAGCCCACACCCCCACACAGAGCCTCAAGAGCAGTTCTGGACATGGGACAGAGCTTTGGGACCTTCAAAAGGATTTTCAACCCTCTATAACTATTGCCTCAGCATTTTTTTTCTTCACGGTTGTAGCAACAGTGTGTATTCCTGTCTTGGAGGCTGGCTGCAGGGGAAGCAATTGTCAAGGCATCAGGTAGATTAGAACAGTTTCTTGCACTGTTGCATAACCATCACTTATCTCTTCTTGACAAAACTTGCAGTGCAAACATGATATTACCTCCTAAAGGAAATTGTAGCTGAGTTGCAGGTTTAGGCTGTGGAAAAAAACACAAGTGTTTTGGACCAGTGTTGCTTCTTTCTGCTTTTAGTCCTGGCTTTTTTGGATCCTCAATACATTAACTTAATGTCTTTCAAAGCTGTGTTGCTATCAACACAAAACATGTCCTTACCTGAGCTGCTGTCCCAGAACAGAGCAGACCTCCCACAAACTAAGTCTTCTGAAGCTACCAGGGGCAGTCTGGTGAGACCATTTCCTGAAAGGGTGTTCTGATCATATCTATGAGGTTTCTAGGGTAAATGCTAGAATTTGAGTCTATGTTGCTTCTGATACGCAGTTGTTCTTCAATATGATCTCTGTCCATGTTACATACAGTGAAAATCAATAAGAAATAATAGACAGGCTTTCTCTGCACCAAACAGGTGCACAGACCCTCAGACTCTACCTGGCTGGAAAATAGAGTGTGGTTGTCTGCCACCTGTTTTGGACAGAAACGTGTTATCAAGACTCAGATCAGCTTTTAGCTGTGAGACCAGAAATTGGTCTTACACAGTACAGATCACTGAAGGTGATAATTGCATAATTGCTAGCAGGTATTTCAGATGTTCTCAAACAGGGTGGAACCTTACATTTTTTTGTCCCCTCACTTGAATACAAAATGTGGCTAGGTGTTCTTGAACGTCTCAGAAGACATCTGAATAACTTTGCATGTCCAAGCCCCTGGTCTTTGGGTAGGGCAGAAGGGACTTGTGCTTCTGTATTCTGCAATCCTGGGCTTGGCCTTCAAGAGATGTCATGATGTCATCTGGGATTTCAGAGTTTAGCTTCTGTGAAGTGGCTTTTTTTTCTTCTTAAGCTATTATATTGAGAGTTGATGTGCCAGTTTTCAGGATTTTGATGCACAAAATGAAGCTCTTAGTCTCATTTGTTCAGTTTTGTAAATACTGCATTAGCTTCCAAAAGCCACGAGTAACAACTCAGGATGTATTTTCTAAAACTGCTCAGCAAGCAATGCCTTTGAGACTGGTGTGATTTATGAAGTAATCTATGTATATCAGCTAGCTCAGTCCTTTCAGTTTGTGATAGATGGTTACTGAGATGAGTTATATGGGCCTAATGATCCTCCAGGAAATATGCCTAATCCAGGAAAAGGGCAAGAGGTGTGAGAGGCTCTGTGCCAAAAAGCTTCTGGCTAAATTCTGCCATACTTCCAATGCAATGTCCTGTTACTAAAAACTGCATACACTGCAGTTGGGAACAGCATTTAAAAAATAAAATTGAGGTTTTCAAGTTCACATCAATGATTGACTGATTTAATCATGACTGCATAATAGTGAGTTGAGAACTGAACTCCTTAAATGAATAGCATGTCATTACTTTTGGAAATAGAGAATAACCAAAAAAACAAATCTGGTCAGTGGAGAGCATCTGTTTCCAGAAAGTTAAAATGGGAAAATAATTTGAAGCGAGGAAGTTCTTTAATACATTACTTTGAACAGCAGCCCAGTTAAAAAATTGGATCAGATTCGCAAATCAAAATGTTGCATTTTTTCCACAAAGCTGGGTCTCTGCAAAGAAAAGCAGTGACAGCTTGAGAGTACCTGTTTTCTCTCAAACTCCACTAGTCTTTTGAAAACTCCAGGGCATGCTTCATTTTAGTGCAGATTTTTTGAGTCCCTGCAGGATTTCACTAAATTAGTAATACTCCCTACAGGGAATTTTTCCTTTCTGATCTCTGCTCTAAGCAGTTAAATAAAACAGGGGTTAGTAATGGGAGCTGAAGACTGATAGTGGAGCACATGATGGAGATGGGCTAGCAAGGGGAAAGTACAGATGTCCAGGATGTGATTGTGGCCAGCCTGTTTGCAGTGCCTGTTCTCTAAACACAGGTTAGCCCAGCTGGCTGCCGTGGTGGTGGCAGCTCTGGGGACCATGATGGATGGCTTGTCATGCAGGAGGGCACTGGAGAGTCCAGCGTGGGCATCTCCCATTTCAGTGACAAAGCTGTGCAGAGAACAGCTGTGGCACAACCTGTGCTAAGTCAGTTGCCAAGTGTGCTCCCAGAATTAATCATCTTCCTCCCAGAGACATTCAGGGCACTGAGGGGATGGCTTAGACTATTGACCTGGAGCTGAAAATTGCCCCCTCAATAATCACTTAGTCTCTGGTACCAGCTAAGGGTATGTCTTGTAACCTTATGGGACTCTCTTAATAAAATAGTTGAGAGGGGGGAGTGAGTTATGTTTGGCTTTTTTTTTTTTCTTTTCAATAATTCTGACAGGAGGTTGTTCCAGGTCTTCAGCAGTTGCCTATCTTAAGCATAAATATTGCTCTGCTGATACTTTCATGACATCACCTTTTTTTTCACTGCCTACTGCACCTTGGACAGTACAAGAATGTGTCTGTCTACTTGAGGTATACTTGTGCACCTTTTTGGAAACAGAGATGTTTGTGGGTCATAGATGGTATGATAGGTTTAGTACAATTGGGACATTTGTTTGATGTGCACCAGAAAGTAATTTAAAAAATCAAGCTCCTGTCTTTGTCTTCCAATCCTATCCTCATTGGAGTTGCCAGACAAAAGAAGATGCTTAGCTGGTAGAAGGTACTTACTTGATAGGCTGCACAGCACATAAAAATAGACAAGATGGGTAGCAATAGTAGTGGAAATCATAGATTCATACTAACCAGCCCATTTTGGACAAAGCCAATATCCTGACTTTCAAGTGGTCAAACATGGGTGACTCCCCCACCCCACCCTGCCTGCACCATAGGTTTTATACTGGGAAAAATTATCATTTTGTCTATGGATTATATACTTTTCTTCAAGCTTTTATGTATCTTTCTAAGATTCTTGAATGCTTATCATTAATCTATATATTTTTGAGCCCAGAAATGCACTTTCAAGAGCAGGAAGTAATTTGCTTTTGAGCAGCTGAAATCTGTGTTTTTGCTGCAGTGCTCTCTATACCAGGCATAGCAGGTAATGGTGGTCAATTTTTGTCATTTCTGTCACTGTACCTTTTCCCCTTTCTCAACCAAGGTGTTTAGGATTCCTATCAAACCTGCAATTATACAGGAGTAAACAGTAAGAAGTATTTTTATAGAGGTCTTGGATTTAAGGCCTACAAAGTTAAAGTTGTTATAGTGGTGTTTATCTGAGTTCACTAGCATGTAAACCCGTTGCTTGTTTAGTTTATTGAGCATCTCTAGTTTTAGGATTGACTCATCCCTGCATTCAGTCACATGGCCATATGCCCAAAACTGTTGTTTTGCAGAAGTAGTCATTTGACAGTACTGGTCCAACACTGTGTGGGCTTGTTCTGCCCACGTGTGCCTACGAGTATGTAGAAAGCCAGCTGTTTGCAAACTTCTTTGTGTTATGTGCCCTGTTTTAGGGACAATGTCCCACTGATATGTAACTTCCACTCAGAGCCACCTGTTTGTCTGCATGGATTGTAGCTCCTCCCAGTAGTGATCTCAACTTCTAATTAGAAGAATAATTGTTTGATATGACTTTTGCTGTCTTTAGGACAAATTGCTTGCTATACTACTAGGAAAAAAAATCATGTTTGCCCCTTTTTTTACTGCTTCTCTCAAGATTGTTTCTAAATAATTTGCACCTTTTTCTACTCCTGCTTATACCTGCAGGAATCGCAAGTAGCACCATAGGAAGCAATGATGTCATTTGAGAATGTTAGGAAGAATGAGAGTAAGGTCTGCATGCAATGTGTCATCTTCTTGCCAAAGCAGCCTGTATGGGCGTTGATTTCTCTTTGTATCTTTCACTCTGATTCTGTCAAGTGATTTTGCTGCACTGGTTGCAAGGGAGATTCTGTGAATGTGAATCTAGGTTGTGCAGGGCCTTTGCATATCAGGAATGTAGACTAAACTCCTGTGTGCCTAGTCCCTCACCAACACAAAGTCAAGTGGCTCAGGGTAATCCACCATGAGCAGACAGTCATAATACCCAATATATGGGCTGTCATTCTTTTACCATTATGGAATCATACTTTATGGGTTCTGTAACTGTTTGCTGTTTATTATTGATTAGTTCTTTAGCTTGCAGAACAGTGAGGAAGACATTAACTGGAGTTCATGTATCCTTGCTCATCTGCACAGATTCAACCTTCTTGATTGCAATTAATTTTGCTCTTTGTCTTTCAGCCATAAGATTTAGATCCTCTCTAAGGAGTGAGAAAAATATCCATAGCTGGACATACATTCACACTTACTATGGCAGTCAAATTATAGGAAAATGTGGCCATTAATGACATATGAGAGAGTAGACAAAAGAGAAATGATAACTTCTTTTCGTCAGTCCCTTGATAAAAGCATGAAGACAGTACAGTCCATCTGTCATCATTGTCCTGGGACTTTATAGCCAGGCCTCCAGGCTCTAATTGCTAATTTTGTGGCTAGAAGTCACAGCTATTTTTGCTCACATAATCCTCAAGCCAGTCAGGTTTTTTAACTGGCTTTTCCTCATCTCCACTGCTACCACTGTAAATTAAATCAGTCTTGAGGCTGGTTTGAAGGTACATTTACTACATGTGTGGCTGTGATTGACTGGAACACTTGTCCTCTGGATTTGATGGGAAAGGTTTTGAGCTAAAGAGAGTAGTAAATCCAGATCTAAAAATATATTGATAACTTTTGACTAGTAGAAACTGTACAGAGATCACCAGCCTTTTCTGAAGAGGTGTCACCAACAAGGAGTCAGCTGATGGTCTCTGTTGATGTGAATGTCAGGGATACTAATAAAACTTGTAGAACTACCAAATTTAAATGTTTCTTTCAAGTGTGCACATTTTTCTGTGTTTCAAAGGAGGCTGTTACTGGGGTTATATATGTGCTGAAAATGTAGAGTAATTTTTTTGCTTGTAAAAAAAATTATAAAGAAGCTGACAGCCATAGCCAAGAAGTACATAGTGCAAAGTGCTTGTCCAAATGCATTCCTTCTAACTTACACCACATCCTTTTAGTCTTTTAATAGATCTTGTATGAATGGATAAAGCAGATTAGAGGGTCACCAACACCCTGAGCTATTTCAAAAAGACCTTAAACTACAATTCTACCACCAAGACTATTCATTGGAGTTGGCTATAGTGAGAGTGTGAATGCAGATCCAACTTTGGATATTTTTCTCATTCCTTAGAGATATGAAGTAAACATGAGAGATTCTTAACTTCAAAGCAAAACAGCTAAAAAGAACTCCCTTGGATTCTAAATAATATTTACATTGCAGTGATTGATTTGGGACTGCTAGTGAGGCTAATTCTTGTGACTAAAATCAACATCTGAGAGGGAGCCCTGTCCAGTGTGTTAGAGAAAATAGGCTCTTAGCTTAGGCTGGAGTCAGACGTTTGGTCATGAGTAGACAAGGTCTGTGCTGGGATCAGTCTCTACGCAAAATGTGCTTTCCCTTGGGGAGTTATGATGAGGTCAGATAAGGCAGCTGTGTGATAAGCAAACTCACTTCCTATCTGTATGAATAGCCATATTTCCCTGGGCTATGCCTCCACAATATAAATGTGGCAGGAGTAACTTTCTGTAGAATAAGGAGTGCAAAATAAGTTCTGATCAGGTCCTTAGAAATATCTTTTGGGCTTTTTCTTCTTCATTCCCACCCTTCCCCAAATTCAGTCTAAGCAATTTATCCTCTCCTTTTTTTGAATGCTTTCTGTTCATTCACTTTCAGATGTAACCATCAGATGGTCACAGAGCTTTGTGAGTTTATCATTGCAGCATTTGAAAGTATTTGAAATGACTTGCAGATGCTCTACTGGGCTGTAACCAAACTTGGCTGTGTCAGTTTTAACATAGACATGACAAAACCACACTGGCTCTGAACAGGCCTCAGTGTAATAAGCTCTCTAGGTTCTCCTTCTGCATAAACACTTTTATGTTCTTATTAATTAGAAACAGGAGTCTGTGTTCAGAATCAAAGTTCATGTGATAGCTATCAGGCCAAAGAATGAGGGACATGCAATATCTGATGGTAATATGTTAATAATGCTGCCAGGGATCTGAAGTTTATTTTTTTGGAAATACATGTTTATGAGTGTGTTTGTGTATATATGTGTCTGTATATCTATAAAAGTTAAGCAGGCATAAACAGTAAAGCTCCTGGAATATTTGATGTGGTATATTTGCAGTTAATTCATTTCAGTATATATTTCACATGGCATATTGTTGACCTTAAACTTTAGTGAATATTTTCTTGCCCTTATATCTTAATGTCTTTCAGCACAAACAGATCTAAGCTGCTTTATGAATTGGCAACCGCATTGTGACTTACTGAAATAAAAATATAAGAGCAATCTGGTAGTAATTATCTAAATCTCTACTCAAAAAGGTCTTTAGGTTGGCTGTAATTAGAAGTATATATCAGTAACTTCTGTTTTATAGTGCTGTTTCATAATATGGCAATATTTGAACATGAAGTATTTTAAATAGCTGTGGCAAATTTAACTTTGGGCAAATGGGGAGTAACTTTGTTATTGATCATTTATTGACAGATAAACTTACACAAGTAAGTGAGGACATGGTTTGACTACAACAGTCCAATTACCTGAGTATTTTTTGTCAAGTTGTTCTTACCTGCTGTGCCAATCAACAAATAATTTTCAGAATTTCCTTCGGTTATAAATCACCACAATCTGTAACTTTCTGTGTACTGGTGTCACATAAGTTGCAGACTGGTGGTGGTACAGAAGCCAGGAAGAGGATGGAGAGAAGGCAGATGGTAATGAAGAAAGCCCCTTCTGGCATGAAAGGGTGTGTTTGCAAGTTGTAGTGATGATGGAGGAAATGAACAAGCAGAGATTTGGGGCCCTTAGTAGGCCCATCTCTTGGGGCTCTAATGTTATTGGAGAAGAGTGGGAAATTCAGATAAATGTTGACAAAAATTCCCTAAGCTGCCTGAAGAAGCCAGAAATGTTGATAAATTACACACTAGTTGATGTGGACTACTTCATAAAGACATGGCCTGGCTTAGCACATATCATCAAATCTGCTTCCCTTCAAAATCTCATCAGCATCTATTTCAGTCCCAATCACTTTCCATCTCCAATTTATACCAATTTAAACTCGCCCAGAAGAATAGTTTAATATTTTCTTGTTTAAATTTCCCTTCCCACCAGAATCCCACAAGTCTTGCTCCTTTTGTCCTGCTTTGTGTGAAACGGGCAGTGTGAACTTTTTAATTTAATTTTTTTAAATTACTTTGGGCCTTGAAAGGACTGTGAGAGTTTCCTCAGTCTCTAAAATTCAACCTGTTTTGGTTTTTGGGAATGTTATTCTTGAATGTTGTATTTTGTCATTTACCTCTGTGCCTCTTCAGGAAGATGTTAAAATGGTTGTTTCAAGTAGCTACTTGGGAGCTCCTTTCAGAATCTTGGTTTACTGCACTTTGCCCACCACTGATGCGAAGGGGATAATGCTGTCAGTTCCCTGCCCTTCTCTTGGCTGTAATCATGCACATGAAAAAGATACGTATAAATACAGCAGGTTCTTTCCATGTTGCTGCTAACAGGTTGTCTATCTTTCCCATCTTTTCCTCTCTCTCTAGAGAAAAAGTACTCCAAGTATATTCTAGAAACCAGGACAGTGTTTCTGACTGTGTAATTAAGGAATGCCAGCTGTGTTATTGCAACACAGTTCAAGGTTTTCATGGTCTGGATTGTAGCATGTATGAACTAGAAATGCTTGAAAGTGAGCTATTCGTGAAGCTGTAAACCTGGATCAGAAGATTCCAAGTTCAGTTGATGCCCCTTCTGTAATTTTTCATGATCTTGGATGAAATGGTTTTGTTTGTATACCCCTCCTGCCTCCAGACAGCAAGGCCTGACTGGTCTGCTTTTCATCCAGTGCTTTCTGCACGTGTGTGCTCAGACCCAAGCACCAGAGCACTCAAATGTGAACTGGCTTAATTGGTACTGAGGTGCTAGAGGTAATTCTGTGTTTGTACAGCACCTAGCAGATGAAAAAGCAGAGGATCATTTGGGACATCTAAGTACTATAGCGATACAAATAATGATGGTAAGTTCTACCATAGAGCAGAGACAACATGCACACTCTGGCAGTGAAGTCTGTTTTAGATAATTAGCTGCATAGCAGATTGGGAAGAATTGCAATTAGCTATAATCACTAATGAAGAAGCATGACACTTTGACAAGGAAACAATTTAGGAGATTAATCTGCAGGATGGATGTTGATTGTGATTTCTAAAGGAAATAAAAAGGTCAATACTTATACTAGAGTTTGTATGGCATTAAGATAATTAGGTTGAGGTATCTTTTTACGTTGAAAAAATCTTTAGTAGCAAGATAATATTAGTTCTGCAAAAACTGTCTTTTACTGAAGTTAAAATATGATTAGTGATATCAGTTCAAAAACTCATGCTGGATAGAAATCATTTGACAGGAGCTTTATATATTGTTCTGCTTTTGGAACATTGAACTTTAACTGCTGTAACTGGTAATTTTTTTCATCTTTTAAAATACCAGGCTTTGTTTTCCCAGTCAGCTTCTATACTGTTGCTTAAATAAATGTCCATTCTGTGCAAACTGCAAGAAGATTAATCAATTCCTGAAATTGCTGATTAAAGCAAAATAAAGACCACATTTTTCCTTGGACTGATTATGTTTGCCATTTGTCCCTGATCCTAATGGAGAACTGGAGAGAGTGGCTTATGTGTCTAACGTTGTAAGGCAAATTAAAGCCTCTATGTCATTAGCATTTTGGTTTTCTTTTAAATTCTCAGCTGAGCAAGTGTCTGAACAGCTCTGTATCCATTCTCAGTCCTCTCCATCTGCATCAAAGCACAATCTTTTCAACAAAGCATCTGATTCATGAGACAGGAGTTAAATTAGGAAAGGAGTGTGCCATGTGTGGCTGTGTTGGATTCATCAGGTGTTTGGAGAAGAAAAGGTAGTGGGTGTTTGAGGCAAATCTATCCAATGAAAACAGCTCACATCGCTTCTCATGCTGGGAAGGAGAAACTTGGGTGGAAAAAAGCCTGTTTGTCCTCTTTAGTGACTTGCTTTGCTCTGTGTCCACTTTCATCTTGTTAATTATGTACAGAACACAGATTCTGTAAGGGTTTTGCACTCAGTCAGGACCCACCAAGACAGGCACTTTTTCCTCACAGGAAATTCTCCAGAGTGACTTCATAGGCCTGGGGTTGTGACTGGCATCTTCTAGCTAAGAGGAGAATGGAGATCAGTGAGTACCAGGGGAATGAATAATAATTTTGCCTTTCAGCATCTTCTTTAAGCTCTACCCCTGGCAGTAGGAGAATGACAGTAAAGCACATGTCAGCTCCATAGACTCTAGTTTGAGACCTGAAAGCCTTTTCTCAAGGTTGTTTTATAACCCTGAAATTAAATAAAAAAAATTTATATTACTAAGACTGCAGAATGACAATCTCTCCCTTATGCTTCCAGATTTCTTGTTCCACTGCAGCACCTCTGTCAGGTGAAAGCCCTCAGGGCTCTGGCATGTTTTCAGCCAAGCTTGAGATGCATCATCCCAGTCTGAAGGGTACATGGCGATTTCAGCACTGGAAATGCGTAGTATCTGATGGAAATCAGCAAAGTAGCGTTTTCTCAGTCCCTTGTGAAATGCTCCTGTTTTCCTCTTGCTTGTAGAACTTTATTTTTTCTATAAACCACACAGCCCTCTGTTATAATTAGATACCTTTATGTGACCCCAGGGTCACACACTTCTGGCACGTGAGTCCAGCTGTACTGACAGCAATATCTGCTGTCATGCTGGCAGCAAAATCCTCTGTTGGTGACACACCTACATCTCAGAGTGAGCAAAACCAACAGGTTTCATTACCACAGGCAGCAAAGAAAACACTTTTTTTCTGTATTCAGTGAAATTCCATGAAGGTGAAGGGCAAGGTTAAAGTGGAAACTGAGTTAAAACAAGAATTCAAGGGAGAAAGGAAGCTGGTGCCAAGAATGCTTTAATAACCTTTTTCTGCTCCAGTGTTTGCACCAAAGTAACTTCTTAACTTCTTAAGCAGAATACTGTATTTGTTGTCTATCATTCAATCACTTAGGGGAAGCATTTAGTCCCCCATTTTATATGTGCTGTGATGTTGTAATAGGATTTGTGAACCACTGACAAATCAATGTAGGGATAGTATCCCATCCAGAAAAGCTTTGAACTTTTCCTTCAGAACAAAAAGAACAACTGAAGTAACAAATCTGGTTTCTATAGATTTCTGCTTCATGATTTATGCAAACTTTGACTTTTTTATAGTTGCAAAATTTAAAAGAGCAGCATTCCAGCTATGTTCTCTGATGTCAAAAGCTGTTCCCTCAGCCAGATGCTGAAGATAGTGTCCTCTATTTAGCTGCCTGTTTCCTCTTAACTCTGAATTGCCCATTCCAACTTTGTTTAAAATCTGCTAATAAATTTACAATTCATACAGGACATGAGCCTACGTGCACAAAAATTACTCCTCTGTTGTGACTGTCACAGTCGCATTTCCTTTGGGAACCAGCTGATTAACCCAAAACAGAATTACTTGAGCTGCCAGGAGGTGCTTTGTAGCCAAGGGCCAGACTTTGTCACACAGTTTGGCAAATTTGGACTCTCATTACCAGTCAGCAACAGAGTTAGGTCCATCTTTTTTTTTGTTTGTCTGAAGTCTGGGTTGGAAGATGTGTGGTGCTGTACAGAAAACACCTCTGTGTTTGTTGAAATAGGTTAATATTCTGTAACAGTCTCACTGAAAAACATGGCTCCAAGAGAAGTTTGGAGTCTGACAGGCCATCCTTCCCACCACACAGTGGGCTGGTGCATGATTATGTCCTGGTTTGTAGTCATTTTCCTTTCTTATTCTCTAAGTAAAATTCCATTATCTCTCCAGGTAAGATATTTTCAGAACTTTCTTACTGCTATTGCAAGATTGTGCTAAGAATTAAGAGACTTTTGAAAGCTGTAAGACCAACTATCAGTAATATCCAAGTGAGAGTCTGGCCCCAGCATCATAGAGGAAGATGTAAAGTATTCATCTATTAACTGTGTTTAATCTACTAATATACACCATTCTAGCAGGGCAAATATCAATTTCTTCCCTATAGTGAGGCCTGTGGATTGTCATCCAGTTCCTATTCTGTACTCCTGATTCTGTGCCTCTGAAAGGAAAGGCCCTGAACCCAAGTTTTTCTGCCTGTAGAGGAGATTATTCTTTTTCCTCTCATTTTTCCCACTCATCCTTTTTCTTTTTCTAGGCCTTACCAGCACTTTCACTACTAGAGTCTGTTGCTTTAACAAAACAAGTGGGCTAATGATTAAGGCATAACTGCACGCTGCTTTAAGGATACCTTAATGTGAGCACAGTTACATGTGAAAAGGGCACATGAAAAATCTCACAGGTTAGGTTATTCTGCTTGTGCTACAAAAAACACCTCAGCTGTGACATCCAACAGGAAAGCTGAAAGAGTAACAAGATCTCTTTTAAACATCCACTGCAAACTCCACACGAATGTTGAAGCCTTCTGGGCTGATCCCTGTACTAGACATACAAGTTCATAGGGGTGCAGCTCTCAGCATCTCCAAAACAGTTTCTTATAAGAATAACCTGATTCACAAGGGCGTGAGACACTTCCCTACTACCCCTGACAGCAACATCCATCCTACTGGTGGAGTGACATTGCTTTCATTGGTCAGTGATAACCTCTCCCAGAGTTTGTAATCTTCTCTAAAGCCCAGATCAGGCTACTCTGAAGGGCCAAGAAGTTTGTTCCCTGCTGCTGCCCAGTAAAACTCTGTTCTGTGGGAACTCATGCAGTTGGAGATCTTTACAAGTTCCCTGTCTGTGTAATTCTCTGGGAATCTGTCTGGATGTTAATCAGTAATCTGTTCCACATCTCTGTTTGTAGGGGACTCTCAGGCTTCTTGCACTCAAGATATCCAGCTGCTGCTCTTGCAATCTGCTGTCTCTCTGCACTGCTCTGCTGACTGCCCTGTATGCAGGAGCCTCCTTTGTTAAGAACAGTTGCTATTATTGTCTATCTTACATTATCAATCATAGCAACAACTAAGTCGCTCATGTATGGCTTAAATATTACTCAGAAGTGCTCTTTTGTTAACACTAGACAGATGCCTCTGGAAAATCCTTACATCCTTACCTGTCTGTAGTGTAGGACTTAGGAGTTCTGGAGAAAAACAGTAGAAAGGATCTGAAAGGCAAAATATCTTGGTACTGTTACAAACATTGGATAGATCCTTTTGCCTCTTGGGTTCTCTGTTTCACTTTGCCCCTGTGTCAGTTTAGAGCATAATTTCTGAGAAATGTGGGCCTGTATTTTATATGTTCTCTGATTTAAACCTCTGCCATAATGCAGTTAATAAAAACTATTTAGTGGCTGCAAATAATCCACAGTCTGTAAGTGTTTAGTGTCATTCCTTCAGTGATACATCTCTAGTGGTCACAGAAAAGCAATATTAAACTCAGTTAAGAGATTTGCCAGAAGTACCTTTGCCTGCTCGTTCAGTCCATCATTCTTGCCCATGGGGTTGCAAATGACACAAAGCATTCTTACCACAACTGCATCCTTCAGGGTGGGTAAACACATATCTTATAGTTTTGGCACTTGTCATTGGAGGCCAGCTCACTATGAGCTGTTAAAAAGAGAGGGGTTTGGTGCAGGTCTATCCTACTTTGGCACCTGGGAAAATGAGGCTGGTGAGTTCAGTGGCCTCTGGGCCAAATTTAGGACTGCTAGAAATTAGTCCAATTCTGTTAAGACAAGTCATAGTTACTGGTTACTGCTTTTAATTTAACAGTCAGAGTTCATTATTAGAGTGCAGTAAGGAGAAGTCTGGCAATTAAATAGGCTTGGTTATTAACACGTTGATGGCTTTTTAACGTAAAATTTGTGTCATTAATTCATATGTTACCTCAAGGTTACTGTGTTTTGATGCAGGTGTACTTCAGAGCAGGAGTTTTATCCTCTGCAATAATCTAGCTATGACAGCACTGAAAAATGAGATGACAGTGGTGGCTGATGTATGAACACTATGCTAGAGAGCAAGTGTGTAGAAAGCTGATACAAAGTGTGAAAATGTAAATCAGGTGCCTGCCAAGCCAGGACATGTGTGAAACAAATGTTATCTCAGTGGTGCTGACAGGTGTTAGCAGCAGCCAGCACAGTGGGGTTCTGCTGGTGCTTTGTACTTAGGTCTTTTTGTCAAGTAAATCCCACGTCTTGTTCTTCCACGTGGAGAGCTTCTGTCTTTTGATTGTTTTTGTGTAGGTAATATGGTGGAATGATTGGTTCTGGACTAGTTCAGGCCCTGCAGCCCCTGGGAAGGGGTGAAGGGTCCTGATTTCCTGCCTGCCTCTGGTTCCATGTGTAAACCTTGAGAGTTCACTGTGCTTGCAAGAAGAGATAAAAGGATGGAAGTGATTGAATGCTGAGATTAGGTAAGAGTTGTATTAGATTGCCAATTCTTGTGATGTGTTCCTCTAGAACATGTTTTTCATTTAAGTTTCTTGTATTTGGCAAGGATTGACATAGTACTTGTACAGGTGTTATTCTGTCATGTAGCGGGGGAGGCAGAGATTATACAGGGAAATGCAGGGTCTGTTTGTTGGTCAATGTTACCAGAGCACTGCTTACAGAAACACTGGCAGGGACTGGGCGGGCAGCTGAATGAGCAGTTGCATTCCCAGTGCAATTCTGCAGCTCAGTGGAGTGCTTGTGGAACATATAAGCAATGAATATCATGTGGTTGTAGAGAAGACATTGAAGTTATAAAGAGCTTTGGCAAAATCATTCCATCTATAACTTGCCTGGCTCTTTGGTGTCCATGAGCTCAAAAGTCAGTTGGACACTTGGAATACATGTAGAAAGTAGAAATTTTGAGAATGGGGAAGGACTTGAGGATGAGGGATTTAAGGCTTACGGCATTTCAGTCTTGATTTAGAGAGATTTGCTCTACTAACAAATATATAACTGGGGAAGGTAATTCTAGCAGCTCTTAGTTTAGTAGAGGATGATATGTAGCATCTAATATTTGGAATTTAGTGGAGACAATTTCAGTGGAGACCATATGACAAGATTTTAGCTGTGAAAGAGCAGTGTATTTTGCATGTGATAATCGTCAAGTGCGGAGTGTCGGGAATCCCAGACTAAATTTCCTGAATGCCTATTCTAGCTCACAAGAAAGGTATATAGATGGAGAAAAGTACTAGAAAGTAGAGCAATAAAAGATTAAAAAAAGAAAACCCAAACAGACGGGAGATCCCAGATGAGGCTTTCTCAACATGAGAGGTACAGTGTTTATCCTGTGTGTCACGTAGACTGCTCTCCACTCTGTGTGTCTTCACTGAGTGCATCTTATTGTCTGTTCTGTGGGCCTGACTCCTGTTGTTGGCTTATTGGGTGATTACTTCTTAGTTAACTTCTTAGTTATCTGCCTTTCTGCTTGTTGCTGTCCAGTTCCCCTCTTCAACTGATCAAAAATATTCCCTCATTTCAGTAGGTGGGTTTAGCTCTAATAGACAGTTCATGTATTCATAACAACAGTGCTCTACTTTACTCAGTTTAGTTATTTATTGCAGAAGGCTGCAACCTTTTCATATTCCCCTCAACTGCCAAAAAAATCCATAAAAATGCCATAAAATCAGAGTGGATTAACTCTTTTTGACATCCTCATAAGTCACCTTAAATGTCTGTAATATTAGAGAGCTGACAGCATAAAAGAAGCCCTTATGAGGCCTCCTAATAAAGAACTGCACCATTTTTTTTGCTGTGTGAGAATCTAACCTTTTGTATGGGAATCTGTTATAAATTTTTCTAGCTGTACCACAAGGCCTGGGTCCTGTGAACATGTACAGAGGCATAATTTTACTTGCTGGTTGGTGCCGTTGCTCTTGACTGTCTGTCCCCTTATTTAAACAGAATAAGAATACAGAAAGCATTGCTGAATAAAGGGCTGTAAAAATTTGTGTTGTAGGGGGTATCCAGGCTCAATTTCCTGTAGAATTAGAGGACTCATCCAAGTCATCTACAAAAATGCCCCAGGTCATCGTTAAGTCTGTTATGTGATCTGATGGGTCAACATACACACATACACACACAGAGAGCTATGTATTTCATGCTATTTAATCTTCTCATTTTACCACAGCTTTTTTCTATGGGCACCAAACATTTTTGTCTCAAGAGGCTGTTTACACCGAGAGCAATTTTAAAAGGTTACTGTTAGTGTTGAAATACAGTTGATTATGTTGTAGCATGAACCAGATTTTTCTTCTTGTGGCAAGACCCTTCCTGCTTCAGCTTTAGAAACCTTAGGCCCAGATCCAGTATCTCCAAGGCTTTTTCTGACAGCTGGGATAGGCCTTCTGTGCTCTCTTATTGGCCCAGTCCCTGGTAAGTCCTTGGCTCCTCCATTTTCTGGCGTTTTCTACAATAGATTAGATGATACAAAAACTCCTTGGCTTCTAGTTGCAACTTCACATATGGTGAAATGACTTGAGCACTTAGTTATGGGGCTTTTTTCCTCGATCCTCCCTCCTGGTGACAATTCCAAAAGCTTATTTGGAAAATAGAAGTGGAAAATAGGAAAAATTGAAGCAAGTACTGGAGACCTGAAAGCGTGCAGCTCTTGATACAAGCATATGTCAAACAGAAAAACATCTTCAAATCATCTCTGAGAGCTCACAGAAGAAAATATGATGCATGGGTCTCGTGCAAAAGATGAAGAATCTGGAATGTTAATGCTCTGAGCTAATTTGGAGGCATCTGTGCTGGCCTGATACAGAGGCAATGCATAGCATGAATGAGAAAGATTAAAACCTTTCAGTTAGCCAACATTTGCTGGAAACACAGAAATTGAGTGAAGCACTAATGGAGCCAGTGGGACAGGAAACATCTGTCATATTGGCATAGTCAGCGTTATAACTGAAAAGGACCTTGCAGACTTTGCTAGGGTGGGCTGAAGAATTTTAGGTTGAACTATATGTAGTTAACATTTTAGAGAGCATATTCCAACTTTCTGCATCAATGGCAGCTACGTGTTATTTTGTTCTCAACTTTGATGAACTAGAATTTATTTATTCGATCCTGACCATTTGTTGGGATTTTTTAAGCTATCTTCTTGACAGACCACCATTAAATGTTTTCCTCACTTGTGCACATTTGCAGTTCAGCTGCTGAAATAAAAAAAGTAAACTCATCTGTAGTCATGACCATTATGTCAAAACATTTTTATCTTCTTAGCTGCAGTATTTCTAAAGTTCCTGAGCGTGGGTCTTATGAAGTGACAGAAAAAGCGAAGTTGCCGCTGAAAGCCAGGCACTGGATTTATAAAGATACATCAAAGTACAGTAACCACAGGGTGCCAAAGTCCATCATCAGTTCTGCTCCTTAGGGTGGTGATAGAAATAGGACCCTGTGCAGGTGGGCTCACCAGATTGCTTTACACAGGCTTACCCAGTGATTATCTCAGCTCTGTGTAATTATCACTCAACTCACAGCTTCTGTCAGGACACACATGTTTTTGACAAACCTTGTACAGACCATATATCTGCCTTTGACCTCTCTCTTAATTTCCTTTTCTTGCATAACCACTGGTGAAGCTTTATACTACAAGATTATATTGCTGAAGCTGAATGTAACAAAATTAGCATCAAGATACAATGCTGAAGAATAAAAAATTTTAAGAAGGGAAACATGAAAGAGCTAATACATACTCCCAAACACGCATCTCTGCTATGAAGCTTTGTTTACATGTTTAATTTAACAGGCAAATTATTAACCAGCCGTCTGTATCAAGAGCCCCCTTTAATCTGGCTTGCTCCTACTGTTTTTCTAGTCACTGAGGAGAGTGCTCCTGGCCATTTTGCAAGGCTGGTGGAAGAACAGACCCAAGAGATTTCAGAGCTACAAGCAAGTTCCTAACAGCTGTAAATAAAAAATGTATTATAATGTCTTCACATTAGGCTGTATTTATAGTTCCGAATACACCCTGCTGTGGTCTCTGTGGGAGATGTGCTCCTGCTGTGCATCTCCCCAGGGACACGAGGCTCTTCCAAGGTCACACAGTGCTTTCAGTCCTGCTCTGCAGTGTGTTTTCCTCACTGATGTGCAGCGTCAGCGCTCTGGCCACAGCAGAGAGGTTTTGCTCCTGTACTGTGCCATATGGAGCTGAATGCTTTAATACAGCCTGGCAGTCAGAGTGCTTCACACTTGTCTCTGAGACCATTAGGATTGATGCCTCACTCTTGAACTTGATGATCAAAGAGCTTTTATTACCAGCTGAGCTGTTCTTTTGAGGAGGAGAGTCCTTGGCTCCTGATGAGACAGGGGACTGTTGCCTGTGGACACAAACACCCTCTGTCAGGAGAAGCAGAACTGGACCATTTCTCCCGTGTAGCTGTGGCAGGGCCACTTCCTCAGGGCTCTGTGGGGCAGGAGGTTTCCCCAGTATCCCTGCACTGGTTGGTGTGGATGCAGACACAGGAGAGTGAGGTATTGTCACTGCAGCACGACCACCAGAAGTCCCAGGAATGTGTGCCCCATAGACAGGAGCTGAGGGGGCAGGGGCAGCCTGCTCAAATCTTCTCTTTTAAACCAGCCTTTAACAGGAGACTCCAGCTAGATACTGTGGCTGCAGTGGATTTATACTTGAGTAGAAATTAACCTTTAACCTTTACAAAAAAAAAAAAAAAAACCAAAAACCAAAAAAAAAAAAAAAAAAAAAAAAAAAAAACCCACAACAAACAAACAAAAAAACCCAAAAAAAACCCAAAATAAAATCAAACCACCACGGGTGAAGGAAGCAAAAGCTTTTTGATCCATAAGCTGAGTTATTCTGAAATCAATACCTATGTTTTCCTGGAACTCCTAGGCCATGGTGTCTGAGGTTTTCTTCAAAGTGAATCACATAAAGCCCTAATATTTGCTTTTTCTGGAACAGTATTACATAGATACATCCTGGGACCATGACATCTTTCTTACTAATGTGAAAATTAAATCAGACTGATGCTTTTTGCAGGAACATTTTACTCTGTGTGTTCCCACTTCCTAGTATAACTTTGGCACATGCAGTGGGATTTTTACTAATTTTTATGAGAAGGATGGGCAGAAGTCCAGTGATCTGTGAGACTTTAGCCCAAGTTTTGCATTCTTAAAGTGCAGGAATTGCTCTTGAACCTTATGATTGTTGCAGCTGCTTGAGATTGCATAATTTAGTAAAATTTGTGCCCTAGTTCTGCAGCAACACAATTAACTCTGTTGTCTGTTACCTAGCAGATGATGTGTGTTTTAAACAGGTGAGATTAACATCTAAGAATTATTAAAGTTTTAATAATTGTTTAGGATTCAGATAGAAAGCAAAATGCTGCCCTTGTAAATTGTTATTTGAAATGAATTATATAATGGCTAACTGGAGGGACTTCATAGATTAGTTAAAAGAAGTGCTGGTATTGGTAACATTGGCATTGAAGGATTTTTATAATGACCAGAGTGATTCAGTTTTAAATGTTATTAATGTTCTTAACTGTCACAGTTTGATACTGTTTGATATATCTGACACCCTACTGAAATCAGTAGGGCCCTGTTACTATACAGGATGTGTTTTTTGGGTCACCCAATAAGTTTCTTGCAAGGACTTGATGACAGCAGAAAATATTTTGTTGCATGAGCTTACATGAGGTACCTGAATTTTTGCAGTGTACAGTGGAACAATTCTGTGAAATGAGTTCTGAGAATCTATGTAATTAAAATACTAAGAGCCATAAACCCACTATGTTAAAGTACAACGTGTACTTATTGTAAAGGAGGAGCTGTAAAGCTGCTGGAATAGAATCTAGCTATAAATTGCCAGTAGTTTTTAAAACTCTTACACAAGTGGTTCAGGTTTTTAGAATTTTCATCGTTTGGTGTTGACAGTGGTTTCCTTTAAAAAGTTATGGCCTGTCCTCTCTTGATACATCCACAGCCTCTTTATTCACATTTATCCAGTGAAAGTTAAAACTGTGGAGCAAGAGAGAGATCTGAGATTGTTCTTCTTGCTTCTAATATACCATAAGTTTTGGTACAGCTAAACAATAAAGCATTAGTTCATAATATGATACATCACAAAGTATTTAAACCTTTGTCATGAATTGCCTTGTATATGGGCTGTGACAGAGCTTCCATGGTGCATGTCTCTGATATGGAAGGGTATTGCGGGAACAAAGTAGAACTTTCCCAGCCTGTGGCTGTGGATCTGTAAGGGAAGGCTGTGGAGATTATTGGGACCATCAGTACTTGACTGCTTGGCAAGTAGGGGAGAGGAGAATTCTGTATTCCAATACCCTGATATAAACTCATACAAAGCCTATTCAGGCTTTTACACAGGGTAAAGAAACTGGATCATCAGTACCCATACAACATCTTATTGCTTTTAGAAACTGGATTTTGCTACCTTTACCTTTATTACTCTAAAGTAATAAATCCTAATTACTCTAGAGTAATAAATCCTAATCTGGCACTAAGTGAGCTCCTGAGCTAGGACACAATCAAGTTGCGTGTGTTATTCTGAATCTGGCCACTATGTGCTTAACCAGAGGTTTTGGATAAAGGGTAACACATTGGTAGAGTAGCTGCCTTGTTTTTCTCGAGTCACAGAACTAGAATAACAGGACAGTTCTGTCATATTCACTGAGCTGCTCATTTGCATGTGGAATTCATTTGCATGCTATTGACATTTGGGGGGAAAGCGCCGGGAAGGTTCTGGGAGGATCTGCACTTGATGCAGAACAGATCTCTGGCTGCAGTTGGATGGGAACAAAATTATCCTGGCCTGTGGGAAAAGTTGACAAACTTGGCTTCACAAAAATGTCTCAGTCGTGTGCATTTGGAAAAAGTGCAGCAGGGCCTTGTAAGTAAGGCATAGATGTTAGGTATTGGTAGGAAGCAGAATTTCATTTCAAATCACCTTCTGCATAGCTTCCTTTCATCTTTGGGAAGTTCTTGTAATTCACTCTTTCCATCTTCAAAATATTTTTCTGGTTTGTTGAAAGGCTCTATATAGTCCAAAGTTCTGTCTCTTACTGTGCCAATCAGGTTTGTGATCTTGTATCAAAGAGGCTTTTTCAGAGATAGCCTATGATTGCTTTCTGGGGTTCTGAAATACACCAGCTACACACTTGTCAGCAAAATGATCCTTTGGTTTAATAAGTACAGGAGCCAGGAAAACTTGTTCTGTGTTTACCAGGACCAAACAGTCTGGTGGAATGAGTATTCAAGGTAGTGAACCGTGGCTGGAATGACGCAAATGTGTGTGGACACACTCAAAGCTACTCTTTTGCTTGGGGCGAATGTTAATGACACTTCCATGTCTCATGATAAATTCATTCAGACATTAAGTCACTGGAAAAATGACTCTCTGAAAAATATGCATATGTTCCTGCTGACTCAAACCCTTGTAATAGCAGCATGCTTGGGAAGAAAAAAGTTTTAGTTATTTTGTGATCTTAAGAATAAAAACTTGGCTGAAAACATCATGGATTCAGACTAACGTGGTGATTTCAGCTTGTCCAGCACATCTAACTTCTCTGTGGCTCAGTTAAAGACTGGGATCCTGGATGTCTGTGATTAAAGAAGCAGGCCCCTGTTGCCTAATAACTAAAGAGGATTTGGAGCAATTGGTGTACATTTGCACTGGAGAGAGGATTTTTGTGTTCAGTTATTGTGTCTGGTAATGAATTCTTTTTAAAAAAATATTTTTCGAGGATGATAACATGGTTGTAATCTAATTTGTTTACTTATTTCTATAATTAATTTCTAGGCTGGTACTGAAAAGTTGATTTTAATTAGTGAAGACTACTGTCTGAGCAAACAGAGCAGCACCTTTTGGGACGTCACCTGAGGTGAATGTATTTTCTATGCAGTCAAGCATTAAAAGTAATTGTTCAGCTTGTGCAGTGGTGATGTGAGTATTCTTGGGAAGGAATAGCCTGTTCTGGACTTGACGAGCCTTCCTGTGTGATTTTGGTCTCCTTTTCCTTGGTCTTTTTGTGCCTCACGTACATCTGTTCAAAAGGCTGGTCATTTACCTCGATTTATTGGTTTGGTTGTTCTGGAAGGATCATATATATTCTTCCAGGCAGAGCTGTCTCCTTCCTACTTGTTATGTGTGTACACCTGGTACAGTGTGTCCTCAGAGGTGCTATTGTAATACAGAGCTCACTCCTATTAATAGTTAAGAAGCATTTCCATTCATGTGAGCAGGAACTGAGCCTTGGTAAAATGCTTCACTGGGTGATTGGAGGGTACACTGGCCTCATGCTCGTGTCCCTCAGAGGAACATTAAGTGTCTGCAGCATGAAGCAGGGCTGGGCACTGTGTATGCCTCCCTGGTGTTTCTTCATGTGAGAAAGTTTCAGGATGAGCTTTAAATTCTATATTTAATTCAAGCGCCTGGAAGGTTTCATGTATGTTGCATATTGTAGCTCTAAAATGAGGATTTAAGGGAGTTCAGTTTAGGGTGCAAAGGAGGAGATATATGTATGGAAAAAATCCTCTACACTTCTACAAAGTTATTGTCTAGATGACCAGTGGCAGGCATCTCCTGTATAGGGAATACTTGCATTTTTGGTTATATATGAGCAACCCACCCCACTAAGATGCTTTCTGCTAACTAATGCACAGCAATATGCATAAGGCAGGAACTGATAAATCAGTCACAAAATAAAGGCCTGCCATTTTCTCCTTATATTTTTTTAAGAAATATATATTCATGTTCTTTATGTGCAGGAATGTATAAGCTTGTGCTATATTTTAGTGTGTGGACAATACACACAAGCTTACAAATCAATTCAAAACTAAGTGCTTAGCTAATGTCAACCTGGAAGATGAATTTGCAGCTGAAGTTGCTGCTAGGTGAGCACTGAAAGGAACATTAGTTTCCAGTTTCTCCTTCAGTGGCTACTAATAGGAGCATGGATTCCTCAAGCCTGACATTACATAAAAATATTAGTATATGGATTCCAAATTTTGTGCCTTTTGGGCTCTGAACTTTTAGATTTAACCATTTAAAGACAGACCTTGGAAAGGTCTGATGGGCACTGCTTTACATCAGCTGAGGAACTGATCCAGGGGCTGCGTCATCACCCCAAAAGGCACAAATCCCACTGTGAAGAGTTTTCGTCAGTTCCTGTCCTGTGGGGACTAACTTCAGTTTGCACAGTGCACTGTAACTAGACTGGAGTTCTCAACTCACCCAGAAGTCACTTCTGAAAAACTGTCCCACAAGGGACTTTATTTAGGTTTGAAAGATATCCAAGCACTTGGAAATGGTGGGTGAATCCCTCGTTGCATTAGAAAATCTCATTTAGTGCTTACTGCCAGTTAACTTCAATGGGAATTGAGTTTGTTTGTGTTTTTGGAAAATCCCTTGAGTACTTATATGAATCTTTATCTACTCAAAATTCTGACTGTTGATAGTTTTGAAAGTATTGTCTGATGACTACCAAAGTGGAGGGTTGTTTTGTGTTCCTATCTCGGGATTTTAGTGATTGCTAACATGGTCCTGTCCAAAGGGTGAAACTTGTCTTTAGTAGGAAGATTGCCTTCTGGCAAATTCCAATTAAAGTGTTTGTTATTTAATTTATATTTGTGATTTTTTTTCTGCTGTGTTTTAAGGTGTTGAGCTGCATGGGTCAGAAAGGATTTCTCTGTCTGGAAGTTAAAAGCATTCAACAGAAAACAGTGTTTCTGACCTTTAGAGCTGCCAGCACTGCATTTAATGTGCTTGTAATTTATTGGAAGGCTTCAATGATTTTTATTTTAGGTTTTAATATCTGACACATTCACATTACTTAAGGGAATCTGCCAAAAGCAATTCCAATCACAGTCGAAAAGGAAAAGATGCAGAGTCAAACACCTCACCCCTTATTCACTGTTTATAGAAAATCTCTATGAATGGGGATATCAGGTATCTGCCTAGTCTGAGTGATTAGTGATTTTTGGAAAGAGTTTCAGCTACTTGCACATGCAAAAAGTGTTTGATTTTTAACAGCCAAGTAAATAACTAGAAATACAGAGTGAATTTCACCTTATGAAGTGTTAGTAGTGAAGAAACTGACAGATCGTGAAAGTCATCCAGCAAAAACTAAGTTGGACTTGAGTAAGAGATGAAAGTTTCCCATTTATTCTTTGAGTGCTGGCAAGGAGCAGTAGCCATGGCTGTTTGTCTTGCTGCAGTGATAGTCTGCAAGACTAGGCAGCCAACCAGGACCAACAACTGCAGCTGACACTGGCTGCTCAGTGAAAGAGCTCAGATGGGTTTTAGCCCTCTGGATAAAGTTTACTTGCTGCAGCTCCAGACTCAGAACTGCTTTGAGACAGCAAACCTTCAGTAGGAAACAAAAGATACAAACACTGCAAATAGAGGCAATGGGCCCCACACTGTGCAGCATTTCTGACTGAAATGAGTTCTTTGGCTTCAGAGTTGAGTAAGTCTGTAAAAATACAGAAAAATACTGCTAGAAATGGAATTTCTGCCAAATTCAAAATTAGCAACTGTGAGTGACAATAGTTAGCAGATGTCAAGTTTCTATTTATTTATTTGTTTTATGGAATGTTCATTAGTTTCATGTTAATCTTTCAAATTTTCTCATGTGAGATGCAGAGAATTTGTGTACCTGCTCTTTGAAATAGCATCATTGAGGCATCAGGGTGAGACTGTATAGGGTAAGGAAATTTCTCAGTGTGTTTATTGTTGCTGTAGATTTTGTTTGTTTACAGAGTAAAACATTATTAAACTCAGCAGATAGGCAGAATAACCAACCTACCCTCACTGGCCTTGTGTTGGCCATTATCACCCACTGAGCTTCTCTGCAGAGCCTGCTGATAAATTTAACATCCCTCCAAATGCTAAGAAGCTGTCAGACAAGGAGTGTGGGTGCTGGCAAGGCAATGGCAAGACCATTTCCCTTCCCTGGAAGAGAAGAGCAAGGGCTTGCCACAACTTACTGCAGCAGCTCAGTGCTCTGGAGTGATCCCAGGAATTGGTCTCTGCAGAGGAATTGCCACAGCTGTGGGTGTCTCCTGGGACTCTCCACATGCACAAGGAAAGCATGAAGGGAAAAGGAAGGGGTGTATAATTTTGCTTCCAAGGTAGTCCTTTCACTCCTGGCTGGCATTGTTCTTGGTACAACAGACACTGCAAAAATCAATGTTAGCAGCCGTTTTCCCAATCAAAGCGTTTGCCTTGGATGAGAGTGTCAGCTGGCTGAAAACTGCCTCCAACCATCTGACTTTCCACAGTGGGGTTGGGGGTGTTACTTTTATCACCAATAAAATATGAGAACCTTTGGATGTGGCATTGCCTGTCTGACTTACACATCCTGGTAACATTTCCAACAGCTTTTTTTATTACTGTCAGCTTAATTTAAATCTCCTAATTTTTCTGTGCAGGAAAATGAGTAATGCAGGCTGAAGGGTGGATTTTTCAGTTGGTTTCTTCACCAGAAGGGCATATGTTTTATATGTTGAGGAGGGTAGAGATGGAATGGGATGGGACATAAGTTTTCTCCTCTGCAGTTTGAAGAGAATTTGAAAAATTATTGTCAATTTACTTCCAACTTCCTTGTGTAAGCAGCTAGACCATTGGCAAGGACTTAGTGTCCTTTACTTCAGGAATGACGTCTTGGGAATCTTACGTGTTGACTCTCTGGTTTCATTCCATTTTAGAAATATATGGAAGAGAGGAAAAAAAATTCAACAGCCTACTTCAAGAAAACTGAAAGGTGGGCTGGAGAGGACAGAATTCTGAGAGGACATGTAGGTCCTATTCCCATAGCTATCATTTGATGCCGTACTACAGGCAAATCACTTTAGGTCTCTCTTATATTTTCTTCTCTTTTTTTTTTCTGCTTGCATGTCACCCTTGAAAGCGTTGCACCTAACACAATAAAAAATAGAGGTGTGGGTGAGGCTGCTATTATTGGCAGTCACGATGGCAGTGTCTCTGCAGTGTTTCAGCTGTGTCACATCTTCCAGTCCTTACCTGTTCCTATTTGGCAGCAACACCTTGGTTTACTTACAGGTATTGTCTGATCAAAAATGTACATTTCAGTGATCTGGAAAGTTCTATAATAGCAAATCCTTTGGCCAGCATCCGGGCTTCATATAACTCTGTTGAGCCTTCCTGTGCTAGTTAAACTCTCCTCAGGCTTAATGTGTCCATCACGCTTTTTTTGACGTCTTAGTTCTCTGCTGGATACAAGGTGTTCCAAAGATCTCCTAGGTTTAGAGGTGTTACCTAATGTATGCCCAAATTACTTGGCCATTACAAGTGCTCCCATGTGTTTCATTTTGCTGTGGAGTATACAGAGAGCAAGGGTTATGCTAGAAGGTCTGGAATCTTCCTGAAGCCTCTTCATAACAAAACAACAACAAAAAAAGGCACATTATAACGCTCTTTTCCTTGTTGGACATTGAGACAAAATGGTGGAATTAACATTTGATTAATACCTTCTTTCATCTTGATGAGTGAAATTGTAACTCTAGACAAGACAGCAGAAAGTCCATTAAAGACTTAACTGAGAAAAGCATTCGCCTTCTGCAAAAAAGAAATTTGGATTTGAGGCTGCAAGCTACTGTCTGCAGCTTTTGCTTATTCAGAGTTCTAATATGTTGCAGAGATGGAATATAGTGAAAAAATTTTCAAGGTACAGGTACTCAAAATCCTGTTTTCATTTCAGTGCTGGCGTCGTTTCAGCCATAGGCAGGGGTGACATTGCTTCTCACTGTCTGCACCTGCCTGCAGAACAGCATCTTCCATCTGTGCTGTCAGACTGCTCTGCCTAGTTGGCTCTGATGGTTTCAGGGGCCCCCAGTGAGTTACATCAGAGATGGACTTTGTCCAGGGATTCAGCCTTAATTTGAATTTACCACCTCCCCACCCAGAAGCTGGGCTCTGGGGTTATTTTAGGAGTGTGTGTGTATGTGTAATGATTTTCATGTGTTTGCCTCAGCAGGGTCTGATAGACTGCTGTGCTCTTTTCTTTATTTCCCATCTTCGGCATAATGAATTGTAGCCACAATTGCATGAAGCCATCTACGAAGTAATTTTTTCCAATGGTGACTTTTTTTTCCAAAAGGTTACAGACTACTCTGCTGCTCAGTGTTTACTTAAAGAGAAAGAATGTAGCCACATATGTTCACATATATAAACCATAACTGGTCTGATATTGTACTGTGTACAATGCTTTTTTTAAAATAAGTGAAAGCAGACCAGCACACAGCTTCAAAAGCTGAGTGTACAAGGGAAAAGGAGGGGGGAAAAAAAGCTAAGATTCTTGTTTCAAAGTTTTTACAAAGTATTGTGAATACTGTACAGCAAATAAATAGGTAACTTGTGTGAAGTTTCTGCCCAGTCAGGACGTAACTAACTGGTAAAACTGAAACCCTGCTGTAAACATTTGGAAAGACAGTGATACTGATGTGAGATCCCGTGGCACAGTGTAACTGAAGCATATAGCACTGGTGTTTCCGAACAGGGAGGGAATGGCTGTGTAAAATCCTGCTTGGCTGGTGATTTTTGAAAAAAATAGGTCACAGACTTCTCGCTAAGAAGTCTACAGCCCTCGAGATAACCTCAATACCTAGCTGAATGGGCTTTGTATCTTCCGGCCAAACGAGGAATGGCTTTCAAATTAGAGCAAATCACACCGGTAAATGATTTCTGAGGCCCGGTTATGACACCCTTGTTCCAGAAGCTGAGGAGAACATGACATTTCCAGCTATCCTGCTCTCACTCCAGGACTGTCAAGTAATTTGGCTACTGTGATTCCAGGAACCTGGCAGAAGTTTTTTTTCCCTGTGAAAATTTGCTAGAGTGATTGCTACAGCTTTTAGTTTAAATTACAGAACATGAGAGGGACTCTGCAGAAAAACATTGCATTATGAATAAAACACTGAGCAGAGATGTGCAGGAGAATAAGCCACAAAATATTCTAAAGGAGTAAGATGGGCTAAATGTGGCAAGTAACAGGGAGGAAGATAGTTCCCCGTGGTGTTTGGATACCTTCAGCAAAATTTGGTGTTGATTTATCAGAGCCTGACCTGTACCCCAATTGTGGTTATAAACATGGTTTATTCCATGCATTATGTAACACTCAGGGGACATAAACCATGCAACCCCAGGATCCATGTGGTTCTTGTGAAAAGTTCTGAAATGTCTGATTGCTCTTCTGGCAGTTCACAAGTGTTCTGCACATGCAGACCTTGCTGCTTACATCAGAGTATTGCCGTGTGAACTCTTCTTGGTTTGCTAGTAAAAGTACATTATTTCACATTAAAGAAAAGGAAGGAAGGTTACAGGTGCAAATAGGAGATGTAGTACAGGTCAGTAATTTATTTTCTATTTCTGTTTTCCCAAGAGTTATATATGTGTGTCGAGCTATGCTAAGTACATGAGTGTTGTTGCAAGTATATACGCTGCATATCAGTGACCATAGAAGTATGCAAAAAATTATCTTCACTAGGACCATGTGCCCTGGCAATAATGTGCATTTCCTGCTAAATGTTTATCTTATTGTATCTGTGTTTACTTAGATGGCTTAACGTGTGCTTTGAAGCTATGGGGCTGCATTTGTGCTTGCTTCCCGGACCAAGGATTACGTGGCAGACAAGCAAATGAGCTCGTTAATGAAATATGCTGAAGGGAATTCAACACATTTATATCCTCTGAGTACTCCTCTTCCTCTGAATTGAAGGGTCGTGCTGTTGATAGTGAAATGATGCACAAGGATAGAGGATGATCAATTAAAATCCAGTTGGAGTAACTGACAAGGCTTAAGAATTCTTGCTTTGATTGACAATGTAATTTAATGATAAACACAGAGCAGTCTGCTGTTGAGCTGGGAATTATGCAAAGAAGATGGCTTGGTGATGTGCACTGTCTTTGTGGGATAACTACACTTACTGAACTGAGACTATCTTTGTTTCTTCTGAAGACCTGAGAACAGGATGTGTAACTAGCATCAGATTCTTAAAAATAGCAGAGAAGAATGTGTCCTTCAGATAACCCTTAAAACTCACTGAAGGACAAAGGGCTCTTCTACATAGCAGGGCACAAAATATTGAATTTCAAGAATAGTTTCTACCATAGCTGCTGCTGATGATCTCTGCTGTTTGACTCTTCATTGTTTGGTCCTTCTTCTGATTTATGCACTGTGCTTTCCTCTGGTGTGTTTACGTTGTCCACCACACAGAATTCCTTATGACTAAATAACACAGGTTGAGGCTCCTTCAGAGCTCTTGGTTATTTCTCTGGTCATAAGAAAATTCACCGAAAAATTAGGCCCATTGAGCATGAACCATTCTTGTTCTCCTCTGGTTGCTGTTCTTGGTAGATGTTTTCTTTTGCTGTTCTTTAAGGGATTTCTAAGAGGACAAAATACTTAGTAAAAAAAACCAATACACAAGCAAAACACTTTCCTTCCTCTGCTGTGACTATTATGACAGAGAGTGTAAGAAGAAAAATATGTGTCCATTTAGGGACATAAAAAGGGCAGGCATCTAGCAGGAATCCATTTGAGCTTATAAGAATATAGAAAGAATTTCTGATTTGGAACAGGAGTAATTGTGCTGACAGAGGGAGACTGACTTATTATACCCAACTAGTTATGGTGTGATTTTATGATTGTATAAAATCTCCTTCACAACTGTATGCAATATCATACTGAAAAATTAATCCTTTAGTTCCTCTAAAGGAACATGTGCTTAATGACATTAAAAAATGCAAAAGATTCTGTGTGGAGAAATGGAGAATAACTTAAAGTAGAAAACCAAATAAGGCTTATGGTGTCAGCCAAAGTCCACTGAATTTACTTGTGTGATTTGTATCAGGCACAAAATAATTAAATTAAATTTATAGATTATCAACATGTTCATTTTCTTACTATCAGTATGTTCATTTTCTTGCTGACTTTCAAATGGAGCAGTTGATTTTTCCAACAGAATTGAAAACTGACATCATCGTTTTAGAGAGGGGAAGAACCTCAGATAACACATTGATTTCTGAATATACAATGCTACATAAACATTTGAAATCACTGAATGCTATACTCATGCTTAGAAAGTAAAGCAATTTTAAAGATAATTGATCTGCTGTCAAATTGAAATTTCCAGAAATGCTTTTAGTGAAATATAATAAATAGTGAGTGAAAAACACTTCATAAGTGTACCATTCTTATTCCATACTGTAAGCTATAGTTGGAAAAAGCTGTTAAAACAAATCTAATTTCTGTAAATGTAAACCAAGCACCTCATGACACACTTTTCAACTGCAGTTTGTAATCAAATCATAGGCCAAGTGAAAAGACTGATTTAGTAGTAATGTAACCCAGGTTACACGGTATGAGTGTGCAGTCAGTCCATTCACAACGGTCTGTGCTGTGCAATACGATGTGGATCACCCTGAGTTTAGCAACTCTGAGGAATCCAGCTTGAAATAAAGTGTGAACACTGTTGGATGCTCTTCTGGATGCGTGCATCTGTGACCTTTGCAACAGTTTTGCTGGAGGACAGTCAGTTATTCAGCTGCTGTAAATCCACCACATTCCAAAACCATCAGTGCATCTGCATTCTTTCGCACAAGCTGATACTCCCTCTCAGAAGATACTGCATTATCTTACCCTGATGCTAACAGCAAAAGCATGTAAATCAATTCATTAAATTTATTAAGGGGAGTAGACTCAAGAAAAATCTGTTGGATCACATCCTGCAAAATTAACTTCAGTTTAACTGGAATAAATAGATTACTGTTTTCTAGAATGGACTCTTAGGAATAGATTATGGTATTCATATTTGGGCAGTTCAGAAAAGTGCAGAGAATTGAATTCTCCTACTCATATGTGCTGAAAAGGCACTAAAAGCTATGAGTCTGTTTTCAGTTCCAAAATCTCATTAGCCAGTAGGACATGTAGAAGATACCCCACTGAGCTATGGTGAGCCCACCCATTGTGCCCTGGCCTGAGAGCACCAGTGGTTCAGTGAGCTGAGCAGTTGGTTATGAAATGCAAAATGTTCTAGTTTGAGTTTGATCTGTGTTGATATGCCATGAAGTAACCCACTGGTTCCCCCAAAATGTTTATGGTGGAACCAGTGGGAGTCCTCCCATCAGCCGGTATGGAGTGAACCCATTGCTGGGAGCTGGAGTGTGCTGGAGAGGAAGGGACACTTTGGGGACACAAAGCTGCTGCACCAGGAAGATTTATTGGTTGTGAAATGATGCTACTTGTTTGGGTATGAGATTAGCATAATCTGTCATATTGTGTAATTTCATCCATTTATAATAGGTTGCAATTACAAAATACTCTCATTTTGAATTATATATAAAATTCATTTGGTTCATATCGTGAGTACCTCTCCAGGCTTATCTGTGAATTTCATTATAATTCATAGCTTTCTCCTAAGGTAGCCCCAAACTAATCAGTGCTTTACAAGCTAATCAGCTCATACTGTCACAAGTGGCATAATGCAAGTAATTATGCTTTAATTCAACTTCTAAACAAGGAGGAGAAAAAATCAGATTGAACAAAAAGAGGCTTATCAGGAACTCATGAATTTATAATCATGATTAATGGAGGGTCTCTGGGAGAAGATGTGGTTAAATCTCTTGCCTGTGACCTTTCCATTTGGTATGGTAGAAAAATAAGCAGGTGTATGTTGACCCAGCCAGCAGCCAAGAACCTGTTCTCTCCAGCATCTTCTCCTAATCAAATCTGTTCTCACTTTCACATATGAAAAAAATCTTTTCTTTCTTAGACAATCTCACTATTAAATATGTGTGTCCTGGTTCTCTATGTCGCCCGTATACTCAAGTGAAAGGACAAACTTTTTCTCTAAAAATGCATTATTTTGACAGAGAGTGAGGATTCCCAGGTCTCATTCTTCATTGTGGTCTTGAATCCTGATAAACACATCAACAATAATTGTCTCTGTCTAATATTTATCTCAAGATCTTCAAGGAAAGATGATATAAGCACAAAACAGTTTTCCTAGAGAAGCTAACTTTTAGTAGGTCTTTGTTTTAGAAAAGTGCTTCTGTGGTTTGGGTGGTAATTCAACATGATGGAAAGAGAGACCTCTATGACCTCACCAGACAAGCCAGGTGAGAGGGGAACCCTTTGAGAGGGGAAAGAGAAGTAGTCAAAGTTCCACCATTGTATCAAAACCAGGTGATATAGTGTCTACTCTGTGTCAGAAATCACAAACCAAGTATATCTTATTTTCCTGGAAAATAAATCTATATCAAACCAGAAGCTTCATTTTATTTAGCACTGGCAGGAATTATTTCTAACTTGGGCCTATAAGGTTGCTTAGAAGTCAGTGCTAATTCAATTAGAATTTGTGTTGCATTAGAACTGGTGTTTGAGGAGTAGATGGATTAGATTTCACTTGAATATTTGCCTTTGCCATTTTGCAGAAATTTTTCAGAAGGCATAAAAAGGGTAAATCAGGATAAGACCCAGACACACACAGTCTGTCAGCTCTGCAGTTTCACTTTCTTGGAAATTGAGTTGAGATCCATATGAGAATACAGGGCTGTAAATGGAAAAACTTTTCTATTTTACTGGACTGAGTCTAGTGTAATACTCAGGATTTTTTCATGTGCCAAGAAATTTTGCATGACATTGGTTTTTTAATCTTATTATTTTTTAGAATTTACTTGTTCTTTAAACTAACAGAACTGCAGCTATCTGATGAGACTGAAATACAGGTATTTTAAAGCAGTTAAAATAAATATGCATTTGTTAAATAGGTAGTGTCCTTTGGTAATGAGTTCCATCAGTCCCAGAGACTAGCAGGATTTAAAAGTCATTAAAATGTAGATGGCAAAATCAGCTGTTATATATGCTTTTTAAGATTAGGTTATATATTCCTGAAAAATCTAACTGGAGGATATGAGCAGAAATCCCCCATTTATCAGGTCTCCAGTGAAACCAACTGCTCAGTTAACCAGGCCAGAAAGGGGAGAACTTGGTTTGTTCTCCAGGAGTGTGTGATGTGCAACCTGAATGTGAAATGGACTCTCTAAGTACCACAGAACTAACCCCAGCCTCCACTTGCTGCATTCAGCAAGGAGCTGGAGGCTGGCCCAGGGTGCCAAATGTAAGTAATTGACATTAGTGGCTACATTTATGTCTTGGGGTTTTCTAATAGGCACGTATGTAGGTAAAGTGCTCCTGAAACTGTGTTGTATTGGACACTGAAAGACTCTTGAACTGGGTAAAGAAATCCCAGGCAGATGCTGTTCTGCCTGTCATAGAGGTTACAACTCTGGGGAGTTGCAGTAAATGCAAACACTGAAGTTGAATTTATTTTTTTCCCTTTTGATGCAAAGTAAACTCTGTGAAAGCACTGTACTAAATAAAGTGCCTCTTCTTGTAACCAGCAGCTGACCCCAGCCAGCAGCTGCTGACACTCCCTGCAGCAGCTCCTCACAGTCGGGAGAAAATAGGAAAAACTAAATTGAGAGAACTCTACAGTGGAGATTAAAACCAGTTTAACAGATGAAGAAAACAATGGGGTCGGGGGAAACAAGTGAGGCAAAGGAGATGGCACCACCTCCCCCAGGCAGAGCAGTGCCCAGCCAGTCTCTTAACATCCACTTTGGAACAAAACACAGCCCCATCTATTTCTTCTTCCAGTTTTTATTTCTGAACTTGAGGATACGTGACATGAAATATCTCTGGGGTCACTCTGAGGCCCAGCTGTGTCTGGTCCCAGGCTCTTGCCCACCCTCAGCCTGGCTGAGGGTGTAGTGGGAAGCAGAGGTGGCCTTGACACTGTGCAAGCACAGCTCAGCAACAGCCAAAACACTGGTGTGTTGTCAGCACTGTTGTGGCCACAGGGCCAAAACACAGCACCATGTGGGCTGCTATGAGGAAAGTTAACTCCATCCCAGTCAGACCCACCACAACTGCAAATCATACCACTTATTATTATTATTTTATCTTTGTATATCCTAGTTTAAAATTCAGATTTTCCATTTTCTTTGAAATCATTTTCTTACTGTAGAGACATTGGATACTCAGTTTTCCTCAGGTGGTTGCCACATTTCATTGCTGCTGAGACTCCTTGGCTATTCAGCTATATCTGATCTCTGTCATGTTTTCACTAGCACTCTGAGGCCTATATTTGCTTATGTTATGAGCAAAACCTCTTTTTCTTAGCCTGGCATTTGTCTTGATACTCCTGGTAGGTCTTCACAGGTTCTTCAAAACTATTCATTTAGGACCAGTATAAAAAGTTTTTAGCTCTCTTTGTTCAGTCACCAAATGTCTTTCAAATTTCTCTCTTTTATGATTGCTTTTCTACCCAGCACTTCCAAATCATCTCTGCTATGACAGACATCTGCCCCTGTCTTGGCAGATCATGGCCTTTGCAGGCACACAGAACATTCTCACTTCATTCTAGTTGTCGAAATCATTATTGTAAGATGCTGGGACAATGCTGCATCCCCATTACAGTTCACTACCAGACAAGGTGTGTCTAGTTTTTAATCAAATTGCTGGGTGTAATGCCTAGCTCTAGACTTTGTGTCACTGCATATTTGCATGTACTCTGTGTTTTTCTTGGAGCAATTGTGAGCAATTGACTTTTGCTTTCACTATCATATTTCCCTATGACTGGAACCCACTTAATTCCTTCAGTTTCTCGATGTCTTTATTAAAACTGACATCCCACATCCCTCCTCTTCTTTGCACAACAGTTCTTTCAGGTTACTGGTTTGGAGCAGCTGGATGCCAATTTCACTGCCTAATCCACAGTGCTAAGGAGCCTTTGTAACCCTTATTTGCCTGCAGGAACAGCCCCAGCCTTGCACTGACCCACTTGAACTCTTACTTCGCTGTAGTTTCCTTGCCCAGCTTCAGAAGTTCCTCGTGGCTGATTCCATCTTCTCAGGTCAGTTTATAATCTCCCCCTACAGCTTTTCTGCCTTTCTTTTCACATTTTTAGGTTAAAAAAAAATATACCATGTTCTGTTCTCTCGTGGAGTGAAATTAGTCATACAATTTGCCCCCTTCACCTGCAAAGATACTACAAATACTTGTTGGATCTGGGGAAAGGAAGTCTTTTGATCTCTTCCTTTCCTTGGCATCTCTGGCTCCAGACTTTTGAGCTTCTCCCAAAACTTCTCTCTGAGAAGAAAAAACTAAAAACTTTCCAAATGTCATCACCTTTAGAAGAAATGCAACATTCCAGTAATTTTAAAATGTTTAAAATTCAGAACTAGTGGTATTATCCAAGGGTTTTGTTTATTGTCTTAAATGTAAAGTGTGCTACAGAATAGACATCAGTGAAGTTCTTCAACCAAATGTAATTGAAAAAAAGTACAGCAGGAAAAGAGAAAGGTCATTGTGGAGGGGTCATGAATTTTTTGGCAGTGATGACACTGTTGATTGACAAGTTAATATAAATATGTTGAAATGTAGCGGGGGTCCATTTTGGTTGATTTCATTGTTGTCATTTATAAATGTACTTTTCTGGGTGTCTATATGAAGTAGGTCACAAGTTTCTGTGAGAACTATACAAAGAACCTGAGCCTAGGAAGGCTGGGATGGTGTGAAAGCTAAGAAAATTCAGCTAATGAGATAAAGTGAGGAAAGGGACATCCTAGTCCAAAAAAAGGAAAAGTAAAATGGAGATAAAAATGCAAATATAGAAATTCTTCTAAGAAGAACAGTGATAAGTTGTCCTTCCACTGGGCATGGGAAATCAATTTAATACACAACAAGGAAAACAGAAGTTTGATAAGAGGAAAGATTTTTTTTGATTATGCAGGCTTTGAAATGCTGGAGATTTGAAGGAGGCTGAGGAACTTTCCTCAGCAATGTTGAGCACACACCTACCAGGATGGGCTAAGTCTGTCCTGGCATTCTCTTCTGCATCCCATCGATTTTCATATACTCACTTGATTTTTAATACTACAGTATAGGCAAGATTTTTTCCACTTTTCTTCTCACTGAAAACTAATTCTTAATATTATTAATGTGCAAGTAATAACAACACTATAAACCTTTTGGTTTTCTAATTTTTTCTTTTTTATTTCTCTTTTCTATGTTTAACTTAGGGACATGTCACACCTTCCCCAATTCAGTTCAGTTTTGTTCACTCTCACAAATTTATTATGATTTTTGCACTATGTTATATATTTTTTTTCAAGTTCTAGCTCCTTGGCAGCTATGACCAGGTGAAATGTTGCTTCTGGTTTTTCAAAACTAGGAAAAAAATTATTCATCATGGGAATGTTTGACTAAACAACAAACACTCAAAAAAATCAAAGGTAAGCAAATTATTTCTGAAAGATATTATTGTTTGAAAACAAACTCATGCTTTTGGGTATGGCTGAACCACAATTTTTAAGGCAGACAGTGCTGAGCCAGTCTAGACTGTGCTGAGTTATTTTAATATATTTCCCCAGTGTCTCCAGATAGGAGAGCTGACTGGCACTTACATGACTCCTTGCTTCAGTTCCTACATAGCAAACAGGAAATGTTTTTGTGCAAATGGCAAAAGTGCTGGATTTTGTTAAAGAAAGTGAAAAGACTTTCAAAACAAGAATTTTGGAAATTGAGAGACATTTATGTGGATATAAGTTGCTTTCCTTGAAACCTTTGGATAATCTGCTGCTAGGAGCAGCTCTGCATTTGATTTACATAGCTCGGCTTTTTAATTTGTATGTATTTTGTATGTATTGCAAATGATTATGAAATATTTCTGCCCTGCATATGAGCAAACCCCAAGCTTTCTACATTTGACTCTTAACTGTGATTATATGTAATAGTCATAATGGTTTTTGTTTAATTTTGTAAGTGCAAATTTTAGGTTGGTACAGAAAAGCATTTCTCACCTCACTTTATCTTGCACTTCTGACAATATTTTTCTGATTTATTTTACTGATGGTTTTCAAAATATGTATCTTCTCATTTGCAAGAATTTCTGAATCCCAGACTTCTTTTGGTCTCTTGACTGAGAAAAAAATGCAAGAAATAATGATTCAGGAATTATTATATATTTAATGTGTTCAGGAACTGGGGATAAAATTCTCCCTCAATAAAGTCAGCTGCCTTTAGAGGGATTAACTCCTGAAGCTGCGTTGCTTCCTTTCCTTTCCTAGGATTGAACTGCAAGTAAGTTTTATTTCTGAGCTTCATTTACCTTAGGCTGAAATATTATAATGCTTGCATAACTTGTTAAAGTTCTTTTGAAGTTTGCAGAAGTGGAATGAAAAAGATCTCCAGTCTGGCCCAGTGTTTCTCCAGATGATACCTTTGAGTAACCACTGAGATCACAACACAGTTTAGGCTTGCCTTCTTTCAATCTCTGGCAGCCTTGGAGTAAAATCAGACAGGATTAAGAAATTATCCTCCATCTTCCATGGTCTCTTACACTTTAATGCTTCAGTTCTGCAAGGAGTTGAGGAGCCTGGCCTTGATCCAGGCAAGTGTTTGGATTTTAGGAGTTGTCACCCATATAAAGTGACACACTTGTGTGCTGTTCACCTTTTCCCTTGTTCAAACCCTGAAATATAAAGATCTTCTTCCTGATAATTTCCACCATGCCAGAAGGAAGTGCCCAAGCTGCACAGTCCTGGAAACTGGGAGACTTTAGTGGAGAAGCCACACTGCCCACTTTCATTCTTGTCACACTCTTTCTTAACCATCAGTTACTGACTGTGACTGAGAAATGAGACATGAGGTCAGATTTATGATATGCCCCTGTGCCACTGGTGTTAACAAGTTCAAGTTTTCCATCCTGGCTCGAATGTCACTCCCTCAGCTGACAGAAGGTGTGTCTCCTAATCTTTAACATGTAGAAATGAGTATTGCTTTACTTTACCAAACAAATAATATCTGGAAACCGCAAGACTGACAAATATGCTTTTAGTCCTGGTGTTGCAAACTGCTGAGCTGGCAGGGAACAGAAGGTGAAATCTCAGTGGCAGTAATGGCAGTGGGCCCCTTATTTTTCTTGTATTATTTTCCTGGGACCAAGTGTTTTAGATGATTGGTTCAGAATTTTACTGCCCAGCTTATCTTTTAAGTCTTCTAATCCAAATAAAAAATGGGAATAAATATTTTAATAAAACATACTTAGTAGGAGATGTGAAATGCTGAAAAAACTAATCTTATGGATACAAAGAAAACTCTTACTGCTCTGAACCACTTGCAGGTTGTACTTAATGCCAGTCCTGTATGTTGGGAAAAGATACGATGGGAAAAGATCTTGATGTCTTAAAAGAAGTTCTTATTTTATGAATATTCTTAGGATATGCATTTTTCCAGATGTCATTTCTGGAGTGATTATTCTAATTATTGTTAAATGCAGTCAGAAACTGGCAATAAATGTAATTGAAATGAAAGATTGTTTAAAGAATCCTCATAGAAACTTCTTGGTTCATTCAACTATCAGATGAGCAGGTTGGCTAGTAATAAATCACCCTTTATAAGTGACAGTTGAATATCTTTTATTTGGAGTGATACTCAGGCAAGAGTAAAATACGTCATAGAACATGAAATTGAATTGATAACATCAAATTATTAATAATGGGTGAAATTTGGAGGTCCATCCTTGGTTTTTGATTCAGTGCTCCCCTTTAACAGAAGCTGAATAAACATTAAGGAACAACTGATTCTGAACCTCAAAATGTGACCCAGTAATACCTAGCACTTAGGGTGTGCTCTAAACTTTCAGAGCTCTTCTGTGGGTCAAATTTGGAACACAAAGGGGCTATTGAAGTGAGCATGATTTGGTCAATTAACCTGTTAAATCTTTGCGTGCAAGGCAGTCAGAGGCCTGCTGTGGTTTTGGAGAGGGGTTACTCAGATCCAGCAAGTTACAATATGTTGAGAATCCCAGAGGTTGTATCCAAGTAGGGGCCTTGTTGGACCCTGCTCCTTGTGGAACAATAAATCACATGGAACTTTTTCAACTGGAAAAATATATTAACTTGTCTGCTACTCCAGCTGGAGAGAATAAAATCATAATGCTTTATGATAAATTGCATATATTTCTTGTATATACACCATTTGTGAGACATTTTTTCCCCTGAAGTTGAAACCACAATGACACATATAAACGGGTTTTTATAATGCACCATCCATGGAGACTGGAGGAATATTAAGGATTAATTAAAAGCATAAGTCACCAAAGTTGATTAGAATGCAAACTAGGTCTAATTTCATGCAGGATCCATTAAAGGCAGCCAAGGTTGTAGCAGAGAGACGAAAAGACTGAAGAGCTGCTATATTTAGATGAAAAAAAATACACTAAAGGCAAGAATCCCACAGATGGGAGATGAAGGGTCAAAGTGACAAAGGCAATAGGAACCACAAACCAAAGTGGGGAGTCCTGTTGCTGGATTTCAGTCACATTGAAGGCTTCTCTGAGGTGACTTACCAGAGCAAACTAAGTGGTATTTGGTCAGAATTGCTGAGTGTCCTTGAATTCTGCTTTCATGGAGCCAGAAGTGCTCAGCTGGTTTTTGCATGGACAGCCCATGTAGGTCAGCAAGATAGAGGCAGAGTGCTAACAGTGGCCCAAGCAGAACCAGTTTTGTGTGACAGTGGTATTCCTATTGCCAGCTTGCCCCTCTATTTCCAGTTGCTGTGAATTGTCCACTATTCTGATTCTTTCTCCTGGTGCTCCCTGAACATAACCTGTGACTGTAGCTGACTGGGAAGAGAACTAAGTTTTGTTGTTTGTACCAGGTGAAGAGATGTATAGACACAACTTTTGTTTAAACTGTGAGCTTGTAAGCAGCAAGTATAAGTATTTCTCCTTCAAAAATCAGCATGATGTGATTTGGTTTGTTTTTAATAAAACTTTTGATATCATTCCTGTGTTGTGGGTATTAGCAATTACCATGCTGCTTTTCCCTTTCTCTAAAGCTTTCTACATGCTAATAGCAGCTTCACTTAGTAATTTCTGCCACCACTCCTGCAGGCAGCTGTTTCATCACACTTGCTCAGCCATTCAACTCACGGTAGTTACTGGTTTGATGGATTACAATCAGGGTTTTGATCCCAGAGCAGCTTTGCAATAGCAATCAATAGCTGAGCATGACAAAATATATCATCCTGGACCCATATTTGGCTAAATGCCAGCATTTAATCTCACTTGACCACTGTGTAGTTTTCAGACTTTTTAATCACAACACTTTGCTGGGGGGGTTTACACCCATTTGTTGGTATCTCTGGAACAAGTATTAGAACTGAATTTTACTGTACCTCAAAGTCCCACATTAGATTTTATTGTAAACCTGAAGTTTTCTCCCATTGGCTAGCCATTTTAGAAGAAACACGTGTAGGCTTGTCTTTTCCTCATTGCTTTTTGTTGTTTGGGGCTTTGTTCTTGGAAATGCAGCTGTTCCTTTAGATAATTTAGTTTAAAATAACAACTGTTTCCTAGCCTGTTTTATTATAGCTCAGTACTTCTGGGATTGAAGGTTTGATATTGCATGTAGTCAAGTTTGCAATTCTTAATTTACAGCTGTTAAAGTAATACAAATGCAAAGCAACTATTTGTTGAGGCCCTCTTCATTAGTTCTCGTGGAGAATATAAAACTTTGGGAATTTTGACACTGATATAAGTCCTAACAAAATCTCCAGTGTCCTGGCAGTCTCATAGGTAGCCAGGGTGAACCCTTTAAATACTGAAGCAAGATCTATGTAGTAGAAAATAACAATGACATTCTCCCAGTGTTGTGTGTGGGCATTACCCATCATTTTGAAAGCTCTGTTAGACGTGCCTCCTGTCCTTCAGCCTTTTGCTTTTAACAAAAAGATAAATTATGTGGATTTGATTGGCAAAATTGCCAAACTTCCTCAGGTAGGTGCAAACTTAGTCTCCATTCAGGAAGTTATTTGTCCTTCTGCTTGGTATTTATAATCTAATTTAATGAGGTGTAGGAGAGAGGAGAGTGCTATGAAACCCAGCTCAGCAGCTTCAGCATTTATTTGTTCACATGGGATATTCTCTTTTGTGGCTCTTAAAGATCTTTTCAATAAGTGAAGTTCACAGAAATGATACATATTATTTTTCTGTAGTTAATTCAGACTTTTCAGTTGTGAAGCTGTAGCATTCAGCTCATGGTTCGTAGAGATGAAGGTAAAATTTTTGAACTGTGCCTGCAAAACAATGTCATGTGTAACTGTAAGACTTAACACTGCTGCAGCTAGTAAGTGTTGAATGTGGCATGAGGCTGTGGGAATGATGGGGATCTGCACATAAATTTTCTGCTATTTTTTTCAACGTTGAATATCCAGTTTGGAGTTCAAGTGGAGTAATTTTTGCAACTGTGAACAGTGATGCAGACTGAAAAGCAGCTTTTTTTAATATAGAAAACCTGTTCTGCTTCGAAGGGTTTATTTAAAGCTGGGAATCAAATGGCATAACTGTTGCAGCCTGCAGCTTCACTCTTTCCCCTTTCTTGATTTCTTCTCGTCTGCCTCTGTTCCTGTGCAGATATTAACTCTTCCATTGCTGTAGACAAAACACAGTTTATACAGTGTTTGCCACATAAGGAGGGGAGTAGCCAAGAACTTGGTTATTTTGTGGTCAGCTCAGCAGGATAAACTTGGATTACATGACAGGTTTTACAAGAGGGAACAGGTTGTTCAGGTAACTGTCTCCCAGGACCTACATGAGCAAACTACACTGTTGTATGGAGAAGACCATCTGGATCTTTCATGATGTTCACACACACACATATTCTGAACCTCCTGTCCAGAGGTGTAAGACTTGCTGCCTTCTGCTTCCCCTGAATTTCTCTGTCTTCTCACCCTTCTCTTCCAGTTGTTTTCCAGCTTGTTTGTGCTAGAGTTCTGTTTCACTAAATCTTGCCCTCTAGATCTCTTCCCAAATGTTTCTACTCAGGAATGGTGGGAGAACTCCTATGAGTTGTTTATCCATGAAGCTTTGGTGAATGGGACTGGTGGATGAATTTTTTTAATGTCACAGTGACTCCTTAATTATTTGATCTGTGTGGAGCCAGATAAAGAGCCTGAACAAGCTAGAAAGCGATCGTATTCCTTAGGTTATTTGTCTGTGGCATTCTTTCCCTTTCTTTTTATTTTTTAGACAAGCTCTAAAGTGTCAGAGTAAATCAGAAAATGCAATTCTGATGTCCCAGCAGCCTCCTCCTGCACCACTTGTCCTATTAATATTGATAACCTATTGGATGTGCAGATGTGAAGTGTAATCATGGATGGCATGTTACATGTTCTTGACTACTCCTTTGGTGCACTCCACTTACTGTTGTCCACATATTCCTGATGAATCTATTGTAATTTCACACTGTGTGTTCCTTCTTGGCAGTGATAGGTTTCCTGTAGACAGCAGCAACATGCTTATCCCTGCACTTGTCTGTAAGCAGCAAAAGAAGATGCAGATAGATTTTTGGGCACGTTTTACCCAGAAAATGTTTGATCTGAGTTTTCTTTGATTCTTTTTATGCACATTGTACTGCAAGCAGCATAATCAGCCTCCTAATGTTCAGTTAGCCTTATGAAACTACAGCCTTTTGTTCTACCTTTCATTAAACTTCATATCAGATTGAGCTTTTGGGACACAATGCAAGATCTGGCCTCAGACGTTAGTTTCTGTTAAGATTCTGTATTTGGAAGTGAACTGTCAGTTCTGAGGAAAGAATGGGGCAGAACAAAATGGTCTTTGCCTTGCTGCCATGGTAATGGCAGTGAAGTGCTGATAAGTAACAATATCCATCTATGTGTGAGTTAACTCCTTATGTATTCTTCAGAGAGAAGTACTCTGGCATAGAACAGTATCATCTTTCTCATAAAAATTTGAAGCCATCCTAAGGATTATAATTAATAAGGGATTATATTCTTGTGTAATAAATTGGGTCACAAATGGTACATGTTCATTACATTCTAGACGATTCGGGGACCATGACTACAGAAGTATTGTCTGAATTCTGTGGTGTGCAGTAAGGCCCTTGTACAAAGGATGACCCCAGAGTTGGTGGGTTTTTGTACTGCATCTATGTCTATATATCTCCCTTTTCCAGTTTTGTCTTCTAAGTTTTTTAATATTATCTCTCTATTCTTTTAGTCCATGAGCAGTCCTTTCTGGTCTTTAAGAGTGCCAGGCTGTATTTTGCATTAAATCAAGTCACTGCACCTAGATGGATTTTGTTCTTGTTTTATCCAGAGTGAGGTTTTTAAGCAGTTTTTGTGAGGGTGGGTTTTTTTTGGTGTTTTTGTTTCTTTGGGTTTTTTTTGTTTTTTTTTTTTTTAATTTTAGGATAACTTTCAACAGCCACTATAAGGCAAATTTCCTGGTGGAGAGCTGTATTCTGTCCTCACACTGCTTTCCCATGCAGCCATGGGTGAGGCACTTTCTGAGCTGGGACTCTCTCCTTGTTAAACAAAAGTCCTGCTTTCCTAGTGCAGAGCCCTGGGGGCACTTCCCTTTTGCTTTTGAGGAACTTGGATTCTACATTGTTCTGCTTCCCTTCAGTCTTTTCTGAGATAACCAAATCTATGCTTGGCAAAATTTCATATTAAACCTTACACTACCTTGGTAATTTCTGTATCACATGACTCACATATTTTCTGTTATGATCACTGGACTTCTAAAGCACCCTGCTGATTGATCAGATCTTGGGGCTTTGATACCTTTTAATTTCTTCTGTAATTACTATGTTTTACTATTTACTTTTAATACCCTGTCTGCTGTGTAACACCACCAAAGCTATAGTACTTGCATTTACTGTTTTTTCCAACTTGATTATATGCTTCTGCCTGTTGATCAACCCTTCTTTCAAATACGTCAGACATGTCACTGTATCAACCATAATCTCAACTGCCAAACTCCTGAGTTAGTAGTTAAAGCATAATTTAAATGTCCCACTTTTGTTATTTACATTACTTCCCAGATGAGTTTCGTGTTGATCTTGAAACCACACTTCAAAGCACTTAATACTTTCGCTCTCTTTTTCCTTCCGGCTAGGATTATCTTGTGCAGATGACTTTTTGATGTGGAGGAGACCAGAGTACAGTCCACATGCAAAGCCAGTCCTTGAGTGTGGTCCCTACTTTGCATGGCTGCCTGTTATATGCATTTTTTCTTTACACCAATGGAAGTGTCAGTTAAACTCCTATACATTTCCAAATGGCAGTGGAATATTTTGTTATCAGATTCGGTGTTCCAGGGAGATTGTCTTGATTTGTATGATTAGTAAATGCCATGGCAGTTTTTTTGCATGGAGATTTTTGTTTGAATTGAGCCCGGCATATTAATAGCAGAAAGTAAATTGTCATGTATAAACTCACCCAGCCCCATGGAAAAAAGTTCAACCTGTTGTAAATTATTCTTGATAGCAGAAAGGAGAGTAGGGCAGGGGCTGAAGTTAGCATTTTGCATACTGCCTAGAACAGAACTCTGAAACAGAAATTGGAATTGCTACACTTTTTGTGGACTTTTTTTTTTATCCAGTGATGGGAGAGAAAGGATTGTAAATAGTTTTTACTACAGATCATCTTGCACTACAAAACTTGGAAGCAGATCCACATCTTTTAGATGTCAATTTTTTCATCTGTCTTTAGTTCCCACATGAGATTAATCAGACACTAGGACTGAAACCACTTTAGAGAAGTGGGACAACATTTAGAAAGTAAATAAATTAATTACTTAAAAAGTCATGGTGCACAAACTAAAGATTGTCACAGTTGCAGCATTTGTACACCATATCTTTAAAGCTGGAAAAAATTGCACACTGGACTATGACACAGTACTGAGTTTTCATGTTTTAGAGTTACAGACATAAAGAAGAGAAGGGCTTTTTTTGCTAATTTTTTTTCAGTCAGTATGTTTCCTTTACCATCAACACTCTGAGTTGGCCGTATATCTTTGAAAGTCAGAAGGGAAGAAGTGACCTCTCTGTCAAAAGCTGCTCTTACAGACCTCCACTTACTTGTGCCTGGAAAGACAGGGCTGTTGGTTATTATAAAATGGAGACTGTAATGTTCTAAAGCTCTCACTTAGCTTATAAACTCTTTTGGAATATAAAGCTGCGAGGTCAGACAGTGGCACAGTGCCTCTGCGTTACTGAGGGTAGATTGCTTTACAGGCTGGTGCTGCAGGAAAGTAAAGTAATGCTGTGACAAAGTCGTCACTGCAATGAGGATTTTCACAGTTTAACTGCAGGCACCTAAATCTAGTGATCATGGGGCTGAAGCCTCCTGCAGCCCAGGCCCTGAGGCTGCTGGCTTAGGCACTCCAGTTGGATGCCTGAAGCTAAACAGTGAGAGCAGCCTCTTCAGCCCAGGGTCTAGTTCAACCACAGAGCAGGAGTCTGCCACAGCTGCTAACAGAGCTGCTCTTTGGCTGTCTCTTTAGTGCTGAGCACATGCCAGCACTCTGAATGCATGCTGGAACTCCTCAAAAAGATGAGCATTAACCCAGCTTCAATATCCTGGAACTGCAAGCCATTATCAGGAACTCTTCCAACCAACCACTTTTTTTGTTGCTTGTTTGTGTGTTTGTTTGTTTGGTGGTTTTTTTGAGACTGACTGGTGTCACTGAGAGTTGTCCTTGTATCTTTCCCCTCCTTTTTGGATGCTCCCTCGGGACCAGGAGTGCTGTGGCCTCAAACTGTTCCATAAATAAGTATAAAATATATTTTCTTCCTATGCTTTTTCACCTACTGATGAGTTAAGAGCTTGTGCAAAAAGCAACAGAGTGAGAACCAACGATACCAAACCTCATTTCACACAGAATCTGCTGCTTTGCAGACTGCCCTTCTCTAGAGCCTTGGGAAACACAATGAGGAAGAGGATGAGTTTGCTCACCCTGTGTGTTGCTCAAGTGAGAATGGGTCCCAGAGTCAGAGTCAGAATCCCAGGACCTGATATATATGGTGTATTGTCAGCTGTGTTTGTTTTGGGAGCTTTTGGTAATTTTTCTTCTAGGTTTTTGTCTCTCTATTTAATTATCCTTTTCATTACTGATTTCCTGACTTAATCTGAATGTGCATAAATCTCCACCACAGATTTATCATCTCTATAGAAAGCGCTTTCAGAGTGGCTGTGCAGCTTCCCAGAAAAGGGACACCGTTGGAAAATGAAGCTTTCAGATTCAACAATAAGCCCACTATTATGCTGATTTTTGCCAAGCTTTCCCTCACTTTTTTCCCATTTACTACAAGAGTGAGCTCAAGGCTTCTTTTTGTTTGTTTTTGAACTTCAGTCATTCCTAAGTGTTTACCACCCTGCTCAAGTCCACTCACTCTGAAACATCAGACACTACAAGATACGGCTGTGTTGCTTCTGGAATCAGAAAATGCTCAGATTATTTTTTCAGCTGCATATTTCTGTGAAGATTTTAACCAGCCTCTTTGCCAATCTTAAAAACATATATGTATTATATATATATTTCTTAGAATATTGCACTCTTACTGTCACAGTCCTTTTGGGACTTTGTATCTTTAACCAAATGTGAGATCTCAGAGAAGCAATTGAAATTATCTTTGATATAAATAATCTCATTGCAAAACAGATTTTTGTTTACATAGTATATAGTTTGCATGCTCATAAGCATTTAATCAAATTCAGGTCTTGTCTGAGCAAACATAATGGCCATTGACTTATGTGTGGGTTGTGAATTATTCTTTCTGAATTTGACCTGCTTTGAGAGCTAAAAAAGATGCTGTCCTTTTTTTTTTTTTTTTTTTTTTTTTTTCTTGGTATCACACAAGCGAGTGGAGAGGCTTTTCTATTTCTGATTTTTTTCTGAATGTTGAATGCAACTTTCTGCTGATAACATGTGGGAAGCCAACCTCTCTAGGGTTTTGGTCCATGTGGCTGTCAGAATTTTTTATAGTTATCATGAATTTTCTTTTTCTTCTTTCCATCCTTACACTCTATATAAAGCTCTTTGGAATTCCCCCCAGGTCCCTTGAAAGGTGGTTCTGTCTTTCTTTGCTTGGCTGCTTTCTCATAAGCCAAACATGTAAGCATCTATCTCCTGAAGATAGATTCCTGTTAATCACTTCTGGTGCCTCTCTTTGAACTTATTTCCTCTAACATTCCAGTTTTTAACTGCTGTTAACAAAAGCCAGGATAAAACGTTATTATCAATCCTTCTCCTGGCTTAAAAGACCTTTGTTATATTTATGCCCTAGATTAGCAACTGCTGTACAACATGTAATTTGCTGTTTTCCATATCTTCACCCTCAGATCTGTTGCCAGACCACTGTGATTGTTCTACTTTATTTCTAAATTTTTATGTTGAATCAATTTTCCCTTATTGTGAGCCAGAAACAGTTTTGAGCCAGGGGAATTTCAATTGATTTAATTTGTCGCCAATTAACAAACTCTTAATCATTGATTCTGGTATTGAAACCAACAAACTAATATATATTTAGAGAGACACACCTCAGCTCTTTTCCAGACACCTCTCCTCCCTGCTCCATGATCTCCTATTGCTGCTGCACATGGCACACAGTCCCTTTGGAAAGGCAACAGACCTCACCAAGTAGCGGGAGACAAAGCTTTGTAGTGTATTGGGCAGGACTCAAAAAACCTGTGCTTTGTTTCTGCAGCTGAGAAGTTCTCTGCACCATTTCTTTCTTAGCTACTGTCTCTTATCTGTAGTCAGGAAAAATGGCAGTGACCTGCCTCAGGCAGTACCTTAAAACTGACTGCCAAGAAGCAGTCCAAGAGGATGTGGTGTTACTGATGCAACGGAAGCATTGGAGTCTGTCAGTCTTGTGGGAGCAGTAGGTGTCTGAAGGAGATAGAGGAGATAAAATATAACCCTGTGTAATTGTTCTATTCCCTTTGCTTTCAGTTGGCTCCTGTTCCATCCCTAGCCCTAAGACTAATCACGTAGGACCAAATATTGAACCCATATAATATGTGAGGGGTGATTTTCCCCTTCAAAAACAGTGACTTTACCAAGGCTGTATTGTGACATCCCTCTGGATCACTGCAGCTCATTATCTGATGTTACAGTATGACACATTGCTTTTCAAGGTCCTTGTCACGACAGGTTACCAGCTGCTGGAGCTTCAATAACAACTGGATCTCAGTTAAAAAATCTTTAAAGAATGGGGGGGTGTGGTATTTTTAACCCAGGTCATTTCAGTGGTCTGGACTGCGGGTAGGTTTCAAAAGCTGAATAGAATAACAGATTACAGTGCCAGGATGGAGTCAGGGAGGCTGCCAGTGAGCTAGAAATCATTCAGACACCTTTCCTGCCAAAGTTACTACATTCTACAGTTACACCTGGAGTATCTCTTAATCTCTGTCATATACACTGAAGTCTGGAAATTCCTTTCTTCTGCAAATGGCAAACTGAGGCTGAGAGAAATCACATTAGTTGTCTGGGATCACATCAGAAATAGGACCATGGTTGTGCAGGAAATACAATGACCTAAGGATTTAATGCAAAATCCAAAGTTGGTGCTTTGTCATCTCACTTCTAATGTAGCCTAAACATTGCAGCTGGGATGCTTAATTGTTGTTGCTTATCATTTTACCTTTATCAATTACTAACCACTACACAGAAAATGAACCACTACAACATGTGCCAACCATTAGGTTCATACTGCTATTTGGCATAAACAGAAGGTGAGAACTAAACTCTGGGCAGCTGGTGTCCTCTTTTTGCAAATGTAAGCTCAGCATACAGTCAAATGCTGCAAGTCAATGCAGGTTTGCACATTTACTTTAAGAAGTTAAAAAGCTGCTGGAATAATCCTAAAATTCTTTCAATGCTGCTGTAGAATCTGTGTTGCAATGTCTGGAGATCATCTTCCAGGATAGTGGTCCCTCATTCCCTAGAAAAAAAAGGTTGGCAGGTGTTGCATCAGTCTCTGTATGAAGAGCTCCTGTTGCCTGAAGATTTCTTTGAGGCAGCCATTCATGACTCCCCCAGCAAAACAAACATTATCCCTTTTATGTTCCCATTTCAGCCTTTACTTTCAGTTGTTGTGGATGGCAATTTCCTTGTGCCAACTTTTGCATGCACCTCTGAAGGCTTCAAAGGTGTTATTACTCCTCCATTTGTTTACAGCTGCCTATACTTAGTGGAGGGTTTTTTCACTTGTGTTTAGAACCCAGAAAATTCTCCCTCAGAACTGTCCCTTTTTCGCAAGAGTGGTGGATGAAAAAAAACCACCTCGGGAATTAATTTCAGTGTAGACATCGAGTATAAAAACTTTATTGGAAAATACATTAAAAAGTAGACCACTTAATTTTTGTTTAACTTCTCTAAACAGATTTACAGTTCATCTTTAATAATTAACTTTAAGTCACATTTTTTTTCAAAAGCCAGAAGATCTGGAATGGAATTTCAGTTCAGGTTTTTCTTCCTGCCACGGTGTCACACAAAAAACCTAAGCTATTTCTGGCTGTTCTTATTTTTAGATTGTTCTTCATATACCATTTACCGTCACTGAAATTAATGAGAAAATAAAAGGAGTGACCTTTGGCTAGGCACATACAGTTTATGCATGAGCTAAACAGCAGGATCCTTTTTCATTCTTCTTTTTCCCACATCCTCTTTCTCCCTGCTCTCCCCCATCCAAATATAATTTGTAAAGCCTTTAGAGCCTTTCATCCTGTGTGTTTCCACTGTGTTCCTTTAGATGAATCTCAGGTCCCTGATTCACATCTATTCTCTTGTGCTGAAAGGTCAGTGGCACCCTTGTTTTATGAATAAAATCCATCATTCTCCTGAACTTCAGAATCGTTTCCAAAACTCCTGGGCAAAATTCATATAGCTCAGGGTGCAGACAGATGTTAGCATTGTTATAAAGAGCACTCTTCCCACACAAATACAAACTGGACATTCCAAGTCATGTTGTTGAAAATGCACCAGCATTTACTGAAGATCTGACTAGTCTTGAAGACACGATTCCAATTGCAGACGTAATTCTCAACCCATGGCCTCAGTGTAACACTGACGATGTAATTCATGCCCAGCTTTCTGCAGAGGGTGGACAAGTCCATTTGGCAGACCCTCACTCAGCAAAGCCGCTGTGCCCAGAGAGAGAAGAAGGTGCCTGGTGAGGTTTCCTGGGGCACAGCTGTCACAGCAAACTCTGCACTGTCCCACGGCGGCGCTTCCCGGCCGGGAGGAAACGCTGCCAGCTCTGCCTGGTCTGCAGGGTGGGTCAGATATCATATGAGGGTGTCCTCATCATAAATTGCAACTTGAATGATTTTCAGTGCAGCACTTTCAGAACCCTTGGTTGAAAACAGTAAGGCTCAAGTGTTGCCTCCAAACCATGAGGGTAAAAGTTCATTTCTTGGCTGAGGGGAGGGAGTCAAGTAGAGGTGTGGTATGACCAAGAAAGTCACATTTGTGCTAGCTGGAAAAGAGGTATGGAACCATTTTGAGAAGGAACACCAAGATTTTCCAGTACCTGTGGCAATCATTGCTGACAAAAATGAGAATTGATATGTGTTTGGGTGAAGGGAAGTGCTTATGATAGTGTAAGACACCAATGCTGATCATAAATCCAGTTTGTAGCTGTTTATGGAATTTGGCAGGGGGAGTTGGTTTTTTGTTTGTTTGTTTTGGGTGTGGGGGATTGTTTGTGGGTTTTTCAGGTTTTTTTTGTTTTGTTGTTGTTGGTTGGTTTTCTGTTCCAAGTGCACAGTTGTACCTCTGCATTCTAGTGTTTAAATTTAAGTGGATAGTTATTTATTGCTTCTTAATCTTTGTGTTAACAATCCCGTCTGTATTTTAAAACACTTACTACTGAAAAAACTTGTGGTAAATTTTTATATTCTCACTGTTTGCCGTGAGTATTCACAGAGAGTTACAGCATCACAGGACGGATAAGGTTGGAAGGGATCACGGTGGGTCATCTGGGCCAACCCGCCTGCTCCAGCAGCGCTATTCCAGAGCACAGGGCACAGCGTGGTGTCCTGGTGATTCTGGAGTATCTCCAGAGAGAGAAACTCTACAGCCTCTGAGCAGCTGGCTCCATGCATGGTCACGGCACGGTAAAGAAGTTCTTTCCCAGGAGGAACTTCCTGTGCATTAGTTTTTGCTCGGTGCCTCTTGTCCTATTGCTCAGCACCATAGAGAAGGGCCTGATCCATCCCCTCAGCACACCGCCCCTCCCCTTCAAATATTTATACACCTTAATGAAGTCCCCTCTCGGTCATCTCTTCTGGAGGCTGAAATTCATCTGCTCGCCGTGACTGATGTCGCCAGTTTACTTTCACTTACGGACAAGTTCGCGAACAGTTCCTTCCATGAGGCCCAGCGCCGTCCTTGCGCGTCGCGGGTGTTTTATTTGTGCGTGGCTAGCGGGGTGCAGGTAAACCATGTGCCCGCGGCTGTAGCCCCCCCGGGGCCGCTCCCGCCCCTCACAACTCTGCGGGCCCGGCGGCCCCCGGCCCGGGCCCCGCTCCCGCCCGGCGGGCCCCCGGCCCCGAGCGCAGGCAGCCCGGGGCGGGCCGGGGGCGGGCCCGGCGCGCGGGGCGGGCCGCGAGGCGTGTCCGCGGGAGGGCGGCGGTGCCACGGCCGCCACCGGCCCCAGCCCCTGCTCGGCCTCCGCCGCGGCCGCACCAGGTAAGGCGGCGGCGTCGCCTCCCCTCGGCGGGGGACTCCCGGCGGCCCCCCGCCGCCCCGCGCGGTGCCGCTGAGGGGTGCCGGGGCGGGCGGGGTGCGGCTGCCGCGGTGCCCCGCCCGCCGCTCTGTAGGCTCGGGTGCCGGCGCCGAGCCCCGGCTGCGGGTGGGCCCCTCCTGGCGGCGCGGGGGCCGCGGCCGGGCCGGCCCCGTTCCCCGTTCCCCGCGGGGCGTGCGCCGGGACCCGCTCCGCCGGGAGCCGGGAGCCGCCGCTCCCCCCCGGCCGCCGCTCCGCCAGCCTCGGCGCCTCCGGAGCCGAAGCGGGGCCGGGCTGGGCTGTTGGAGGCTATTCGGTAACAGGCTCGGCCATAAATGATTAACCGCGCCCGGGGAGCCGGGTGTCGCCGAGCGGAGCCGCCCGTGCCCTTTCGCCGAGCCCGCGGAGCGTTCGGTCCCGGAGCGGCTCCGGCTGTGCACGCCGCTGCCGCACCGCAAGGTAGGCGCGGGGCTCCTGTGCCTCGGCCGCTCCTTCGGCGTAAATCCACCGTAACGCGTTCGTTTTATCTCTGCCGGGGTAAACGACCGCCAGGATGATACGGGCTTTTTTTGTTAGTGATTTTGTGTTTGGTTTAGGGTTTGTTGGGGTTTTTAAGTCTTTTATTGTCTTTTTTACTGTGCATTAAAAAAAAAATCTGTAGGTATGGAATTCGTTGATAAGCAGTGGCAGCTGGCAGTACTCTCTTACTCTCTATCAGAATGCAATGCTTCTTTTGTTGAGCTGTAAATTAATAGTATAAGCTCCTTCCCCACCCTCAGCCTCATCACTTGGAGATGTGAATCACTTGTGCTACCAGATTTGTTTTCTTTAGGAGAACTAAGAGGCATCACAGAAAATCCATCGGTTTCATTCCAGGTTACATTCCACTGGATTGATTTGGTTGATTGCAGCTTGAAAATGTGCTTCAAGGCAACTAATGGTCTTCTGTGGGATTTTATTTTTTTTTTTGTGTGTGAACTTTTAAATTTGAATTGCCAGGGTATGTGAGAGGCATTTTTCTCCTGTTTCTTTGTGCTCTTGATGTAGTTATAAAGTATTTTCCAAAACATGGTGATTCAAGAAAGTAAACTAAAAACTTTCTACACAGGAAGTGGAAAACGTTGCTGCACGTAGAATGTCAGGTTAACCAGGAACGTATTTGCACTGTCTAGGAAAGAAATCCTGGATGGCAACCTGTTGAATGCCACTAACGAAAGTCTTCAGGCTGCTGTGAGCAGGACACTGTGCCCTTGCCACAGTTGTTTCTGTGAATGCAGTCAAACCCTGCAAATGCAGAATGATTTCCAGGTCAGACCAGGTTGATGGATTTAGTGAGGCGCCACCACAAACTGCTGGAGCTGAACGCTGCTGCTAGGCTGTGAGTGTTCTGCCACTAATTGTGCTAGGGAAGTGGAAGGAGTTTGGCCCTTTGAGAACAGCAGGATCTGTTAAATGTAATGAGACACTAATCAAGATAAGGCTTATACTGTGTCAGGTGCTGTAGAACTGTGTAAGGAGGTAAGGTCACACCAACGGGAAATTTACTGCATCAAAAAATGCTATGATTAAGATGAATTAAACTAAGTGCCCTTCAAAATGTCCTCAGAGTTATCCTTAAGTGAGGGTCTGTTTCCAGAGTCCTTGTGCCCAGCCAGATGCCTGAGAAGAAATGTGCTTGAAAATGATTATTTTGTCTGACGTACAGTAATGAGCCTAAAAATTGAACACAAGCATCTTGCTGTGTTAAGAGAGGTTTGGTTCTTATCTGGTCCTTCTTCCTTAAAGAAACGGAAAGAAGGCTATGTCAGGACACCTTCCTGCTGTTTTCCAAATTTTAAGGAAATGCTTGTCTGGAGCTGAAATTGATTCAGGCCTGTTTTTTAAGAGAAAGTACAAAGTTCCCAGTGGCCTACAATGTGTTTTATATTTTCTTGAAGTTTTTTTTTCTGTAGCAATCATGGAAGTACCAAACCTGTGCCTGTCAGCAGCTGTAGACAGTTTGTGTTTGGTATTAATTCCTGCAAACTGTTATGTTTGTGTATCTTTTCACCTGCACATATGGCCTCTGTTGTCATTCTAAAGGACTGTGTTTCTTGGTGTGTTTTCAGAGGCACCTCTTAGACATCTTTAGACACTGTCAGCAATGGTAGTCACACACAGTACAAAAAAACCCCACCTCACTCATGTTCTCAAAACAATCTGCTGTGCTGCTTTACAAATCTGAAGGAAAGGTCAAACTCCACTTTTCACTGTGCACTGGAGGATAAAAGTAAAGCTGTGTAATGACTTGGAGCAGAATACCAAAGGGCAGTGAGACTTTGCACGAAGATCTAGAGAAGAAAAATAACAGTTAACTGTTAACTGTAGTTGACTTGTAGCTAATATCAAGGATTTTATTGCCCACATTACTTTTGAGAAATATGGCTCCTGTCTGGTGTTACTCTCTCCTCTGTTTTTCTGCACTGTTCTAGTGCTTCAGTTTCTCTCTTCCTCCTGCCTTGCTTCCTCAGATGCTTCACCAGCTTTCTCACAGTTTTCTTCTTCTAGTATAGAAAGAAACAGTAGTGAAATACCTTTATTTTAGGTATTGATTTGGTTGATTTCAGAAGGCTGGGAGCCTTCTCCTGTTAAAAGTTGCTTGAAAGCAGTGCTCCATATCATTATTAAATCAAAGAATTTGGATCCTGAACTTCTCTGAGATTAACAGGGCGCTTTGCACATCACACTTCTATGCCCTGTGGGTTTCTGAGCACCCTGAGCTTCAAGATGTGCAGCATTGTTTAGCTTCTGCTTTGCATTGGCAAGAGTCTCTTTACAGCCCTCAGAACGGTAAAGCTCTTGTTTTGGAGAGCATGAGATGAGGGGGTGTGTAGTTACCTTGGGGGTCTATTTGTCATGGCAGGACTTTTACTTCCAATGTATGTATGGGAGTGGCATTGTGACTCCTTCCTACAGCAAAAATTCTGGCCCTTGTGCAGTCTTGTAACATGCCAAGGACCAGCTCCTTGTCTGATGTAATTTGATAACGTGGTCAGAAGAGCTAAATGTAACCTTGACCAATGGTGTGTGCAAAATACATTGTTTGGTTTCAGTGCCATTGTGGGAGCACAAGGAATATAAATTTCGGGATGTGACAAGGAGCTGGGGAGTGAAAACTGCCACTTTTTGACAGTTTAGTTTCATGGTATGTGAGTGGAACGTGTGTGGAAGAGGGCAAGTCTGTCAGCTGTAGCTCTTGTTTCTGAATGGAAGTGCAGTAATTCCCTAGTTCTGGATGTGGGTTAGAAGAAATCTATTTTAGGTTATTAGCTTCCACTGTCATTCCTGCTGAAAGTTTGTGCGTGTGAAGCTTGTTTAGAAACTGTAATGAAATCATGTGTGCAAGTGCCATTTTGAATGTGTGTGCTCCTTTGCATGTAAAATCTGGGAACTGAAGTGTCATTGGGCTAGGCAGAGAAGTAAAACATTTTTTCCTTCTGGGAAGTTGTTGGCAGATGTAATTAACTCTTTTTTTTCTTTGTGAGGGACTTCAGAAACAGACTCCAGAATTAGAGTCTAATACTGGCTTCTCAGTATAAAAGAAGTCTTTTTCTTGAATTGGCCATCTTATACTTTACAGGCGATGCCAAATTTGCTCAATTACTGAAGTGATTATTAAGCAACAGTGACAATGGTTTCACTTATTATCCCAGTACAATTACACTTTTACTAGATGTTGTACCAGAAAAAGCTCCTGATGATTTTCTGTTTATACAAAAGTGCTGCAGACCCTAATTAGGGTTTGGGAATAAAGTCAAAACTCTGCAAGTGTTTTAAGCTTCTCTTGTAAAACAACAGTAATATAGAATGCCAGCCCATCTTTTTATAATACAAAAGAGACTAAAAATATGCTCTGCATGTACACAGTAGGAAAGGATTGTGGCATAACATTTTCAAAGCTTGTTCTTTTCTTGGTTTGCTTTTAACTGAAGCTCTGCAGTTTCTTCAAAAGCCATGAGTTACAAATGAAACTGCAATACTTTGTGGCTCCTTGTCCTTTCCTTCAGACAAAAGGCCCTTTCAAACCATTGTGGAACAGTCACTGATTTTCATGTGGTCATTCAAGAAAAGGGTAGCGATTGGCCTTCATAATAGGCCTTTCAGTACTCTGTCGAGTGGTTTGCTGGCTGAAAAAAATGCCTATGCCAGTGTACTGTGTCCGGTATTTAAATTACTGATGACTCTAATCTCCCAAGTGTTGGAAAGGTAAGAGTTCAAATGGCAAAGAAGCCTCACCTGTTTGTGACTGCTAGTGTGCTGCTGCTCAGAGTTGGGGACAGATTTTGGCCTGTGTGAACTGGTAGAGTTTTATTTGATTTTCTTTGACTGAAGGTCTGTTCTATTTCTTTTTTTTTTTTAAGTAGTAACTTAAGCCTGGTGTTACTGTGAACTGTGTTTCTGAGAGGGTTGATGCTGTTTTATGTCCTGGGTGGAGCTGAGCAATGTTATCTGTTTGTGCTATGCATAGTCAAGTGAACTGTGAGTATGATTTCTTGGAAGGTGGCTCTCCCTGAAGGTTGTGGGTGGGTTTTGAGTTGACATTCAAGAAACTGCTGCCACTGGTGTGTTGACAGCTCAGTCTCATGGAGTTATCTTTCTTTGCTGGTAAAGCAAACCTGCCTGGCAGCATTTCAAAATAAACACCTTGCGTTTGGGGTAGGTAGACTGGTGTTTATTGGCCCAACCTTGTGTAAAATCTGTGCAAGAGTTTTTGGTACCTGACTGAATCTTATCTGGAGCACCACCAAAAGATACTGTTGGTGCTGTGAGACATTTCCAGATGAGGATAGCTCTTCAGGATCCTGGCTGATTTTGTTAGAAATGTGTGCAGTAGTTGCCCTGAAGGTTCAACCCTGGAGTGTCTGCCTGAAGGCTGACTGTTGCACCTGGCTTTCATTGCTGGAAGAGTGGTTCATAGTGGTAGATCAAGACTTGAGACTTTCTCATTGGTTAGGTACAACTGCCAACAGAGTGTCTGGGCTCTGGATGATGAGCTCAAGCCCGTACTCAGATGATTTTTTTCAGACTAAATTATTTAGTAAAACATAATACCAGCTCTGAATATGTACTGTCCTACACGTATCCAGTTTGTGGCTTCCTCTTCTGCGCTACACTTAAGTTATTCCCTTTTAGTATCTAAATTACAGTGCTGTGTATGGTTCTCTGCATAAAATTAAATGCAATAAAGCCGTTGCACATACAGCAGTTTGGGTGTGGTGGCACTTCTCAGCTGGGATGTGTTCAGAAGCTGTGGTTTATCATAGCAATGGAAAACCTACAAGTCCCAAAATGTCATCACTAGGAGACTTCTCCTTTCTGTGTTGCTGAGGGAACAACTATCTTATACTAGCCTGCGTAGAATTTCATTTGGTGATCTTCAGGACAAGGTCTGAATGAAATGTTGCTGTTTCTGTTTTCTATTAATAACTTAGTTTTGACTAGAAATGGTTTTGAATTGGCTGATTTGTTAAGGTGCTGTCATGACGTGGTGCTTTGATGTTAGAATTGGGGCTTGTGGTCTTTGTGCTGGGTATGTTGGAGTGAGAAATGGTGTGGAGATAGAGCTGTGCAGTCTAAGGTGCAGAGAAACACCACAGCTGCTGAGGTCTCCCATGTGCTGTACACACTTTGTTACTAGGATGAAAGGAGGAGACCTACTTCTTGTTAAAATTCTCGAGGGTTTCTTCCTCTACAATAACCAAATTCTGTTGTGTACAAACACAGTGGAAGCCCGAAAGGACTGGGTAATTCATCTGGCCAGCAGAAAGGCAGCCAGGTCTGAATTGTAAGGAAAGAGCAGGAGAAAGGAGTCAAAAGATCAGATGTGTGCTGTCAGGTGCACAGAGCTCTGCTGCAGGTGGGGCAAGAGGTGCCCTGAAGAGCTCTGAAGTTTGAGGCAAATGCAGATGAACTAAAACAGCCACTGTGTAAGAAAAGTGCATGTAGGCTTGTGAAGAGAGCAGAAGGTGGTGATTGGAAGAAGCCCTGGTGGGGAGGAAGATTGCACTTTTTGATCCAGGATGATCCAAATTGTGAACCACTGGGGCTGCATCACAGCCTGGCTGGTAGCCTCACAAGTTTTTCCTGTGGTGAAAGGCACGTGCCCTGAAACAGGTGCAGTCTACATCCTCTGTAGCTGAGTTTCTGGGGAAGAGATATTTCAAACTAAGGTCCTGTTGGACCCCTACATGTACTGGCAGTTTTGCAGCACTTTGATGTGAGTAAGAGTTTGGTTCTATGTCCTTAGCCGAGAATATGACGTGAGAGCCAGCTGTGGAGCAGGCTGCAGCAGTGTGCTACCATTTGTTCCACTGAGTGCTCAGTTCTGAAACTTCTGACTGTTCTGTGAGAGGGTTCTGAGTCCACACAGAGTCTTTCAGGATGAAGAGTATTCTATAATGGGAAGTGTTGTACTTCATTTTGTAGTAAAGAGAGTAAACCTACAAAACTCAGGAAGTTCTGAACAAGGAAAGCTGTTTGGATGTGGATACCATCCCTGGAAGTGTTCAAGGCCAGTTTGGGTGAGGCTCTGGGCAACCTCATCTAGTGATTTACATTCCTGCCTGTGGCTTGGGAACTGTGGGATCTTTAGGGTCCCTTCCAGCTCAATCCATTTTGTGATTCCATGATTTGGCAGTCTGGGAAGTCACTCTGCTGTTGCATATCTGGGAAGGGATGGTCATGTATGTAAATTCATCAATTGCACTGCCATGAGTACAACGTGGATTGCAATGAAGAGATGACTGGAAGGGGGCCTTGTCAATGTGTATAAATATCTAAAGGGATAGTCCCAAGAGGATAGAACAGGCTGCACTTGGTGGTGCCGAGCAGTAGGACAGGAGGTGATGGGCAGAAACTGATGCACAGGAAGTTCTACCTGAACATAAGAACAACTTCTTCACTGTGCTGTGACGGAGCACTGGAACAGATTGCCCAGAGAGGGTACAGAGTCTCTTTCACTGGAGATACACGACAGCCATCCAGACCTAATCCTGTGCAGTGTGCTCTAGGATGGCCCTGCTTGAAGAGGGAGGTTGGAGCAGATGACCCACTTGGTGGTGCCTTCCAACACAACCCATTCTGTGATGTCTTGACAAAGAATGATGGGTTTCTGTTTTCTTTGCTTCTGGGATGAGGTTGATATTGGCATTTTAACACCTGATTCCCTGCTCTGAAGTTAACCTCTATACAACCGTGATTATTTTGTGCATTACCTTACAGATGAGGAAATGCTAGGAATTTTTAATTGCTGTCCAAGTGTTGGATTTCCAGAGATGTTGAATGCAGGAAATTACTATTGCAGTTGTGTACAGTCAGGTCCTCTAAACATCAGCCTGTAACTGAATGATGGTGCCTTCCAAAGCATTTTAGTGAGAATTGCTAAAAAGCAAAACGTGGTTTCTTAAGCTGTAGCAAGGGACTTTTTAAATGAAAGAGGGATCATCTTGTAGTTGCAAGGTCTATTAAACTGCAAAAGAGTTAGTCATTAGCATTGTTGCCTCACATTAAAAGAATGCAGCAATATAAACTCATTAGTTAAACTGAATAGCACACTTTTAAACTACTCTTCACTATTTTAAGTGAATAATATCTTCTTCCATCTAGAAAACTGCATGGCCTTGTGTTAGAGGTTTCTGTGAATTAAACCCCCTCAGGACTGCTGTTACTGATGACAAAACCCAGACATTTTGTACAATGGTATGGTACTTCTTCTGGGCTGAACTTGACCTACCAGGCTGTGCATCCTCACTGAGCTGGCTGTGAAGTCAGAGCCCAGCTCTGCAGAAGTGGTTCAGTAGAGGAAAATGGTCAAACGTGTGATAGCAAGGCCTGTTTTTCTGCAGTGCCAAAAGACCTGGGCAAGGACAACTCATTCTGAAGGTCTGTAAGGTCAGAGTGTGGTGATGGTGCTTCCCCACGTGTATGGGGATGAGGCTCCTGCAGAGCTGCATTCCTACTCCGGGCCTTTGGCTGACGTGGGGAACCGCTGGAGCAGCCACCAGCTGGCAGCTGGGCTGCTTTGCAAGGGCTGGGGCCGAGTGTGCTGGTTTTGTTGGATTTTGTCTTTAAACAGATTTGGTACCAGGCTCCATAAAAGACTTTTGCTCGTTTGGGATTTTTTTCTGGAAGGGACCTGAGGGACTCTTATGTGTTACATTTTTGGACATTTTTGGTTTCCGGTACTAATCACAGAGCTTTGGGAAGGAATCTGCTGTTAATTGAAATGGAAAATACAGCAGGTGAACTCCTTAAGAGACAGGCCATAAAGACTCCTTAAGAGACTGGCCATAAATCATTAACTGTCTGTGTTAATACAAAGGTAGAAAGGTATCTGTTAATGGATTACAGTTTAACACCCCCTACCTTCAAAAACCAACCAGCAGCGGAAACCACAGAAAGTTCCACCTTAATGTAAGGAAGAACATCTTAACTGTGGCAGTGACTATGCACTGGAGCAGGCTTCCCAGAGAGGTATTCAGTATACCTGGAGATGTTCAGGAACTGTCTGGATGCAATTCAGTGCAGTGTGTTATGGAATGACCCTGCCTGAGCAGGGAGGTTGGTCCGGATGAGTTTGGTAGGTCATATTTCTGCTAGTAAGTTTGGTCTTTCCCATCCAACCCTTCCCAATCTCTGACTCTGTGAAAAGATATAATCATCTCACTCTTACTTTGAAATTTGAAAATTCTGCTTTTAATCCTCAGCTTTTACAGTGTGCTATATTCTTGAACATAACACCAGGGGTTGCTTCTCTGGCTTCTCAAGTTCATTGACTTTGGTAATTCACTCGAAGAAATGTACTTATGTTGTAAGGTGGCTGAGGAAAATTTTAGTATTTTATTAAAGTGATGATCAAGGTGAACATGAGGTGGTCAAGCAGTGTGCATGTTTGAAATCTGCAACTATGGATGTTGAGGGATTTGCCTATAAAATCCCTCAAAGCTCATACCAAGGACCGGAGTTATGGGTGATGTTGAGCAGAGCCCCCACCATGCAGGTCCATCTGTTAAAGCCAGGAGACCTTGTAAACAAGAAAGATAGATTGTAGTTACTGTGTGCCACTCCCCTCTTCTGCTGAAGCAGGGAATATCTTAGGCAATAAAATAGAAAAATAAATAACATCCATTTGTAACTTTGCAAAGCTAAGACAAACAGAAGGCTGGTAATTCGCATAGCAAAGGTTGGGCTAGAGATGGTAGCTTGGCCACATGGTGTGCGTGTCATGTCTTCCATGCAGCTATCTGCCATTAAATGGGATGTTACTTTTTTAGTGGACTGTAAAATACTCAGACCCTGTCTTGTGGGTGAGTGGTTATTACTGGAATAAACTTTACTTTTGGTATCTCAAAGGCACTTGGAGCAGAGGCGCCAAGTCATAGATCAGTTGCTGAGGCTCAGTGTCAGCAGTAAATGCGTGTTTGTTCCTAGGAAAGTAAATGCAGGCATGAATTCAGAATAAATGATCCATATAGAAGATGCTATGCCAATAAACTGAGGCAAACTCCAGTTTGCTTTACAAAAGGTTTATCTGAGTTCGGTGAAGGTGTTCCAGATTTGCACCAGCATCTACTCATTTTTATCCAAACTTACTAGCAGAATAGAAAACCACATTGTATTTTTGCTTTATTTTACCCAGTTTCCTTCATAGCTGTAATACTGACACAAACATTTCAGGTGAAGCCCAGGCTGAAATAATTTAAATCATCACTGATACAGCCTTAAGTTTCAGCGTGAGAAATTAGCTTTAGAACTTTGGGTGTTATTTTGTTATTTGTATGTCATTCCCATGCAAGGGCTGCTTTGACAAACAAATTCCTGTTTCGTGGAACCTTCTGTCTCAGGTCTGTGAGGGCTGTGTTTTGCTTTGTGATGTGAAATACCACATGAGAATGAGATCTCATTAACACTCATGAGTGAGTCTGACCAAGATCCCCTGGGTAATTTTGCTCCTCCTTCCTATTAAAGCCTCTAAAGTGGCTAGAGTTATATTTACATTTGTAAATTGATTTCATCCTTCATTTTTGTTCATTATGATCCTACTCTTAGAATCTGAATGCACAAGACAAGAGTAGCTCTGCATTCTAGGTGGAGAAGGGTTGCAGTTCTATATAATGAAGAATATGTCTAATCTCTGTGCTATACAAATATTCTTCGTGGTTATGTTCAGCTCTTGTAGGACTGTCAGGAAGGAGAGACGTGTGAAACTGCTGAGGTGATGGCAGTCTGGGAGTTAATCCTCCTCCTGTCCACACACGAAGGCATTGACGATGGAGTGAGGTGGAATTGGACTTGAGGATCCATTGCTGCTGCCCTGCTGGGTGCTGGCATAATGTTCTCTTTCTGAGCAGGATGCAGTACCTCCTCCAGTGGGTGTCCATCCCTCTGCTGGGCTACTTCCCAGTAAAGGTTCCCAGGAGGTCCTCTCTTCTTTGAACCTCACCCACTTACAATGTTACAAAGGCACACTCAGCGCATGATATTGGGTTGATAAACAGTTCTACTTTTCACAGCGGTGGTGTGCTGTTGTTGAGAAGCCCAGCAATGGTGGCAGCAGACCAAGTTCCCTGAAGCCCCTTTATGTCTGTGTTACAGTGTAACTTTCAGAGGACATCTTCAGATGTGGTTTCTACTTGGGGCTTTTTAGTGAATTTAATACTTATTTATTGTAACCTTTGATATTGGGTACTCTGCAATAAAACCCTATATCAGCTGGGTGTCAGTAGGAGGAGAAGTTGAAACCTGTTCTGCAGGGTTGAGCTTTTTAATGCACTCTCTGACTCCCAGTACCTGCATACTGTGTGTCTTAAGCACACGTCTGCTGTAGCTGGGCTATCTTGCCTTTGGCACGGATCTCACTGTCTTACCTGTGAGACTAAGGTGCTGTCTGCTGAATTGTAGCATAAACCCAGTATCCACAGCCTTGAAAGATCCACCACACATTAGTTGTGTCCAGTAGTCACCCATTGTCTGCTAAAGTATCTCCTCATTCACTTTAAAGCATATGCCCTCAGACATATTTTCTCTGCCTCTGCTTATTTGAATAAGCAAATAATTTTCTTTTTAAAAAAGCATAATTTATGTGCTTTTCTTTCTCAGAATATGATTATGTCTTGAAACGTTTGTACAAAAATATATAGATTGATTTTCTATTAAGACAGTACTTTTGTTTTGGAGCAATTTTTAAAAATTGCTTTATAAAATGCTGAATAAAAACCATTTGACAGAGTGAGTACACAACTGGTTTTGCTTAAGTGTGCAAAGTAAGAAATACTGCTTCCTTCAGAAGCTTCTCTCCTGTTGGGAGGCTGAAGACTGATTACATGGAGGATGTGCCAGTTTGAAGATGGTGCTGATTGCACTTGCATGGAAAATGAGCTATTTCAGCTGTTGTTCATTGCAGAAACTGTAAAATGCTTGATTGTTCTGATGTGCTTTTCTGACCAGAAAATAACGTTGCAGATTTTTTTTTTCAATTTATTTGCACTTTTTATCATCAACATTTAGTTATAAGGTTGTGTTCTGTGTATATGAACATACTCAAATTTATTTGGATCCCTAGTGATATTTCTAATAAATCCATGATGTTATTTTTAACTTCTTAACAGTTATGCTGAGACCCAGTAATTCTGAATTTCAAAGCCTCGGTAAGGGGAAGCTCTCCTGCCAGACTGACTTTGCAAAAGTGGCAAATAAAACTCACAGTAGACTCTCGCTGAAAAAAATTCAGGTCAGCAAAATTCATGTTAGAGGAACGCAGTTTTCATACTGAGGCGTGGACAGTCCACAGATTGAAGAGAATTTTTTCCTCACTCTTTTTGAGATCTTGTGGCCTGTGGAGTTACAGATCGCGTAGCTCCTCTAGGCACTGAACACATCCGGGCTCATCAGGTATCAGCAATTGTCTTAACTAGGGCTTTCCAGGTTTGTGGTGTTGCTTGGTTACATAATTCCCACAACTCTCAAATAAAGAAAGTAAAGCAGATGTAAAATAATCCACCTGGTTTCTATTTATGGGCTAGGCTACTGTACAGATCCAAACAAAATAGAATTGTAAATCCTCTAGGGGTTCTTTAATAGACCTTTTTTTCCTCAAGTATTCCACTTGACTACTCCTAAGGGCTTTCTGTTTTAAATATGTTTTATATTGAACAACTTCTAGGATTCAGCACAATCTCATCAAGGTCAGAAGCTGGAATGTTGACAAATTATGGCTTGTGTCATCAGCCAGTCTTGGTAACTCCAGCTGGGATACCTTTTCAGGTAGACTTTATGGGCAGGGCAGGGGAGAGCAGGCAAATCTTAGCTTGGAATACGTTAGGGAGTGTTTTCTTTAGTAATGATGGTAATGAGCTATCATAACCATTTGGCTAAGGATGTCATGGCATTTTTTTTCTATTTCCAAATGTAGCTTCAGAAATCCTCACCTGCCCTTAAGGGGAATAATTTTGGTGGGCTCATGTTTCAGGGAAAATCCTCATCTTAACTTCAATTAGCTGATCTTGACAAAGTACACAGACACTCTGAGAACTTGATTATAGCATATGTGTCTGAGTAGCTATTCAGTTGCTATCCCTGCTTCACCAAAAAGTTCTGCAAAATGAAAGGTATCCTTTTTTATCACTTCCAGGCTGAGATAGATAACTCTTAAGACAGTCACTCTATTGCTGTGTAACAAATGAGTTTAAGTTGGTTTTAATGAAGTTAACTCCTGAAATAAGGCATTTTTGGGAATTTGTGGATGAGTTTCTTAGTGAGGAGAGCTTTCTATAAATCTGCTAGGGTCACAGACAGTGTACCTGGTTATGGTACAGTTGGTTAGAGAAACACTCTTAGTTTCTGAGAGTGGAGAAAGCTAGAATAAATGGAGATATCTGTGAGTCAGATAGAGATTGAGGAAAGATAAACACATCCAAGTAAAACATTCCCAGCTGTGGAAAAAGCTCTCTTAGTCCATCTGTAAGAAGCATGGTATGTATGTGAAGCAGAGAGCAGTTCTTGTAGGAAGCAGAACTTGTGTTGCCCTGTGTTCGTTGTCTGAGAACTTGTGCTTCAGTGGGGCTCACAACTCAGTCCTCTAGCCATTGTGGGCTTCCAGTGGCTCCAGTTCTGTTCTAACAGTGGAGAGATTTCTCATCTGTGAGATACTAGGTGCTCAGTGGTGTGATGTTGAATTTCCAGTGTTGGCTGCCTCATCTGTGGCTGTGTTCCTGATCTGTTCCGGCTCCAGCACTGTCAGGAGGAACTGGCTTAGGCTCGTAATGCTTTGAGTAAATTGTCGGCTGACGTTACATAGGATAATTAAGAGACTGAAATAATGAGAGATCACTGGTAGGAGAATAAAGGTGCTTACAGACAATGAACATGAATCCTATCATTTGCCAAGCTGTGATATCATTGTCTGACACTTGTCACTGAACAGAAATCTGGTTTAGGAGGAGAGGTGGTCTGGTCCTGAAGCTTTTATTTGGTTGTTTCCCAATCCTAACGTCAACAGATTGTTTTGCTATACAGTCTCTGGCAAATACCAGATGAGGATGGGTTTAGACAAAAAGCCTTATGCTGCTTTACAATCATATACATCTTTTGTTGCAGTAAGAAGTGCACATTGTAAATGTTGATATGGATTGTCCTCTGAAGGCTGGATCCTGCTGGCTGTACTTTGCACTGCATGTCCTGGCTAGGTTTTGAAACTGCAGTGCACAAAATAGAGCATCTTGGGTTAAAAGCAGCTTTGGAAATTGTTACTAATTGATACTGACAGGATCTTACCACTGTGCTGAAGTGCAGTAGTGACAGACAAGGAGAAACCTGGATTTACTTTGACTGCATCAGAATTTACAATCTCTGTTGGGCTTAAGGCTGAGAGTAGATGTCTTAAGGTCTGACTGTCAAAGGAAGTTAGGGAAACATGGACTCACTAGTTAGGCCAAAATCAAAACCCACAGAGGGGCCAAAACCCCCCCTTTTCTGTGCCATAATCATCAACAAAATCTCACTTTTGTGGACCCACAGACTGTAAATAGCCTTTGCAGTCATTCATATCAACATTCAGAAGGTCCCCTGCCTTGCACTGTCTTTCTTATCACCGAGATGTTCCATCAGTGGCCTCACCAAAGAAATACCCTGAAATGAAAGCAGGCTGTCTATAGTCCAATGTTTCCTTGTGTGATCAGCATTCACCCCAGCTCAGTATGCCTCCAATTCCACTATAAACATAGCTTTTAATATTTTTTAAAAATAAGCAAAAACCCAACCTAAAACAGAAACCAAACAAACTCTTCTTAACAGACTCTGACAAATTCCAGTTAATTGTAGTGCCTATGTGCAATATGGGATATATTTAGCGCAGCATTTTGCACAGGTGTACCAGTCCTATTTATACAGCATATTTACTTGGGAATGGAGGGATTGCAGGTTATGTTTGCTGTTAGGGTCTACAAGGCTCATGGGTCACAGTGGAATTAAAAGAGTGCAGTGTTAGAGTTTTTGAGCTCCTCTGTGTGATGGGTGTGTTGTGAAATCCTAGGTGAAGGCTGTGGTCAGGGTTAGGCATCAGAAGAAAAGGGGTCAAAGGCCTTGTTTTACTTTGCTGAAGAATAAAGATTCCTGTAGGATGAGGACTCCAATCTAGAGTGTTATATAGCTCGTGTTGTACTTTGATTTTGCTCTTCAGGTTCATTAAGGGCCATGTCACAATGAACAGCTGTTCTGATCTAGATTTAAACTTCGTGTCTGGTTTTTCTGCTGTCACATATAACGTTAATACTAGGATTAGGGAACTGCTGAAAAAGTCACAGCTCAAGATGGCAGGGATTAAAATGCTTGGTGTATTTGTATGTTCTGCAGGGCTGTAGCACTGCTGTCAGCACTGATTCCTGGCAGGTGTTTAGGCTTAGGTTAGTTTTGGTGCAGTTGTTTGTCACTGAGCTCTGGTGAATGTGCAGTCTGGTGATGTGATATCTGAATCTCTGCATATTCCCTCTTCATACTCTGCAGTGGAGGACAAAGATCTTAAGGTTCTGTGCGGGGGTGTCGTGTCATCTCCATGCACATGGCCTTCATCAGCCGTGGATCTGCCACAGAGGGATATGGCCCACTGGGTTTTTCAGTCCATATTCTAAGGCCTGTGGAGTGACAGCATGCCTTCCTATTTCAGGGTCTTTGTTATTTGAGAATAAAACCTTTCATTATGATGGGAAATTACCTTGAACATTTGCATGTTATACAGCAGTATTTTCTGTGATGATATGTAAGTGAAATAAGTGTCCTTTTAACTGTTGTACCTTTGCTCTCAGTTTCCTTTCTCCGCCCTTGAGTCATTTTTTCCTGTGTACTGTTTGATGACGTGACATGGGCCATTGAGTAAAGACCAAGTGGTGATTTAGGAAGGTGATCAAACTGTGGAAAGAGGTCCTGTAGAATTAATCGATTTTTTTCCTGGTAATACATCTCATTTGGTCAAATTTGATAAATGTGGTATTGCTTGGAAAGAACAATTCTTTACTGCACCCAGTAAAATGGGGAGGATTTATAATTTTACATATGGTGTACAGTTGACTATCTGCTTTGTTACTTTATGGTGATACAAAACAAGAACTTTGGACTTCATTTTTTTGCTTATGTTCCTTTGTCTTTTAAAATAGTTTTAATAACAGCTCTCAAGGGGCAGTAATTATTATTCTAGCTTGAATAATTTCCTATCAGTGAGGATATTTCTTGACCATATCAGTAAATGGGATTCTGACATTATCTGTCACTTTATTCTTCAAATCTTGTGAAGTTCCAAAAGACAAAAATTGTCAAAAGAACTCACTGAGCAGAAGGAAAAAAAAAAAAACAAAACTTTTTTAAGTTATAAAGCTCTTCCCATTTGACTTTTTCAGGTTTTAGTTTTCCAGTGAAGTTGGAGAGGATTCTCCTCCGTAGCCTGGGTTGAAAAAATATCAAAACTGGGGTTTAGCAGGTGGTGTGATGCAGGAAAAAAGAAGAATCATTAGGATGCCTCAGTGCATTAATGTCCATGATCTGGTTTTAAAACCTAAATATAATTCCTGCAGACTACAGTCACTACTGGAAGTAGTTAAATGCCTGTATGTTGGCATCAGAAATACAGTAACTATTAGGAATGTTGCTGTCTTCTCTGTTTTGATTCAAGTGCTCACTAGACAAAAGAGATGAGTTCTTAGCCCTTCCTTGTGTCCCTTTGAGGAAAAAAGCCAAATCTTGCCCTTACTTGCCCCAGAGAAAAAACTCCTGGTAGGGCCATCGTGTAGGCCTCCTCCCCAGTGCTTGGTTGGGGTATTCTGCCCAAAGGCAAGGAATTGGTTATGCTTCCCTCACTAGGTTTCCAGCCCCTCTATTCATCTCATGGATCTGTGCTTGTTGTATAGATTCCAACACCCAGAAATGCTCTTTAACACTGACATGTGTGAGTACTTGTATTTCTTCATCGAAGCATCACATTTTAAATTGCCCTATTCATTCCTTTGATTTTGAACATAACTGTGACTCAGCAAGCCATGCAGAAATGTGTTTAAATTGTAATGGACTTTGGGATGTAAGCTGTGAGAGTCTTTGTTGTGGGAGCCTTTGCCAGGTGAAGTGCTTCAGGGAACATCTGGCTGTTTTGGATGCAGGAGCAATTAAGAGCTTTGTGCCTTGCTTTAAACCAAAACCTATGATGCTGACAGGACTTACACAGTCTAAAATTCAGCTTGGCCTTGGCAAAATATGTAGTTTCAGTCAGGATAAAATGAATTAAATGCGACAGTAGTAACACACTTCTAGTCCGTACATTGAGTGAGTCCTTTGTAGTACAGAAGGAAAAACTTGTCTGTAAAGACAGTCCAGTCATAGTGGCTTAGCAGAGGCTGATTTCAGCAGTCAGGATGTTCAGAAACATTGCAATATTTTTCTAGGGTTAGCCGAAGGACTCCTAAACAGATCTTATTCCAAAGCAAACAAGGACTATTAAGTGCAACTCACTTAATAGCTGCTAAAGAGGAATAATTTCTGACTGGCATGCGTGGTAAACTCTAGGCCATGACTGCCTTGTCCTCACTGCACAAGAGAATACAAAACTTAACTACTTCCCTGTGCTAATGAAATTTGGAGATCAGTTTCCATTCATCCGTGAATGGATGTAAACAGGCACTTAGTTTTCCATGTGGTTGTGCGTCTTTAACTTTGGGGACAATTCCTCTGAAATTTATATGCAAACCAGCAAAGGCCTTGTATTATGAACAAAGTACTGGTGTCACTCTTTGGGTTTCCCTTTGTTTCATCGGAGTTAGTATTCTTGAGATGATAATGCTGTTTCTGGAAACTGAACTGGTGCTGCTCAGAGAGGTTTGATTAGTAACTGCTGCGTTGCTGTAACTTGCACCTATGGCTCTCTTGCATTAATGATAAAATAGTTTTCATTGCTTATGTTTATCTTTCTGCACATCCCATGTGCTGGCTAGCTTAAGCTTGAAATATGTGCTTTAAAAATGGCATTGTTTCAGGGGAGAATTGTGTGTATGGTCAGGAATGGGACTAATAGTGAGGCTTAGGCGGTTGCCTAAGCTTCCATGGCAGTGAAGATAGGCTCTTAGACAAGATAAACCTGGTAAAACGGGTAAGGGCACCCCCACGTGTTGACCACAGCAGTAAAGGAATGAGGGATGTTTTTTCACAAAAGTCTCATCTGAGAAGACAGTAGTGCAAATCAAGAAAAAAGTACTTGTTTGGATTTTTTTAACGTCCAGCTATTTTTGCAGGCGATACAGGAGTCTATTGGAGAAGATAGAAAATTAGGAACAGAAACTGGAGTCATTTGCAGTGGTAAGATACTTTTTATCTCTCTTTGCTGATCATTCCGGTAGGAAGGTTCTTAGACTTACAGGTCTATCTGTGCAGTAACAAGAAGCCAGGATCTTTGGGGGTTGCTTTCACCAGAGCAGTGCAGTCTATTTGAACACTTGAAAGCTGAAGCATATGGAAATCATAAAGTGGCTTGGGTTGGAAGGGACCTTACCTTAAAGATTGTCTTGTTCCAAATCTCCTGCCAGGGACACCTTGCATTATAGACCAGGTTGCTGGGAGCTCCATCCAGCCTGGCCCTGAACACTCCCAGCGATGGGGCAGTTTTATCTTCAGAGTGTATCAGTCACCATTCTGTATAAATTTCTCTCCTTTGTCTTCTTTCTCTACGTCACTAAGTTGACCAATTTTTATGCTATATGGTCCTACTGCTGCTCCTCACCATCTCCTCATCTTTTGTCATTTTTGAACCACTGTGAAGATGTAGCATGTTTTGCAACTGAAAGTTCTGCCGAAGTGGTATTCTGAAGTCATATCACACTAAATATAGTCCAAAGTGATGTTAAGAGGGTAGTAGGAAAGGGTAGCTTAGTAGTAATTAAAAAAATATTTAGAAGACTACAAAACTGAGAAGTGGAGTCTTTGCAATTGCCTAATTTTAGAGGTGATCTAAACCCCATGTTTTTTGTCACTTGTTTTGAAGAAAATATTTGTTGGAACACATCAAGTAATTCCTTTTGCCATTTTGTCCAAAGGAGGCAGTTTCTCTGTGTCCAGCATGTTAAAAATCATAAGCTAAGTCTGTTCCAAGCCTGAATCTAACAAGTAGGCTAATGACCTCATCCTTCAGTGTTATTCTAATGGAGATGACCATTTTTTTCAAATGTCTGTAAGGTTCTCCAGTTTCCCTGCAGCTTAGGACGCCTGGATTGTGTTCTCTATAAATGGCTTCCTGAGAAATCAACACTGAATCGCTTAATTCCTCAATTTTAAATCTGTAAAATGACATAACAATACTCCTGCACTTAAGCATGGGTGTCAGAATGATAAATATGATTATGTTTTGAGGTTTCTGAAATGCTCAGGCATTATAATAAATAGATTTAAAGAGAACTCTTTTTGTTTGCACATTATTCACTTCATGCACCCTGTTTCTTTGGTGGAGGCAGTTATGCTGTTCTTAAGGATTTCCTTTTTACGCAGAATTGCCACATGGCAAACTTTCAAAGCTTTTGGTAGTGGAAAGCTCATAGGGGAGTGGCTGAGTAGAATCAATGTGGTAGTTAATAATTCAGCATGCTGAACTCAGTGGTGGTGAGCTGTGTGACTTCCTTAAAGGAAAGAAGAGAAAGATACGTGCACAAAGTAGTTCTTAGACATCTGCTGATGGCAAGTGTGGCCAAGTACGTGATGAAATATTGCTTGTCTGGCTCTGAGCTCTGCATAGTACAAGCAGAGTGACTCATTGGGTCAGTTGCTGACCAGAAGTTGAGCTGTCAGAAACAGATGGGCTGCCTAGAGAGCGAGATATCTTGGAACCATCTCCACCCTTATCAGCAGTGTTACACAGCACACTGATTTCTCAGCAGCAGTCATTTCTGTGGAAGATGCTGAGTTTTCAGCTGCACTTTGGTCTCCCACACCAGAATGATACCTTGTAGCCCTGAGAATAAGGAAAGTTGCTGGCTTGGTGGTAAATACCCACATTTGTGAATCCCATACTTGGAGGGGTGGTAGTAGGGAGGTCAGTAAAGTTCTTAAAATTGCAAAAGGATTGTTTTTCAGCTCTGAGAAGCCTTCAGGTTGCTACTAAAAGATGGCTGCAAATGTTCTTTCTGCAAATGAGGCCAAAATTTTTAATCAACTCTAAAATCTTTTCCTGTAGTCCCCTCCACTTATTAACCCCTCAGCAGAATGAGAATAACAAATACTTCCTCAAACTGTAGAGCTGGGGTGAGGATTATTGTCAGCTCAGATATTTCGAGGGCAGAATGCCCTACAAGTATCTGGAGAAATAGAGTTGTTGTAGACACTGAATACTGAGGCAAGTTCTAGATTGGAATCTGAGAAGAGATTACACCAGTCCGGGGTGGGTTTTCAGTTTGACTCACTGTGGGGGAGCTCCCCCTGGCCAGCAGCCAAGCACCCACATAGCTCCTAACTCATTCCCTGCAGCAGCTCTCCACAGGGGGATGGAGGAGAAAATAGGGAGAACTAAACACAACTCTTGAGTTGAGTTAAAAAACAATTTAATAGGTGGAGAAAAGGTGGGCTCAGGGGGTGAAAAACAAACAGAGCAAGGGAGATGGCACACCAGGTGATAGCAGACTGATACCCAGCCAGTCTCCAAACAACAGAGAAAAAAGTTGCTTGAAAACAAAAAAAAACCTCTTTTCTTCCTTTATCCCAGTTTTTGTTTCTGAACTTGAGGATACGTGACATGAAATATCTCTGGGGTCACTCTGAGGCCCAGCTGTGTCTGGTCCCAGGCTCTTGCCCACCCTCAGCCTGGCTGTGGGGTGCAGTGGGAAGCAGAGGTGGCCTTGACACTGTGCAAGCACAGCTCAGCAACAGCCAAAACACTGGTGTGTTGTCAGCACTGTTGTAGCCACAGGGCCAAAACACAGCACCATGTGGGCTGCTATGAGGAAAGTTAACTCCATCCCAGTCAGACCCACCACAACTGCAAATCATACCACTTTTTTTACTTACTTGTTGATGTAGTACTGAAAAAGGAATTATCAGAAGAACAAAATCATATTTTAAGATCTTAAGAACAGAGTATTCTTGATTAAAAATGTTTTCTTGTAAGTGCAGATGTGAAATTTTCATTAGAATCATGCACACTTCTGAAACAGTTCAGAAAGAATCATAAGAATTTGCTGAAATTCATTTTTTGCTGAAAACTGTCTCAAAAGTTTGTTTCAGTGAATTCAGTCTGAATAGGGTCTGCATACTCAAGCTGACTCTGTCCTGCAAGAGCAGTTCTGGAGAAATTTTTACCCAGTGTGAATATCAGACCCCTCTCAGAAATGGTAATTCTCTAATTGCTCATAGGTGTATCTTGTTACTGTTTGTATAAGTATGTAATTTTGTGCCTTAAAATAATCGACTCTGTGAGTCTTATTTATCATGAGACTGGACAGATAAAATGCTTTCAAAATTGCATCATTAAGAAATAAATTTCTGAGGTCATCCTAAGAAATGAAAAAAACTAAAAAATAGAAGATTTGAAATAGGAATGAAATCTTAGTTCACTTCTGAACAAAAATCAGTGAATGGCCTTGTTCTTCCCTGTAACTCCTTACTTTTGGTTATGTATACTGCTGTCAGTGAAAAATAACTGGCAGCTGTGTGATGCAAAGAGTTCAGGTAATTCAGATTAGAGCTCACTGATTACTTTGATCAATATCAAAGTCTGAAACTGAAAGCAAGTTGAGCTTTCACAGAATTTTAGCAAAAATAATCAAGATTAAAGGAGACTCTCCAGTACTTGAATTAATTCTTTATTTTTATGGTATTTGGCCTGCTCTGTTATTGGTGGCCCTTCTTTATTCCACTTTTTAGTACAAAGAGAGATAAGATTTGTTCCTGGTAGTGAAAAGCATTATAAAGCATACACAAATGTGTGCAGTGTGACTGGTGTAAATGTAAGAGTTCCAGGCAGCCACCTCCAAACCTCTTCCTCAGTCAGTCAATGCTGTCATTCCAGGAGAGAGATGACATTATGAATTATGGGATTTGGTTGATTGTGCAGTAAGCACAGTGAAACTGAAACTTCAATATCTTCATGGAAAGTCCTATGCAATTTCTCATGCCTTTTTAACATTGAAGCCCTGACTTGAATGAAACTTTCCTTGTATGGTGGGGGAGAGTGAATATATTCATAAAAGGCAGCCCACGGTGAAGGCAAAGCAGAATTGCCCCTCTCCAGTATGTTTTGGAATGGTTCAGCTGTAAAGGTCCATGATTAGAGCAGGTAGTTTTTCTTTGCCAGTGATAACGTCTATGTTTTGTTCCCTCTATGGAGCAGGCAGTTGGAACAGGTTTGAAGAATTATGGAAATACTTGTTTTCAGCAGCAAAGGAATAAATGTTCTCTGAGGCCACTAGGATGGGGAGTGTGTGTTTTCCCAGAAGGGAGGGTCAAGGCAGAAATTTGTGCCCTGTGTAAAAGCCGGGTGTATGTGGGGGTAAGGTGGTGAAAGAGTTCTTGCATTTTTCCTCCAACTGCACAGTTCAAGCAGTTTAAAAAGAGCCAAAACATTCCCTGTTTGCTGTGCTCTGATTGTGAGCAAGGTGGCTAGACTGTCTGATCTCAGTTAATGAGTAGAACCCCTGGAAAAATAATGATAAAGTTCAGGTCTTGGAAAGACTCTTCCTGTGTCAATATTATTGGGAAGTAAATTGCATGTTTAAGGAAGACAGCCAGTGGAGCTGTGTAAATTGAGTCTCATACGTGGGTCTTTTTTTTTTTTTTCTTCATTATTGGAGAGTCCAAATGTTGTGCAACTATAAATCCAGCTCTCTTCAGCCAAAGTCCTTGGTTCTGTGGATGCCAGTGGCAGAGCTCTGTTAACCACAGAATCCAGTCACAGCTCACATCTACTGCCTGCAGAGCCAGCCCTGCTTGTTTTGGTGTGCGGCTAAATAGGAGATGTGAATTTGTGGCAGTTCTGACCGTGCTTTTGTCTACAGTAGGAAATCTGTATGAGTGACTGCCAGAACTGCTCATTATGAGTGAAGATGATAACTTTGTGCATGGCTTCAAAAAAATACAGTCAAGCACTTTGTTCAGGAGTCACCTCTGCCTTTTCTTGGTGAGGCTCTAGAATAATGAGGGAAAGGCATGACTGATACAGCGCTCTACTTGATAATAAATGCTGTGGTCAGCTCTTCTGTGTCTGCACAAGCCACAGTAACTTCCTGCGTTGTTAAGCTGAACTTTGCTTATCCCAAGTTTTGCTGTGATTCGGGCTTTTTGAGAAAGGATAACTGGCTAACAGGGAATTCAATTACCTTTTGAGGAACCCTTGCTTAGCTGGTGTTTGAGAAATGTTTTGGTTATGCTGAAGTAGCTTCACTGAGCCCCAGCAAAACCCATTTGATTGGGAAATTCCTAGCTAGCTCATTTTATTATCTGGCAGTTCTTACTGCTGACAGGATGGTTAGAACAAGCTGAGATACTGGGAGTTTGACTTGCTGAGACATTGGCTTGCTCAGTGTGGTAACTGTTAACCAGCACGGGGTTTTGATAGTGTCTACGTGCAATATAGAAGAGCTTGTCAGCGCTGCTGTAATGTTGCTAATTAACAGCAGTGAGCAGATAGACTTAGCACTTAAAGCAATTTTGAGGTTCCCATACAAAACACGCTTTTTTTGTGCTTGTGGTGGATTGACCCTGGCTGGATACCAGGTGCCCACTAAAGACAGAAGTCCCTTCTCTCCTCAGCTGGGTAGGAGAGAGAAAACATAACAGAAGATTGTGGGTCAAGAGAACAGGGACAAATCACTCGGCCATTACCAGCACAGGCAAAACAGACTATACTTGGATAAATTAGCTTATTTTATAGTCAATAAGATAATGAAAAAACCCCCCTAAATTTTAAAACACCTTCCCCCCAGCCCTCCCTTCTTCTCAGGCTTCATTTTACTTCCAAGTTCTCTTAACTCCTCTCCAGAGCCATGCTGGTGGATAGGTAATGTGGGTCATGGTCAGTTCATTACACATTGCTTCTGCTGATCTTTCCTCCTCAGAGGAAGAACTTCCCACACTTTTCCCCTGCTCCATTGTGGGGTCCCTGCCATGGAACACAGCCCTCTGTGAAGTTCTCCAGCATGAGGCCTTCCCATTCAGCTACAGTTCTTCACAAGCTGCACCAGTGTGGATCCCTGTACTGCACCAGCAAAAGTCCCTTCCCGTGGAGTGCAGTCCTACAGGCACAACCTCCTCCAGAGTGAGCCCCCCGCAGCATCACAAGTCCTACCAGCAAACTTGCTCTAGCATGGGCTCTTCTTTCCAAGGGTCCACAGGCCACTGCCAGGAGCTTTCTCCAGTAAGGACTTCCCACAGAGATACAGCCTCCTTCAGTCAGCTGTTTGCTCCAGTGTAGTGTCATTCACAGGCTGCTGGTGGGTCTCTGCATCCCTGGGGACTCCTATGGGCTGCAGGGGCACAGCTGCCTCACCATGGGCTGCACCACAGGGGAATCTCAGCTCTGGTGCCTGGAGCACCTCCTGCCCCTCCTCTACTGACCTCGGTGTCTGCAGAGCGGTTCCTTTCATATATTCTTTCTTAGTCCTCTCTCCACCCACAATTGCTGCTGCACAGCTTTTTTTCACCCCTCCCTTCTTAACTCTTACTCCAGAGGGACTTCCAGTGGTTGCTGATGGGATCGACCTTAGCCAGCAGCAGGTGTGTCTTGAAGCTGACTGACACAAGAGAAACTTCTGGCAATTTCTCACAGAAGCCGTGCCTGTAAGCCCCTCCACTATCAAAACATTGTCTCACAAACCCAATACAGTGTCTGAAACCTGCTGGTATCCATGTTTGCCCAAGAGAAGTGGGTTTGGCATCCTTTAGAACACTGAGAGGTTCAGCTGGTAGGGCCTGCAGTGGTAACTAGTAACCTAGGTAACTACAAGTTAGAGCTTAATTTGATGCTTTTGAACACTGAATTCTGTGAGACAAATAGTATGTTACCTTATCCTCCAAACCTGTGTTAAATATCCATCTTCAGAAATTCTGGACAGATGCAAAGTAAAGGTTTGTCCGCAGAATTTATCATTGTTTGGATTCTAGCGTGCCAAAGATAGATCGCTTCCAGTGAATGGGCACAAACAGATGGGCTGAAAGAATATGTATCTGTGCTGTAGAGTGTAACTGTACTTACCTATCTTGGAGAAAAGTATCTTAAAATCAGACATACTTTTATTTTCGTGAAAATGTTCCTCAACAAATAAACAAAGAATCTTCTTTTCATTCTGTCGATAAAATTACTCCGTTTGCTGTCCATATATCCTAGCTAGTCAAACAGCTTTATCTTTGGCTTGCCCTTGCCAAGTTAAGAAACTTGTAATTAAAAAAACCTCCCACCAAACCTTAATATTCCTGTCTGAACAGGGACCTCAGTTCATGCATATCAGCAACACTTCATATACTGTTGACTTCCAGAGGCAGAGAAGTTTTTTAAGATTGTCTCCTGACTGTTGGGCAGGGTATGGAAGGTGGGACTGGTCAAGGCACTTCTGCATGTTTTTGGCAGCATGCAGTCTGCATTTATTGACTGTACTTCTACAATTAATGTTGATGTAGATGGGTAGTGTAAGGTTCAGTTGAAAGGAATAATGGGTTTCTCTTGGGTTTTACCTTTAAAAAGTGCAATTCAAAGTCCAGTAAGTGCTCTAATAGCTGCCTATTCATGTGTAATAGCAATTAGGTTGAAGGACTGTATGAACAATAAGTAATTATGGGTTAACTTATTTATGTGCTTTTGTTGTTTCCAGGAATACCTTTTGTTAACATCAGAAAAATCAATGTTTTCCTTGGCAGTAGGAAGGTGGGGGAGGAGAGGAAGACTAGCATTTGTTGTAAATCTGAAAATATCAAAATGTCAGTGGTGGTGACAGTGTAGTGTCTGATTCTACAGGTACTGTTACTATGGGAATACTGCTGGGCGTGTATCTGTTCATTGTGGATATACATCAGGTCATTTACTAGAGAAACTTATAAGCATTTGTTAGAGCTTTTATGTACATATGTTTTGTGTGTGTACATATGTATATACACTATATAATAATTTAAATAGTGTTCAGGGAAAAAATTGTGTCTTCTTCAAAGGAGCTATATGGGGTGACTTGGTTATAGAAAATGAAAGGCTGCATTTAATTTCAGTGTTTGGTTTTGGAAGGTTCAGACTGCTTTGGCATATTTAAATCGGGTATTTACCTTCAAGCATATACATAAATTCACTGACTCATAAAATATGGTTACCTGTACTTTGAATATATGTTACTTACCTGAGGTCTCACCACACTAAGGCTTCTTCAGGTCTGTCTTGCCTCCAGTTGAGTACTTGGCTTTATCAGTTCTCATCAGAAACCCTTTATTCAGGGAGCTCTTTCAGAGCTCTGGTAAAGTACTTCCTTTCCCCAAACTCACTGTAAACTTGCCAACTCATCATGACTGTGGTGCTTCCTTGTGTGCTTGGTCAGGGCAGCTCTGATGACTTCTCCTTCTCTGTCTGCAGTTGGGGGGGGGCTCCTGTGATACCAGCAAGCAGCTGGTTCAAGTCCATGTAGCTCTTTGAATTCAAAGGATTATATTTGCTGAGAATCAACCTTGCACATCTAAAAACAGTAAACTGGTTCTTCAGAGATGACTGAGCAAGAAGGAAAGGTGATGTGGACTTGAAATACTTAAAAGAAAGAAGACTGAAATCAGAATAGCTCCAGGACCATCTTTGAACTTGAGGTTGATTCCAAGATTGAGAATTTACTATACTGTACCAGTCTGCTGGTAGAAGTTTGATTCCTTGTGATGATTTATTTCTTGATATCCAAAACAAGTGTGAATTTGAACACTTCGCTGACATTCACTTCCGTGCTTCTGCTCTTACTGTTTAGAGAAACCACTGTGATTGAGGCAAGTAATGCTCCCACTTTACATACTTCCCTGTTAGCACTCCCATGCCTGCTCTTGTAGCAGTCCACATTTGGGCAACCACGGAAGCAAATGAACCGACGCTGTCTCTTGGCATCCTGTTCTGAGCTGAAATTGGAGCCAGCGTAAATGGCTTAATAGCTCAAGTCCCTGGCAAGAGCAACTTGGAAGATAATACCTCGTTTGTAAAAACTGAAAGTTAAACTTCTTTGTTGTTTTGCAGGAAGGTCATGCAGATGTAGAATTTGAGTAGATTGTTTTTTGCTATTTCAGTGCTCTTTATCAGTATGCTTAGGAAGATATTTTGAGAGCTTGAGGAAGAGCAAGAGGCTAATGTTTATGTTGGCAAGTCTTACTGTGGAGAGTGAGTTTTCTCAGTCTGAATTTTTTTTTCCAGAACCCCCATCCCTCCCTCCTGCCTATCAGAGAGAACAGTTTTACTGACCATGTAGCTGAATTCATCTATTGTCAATTGGGTTCAACTCTACTAGGATGATATATGTAGTAAAACGGGGCATTCAGATTATGCTGAATCACAGTGATGCTCTGCAGATGTTCCTCTAGGATGCCAGCCAGCAGAACACAGGCTCTGGCTTCCAGCAGCATTCTCCTGCAGAGCAGGGAGGATACAGAGCCCCTGGGTGCAGTCCCTGAAATGGGGAGCATCAGAAGCCAGCAAGTGGACACTTTATCCTGAGCAGCCACTGGGCAATTGTGGTAGTTATGCAATGGTGCTGGATTTCCTGCCTTTGGAGCTCTGGAGTGGGGATATGCTTTTGCTGGCTCTTACCTGGTTCTACGAGGCTAATAAATGTGTTTGAGGGAAACAAGAAAAATCTTTAGAGAAATCCTCTTCTTTTAAGAATGGCCATGGGATTAGAGTGCTCTTCTAGTGTAGCAGCAGGCAGGTTTGGAACAGGCACTAGATATTCAGTGTCTGTAGGCTGGAGACATTCCCTTGTCACTGCGCTGCTGGGAAGAGTTTTTTCTGTCTCTTCTATTTGAGCTGTTTCATGTCTTTTATATAAACATTTATAGAACAGGAGTCCTCATTTTTTCCCAAGTTCCAAAGATTTTAATGAGTTGATAATTTCTTACTATTAAATGAAAATATTTTTCTCACTTGTCATGAGCAAGCACCAACTTGTTCAGTGACACCAGGCTCTGAGGAAGCCACACTGAAACACATGTTAAAGAAGAGCTTCACTTCGGTAGGACAGACCCAGCATTCAAAGACTGTACAGGAAGAGGGTTTGCTAGCAGCCTCACTTGTAACCAAGGGTGAGTTTTTGTCCGTGGACCAGTGATAGAAAATTTTGTGATGTCAGTATCAAAAGATATGGTTATATCACTGAATACTTGTAGACTGTTTGGATGAAATGTTAATGGAGTTTGTGGAAGATGCCTGTCAGTAGCTTTTTTTTGACCCTCTCTTAACGTGACCTTGGTAGGGCCAGAGTGTTGCTCTGCAGGATTCTCATACAGTGGAGCTGCAACACCGAGTGCAGGGAGGACCTGAGGATCCCTCACACACCACATCTCTGTGCAAACACAAATGCCTGTGGAGCCTGCATAAGCAGTTCTGGCTTCTCACACACTGGAACTGGGAGAGGGAAGGAAGCAAGTCAGCTGACAGGAGGGGAGAAGCACAGGCTCTCCCTGGCTTACATGGATGGTACCGTCTTTGCTTAAGAAGGGGAGAGCATAAACAAGGTCAAAGAGCAGTGGGTTTTATCAGAATGAGGTATGGAACTTACTGGTGCCTAACCATTTTGTTGTAACACTGACTGGACTTGGCAGTGTATCTGTGGTACCTGCATAGAGCCATTCCTGCCCTTGGCAGAATTCTGAGGAGGATAGAAGATACTAGGGCACTAATCCAGGTACTAAGGACTGTCCTTCCTCGCATATCCCACTCTCGCCTTTGTCCCTTTTTCCTTTTTAGCAGTAGGTCTGTGGTGTCTTGGATATGGACTTTATAGTGTTAAATAGCATAACTGAGTTCCTGATGCATCACTGTACATTTTCCAGGCTTTTACCCCTTGCTGCCCGTTTCCAAGCGAGCAGCCTGCAAGGCTGTAGATCTGAGACATCTGCTTCTTCCTCAGACTGTGTAGTCAGGAATTCAGAAATCCTCAGGAGGAGGTGATAAACAATGGGGGAGCATAAGCCTCCTTTCTCTAGGAATCCAGAGCTACATGTGGAATCAGTGAGACGTTTTATTTCCTGCATCCTGTTTCCAGATCTGCAGCCAGTGGGTTTCAGGCAGAGTGTGCTGACCAGTAGGGTCTGGCTGCAAGAGCTGAGCAGGAGGGAGAATGCAGAGGCAACAGCTGCGTTCTGTGATTGAGACAAGCGTGACCAAGGACGGTGTTGGGACTGGGCTCTGCAGATGGGGAATATTCTGGAATGTGTGTGCACTCCCATACATATGTTTATGCAGGCATTTAAAGGAAAGGATTTTGAAGGCCTCAGATGTCATGAAACTTACCTGGGGTGCTTAACTAGTTTGAAGTGGCTAATCTCAAACTTCCAAAACTAGGAAATACCAAATGATGGTGTGGATAGAAAATTTCTACTTGCAGTCATTAGAAAGATATAAAACAGGACTGGAAAACACCAGTTCTGTATTAATGACATTTTATGTTGGTTTTACTAGGTGTGTTCATTCCTAGTGACACAAAAGGCTAAAAGGACAGCTGTGAGGACACTTGCTAATATGGCCTGGATGCTCCTGACTCTGGTTATGTTTTTGCATTTAATTAGCATGTTTATCTTCAGACAGGTGACTACAGCAAATAGAACATCAGACCCATTGTTAATCTCGATACTGAAGACAAATGTTTGAATCTTGGTATTTCTTGTAGTTTCACAATCAGCGGCATGCTGATGTTTGTCCATTTGACCTAATTAACTTTTTCTTCTATTTAAATAAAATCTGAGCGAAAATCTGAAATTGCTTGAATTTTGGAATCTCACTCTCGGACTTTTTTCAGTCCTTCTGGTGCAACAATATTAGCTTAAAACTGCATCAGAAAAATTGTGTTCATCTCAGGCTTCATGTGAGGGTCTCTAGTAGCATTTCTTTATAACGAGAAACAAAGTCAAATGTGAAATGGAGGCCATGTGTCTCTGATTCTGCTGATTTGGCTTTTACCTGGGGCTTGTGGATGTCTGCAGGCAAGGCAATGTAATATAATATATGTGGATGGATAGGAATCCCATTTGAAAATGAGATGTAATTCTGTAGAGAAGGTAGAAATAGAGGAGATGAAAGCATAGTGCAGCCTGCTACAATCTCATTAGATACTGTCATGGCTTAATCCCAGCCAGCAACTAAGCACCACACAGCTGCTCATTCACTGTCTCCCCATGGGAGTGAGGTTTGAGTGGCAGAGCTTTGTGTGCTGAGCCTGACATCATATGATATGGAATATCCCTTTGCTCAGCTGCCCCGGCTCTGTCCCCTCCAATTTCTTGTGCCCCTCAGCCTCCTCGCTGCTGGGGTGGGGTGAGAGGCAGAAAAGGTCTTGGTGTGTAAGAAATCCTGGCAGTAACTACAGCATCCCTGTGTTATAGCTACTGTGAAGAAAATTACCTCAATCCCAGCCAAAACTAGCACAGGTACTCTGCCTTTTTTTTTTTTCTTTTTCTTATTATTTGCAGTTCCTCTAAAATTGTGATTCCTTTGTTCTGCCCATACCTGTCTAGCTTTTTGGAGCTGGGGGATTTTGGCTGAACTATTTGGAAATGAGACAACAATCTGTAATTAAAAATAGAAAATCATTAAAATTCATGTTCTGGTGTTGGTCTACTTCATGAAAAAAATTGAGTGGCAAAATTGTAAACTCTAGTTTCTCTTTTAATAGACAAAGCTCACTCAGTGACTGGGATTAGAGAAGCACTGGCAAGGATCAAGTCAGACCTGGAATTCTTGGTTTACTGGGTAGTATTTCCTTATAAAAGGAAACAGTTGCAGTGCGCAGATGAGGACAGTTTTTGGAGTGTAGGAAAGCATTTATCCATAAGCCTATAGATGGGAAATCCTCCCAACAGCAGGTTATTACATGGTGTTTAATGGGGAATTTTCTGATCTTCCTTGCCAAAGTTGCATTTTCAGGTGTCAGAAGTGGTGGAGCAGGTGTCACACATGTTCTCCACTCTGATAGACTTTACTGTGACAGGGTATTTTCACAAATTGTATCTTTCTGGCAACCCTTATGCTTTCATAAACTACTTTTCATCCCTGTGTATTTGGAAGGAGATTTTTTTTGTGTGTTGTTAGGAAATTTACATGTGCCAGGATTTGCAGCAGTGGCAAGACACAGAGTTGATGTGATTCTTTGATGCTTGAGATGCAGGCAATCCCAGCCATCCATAATGTTGTATAGAATGGAGTGTTTGTCAGCTTTTCCCGAGGGCCTGTCTGGCTGGAAGGTGTCTGTGGGCCAGACACCTCTGATGCTGGTACCAGTGGGAAGGTGGTGGGCATTCTTGGGAAGCTTAACACAGCAGCAGTGGGATTTCACTGCTGCTTGGAGACAGAAAGGAAACTTCTGTCGAGGCTGGGCAAGCAGCCACATACTTTAGGCTGTGACAGGTGAGCTCTGACATATTTTTCTGCAGTGGTTAAAGGCCGTTCCTGTAACTGTCTGCCTGCTGGACGTTGCTGCTTACAGTTAAGGTCAGCGGGACAGAGCATGTGCCAGCACCATGGATGCCTTGGTTCAGGTTCATGGTAGCTTAAACCTGCATAGACTAATATGAATTGCTTCATTTGGTAGGGGAGAAAAGTAAAACTCTGCCAAAAGTAGTCCAGTCTTCTCTGCAGCGTTCCCTTGAATGCTATTGAAATGCTTCATTTTACAAGGCAAGTGAAATGTCTCATTTGGATGTGTGTAATAGCTTTGGAAAAAACATCCTGGTAGTATTTGAGGTCAGGATGTATTGAGAAACAGAGTTATCTCCTGCTCCAAGCAGTGCATTTGGAAATTTGTATCAGAAATTAATGACCCATATATACAAGGGATTCTCTAGTTTGTTGGGGGTTTTTTTCATTAATTTCTTTTTCTTGGAAGTCTTTTGACATGATTTGCAGTGACATTTCAGGAGCAGAAGTGCAAGCAGGAGGTGGTGGAGAAAGACAAAGCATGTAAGCTGGCGTTCAAGCTGAGAATCTCTCATATGCAGTATGTTTTGTGTGTTTTAAATTTAGTACTTGTATTAACTTAATCTTGGCCAGTGCAGAAAATCTTCTGTCAGAGAACTTTCTCCAAATATTCTTTTGTGTGCACGCTGTTGGTGACATGTAAATTGTTTTCCACTGGCTTTAGGTGCCTTTAGGGCTCAGCTGAGGGTCCTGTTTTGATGTTCCACAACTCACAGAGGAAGAAGCTTTGCTGAAGGCCTCAGGGTGAGAATGTAGCAGCTCAAACTTAGATCCTAACTTGGAGATAAAGCTTGTATACTTCAGTGGGACTATTTTGTTCATAAAATTATGGATGTGTTGTAGTCTTTTGCCACAGGATTAGAAACTAAGTAATTGTTAAATGCTGAGATTTAAATAACACTAGAGAAAAAAACACTAGTTAAGTCATTAAATCAGTTGGTGCTACAATGAGGAAATTAAATTTTTAGCTATTAAGTATAGCCATAAAGGATGATGCTTCTAAAAATTAGTGCAGCATTGACATTTTCTTTTTAATGTATCATCTGTATTTTATGTAACAAGCAGCACTGGACTGAGTTATATAAATGAGCAAGTGTTTTATGCATGTTATTTCAATTATCTGTCCTTGGAGAAGGTGAATGAAAAATAGCTCCCACTCAGTTTTAGCATTTTCATTTTGACAGTTGTAATATGCATATTAATGAAGTGTGTGAAGTGTAGAGAAATGGGTCTGTTTGTAAAAGGGGTGTCCTCTTAGTTCTTTATCTTAAAAGGAAAAGAAAAAGAGAAAGGAAGAAAAAAAGCAGAGGGTATGTTTCATGTAGCATGCCAGGTCTCTTTGAAACAGCTTGCAGTTGCAAAGCTAGCTGAATCAGCACCACATTTACTGGTGGAAGGCTGTAATCATAGTAACACCTGCAGTGTACAGCAAGGAAAGAGGCACATCAAATTCTGGCAAGGTGTTGAATGAAGTTTTTATGTCTGGTTTTAAATCAAGTCAGAGCATTGCTGCAAAGAGTAGAATTGGTTAAGTAGTAGGGTTTAATCAGCAAAATTAAATTTCAAGGTTTATTTAGCCAGTATCTTTGAAAAAACCTTAGTTGAGAGGCAGTAGGCTTTCACAGAGTATCATTATATGGATTACTTTGCTTCATACAAGATGTAGTTTTAAAATGTCCAAGTTTGGTACAAAATTGATTTGTTGAAAAAGAACCTGAGGATTTAAAGTGACAAAGATATTTTTGCAGTACTTACTGGTTTTTATAGATGATTAAACTTTTAAGGCCAGAAGAGTTAATTAGCTGTCTTAATGAGCTTGTTTCTGTGTTGTGTGTTTGGTTCTTCAGGAAAAGATTTTACTGTTTTTGTTAATGTCGTTGTGAGGTGCTGGATCAGATTAAGTGTATTTCAGTCAGTATGCAATAGTGCATTGATCAGTTGTCTCTAACATTAAAAAATCTGCTCGGTACTAGATAGAAGAGCAAACCAGTCAAATTCCTTAACTATCCCTTACCATAGAGCTCTCTCTCAAACAGAGAGTAGGACCTGTCCAGAGTGTCTTTGATGGCACTAGGTAGAAGCCACGCTTTTATGAGAAGCAGCAAGAGATATGAAGACTCAGAGTGACTTCAGAGCTGACTTTTCCAGTCTGCATGGGAAAAATTATTATCTATATCTCATGTTCTTTGCCCCTTTGGCACAAGAAATAGCTGACAGCAAAAGACAAGAAGTACATTAAAAAAGAGTTGTGTAGGGCCTACAGGCTACAGGCACTTCTCAACACCTTTCTTTTGTTATTGGAACCCATTAAATATCGGAAATGGCGTTGGCCTGAACTTCACTTCTTTGTGATCTTCCTGCCTGCCCTGTCCAGATGTTTTTAATGCTGCTTCTAGCCCTTGGGTGGGCTTGACAAAGAAACTAATTTGAGCTCTTTCATTCTTGGTGTAAGGAGGGGCAGGAAGGGCAACCTTCCACTCTGAGATGCCAGCAGACAGTAAGGCCTTCAGGGTGACACAGTGGCCCAGTTGCCGAGAAGGCTTATCAAACATAGTGACACTCCAGTGCTAAGCATTTGAGCCACTGACTTAATACAGGTAAAGGGTATTTGAGTTCTAATAGAGCATCTGTTCATGGCATAGTAAAATGGAGGTGGCACAAGCAGTCTTCCTCATTTCCAGCATGTCTTTTTAGTAACTTGCAATGGAAATGATTACTTTTGTCTTTTGGCTCTCCATAAGACCAAAACTCAAATTAACTTATTTTTCTTTTTCCTGTTATCTCTTCCCTAGATGCTTCCTCAACTCTCATCTCTTTAGTTGGAAAATGGATGCATACAGAAATGAATTATAAGATTTAAATGTTTTTGGTGAATACTGTAAGAGATGTGCTTAATTTCTGGAGTTTAAACTCTACTAAACTTCTGTGTTTCAAAGAAGAAGTTAAGGGAGGATTGTTTAAGGGCATTAAAAGAGATTTAGAAAAATTTTTGGAATACATCAGTCCACATAGCAAATGCTCAAATGAGGAAAAGGAGGTGTTCCAACTTAAAAACTTTGACTGAACTTAAGGGTTCATTCTCATATATCTATACCTATACCTTTTTATCAGTGTACAGTAGAGTTAAAGAGAGTGAACGAACCAAACTTGTATTTCATGTGACTTAGTCTTTGCTGTAGTTCTTTGTGTGTGATTTAATGTTTAAATGTGAAGTTTCAGGCAGTTGGTTTTGATGGAAGCAAGATGAGGCAATGGGACTCCTTTCCCTGTGTTAACTCTTCATCATGTGGTAGAGTGTCTCAGTTACCCAGCCACATAACTGGAAATTGAAAGCATATTGCAGAGTTTCTTAATCACATGCAAATTCCATTCATGTGCCCAGTTTTTCAGAGAAGACTTAGAGATTTAGATCTACAGACCCTGTTAGTTTCAGTAGAGGCTGTGTGACTAAATCCTCTGAATTAGTTTTGAATTAAAAACAAGCAACAAACAGGAGGTTGTCAGCCGAACCTCCTGGCACATTTGGCTGCATTTTAGGACTGCATTTATTGATAAATTCTTTTGGCAAAAATTGAAGATGCTGGTGAATGAGAAAACAGGAGCTGTTGAGTTCGTCTGAGGGGCTCCTTCCTGCTCTTTTCAGCCTCAGAAGAGAGGGTATGGGAAACATGGCTGGGAGAAGTGTGATACACCTTCTGTCCAGATTCATAGCTGTAAGGCATTTTTAAATGTGCTTTCAGAACTAATCTGGGGAAGGTAGGAAATTTGTATTAGCTTTACCTTTTGGCAGGATTGAGCACTGTTGTGCACAACATTGTGTTCTTATGTTTCTCTGATGCTTACAGGTAAGCGTATGCAATTAGTCATTGCAGGTGTAACTTTGACAGGTTGGGACTAAAACTTCCAAATTAATCTCTTTGATTTTTTTTTTCTCATTTCAGAGACACTACTCTCCTCTGAATAAACATGGCAGACAACAATTCTCCTGTAAATATCAAGGAAAAGGTAGGTTGAAGTGACAGTACAGTGCAAACCAAAATTATATTTGCATACATGTTTAATTTCTGCTCTTTCCAACACTGATCACATACTGAACTTTATTATCTATTGACTCTGTGCGTGAAGTACACAGAAAGGTATTGATAGGACTAATCTGAACCTTGCTTGAGGAGAAGCATTTTTACTTTTTTGCGGAGAGACTGTGTTGTCAGCTAGTCTTCTCTTATTCCTTTGTAATTCCTGAGCACACTGATGCTGTGGAGAGCAGCACTTCGGGATGATTGCTTCTGTACAAAATGCAAGCATTGAAGAAACATGCCCTTTAGCAATAATTTTCTGCTAAAAATGTTATACCTATAATACTTTAAGTAATTCCTAAAAGTGCAGGACCTGAGAAGAGTAGATTACTCTTCTAAAAGCTATGTCTGCTTTTAACTGCATTCCATGTGCTTGAGTGAGTCTTCTCCATGTCCTTGGCTAGAGCTAGAGCCCTTTCAGGAGCAGTAAAGGACCTAAATCTAATTAGGATATGAGGTAGGTCGGTAGATCTTTTGTGACTCCCAGCAGGCAGATTGTGAAGAGACTATCTAACCACAGAAATTCTTCTGCTCTCTCTCATTACAGGAAACAGTTCCTTACCTGTTGCACTGCCCCAGTGCCTTTTTTTTTTTTTGAGTAGTTTTATCTTACATATGTTGTTAACATCTCAATTGCTCATTGTGCTTGAAGATTTGCATGTCAATATGAATCTCTGTCTTGGTGATAAAGATCTTTTTTAGTCCTTAATAGCAGCACAGGGTTTTAAAATTGAGTAAGCATGATGATTTTGCAGTAGAAAGTAGTGTCATCAAATTCTTTTCCCTGGTGCCCGAGTGCTCAACGGTAAACTACAGTAATTCTCAAAATACAACTCAGTAAATCAATTGAAGCTCTGCATATTTACTGTGTAGCTTGAATTTTTTTATTTAAGTCAGTTTTACAAATGCAGGATTTTACAAATCATGTTTGTCTTTTGCAAGTTTAAGAATGACAAACTGCAACAGGAGTTTTATTCACAGTAGGTATCTGCTGTCCCAAGTGTGATATCTGCTGAGAGTGCCCAAAATCAAATGTTTATGAGCATGTGCATTTTAAGGCAAGAAAATAATTGGATCAATACTCTCTATTATAAATTGTTCTGCTCTTTATTCCTGTATCTTCCATCAGTATTTAGTGCCACTAAATCCCTATGCCAAATGGAAAACTCAGTTTTATAGCAATTGAGATTCTTTTGCTAATTCACTGCATTTCATTCTGGCAAATACAGACTAATAACCTACTGCGTAAAGGGTTAGTGACCAGACAGACCTCATGCAGTCCATGTACATCAGCTGAGAAGGTGTTGTGCTCAGAGAACCACTGCACCTGGACTAGTCCCTCTTGTTTTAAAACAGGATTGCAATGACTCCATTTGGTACCTTGTATTTGGTTTATCATATGGGCAGCAACAAACTGAGTAACTATGAAGTGACTTGACTGTGGCTTCAGAAGTCTATGATTGATGCGCTAGAAATACAAGTAAAGAGTTGAACAAATAAGTCCTGCAGAGTTGCCTTTGATAATATTTGCACATAAACTGCTAAAACATGAGGATTTCATTTGCATGTTTGAAAAGCAGACATATTTACAGTGTGCTGGTAAGAGTCAAAATCACATCCCTTTCTCACTTAGCTTACAGAGCTTCCATGGTCATGCCTCACAACATTGAAGCAGAGTGACTTTAATGTTTACTTTTATCCACCTTTTGGGAGGCAATATTTCTGGGTAAAAATACCAAGGTTTATAAATACAATACTTCTGCTGAGCTCCATAAATTCATTGCCATCAAGGTAAATGGAAGCAGGCCTGGTTTAAAAGAGCAGACTAGAACACAGTCCCTTCCCAGTTCTCACTTTCTTCTACCTTAGCGCTTGCAGATCATAATGTACTTAAGACTTTGATCTTGCTAGGACTTACATGAAGCCAAAGGAGCTGCACATCTACACATAAATACTTACTCATGTAAGCTTCTGCAAAAGTAGCACACAAGTTTCTCCTTAAATTGGAAGTTGTTTCACTGTGATAAAAATGTGGTGCAGATCCCATGCAGATTTGATCAGCATGTTTGTTCTTTTGTTTGGGGGTGGCAGTATTTTGGTGGATTTTTTCAGTGGTGACCATTCCCTGTGTTCTCTCCATTATCAGCTTCTAGTTATTCAAGAAAGTAAAACCTCTGCTACTGTTTTTACAGAGCTGTGAGGCCAGTGCAGATGTTTTGGACATTAGGCTCACGCCCAGGCTCTGTAATGCCCCACCCCTGAATTTGAGTCATAAGAGAATGCTACTGTGGCAGTGATAGTTGTACAATTCATTCTTGGCATTTCAGCTGAAATAGTTCATAGAGTCAATAGGTTAAACATTCTATTTTATATCTTCTTTTTCCTCCCCCTGGAGATTTATATGAATGTTGGCCTGTGATGTTAGGAAGGCTAATGAAAGTTTCCATAGTTGGCAGAGACTCCTGCAGCTGTGATACTCTTGTGGGGGAGCCAGGACTGTTTCAATTACCATATTTTCATGCATATAACCCACAGACTTTTCTGGAATAACCTAAGTTCTGCATTTCAGCAGACACTAAGGTCATTAATTGCCTACATAACTAGTGTAAGAAGTTTACCATCAGGATCTCTCTCAGAATAATTGCCTCCGCCCTGACACTTGCTGTAGTCTTCCTTTACTGTGCCACTCTCTCTCTTGCCTCTGATAACACTCATCATCATCTCTGTGACTGAAAATAAGTAAGGACTTATTTTTTATATCAGGATTTTCAGAGACTGAGTGTTATACATAGTTCATATCACATGCACAAAAGTTCACTGGATTAAGGGATAAAATGAGCCAAACTCATTGGCTTGCATCCAAAATCCATAAAATCAAAGGAGGTATTCAAGCATTAACCTAGTACATCACCAGAAGAGGTGCTGAGATTCTGAATTACAAGGCTTCCAAAGAAGAAGCAGTTGGAGTGAGGAAGACAAGTGATGTATTGTCTCCTGCAACAATTAGGCCCTCTTAGCTTAACGAGAGAAGAGTGAATATCAGGCACTCCCCAGAATAACCATTCATCTCTGCTATGTGACTTTGGTTTTGATCCAGAGAAATATCAGGAATTGTTTAAATTTCAGGGCTTGCTTTTGGGCCCATCTTTTCTTTTCTTTTTTTTTGTTTTGTGGGGGGTTTGTTTGTTTGTTTGTTTGTTTGTTTTGTTTTTTTTGGGTTTTTTTTTGGTTTTTGGGGGGGTTGTGTGTTTTTTTGGTTTTTTTGGGGGTTTTTTTTGGGTTTTGGGGTTTTTTTGGGGTTGTTTTGTTTTGGTTTTTGTTTTTTGGAGGTTTTTTGGGTTTGTTTTTGGTTTTGTTTTTTTTGGTTTTTTGGGTTTTGTTTTTGGTTTTTTGTTTTTGTTTGCTGTGTGTCTAAACATGTTTGAACAAGTGAGGTCTGCTGTCAGCTGGAATTAGCAAAATGCTCATTCAGATGAAAATTCTCCTTTGAGATTCTGTTAGGAGTGAAGTCTTACTGAAGTTCTCCTGAAAAGCTTGCTTTCTCATTTGTCATCTCAAGTGTCAGAGCTGGAGGAGCAGATGGGCAGCACTGCAAGAGGGAAATTTTATTCAGATGTGGTTTTGGAGGTTTCACAGTTTTGTTTGCATTACACCATAAATGTGGCTTTCATAAGCAATAGTCAGCATGCAAGGAAAGAGTAGGATTTGAAGTGGAAAGAATGGAAGTAGTATGTAAATTTAAAGTTATGCATTACAAAAGCAGATAGTTTCCAATCTGTGATTTCACTTTCTCCTTAAAGCTGACCTTTGCAGCTGTTCTTTGCCTGTGTGTTGAAGTAGATGGACTGTTCAAAGACCAGAAAAGATTATCAGATGCACTTTTATCACTTGATGAGCCATTTAACTTGGGTTAAGGATATCACAGACTTATGTCTGTAAATGGTGCTGTCATCACTCAAGTAGAACAGTTCTTACTAAGCCAACATTTTCAGGAATACTGAGGGAACATATTGGAATGTCTGGCTTTCTATTTGATGGATAAGGGTGAAATAATAAATCCATGACAAGCCCAAAGAAGTTTACTGCAGCAAGTAGAACTTTTTTGTTTTACTAAGAGTAAATGATCAGAAGGTATGAGGGTGATGAACAGATCATGTAGCAGAAAGAGGCACAGATATGATCAAAGCTGTCACTTTGCTGAAAGGGGATATTAGCAACACTTGTTCAGTTTATCAGCATGAACTTAGTAAACCTGAAAAAAATGTCTCCAATGTAGGAAATAGCCTCTTAATGCAACCGAGTCAAATTGTATTCATGAATTATGTTTGTGTAGAAGTTAAAAAGCCTTTTTAAAATTCTGCCATAAAGTGGTTTTAAAATGCATTTTCTTGCTTGATGTAGTCAGGACGTCTGCTAATGCTAAATTCCTAGATTGTGTGCTGTGTGCTGCAGCCAGCCCTTCTTTCCTGCTTCACTTGCAGGGTTTGGGAGAAATTTGGGTAGTAATGGAATTGAATGATGTGTGTATACATAAAATTTGCTACTGACATGCAGTAAAAGTGAAGTAGGAAATATCTGTGGTTTTGATAACCATACCTGTAGATTAATTTAATTCTTAACTTAGAGAAAATCTGTTGATCTTAATGTTTAGTACAAAGTGAAGGTGGGTCAGCATTAGTTTTCCTAACCAAGCATAAATAAGAGTATTTCTGTCTAAGTGACCATAATAGTAACTTACTTCAAGGGGATTAGAGCAGCTGTGCTCAGGGGTTTCAAAACAGCCGTGAGCTTTCAGCAAAGAAGTTTAATTTGTCACTCTGTCAGAAATACATAAACAAACTCTCTGAACCCCGGATATGTTACTTATTCACCAGAAACATCCTCTTTGAGATGATGCCAAGGGGGACCAGATGGAGCAGAGCAGCAAACAGGCAGTGATTGAGTCCATGTTGTTACAGTTGCCTGGGAACCATTTGAAACTTGACAGAGAACGTAAAGGGCTTAGAGGAATACACATCACTGTCAGCTTGGTTCTGCATGTGGAATAGGTAATCTGGTGGCACAACTTCCACGCAGGCGCACTTTCTTTCTTTTTGAGCTTGACTGAACTGGAAAGTGTTGTGAAATGGGTGTTTGTGAGGACTTAAAGTAAGCTACCATGAGAGGGTAGAATTCAGCATCCTTTCCTCTGTGCTATATTCCTCAGAAGTAGCCTGTTACTGATTCATGTAACTAAATTAATTTATTTTTTTTTGGATGAGCCAAAAATTTTCTCCAAGTGGGATGTTTAACAGTAATCATCAGAAAAATAGTCAAGTATATCTGATCAAACCTTGGGGATTTTATTGTGAGGTAGAAGCTTATCTGAGGGGACTTGAAACCCTTTTCAACTTTGATTCCACTTCTGGGCAGTCTTCAACATTTTTTGTAAGAGAGATAAAAACATCCTCATGACTGTGGAATTCTGGTCCTGATGAGACACAGTCTGGCTCAAATTGCAGCAGGCATTAGCAGTACTTGAGCTCTGGATTGTGGGTCTAAATGGAGGTGAATCTGGGTTCTGTCTTTCATGTTCTTGACTGCATACAGTTTTTTCAAGATCACGGATTTATATTTTAGATCTGTGATAAAGTAGCTTTTGTAGGCTGAAATTCTGAAAAAGTTTTCTTAGTAGTACATAATGTGCTTTACTGTTAGGCTACAGGAGGGAAAGCCCAGGAATTTAACTACTGTCAGTGACAGATTCTTAAGTAGTGCTGACATTAATAGCATTAATTATCTGTGGTTCTGAAGGTATGTTACTGAATTCTCTTGGTGTCCTGGAATGCTGTCTAGCATCCAGATGATGACAGCAGTTCACTGGGAATCTACACTGGATAAAAACAGGATGTTTCACAAAATAATTAAAATAATTGACTTCCCTGTAGTCTGTCTGGTAGTGTTTCTCCTGTGATCAGGTTTCAGTAAGTAGGAAAAAAATGTTTTCTCCGACATCCATGGAAATCTAATAAAGTAGACTGCTGAGTTAGTAGACTGCTTTGCAGAATGGCATTAATGAATTACCATTGCCTGTTATGAGATTCTTTTGCTCTGGTACTTTCTTCCCTTTTTTTCATACTTTAGGATGCTAAGTATTTTTTAAAGGAGTTTGTTGTTGAGAAGTCATAAATACTGGATTATTCTAGTTGCATAATCTGTTTCTTACATATTAAGAAGATAGATATTCTTACTGAGTTTGAGAACTGTGAGTTTAGAGAGAGAAAGTTAGGAGTTACCTCCTGCCCTGACTTCATCCTATCACACCTGTAATAAAAATGAGATCTATACAGTTTTTTGGATTGGGAAGTGATGGACTTCTCTCAAGCAACTGGAGGTTTGTAAGCAGGTGAGGTGTATTGCTATACTAGCACAAGGGCTGTTTGTCACCTGAGCTAGCAGGTGAACCAGAGGGGAGCCAGCACACCTGGAGTGCCTAGATCCAGCTCACATTGAGCCCTTCAGTGTAAATCCACCTTGTCAACTCATGTTTGTCAAGTATTTCTGGAGCTTTGATATGCTTCTGTTCATCACAGTCTGTGTTAGGTCTCTTATGACCTACAGTTGGAAAAGGCCATTTGTGTTAGGCTTACGTTGTCAGGATGTTTCCTATCCCTCCCTTTGGCTTTTTCTTTTTTATCACTAGGTCCCTTTCCAGAAACAAATGGGACACTTCTTGCATGAGGGGACAGAGCTGAGCTTCAGACTTAGAAATCTACATACATATTTGAAATCAGGGTTAAAGGACTAAGGGGTTAGATATCAGGGACCTTGAAATTTACATTTCTAGGTGAAGGCTGTCATATAGCCTGGTGTCCCTTCACATACCTTGTCCTCCTCCCAGATACACTGTCAGGTCACAATTTGAGTCTTGTAACCACATGTCATTAATTTTTGTCCAGAAATCGCTGACATTTTCATTGCCTGTGTGCAACAGTTCCAATGTGTTCTGGATTAAAACACTAGTCAAACAGTGCATGTGTTGTAGACCTGATGTCTGGCACAGAGGTCTTTGTCTTTGAAATTCTGGAAGAAGTATGGTGACATGAGGCTGTTTTGTTCCTAAAAATTTACAAGACAAAATATTTTGGTTTGGAACAAAACCTTTTGGGATCTCTGTTCTGTTGGTTCTATACTGAGATAATTATGTGTGGGTGTATATGTATGTATGTGTGTATTAATTTTGATGCATCCTACTGGTTGCAAATTTTAGTTTTCATCTACTCACCCACATAAATCACTGCACAAATCTGTAAAAGAGAAACACTAACTTACAGGTATCCTGGGTATCACAGCATACATACACAAGAGAATCAGATTTAAAAAGTCTAAGCAGCTTCTGATTTGGGATTTCCTAGGTCTTGGATGCTTTCCTTTGCAATCTGATGTTCTTTTCCTGAGGAATTCTTGCATTAAACTTCTCAATTTTTCTATTTTCCAAATAGAAAGATAACCAAGTGGGTTTTTGTGCAACAGTCAACAGAAAATATTGTTGGGTTTTGGCAGTAGAACTGTTGAGCTTTACAGTATATTAATTCCCTAAATCAATTTTTTTTTTAGTAGTCCAACTAAACCAGGGCTATGTCCACAGTGTTGTCATATGCTAAATTTCTTCTCCCTGTACTGTTAAGCATTTTTCGTACGATCATCATCTTTTGGGCTTTTTTGGATTATCTCTGCAACTAGAATGCTTCCATAACCTTTTTATATTTAATTTTTTTATAGTACTAGTTGGATGTAGCACAGCTTAGCTTTTAATTCTGTTTTTTCTGTAATGAAAAAATTCTTAACAAAGATCACACAGTGCAAACAGAAAGTCTTAGGTTCATTTTGTAGTCTAAAACATAGCCTGCTTGCCTGAGTTCTTGTGTGTCAGTGTCCTCTACCCTACAGGTATTCTTGTCTTTAAGAAGTTTCTGAAGTGCATTGCGTGGCGAGTTGCCTGATCCACCAAGTGAGGTCTTAGCCTCACTTGGTTGTTTCCAGACGCTTCCTGAAGCTTGCGGACCTTTCACAGTAAAATAGGACCTAGAAGCCACATATGATCCTTGTGCTTGTGCTTAAAGCTGGTTAGAATACTCTAGATATTTCTTTTACTATTTTTCCTGTAACTAGTTACCACAAGGAGATTATGCAATTCTGAGTAGGCAGAGAGATGATCCACATGATTGTGAAAGAGGAGGAGAGTTTTTTGTGAGAATATGAAGATGTAATCCACATGGTGAAAATGTTTGGGAGCTACGAGCTTCAACATAAAATAGACTGCAGTTTGTGGCCTGCTCTACCTGAGTGTCTTTGCCAATTTTATCATGGAGCCAGCTCAGTTCACACTTGTTGCAGGTTTATCAGTAAATAGCATGCCTGTGCCCACAATCACTAGATTAATTAACTCCTTTTTCCAGTGCTTTCTCTTCATATCCTATTGATTTGGGTTAGTTTTCGCTTGGCTGCCTGCAGTACATAGCAGGGAGCTCTACTCATTACTTCCTTCCCCATGCATGCACATCAGCTGAAGAGAGAAACTTGAGCAGACAGGGGATTTTCTGCATAGTTTTTGGCAACAACAACCTCTGGTTCAGGCAGTCTACTTGTCAGCCTAGTCTGTATGAACTTCAACATAAAGTTACCCCTGTTTAGTAGATATTCTAAAGCAGCTTCTGTTGGCTGGGAGCCGAGCTTGTGGGCAGGCCTGGTTCACTTGTAGCATGGCAACATCAGATAGACAATGAGTCAGGCCTTTGGGAAAGGGTCCTTGGGAAGTAGACAAGCACTTCGGCTCCACTGCCTTGTACCTTACAGCTTTGGCCTGGACTGTCCAAGGCTACCTGAGAGGTATTTGGGGCAAATGTGAAGCTGCAGAGAGGGGTGGGATGGGATGATGGACTCTGAAGCTGAGTCCAGTAGGCATCAGGAATCGGAGCTGTCCCATCACTGCACTGAGAGAACCTGCCATGATTCGTGGTTTATGGTAGTATACAGGACAGGGAGACACAGTGGTTGAGGAGTGGGGTGAACATACTACAGCAAAATAAGATTTTTTTGGTCAAATCCGAGCACTTAAGTGTTCTCAATCACCTTCTGATGTCCCTGTTGATGGAGACTCCATAGACATTGTTCCTCAGCACCTAACTGGGCAGCTAAGACAAGGCAGTGTGAATGCTTTTGCCATGTGAGCCAGTCTAATTCTCTTAAACAGCTCTACCTTCACGTATTACTTTTTCGCAATTATATTGCACAGTACAATGAAAAGACCACACTGCTTCACAATTAGCATGATGACATTGGGATGCAGTAAATAAAGTACACCCTAATCAAGGATGTATTCCCACAGAAAGATGACAAAGGAGGGTGCCAGATAAACATTTGCAGGACAGTAACAAGTTTCTGATTGTAAATACATGCTGGATATCTTGAAACAGAAGCTTGTAAAGCTAATTTGGAACAGCTAAACTGGTTTGCCAGAGCCTCTCATTTTTTATCATAGGCTTTTGTTTTGTTAATTATGTTTAAATATTTTGTACTTTGGTCTGATCTAGTAAAATTTTTATAGCCTTAATATAAAATAGCAACTAAGTTTCATGTAACTGTTCACTGTCAGCTATAATATATAGGGATGAGAAAATAAATTATCAGTGTGATTCCAATAGGAATATTTTAATAAAACATCACGAGTCAAATTCCATTTGGTATCAATGGATACTGACAATACAACAGTAGCAAATGCTCTGAGATTTAAGCACGGCATGCCAGAGTCACTTCATCCATCAGCAGTTTCCTGAAGGAAGCATTTGGCATCCCATGTCCTTTGTTCAGGATTTTGTTACACAAGCTTCCTGGTCACTTGTACATGGAACAGCAGACTGAAATTATGTTGAGCAGCCACTAGAACTTTGGAAGATTATATTGTTCTCTTTTAGCCTCTGACTGTTTTCATGCATATGACTCTTTTTCAGATGCCAAAAAGGCATCATCCATAACTTTGAGGTGGCAAGGCCATACAAGAGCCTTGTTGAAAAAGTTGTGTGTTCACTAAATTTGTGAAGGTGGTTTGAGACCCTTGGCAGCAAATAGACCGTTTAGGAAATAGGCATAAGGCCAGATTCTGACAGTAGAATTAAACTAGTTCTTTTGCTGTGACTGAGAGTAGGATTTGTTTTCAGGAGTACTGGCTACCAGTTCAGTGATTTGATGAAGAAGTTGCTTCATTATTTGCATGGCTGGGTAAGGATAGGATGGCTATGGCTTTGTGCAGATACATTGCTGTGTGCTCATGGGCACAGCAGTGTAACAGGCATTTATATAAACATGCACTGCCACAGAGGTACCTTATAGTCTAAAGGAGTATGATAAATTCGTGTTATTGTCTTCTTTTACTTACAGATCAATGCAATCCGATCAATTGTTCCGAACAAAAGCAATAATGAGATAGTTCTGGTGTTGCAGCAATTTGATAACAATGTAGACAAGGCTGTTCAAGCTTTCATGGATGGTAAGTACGATGTACCTTTTTCACTAATGCAGGAGGGATTCAATCACATGCCTAAGTATTTGTTGTCTCTAGTAGCTCAAAATATATTCTGTAGTTCTTGTGAAATCTGATGTGTGGCACTTGTTAATTATAATACAATTGATCCTCCTGTCTGCATCTTTGCCTCTTCACAGTACGAGTTTGACGTGGCTGTTCATGTGTTCTACCTGACTGCCATTTTTGAAGCCATTCATACTGCAGACCTGCTTTTTTATTCTGCATGCCTTTTAAAGTAATATGACAGGAAATTATTCACTACTGAAGATAGAGTAGCTAAAAACTCTTCGGGAAAGTTCTGAAGCACATAACCAGGCCCCTAAACCCCTGAATTTGATGCATACATTGACATTCAAACCTCAATCTGAATTTTGCAAATAGCCTTGACATTTATAATGTTTGAACCAAGACTCCATTGAAAGTTCGAGCCATTTAAACCTGGATCCATGTTTGTATTTTGCGTCATGAGACCATCTCTAATGAAAGGTCACTTGTATTTTAATAAAACTTTACTGGTAAATATATAAAGTCAAGTATTTTGAACTTTCAGCAGAATATGTGAGAAACCCTTTGCAGAAGTAATGGCATACTGTGAGCAATATTTTAAAAATTTTTGTTCCTTGGGGTTACATAAATGATAGTAGAAGTTTGGTGGTCTCAGAGGGCCCTGTACATCTTTAAAATATCTCATTTTTGCTATCTCAGCAAGTTGTTTAATTCATGCATATTTTACTTCAGAATATTTTTGGGTTTGATTTGGAATAACTTATTAAAATGTATCAGCCAAAAAGCATCATCATATACTAGGAATTACCAATATGCAAAAAAGAGATGCAAGCAAACTGGGCTGTTTATAAATGTATCAAAATTCTTCCATCAAATCTATGTGGTTCTTTTTGCTTCAGGCAGCTGCACAGACAGTTACATTCTGAGTGATGTATTGAAATTGCCTTTGTCTGTGTGCACACACACCGAAAAAGGAAAGTGTAATGCATCTAATTAACAATAATCTTGTTTTCGTGTAATGTATGTCCTGGGGAAGGTAGTGGAGGATTATTCCATGACTATTTCACTTTATAAGTTGTTTTCACTTTATTTTGTCGTAAGTTACCATGGCTTGCTTGTGGCTTATGAATTGTTTCCAATGGCTCCTCAAAAGGGGAAGTGCTTTCACAGCCATGTGTCATCACCTGCTGTAAGGAAGAAACAGGGCAAACAGAAGCTTTGCAAGAAATGCAATAAAGTTGTGAAGAAAAGCAAGCTGTTATACCCAAGTTCAGATGATCTTTGTGTTTCACCTGTTCATGGTTACTGTTCAGTCTTTGTTAGGGAGTATAGAAAAATAGCTAATATTTGTTACTGTCTGGAAAGAGCAGAAAAGATACAGCTGCTGTGCTGCTGCCACTATGGGTAGAATGAATAATTGAAATATTTTTTCACATGAATGGCAACAATTGCTAAGACTGAAATAACACTTGCTGAGAAGTCCTGCAGTGAAAAACTTTGGGGTGGCCATGCTCAATGGAAAGGTTGAGCCACCTCCTTGCAGTGCTTCTCTCAGAGGTGCTGCTTGCTGAATCAGGAAATATTCGAGTTTAATTTCCTATATTGCTTCATAAATTTAGTTTCCTATATTGCATCATATCTGGAGTGACATTTAGGTGATTCCTCTGTTATGAATTTTTTTCTACGTGTGAAATTTGATTTACATGAAATAGGGTTCAAATGTTCTATTTGCTGTGCTAGTTTACCTAATGAAGCATAGTCCGAGGATCTGTTCAGCTGCTTCGTAGATGTATTTGAGAAAATATACTGGTGGATTCAAATAAGAGCTTTGGGATTTGGATAATTATTGGAAGAAACAGAGGTTAGTTGGATGAATCCCTACAGTAGCTCTCAGCATAGCTCAGAGAAGCTGAGGGAAGCAAAGACACCACCAGCCAACACAAAAAGGGTGTTGGTTGCTACTGTGAGAACAGTTCACAAAGCTGTCACGTGAAATCACATTATTTTCAGCAGCATGGAGTAAAATGTGCAGCAAGTGTTTATTGCTTCATACAGAAACATGGTACCTTCAAAAGATAATGTACTGTTAGGAGAGGGGATTGTCCTTAGATGTACATAAGTATGTGTGTAACTAATTACAAAAATGTATACAGTTATACAGTAATAGAAGTTGTCTTGGCCTTCTATCGACATTGTCATGTCATCTAGCAAATAAAACATGTCTCTGATGGATTCCATGCAAGTTTTTTCACCATTTAACAAATTTGGCTTAGCAAGATATGTAATCTTTCCTATTGTGTGTGATAGACTTGTCAGATGATCTTGGATCTGATATATTGTGATAGAAAAGTAATTTTGGTAAATCTGAAAACCTTACACGTCTTTGGCTGAATACAAGTTGACAACTCATGGTTGTCTGAAAACAGCAATTCTGCTTAATACTAATATCAAGATTTCAGTGAAAGGAGTGAGAAGAATGGCTGAGTATAAAATCCACTTGAAAAGACTAATATTTGAATATTTACTTGATTTGTGAAGTGATGGTAAAGTGGTTGTTAAATTCAAGCAGAAAACCTTTAACCTGATGGTGATTAAAAATGTTACTGTGGCAGATATTGCCATAGTAGTTTGGATGACAGTTCAGACTGCGTGCTTACCATGACATCTGTTTCCAGCATTAGGCTCCAGGAGAACAAAATCATGATGCTAATTAGAAGGAGAAGAGTTTTCTTCTAGCATGGCAGCAGGCACTGGTCTGACCAACGCTCTGCCTGCTTTGTTCCATAAATTTATCTAAGCAACTCATTATGGCTGACAGAATTTCGAGTATAACTGTAATTACTTCTGAGTATAATTTTTTACCATTCTTCTCTGCCAGGCCTAAGTTTACTCATTTGTGTGATGCAAATTTTATGCAAGAGTCCACAAAATTACTCTTTTGCATGCTAATTCTTTACTTTTAATACTCTTATGTCTTCTGAAGATGACAGGTAACACACAGAAAATACATTATAAAAATGCCAAAAGTTTTTTAAACTTTCAGATGCTCTAGAGTCAGGGTGGACTATTTAGTGTGCTCAGCATTGACTCTGGGTGCTGAGATACTTTCCTTTTCAGGCAAGAGATATGACTGTTGATTTTTCTGGGTCTTATGCTAATGTTTGAAGTTAGGCACACTGACGTTGTGCAGTGAAGTCCATAAAAAGCCAGTAGTGCCAAGTGGACCATCCACTGTAAGTACTGTAATCAGAACAGGTAACTGAGAAGAGGAAAGGCAGCACTGTCCATTTTGTTCTCCCCATGTGAGAGAACTCACAACAAATTGAAATGCTCCTCAGCTAGGAGACTTGAAACTGATCATGGACACAGTGGTTCTTTATCATAGCTGAGCTTTTTTTGAAATGTTTTGTCTTTCTTTTCTCTAGGCAGCGCAACTCAGGTTTTAAAGGAATGGAATATGCCAGGAAAAAAGAAGGTAAGAACTTGCTCTTGAGAGTCAAGGCATTTAAATCACTTGTCAGCTGTCTGTACTTGAATTTTAGTACTGTGGGTCAGTACTTGGCCTTTTCCAGCACAAGTGACTTCATTCACACCTGTAGACAATACTTGAAACAAATGTGTGTACTATTTTTAATCCTATTCTTCTGTCACTTTCTCACCAAGCCCAGTGTTCTGAGCTAATTTCTGGGACAGTGCGTGCTTGTACCTGGTGTGGGAGTCAGACCCTGGACAAGCACAGGACAAACCCTAAAACAGCCCATGCACAGAAATACTTTTAGTAAGAAACTGTATCCTGGATAGTCACAGTCACTTACAGTGCTCAAATTACTGATTGTATTTTGAGTTTGTATGATTTGCATTGAGTGATGTCTCTGTTCTTGCAATATTTCTCCATTTAGAACAATAGGAGAAAAAGAAGCAAATCTAAACAGCACCAAGGCAATAAAGATCCTAAAAACAATAGTGGACCTGAGAAGGCATCTCAAGAGCCTCAGCGAATAAATGACTGTCATATGAATGGATGCCCTAAGGACAGCCCTGGCCGTGGTTCTGCCAATCAGAAACTGGAAGCCACTTCTCTTGAGAACAAAGGCCCTGGATTTGTAGGATCAGCAGTGGACTGTCCAGAAATCAGAGGTCAGTTCATCTGACAGAGAGCACCTTTTCATCTGGCAGTAGCCAAGCTTTAATTGACATAAAGATCATGGTATTTTTATTTGCCATGAAGATGTTGTAGAGATGTTTTTGTGGAAAAATAATGCACATAACTATCAAAGTCATGCCAGTAGATTTCTGTCTTCACACTATTAATCTTGCAATATGTTTCTTTGAAAAATGTCTTTCTTCTCCTATAGATAGGCCAGGTGATACAGAATATTACAGGTAGAAATACTGAAGAATGCAGGGTTAGAAAATGGCTTGAGTGTTAAATTGTTTGCAAAATTATTAAGTCCCTCATGTGGGGTAGAGTCATCTGAGCACTATGAGCTTGTGGCCTATTACTGGATTTCTTTATTGCTTAGTCCAAACTAGTCCATTTTTTCTTTTTCTCATCTTCCATATCCATCGTAGACCTCCACTGGCATTTCCCAGTAGGGAAGGGAGGGCCTTTGTGGTGTGAAAAGGCACTCTGATAGCCTTTTAGTACATGCATTTAGTTTCTCACAGGGTTTAGTTAACATTTGTGAAATGGGAGGGGCAGCAACACAGAAAGTTCACTGTAGTAGGTATAGACGTGTGAGTATACCAGCCCCAGTGTGAACAGACTCACTGCTCTGGGGCAGGAGCTCTGTGCCTACAAGCTCTACTTGCAGCTCTTTGCCTACAAGTCCATAGAGCTCATACTTAGTTGTTGTCAGTACTGGTAGTGTTTCTTCAGCTCTTCACATTTCAGACATCTGACAGCTCTTCACAGTCTTCACAGTTCTTCAGCTCTTCTTTAGCTCTTCACAATCCAGACATCTAGATTATTGCTGCTGTTAGTGTTTTCTTATGTGTCTTAAGACCTTTCCTTAAAATCCCTTTTCCCATGGTTGCAAATACAGCTTTAAACCCTCATTGTAAAGTAATGTGCCAAAGTAATGATTGTCCTGAAATGAATTGTCTGCTGCTTTTGGAGATGACTTTCGGTGCCAGCCTCTGGTTAATTAAATGAAGACTATGTAATCTATAGCAGCCAAACAAACTACTTGCCAAGAAATTTTGTCCTAGAAATTTGATTCCTCACAAAGGACCAGAGATACACTCCCCGCCCTTGCTAGACCCCCCATTTAAATTTGAATAAAATATGCCATAAGCCAGAAAATTCTGCATTTCCATAATACTCAAAGCATTTTTGCCACTTATTTTGCATGACACGAACATTTGTGGTATAAATCAGACTTCTTAGAGTGGCATTTTTTTAAATGATATGTGCATGAATAAAAGATATGTAGACATAATTGCCTATGCATGGGTGAGTGTTTTCTAGGGGGTACAAATACAGAATGCAAGAAGAGTACCCATGCTGTTGGTGATCTTTTTATGGGTCAGTGGGATTGAATCCTGCTTTTTTCTCTTTGAAACAGTTCGGAGTTAGTTGTACATATAAAGGGCAAAAAGTATCTGGAAATTTTTCTTTGCTTTTGCAAGTGGCAAATGAGAAATTGCCATAGCTTTACAATTTTTTTTCAACTAAAACACATCTCTCCTGTCTCAGTAACAAGGGAGAGAGCTTTCAAAAGAAAGGCAGAAAAGATAGGAAAGGAAATGCAGAGAAAGGAAAACCTGAAACTTTATTATTGAAGTTCTCCTTAAATAGTAAAATAATTTCCTGGTAGATTTTTTTAGTAGAGAGAAGAAAATAATTACTTCTTCACTTTTAGTTGCACCGCTTGCAAGATACCTTTTCTTTGTAGCCAGTATGATTTCTTAGGGTCAAAAGCACCTATATTCATATCGTTACATTTGTGCTGAAGTGATCAGGATCCTCCAGGGGCCAGCAGCTGTGCTCTTGCATTTTCTGAGCAAGTCCTACAGACACTTAAAGCAGTGTGAAATGTTGAAGTGAGTCCAAAGTGTGCCTGTTTTGTATTGCTGTTTTGTGTTGTAATCTCCTTTGTATTGTCCTTGTCCAGCTTGTTTGTTTTGGTTCCCTCCTTATCAAATGAATGTTACTGTAGTGATTTTACCATCTCCTTCAGAGGGCTCACAGCTCAGAAGGATCATAGGTGTCTGTTCAGAGTCCCTAATACTTTCCTTCCTATGAAGAACATGAGGTTGAAGCTTTGCCTATACCAACTCCCAGTCGGTGAGATTAGGACTTTTAAGCCATAAAATCCTGGCAGCCTGAAGGGACTTCAGGAACCAGAAGAGAGAATGCAGCATTTCTCCATAGAAAATTAGGAGCAGAAACATTTGGCTCTTGCCTTTATTTCAGGTCTGTTTATTTCTTGCCATTATTCCATCTTTCTTTTTCTTAGACATCTTCAGTTGCTGTTACCCTTTCTGTTCATGGCCTTGTAAAGAAACAGTGTGAATGCACTGAAAGGATATTTTGTGCTGCCTGCTGTTGCTTTTGCAGGGACCTTGGTAAAATCAGATCCTGATCTCTTCCCTACTTAATTTTCATGCAGGAGGATTTTTAATGAATCTCTCAAACTTCCTGTTTATATCTCAGGGGACATAAGAGCTTTCTTCTTCTTTCAGCCAAAGAATCTATGAGGTTCACTTGATTTGAAAGGTACTGAATGGCAAGCTACTGCAAAAAGATAAACCACTCATTTTGAAGATGGCAGCTCAGCAGATTTCAGAGCAGGTTAATGTGGGCTGTTGCTGTTACTGGCAGTGTGGTCACATTTGACTGTTAATGCAGTGGATGTCACACGATAGACTGGTGCTTGAAGTTCCAAGCCACCAGATACTGAACCATGTAACAGTTTACTTGCAGCTACTCTTAGCCAGACTTTTGACTTCTCTTGCAGGTATTTGACAGAGACTTCATTCCTAGATTTTGTTATACACGTGTCTTAGCTGGTGCAAGTCTTCAGAGACTTGCTGCAGACTTTCTCGCAGACTTTCTCCGTCTATTTTTAGTCGTCTTGATTGTCTTCAGTCAAATTAAAAAGTTCAGTTGCAGCATACAAAAATACTGTTTATTAGTCTATGTTGGTCATCTTTGTGCTGGGTTTCAAAGTAGTTGTGTGGAGTTTTGGAAGAAACAGAGTCAAAATATATTGCAGACAAAAGATGATCAAGAAGTTTAAAGTATAATCATTGTGCTAAACCACCACAGTGACCTCCTTTAGGCAAAAAGCTGTCAAGTTTGTAATTTGTCTTGACAAGTGTACCAAAACTGCTAATTAAGTGCAGTAAAAATTATGCAGGTTAACAACAAATTTCAGAAGATCAAATCTGAGGGACAGAACCAAAGAGCCCTGGCCTTTCTCTATAGGTTAGCTGATAGATTGCTGATTTCTAACTACCTGTTAGAGTTATGTACCAAGGGCAGCATCAGCTGAGAGTAGAAAGCTTTGATTTGTAAGGAATGTTCTATTTGCATTAGTGTGAGATGCAGCCAGGGTTGCAGAGGGTTTGTGGCAGTTCCCTCACAGGAGAGTTCCTCGCTGTGTGTGAGACCGCTGTTGGCATCAAACCTTTGACGTGTTCAGAGCGCTGCAATACTGGTGTTTCTTGCTTTCACAGATTGATAGGTTTCTTTGGCTTCTTTCACTACTTTCTTACATACTGTTTTATGCAAGATACCTTTTCTGTTTTCAGTCTCAGCCTTTTAAAGCCCTTAGAAGCTGATTTATAATGTGAGCACCAGTGTTCCTCCTTGTTTCTCTGGTGTTACATGATTGCCGTTAAACATACCAAGATGCACTTACCACCTGTCCTAATGGCAGCCAGGGCAGAAAGAAGTCACTAGTTAATATGCTGCACCTGTCCATGTGATATCCCTCAATCCCAGCACTGTTTCTTCCATTCCATGGGCTATAACCCAGTTGTTAGTCTGACAAGTCCCTTTCCTCCAGACACCACACATCATCAGTTGAATAAAGTTATGCATAAAAAGCATCTTCAGAATGAAGAATCATTCATTCATTGAAGTCAGTAGAAAACTGAGTTAACACAACAAATCATTTTCTGTGCTTGTTTCCTTAACTAAAATTCAGAGTGGCAGTAATAGCTGGCCTTGCCTGTCAGTTTTCAGTTATGCTTTGGGTGCTTGTTCCTATGTTATGATGCTTGTATCCTGAATCCCTTTGGAGTTTTGGAACGAGGAAACCAGGTCGTCTTGTGGCAGCCAAACATGCTCAGCCACCATTATCTTATCCCTCTGAAGCTGTTGAACCCAGGAGCCTGATCTTTAACATACTTTGATTTCCTGCTTGGTTCCTCATAGCAGCAGGTTTGATTGAAATCTGTAGTCAGGCAAGGTAAGTATTTCAGGCAGGAATGTTTAATCCGTGCTTTTAAAATGCTGATAAAATCAACTTTTTTTGTGTGCTATATATATGCATATTTGGGCAAATATTATAATCGGGAGCATGCTTTTTATGTTATGAGGTATTTTCCCTATTGGCATGAAAGAGTTGATTTTTAATTGAATATTTCTTTTATACACTGTTGAAATAAAGAAGTGTTCCAATTAGTGTTTAATTACCAAAGCAGTTTCATTTGTTGTCATAGCTCTCTGAGGTTCTGTAGAATATGTGCCAGGAGAACACCATAAAGTCATTCTGAATTAACAGCAAGGCTTCATACCTTTCTTAATCTTACAACTCCCTGTTTTCTTAACGCTTTCTTGCAGACAGAGAACGAGAACGCCAGAGAGTATCTGTGGAGTTAAACCCAAAGACTATGAATGGAGTAGAACAGCATGAGCCCCTTCAGTCATCAGTTCAACTCCAGAGTAACCTAGGCAGGCCAAAGTCAAAATCTTCCTCAGTTAAATCACCCAATGCGTCAACCCAACTTGAAACAAAGACAGATGATTCAGTCAAAAAAAGAGGTAAATTGGGTCTCTGGTTGCTGTGTTCTGAGGTTAAAAAACAGCTGAGGCCTCTAGGAAAAAAAACCTCCAAATTCACATAAGCTAAAAAGAGATGTGTTGGAAAGTATGAACAGAATTTTTAACAAAATGAATAAAACTATTTATGATCTATTTAACATATTAAACTGAATAATTTGAACTAATAATGCCTTTCTAATATTTATTTGATTTGGGGGATGCATTTCTGCAGACATGTTTAGAAACTGAAGAGCACTAGGGAGGGACTATGGAAACGTTGGATTTATGGACTTCAGTGGAATAACCACTTCATTCTAATCTGGGCAAATAATATGTTGAACTATTCCTGGTGCCTCATTCAGAAAAACTAAAACCAACTTTCTGACTACCGTGCAATTTTTGTTTTCTATTTTAGGGCCAAACATTGAAAAGTCAGTAAAAGACTTGCAGCGTTGCACTGTTTCTCTAACCAGATACCGTGTGATGATCAAAGAGGAAGTGGATAATTCAGTGAAGAAGATCAAAGCTGCTTTTGCAGAATTACACAGCTGGTAGGTAAATCAGCTGCAGAGATCCATCAGCTCCACTTAGAAAAGGGACTAATTAAGCCACTAGCATTAGTGGGGCGGGGTCACTTACACCCTCTTTGTTTAGGGCATTTGGTTTGTTTAAAAAAAAAAACCATGGTGCCATTTATAATGACATTCATCACCAGCCTGGAAGTAATACGTGCATATTTTGTATACATACATAAAATTCTTTGAACAAAACTCAGGTTTTTTTACTCCTAAATTATCCATCTTGACCTAATTCTTTTGTATCAGATTCAGTGGCAACATCTATGAACAAATGAAAGCAGTTCTAAATATCCTGTCTGGGATTTTCTGAAGACTCTTTTACCTTCTTTGAATCTCTTCTTTCTATACTGCAGCTTTGATCTTATCTCCTTTGGCAGACAGTCCTTTACTGTCTCTTCATGTCCCATCATCTTTGCTTCTTATCCTACCTACCATTGTTCTCTTAAGTTTCCCTCATATTTCCTTCTAAGTTTCCTATCCATAATTTAATTTCCAATTTGCATCTCTAGTTCATTCTTTTTCCTCATTTTTTTATGTCTTCCATTTGTGTTTTTCATTATAATTTTCATCACTGCTCATCTTCACCATGTATATGTATGCCCTTTCAAAACTTAGAGCAGAAATAATTGCTGTAGTAGCAAGTTGCATATTTGGTATATTCTTGTCATAGAAAAGTATTTTCTGCTTTGAGTTTCACTTGGCCTTGGTTAAGCATAGATGTCATATAAAACCTATGCATTAGACAGTGTTGAAGTAAATAGAAGAAATCATGTTAAAATGTACAATACTTGTTTACAAATAAGAGTGAAAAACCTTTCCCCTTTAATTCAGTCACTGTATTTGTTGGCATTTTTATGTGCATATCTTAGACAAGAGCAGTAGTTTTTGCAGAAGTTTGTTAACTTTGGACTTCAGTGGTGTATTCCCTGTCTTCAAAGATGCATCTAAAGTAACTTTAGGGCCATTGGGGCACCACTTCTGTATGGGCAGAAAATCCAAGTGCTGCTGAGCAGATTTTGAGGAAGATTCTGGTTCACTGAGCCCCCAGTGTACTTTACTGTTATAGCAGGGAGAGGTGTGTTTCTGTCTCTCCAGTGAATATGAGCTGTGATCACCCATTGTACCAAATTTGGTAACGTTGTCAGGATTGTTCTGGAGCCATTACAGAGATTTTTGCTTATGAACTTAAATGTAATAATAAGATTGTTGAGATAGAAAAATCGAGTTCATCAACTCCTTGCACCTTTTTTTTTGTAGTTCTCAGAGGGAACCTTTTCTCTGAGAAAACTAGAGTTGGTTCTCATTTGTTGTGTAGTTCACACCCACTTTTTTATTTTTGGTAGCAGTGTTAAAAATACTTTACATCACGTGTCTCACCTTGACTGCAGGCCGTCACAGGCAATTCAGTCTTAAAGCATTGTCACTCTGGTCATGGAACAGACTTAGAATTCTGTCATGATCTAAAAGTGTGAGGAGGTAGTAAGTTCAGAACTGAAATTCTTCATTTTTCCTGTGCTGATATTTTAGTTTGAAGAACAGTAAAGTGTATTGCCTAATACTAAAATATCCCAAAAGAGTTTGTAAATGCAAGTACTTAAAAAGATGAAAATAGCCTGGAAAACTTTTCAATAGGCTTCATTTAATTTTGCCTCCTACCAGCTTCAGTGCCTAAATTATTGAAGTGGAGTCTGCTGGAGGCTCTAGACTGTAACGGATCTGTGGTCTGAATATTTGTGCCTCAGCATAACATTGCAACGAGGACAGTACAATGTCAGGAGATGTTTATGGAAATTTCAGTGCTGGCTATGTTGTTTTTGGCAGCTTATAAGTCTAACATTCAGGTTTTTCTTCAGATGAATAAAGGGGGTTTTTTGTTTAAACAATAAACTGCCTGATTTAACACCTTCTTTGCTAAATTTAAAAAGAATTTTGTGATATTTCATATGATCTTGTGGCCTAAACTTTGAGGAAGATGGGCACAGCTGTTTTAATGACTTATTTCCAAAAACTCCCTGACAACTGGTGTAGATTTACTGGATTTGGGTAGAAATCACCTGAACCAGCGATGCATACGGCTTCAGACCTCACACAAGGATCACACTGTATTCCTCAGCTGCACGGTTTAGTGTGTGTTATTTACATGGGGGTTTCCTCGCTCCAGAATTGAACAGAACATCCCCAGTGCTAGCAGGAGGATACGGTTTTAAGTGAGCATATTTAGTGCCCTCCTTTGGCATGGTGTTTCACTGTGACACAGTCAACTTGTCTGTCACGGAAAAGTTAAGGAATTCAGCTAGACTGTTGCTCCTAGAATGCTGTGGAGTGACCAAAGCAAGGGCAATGATGTCAGGTCTCCATTGTGATTGTAATTCCAAAGCTTTTTCCGAGTTCCTTTCCCAGTTCCTGCTGGAGTGTGGGCTGGTTGAGATGGACAGCAGATACAACAGCCACCAAGTGCTGTCTGTGTTCAGAACTGCCAGGAGTACTGGAGTGAGCTCAGTACTCTAACCTCTTCCTGTTACACACAGCTGTCACCACCCAAGGGGTTTTAGTGAAACTAAATGAAGTCAGAAGCTTTTATCATGCATTGCAGCTGAATTCTGAAACATACTAATTTGTCTCTTTTGGGTTTATTTTTCTTCCTTTGATTATAGGATATAAGACCACTTTTTTGTGTCCTTTATTGCTCTCAAGGTCAGAATCAAAACTGCATTGCAAGAGTCGATAACATTTTTTACTTTCTGATAATCTGTTTTGGTTTTTTTAAACCTTACCATTATTTTACCAATGACAGAAAGAATGAAGAATGCAAAGATAATATCATGTATCTTCCTCCTACTTCCAGACAGTAAATGAAACCATTATTATGGAGTTAAATGAATAGCACATGTTGCCTAAGATGTCTGAAAGCTTCAGCAGAAACATTCACAAGAACTTCTCCTTTTAACAGCAGAAACTATTGAATGATAGCTGCCAGTGCAAATCCATGTTTTCTCTCTGGCTCAGTATTTCACAGCTTGACCTAACCAATAGAGAAGTTAGTCCTGAACATGTACTATGCTGCTATTGAAAAAGTCACCTATCACTATGCAAAAAAGTGCATACCCTCCCACAATCCAGAAAACAGTGCCAGGGAGCAGATGTGCTGTGAACCCCTGTAAAATCTTGGGGGGAAAATGCAATGCTTACTTCAGTTTTTACTTTGTAGTAAGATGGGGCAAATAACAATCCCAAAAAGATGTTTATTTAAAAACATTGCATTGGGCTCACTTCCTCTCTCTTAAAGAGCCTCACTGAAGTTTCTGCTAACTGGAGTAGTTCTCTGTGTGCTCAGAAGAAGTGATAACAGCTTGCATTTATTCAGTTCTTTTCATGCCAGCAGACACTGTAGCATTTCACAAGGTATGGGCTGGACCAGGCAGGGCATTTTGTCCCACAGGAAGTCTTTTGCAGTCTCAAGTGGATTGTGCTGCTGCTGTGATCCAGCACTCTGGTCACCCCTGTTCTTGCTGAGTTTCCTGTGACATTGCTTTCCCAAGGTTATGAAAGCACTCAGCAAAGCAAGCTGAGGGGCTGTGTTCCTCAGGCTCACATGCACCTGAAAGTTAGGAGAAAAGGCTGCTTGGTAATACTCCTTGGTCCAGTATTTCTCCTCACTGCATTCAGCTTTGGTGTATGGTTTTCAGGAATACCTTTGTGTGAGTGAGAAAGAACATAAGGTGCTCCCCTTACTACTTCAATATAAAATATATCAGAGCATAGCCATGTCCCACATTACTGTAGAGCACAGAAAAGAGGGCTACCAAATAGTCCTTAAGTTCCAGGGGAAGGTTAAGAAAGCTAAATGAACTCTCCTCTCACTAGAATGCACTTGAGACATTTATTGCCAAGCTTAAAACCTACATGCATTAACTGTGTTCTCACTTCTCTTCCACCAAGAGACTGAATAACCATCCTGAGGATAAAAGGAGAGCCCCAGGAAATCTGAGTGAAATGTGTAGGGCACAAAAGGAGCCACAGTTCCCCGTAACACCTCTTGCCAGAAAATAATTTGCACATATTGGGCATTCATACAGTCGTATGGAAAACTAAAAGGAAACATCTGCTACTTGCCCATATTGTCTGCTGCCAGCCACAAATAGTCTGTAGAAAACAGTAAGAACTAGGTTTAATTACACTGCATGCAGAACTGAACCACATAAATACAAGCTTCTCTGCTCTTTCCTAACATGCTTGTGTGTCCACTGCTGTGTAAAGAGCATGAAAATCAACATAACTGAATTTTTAGAGTGAAAAAAACAGCCATTGAAAGCTTTACCATAGGCTAGATTTAAAAAAAAATATTCTGACATAATGCTGGAAAATGGAGTTTGGCGATACTGACAATTTAAAAATATAATAAAGTAGGTTCAGGGTAACAATTAGAAAGCATGTGCCGTATGTTTTGGGGAAAATTAAGCAGTTTTTATATTGCTTTTATATTGTAAAGAGAACAATGTTAGTAAAGGCAGATTTAAAAAATCACACAAAATGAACTTGAATAACTAAAAGCCTTTGGGCATTTTCATTTCTACTAGATTGTGCTCTGCAGAGGGAAGGATTTTAGTGAAATTGATTTATGCTGCCTTTTGTTTATCTTCTTATTGTCAGACTGTACTAGTGATCAGAATGAAAATTCATGTAATCTGGTTTGCTGTGTAAACATTGTACATATGCTGATCAAATAACCTTCAAGCATTGTGAACCCTTAAATAATATTGAACTAATACTGGAAGAATATAATCTACTGAAACATTGCAAAATATGTAATGTACCAGCTTTTCCTGCAAGGTATTTTCTACTCTCTCTGTTATATATACTTCCTATTAATGTAAAGAAATCTTGAAGTATCATTTCTCCAGTTACAAAATAGCATAGCTAGTCAGTAATCCTGTAACGCTTGTAATCACCTAGTACAGGTGATTGGGCTTTATATTTACATTGTCATCACATCATTGTAGTTCCTTGTGCCAAAATTTTGATAGAGACAATTCTAGTTTTTGGACTGATGTGAATGATTCTTCTGTGAAATACACAATTGGATTAGAGATTCTTATCAGTTGTCTTTTCACGCTGCCTGTGGGTCAAGTATGTTCATGCTAGAAGGGAAGTATGTGCAAGAAAAACATGGTACTTAAAGACCAATGCAGAGCTTATCAGGACCATTTCATGAATTTGCATGTAACCTCAGCTCAAATACAGCAGAGACAGTAACAGTGCTAACATCCCTCAAATTTGCTTGGGCTTGTCAGCAGCTTGTCAATCAGCACAGCTTCAAGGAGCTACTGTGGTCTGTTCCGAAGTGTTGACAGAGCAACATCACTGGAGTATGTTGTATTTTTGTTGATGCCTAAACTGTCAGACTCCAACAGTGTCTCATTACTCTAACTCCCCTGCTCATGAAAAAAGGGCTCAAATTGTAGCTCAGTGTTCAGCAGCTCTGCAGCTGAACCAGCCCCCAGAGGATGCCCGGGAAAAAATAGCTCTTCCCCCTTCCGGATGAAGAGCCCTGCTGCAGTTATCCAGGATGCCACAGCTAACCCTGTCTTCCTCAGTCTCCAGAACAAGAGTCATTCTCAAACTGTGCACAAAGCTGGTTCAGGGGAGAGTAAAGTTTATTAAATGACCCAAGGAGAAAAATGGCAGTTGGAGGGGTTAAACAGGGTTATGAAAGGACTCCCTCGAATTACACATAACAGTAACCTCTGTGCCATGCAGCTGGGGCTTACCTTTGTGAGCTGTGACAGCATGTTTGCCTCCATGTCAGCTTGGTCTTTTTATTTCCCCATCTCTTCAGGCACAGTAGGTTTGTCATAATGCCTAGAAGAGGCAGAAGGAAAGAGAAGATTCTGGTCATCAGGAAACCTTGTGATTCTCATCAGTAAGGCTATAAATCAGCCAGCCTGGCAATCTGAAGCAGCTTTTTTTTAAGAGGCACTAATAACTTTAATCATTTTAGTGGGATTTGGAGGTATTGCAGCTGACTGAAAATATCTTTTCTTTAGCACTGTGCAAATACTAGATTTCATGCTGTAAACTAGAGGAAGATTAATTTGTTTCCACTAATGTCAGAACAAATTCAGAATTTGTTCTCAGTATGAAACTGTGAAATGAGGCAGCTGTCAGCATAATTTGCCCCTATCATTGCTGTGCCAGCAGCTCACTGTAGTTTGGCATTTGCAGCTCTTTTGCCATTGTACAGTAGTGTGAATCCTGCCAGCCTCTGTAAGGCCAAGGCATGAGTACTTACGGTTTTGCCTTCAAAATCACTTCAGCAAAATGATTCCTAGAGAGCTGCTGTCTCTCCTGGTGCATCTCGTATCTCTACAGCACATGCACTGGCTGTGTCTCATTTGCATGCCCTCTGTGTTAAGCCTGCCATGTCCCCTGAGCAAAACTGTCTCCTTCTTTAGCCTCCCTTCAAAATTTCACCTGGATATTAAGCTCAAACAGTGCTAAATCCCGTGCTCCAAACTGCAGATACTCACCTATGGTAAACAGGGATACGGTGCTGATAGCTCAAGGTTGGTACCCAGGTCCTGATCCTGAAAACGTGAAGGGTAAGAAAAGGAAGGATCAGTCCTCTCAGGAGAAAAGGTGTGGTGAAAGGAGGCAGGGAAGAAAGAGACAGCAATGTTGCCCTCTTTTTTTTCTATATCATCAGTTGATTCAGATCTGCCTTGAGTCCAGTTGGTGAAGGGGGGAATCAAGTCCCATTGTTGGTTCTTCTACAGCAGGGGAACCTATGGACTGATGATTAGGGCATGGATTCAGGTACATTCAAAGCAAGAAGTGGTTCTGAGTTGTGTGTTTGTCACCAGAGTTGCAAATAGTATGTGGAAATATGTTCAGGTGTTACTGATATTCACGGTAAAGAGAAGGCATGGCTTCAGCCATGCCTTTCAGATTTTTAGTGCTCAGAGTACTCAGAAAAAAATTATCAATATTATGAACTCTCCAGAACATGAGCTAAAGTAGTATGTTCATGATTTTAAACCTGCTTCCTAACATCTCTAGAAAACCCAAGAGAAACAACATCACTGAAGAGGAAGGAATTAGCAGAATGTTTTCCCTCAGATGCCTTTACATCTGAAATGCATTTTGTTCCTTGCTCTGCTAGAGCTCAAATCTGGTCATACCTGAGCGTGCAGAAAGTTCCTGTAGCACTCAGTATCCAGTTCTCCACAGCACACCAATGCTGCAGGCTGTGCACTGAAGTGTACCAGCTGGATACAACTTTTTAGTGCCAAATGGACACTAAAAAGCATTAAAGGAAAATGCTTTCCTGGGAGGTATTGCTGCACTGAGCTTCCAGCAGTTCTCAATAACACTTTTGCTGTGGTCTAATCACAATCCCTGTATTAAGGCTGAGTAGGGCATTTTTCCAGAAAATACGTTAATAATGGTTGAACTCCCAAGTTAAGGAGCCATTCAGTTTAAGTGACTGTGAGACCTTTGTGTGAAAACAGTGGGATACTAGCAGGAATGAGAGACAAGATTTGATCCATTGATTTCTCCGCACTGTTCTTGTCCTTTCTCCTTCTATATGTTACCATTAAGATTTCTCTTTGTATTTGTCATTTGTTTTTTTCTATCCCGAGGCCAGAGTTTTTTTCCAGTTTCCTGTCTGTTGTTTTCATTTGTTTCTAACTTTGATAAATTCTTCTTGGAGGCAGTGTTGTTCTGTTTTGCATTTGCTGGTGCTGCTTTGCCTAGGACATTTCTAAAGAAACATTAACTTTTCTCATATATGACATATGGCAGTTTATGGTTTCCAGGCTGAGAAATGCGGTTGTACGCTTCCAGATGAAAATTAGTATGTTCCTTTCCTTTAGCCAAGAGAGAAATCGTGCATGTCCTTTACTGATATAAATTAGTACAGCTGCATTGTCTGCAGGGAAGGAAAACATTTTCAAGGTCTGTCTGTTAAAGAAACTTAGTTTCTTACATGGACCAAGGCACCAAACAGTTTCTCTCTTGTATTATTCTTTAATTTTCCAATGTTAGTTTATAGCTAGAAAGGAAAAACTCTGCTGGCTGTTCTTTAAATTCATCAGTCCTGTCCTCTAGTGTTCATCCAAACACTTTATCTGAAATGTTTGTCAGAGTTCAAAATGAAACATTGGAAGTGGAAAACTGTCTAGAACTGGAAAACAGATAAGATTTGACTATAAAATATGATAAATATAGGACTGCTATGGCCTTGTTTTCATTCTGATATTAAAACTGGTTTTATTTGGCATCAAAATAAAATGTTATGGGCCACCAGTTTACTAAGAATCTGTTGTTAGAGTGCAGATGGGACAATCCTGGAATGAGCTGCACTAAAACACTCTTCTGATGAGCTCTGCTGTTGTGACCTTGTTGCTTCAATATGTTTTCTGGACAAAAGTTTATGTTTATGTAACCTGTGTAGTGCACTAGGGAGGCACCTTAATAACAGAGACAGAAAAAGCAAAAATCTGCAGGTTTTTTTTTTTAATTTAGGATAAAGTGGTAAAAACAACTAGATCCTCTTTGTGGAGGATAGAAATAGGTAAGAATGCACAAAACTCATTTCAGCTGCCTGTTGTAAAAGTCAAGGAAGTTTATTAAATCATGTAGTTACAAAAGCTAATTGAAAATAATTAGTTCTGAGAACATATGACTATTTAGATTAGCAAGCTGGAATCATCACCTGCTTATTTGGCAGGTGATGCTTAATGCTTATGTCTGGAGAATATTGAGTGGCAACTGGAACAAGTGTGTCCTTCTGTTGTCAGAGCCTGCCTCTTAACTGATTTGCTCTACCATAAAAAACCCCTGCTGCTTTATTTCCTCTGGTGTGTAGGTCACACTAAATTGATCTGGCAGGCTAAAACAATAATTTTGGTCTTTTTCTATGTGTGAAACAAAAAAAGTGTAACATTGCAATTGTGTGGTCTTGCTGCAACCTTTGCCATCAGCCAACCTGCTTCTGTCCCTCTTGCTGGCTACTGGGAGGCAGTGTAAAGGTCTCCTTCTCTCCAGGGGGCATGGTAGACTGGGAAAACTCAAGGACAGAAGACTGCAGAGCTTCTGTTGATGCCTTGGGAAGGCTGATCTGAAACAGAGACTGGACAGAGCTAGAGGATAAAGTCAGTATTCTTGAAAGGCCTCTAGGATTCACCGTGGGCAGGACAAGAGCCTGACCAGGGCTACACACAAGGTAGACTAAGAATGGTCACAAAAAATGGTTGATCGGTCACAAGGTCTTAGATTTTTATGTTTTGGTCTATTTGCATAATAGGGTTTAATTGTCCAATGACAACTTCAGGTTGTGAGGTCCCATCCTTCTTGTTCCTCCCTTCTGTTGTTTATGCTTTTGGGCCTGAAAGGTATCCTTGGTCTTCAGCAGGAAGAGGATTTATTTTGTCTACCTGCTCTGTGAAGAGAGCTCACTAACACTCTATGTGAGGCTCAGAATTACACCCCTAGACAGCACAGAATCTGAAAAACATGAAAGCTAAAACTTAAGTCATCACTGTTGCAAACCTCCTGTGTGAGGTTGGTTGGAAGATTTCAAGGAAGGGTGAATGGCACTTGCACACATTGTAGCTGGTAAATGTTTGGTTGTCAGCTTTGTGTTTGCCGTGTGTTCCCCACATTGCCTGCTCACCAATCTTTCCCTGTTTTAGTAAAGGACCTGTCAATACTTCTCTATTTAAGTCTTCTGTCTCTCTTTACTCCCCACTGAACTCTGCAGGATCTTCGCTTTCTTGCAAAGGATGTTCTTGACAAATGTTTTGGGTTTAACTTTTCTATAATGTCTTCCTTCAGTAGAAGCTTGTTCACATGTAACCCAGTGTACAAAAGCTGGGTACAAAAGCTAATGTTCAAGGTTGTTTCTACTAACAGGGTTGAGAGCTGCACTCTTCCCTTGAGTGCGTGCCTAGATGTACTCCTGGTGTTTGACCTACTTTTTGTGATTCCCCCCCCAGCTGCTTGAATTTACTCATGCAAACACAAACATTAACATTGGTGGTGTTCATTAAATGTGAACTTAACTTTAAGAATAATCTAGTGAGGGGAAAACAGATTGGCACACCAGAGCACTGTCCCCTGGAGAGCATTCTGCAGAGATGTTACTCCATTGGACAACGTCACTGCATTCATAATGTGAGCAATTTGCCCCATGTCCTCTCTGCTCTCAGCAGACCCACCTGATCAGTTGCACTCTGACAGCTTATAAGCACTGTCAGGGATTGCACACCAGGCATTTGTTAAAGGAGAGGCACGCAATTCCTTTAGGAAGGACAGGTAAAAGTGGAACAACTCCTTCCCAGTTCTGGAGGGAGTAGGTGGCAAGGAAGCTGACTTCTGTTATGGAGATATGTTAATGCTTATTTACATCACAAACCATTTTCTTTTTTACCTTGACATATTTTGCAAAAATATCTCTAAGGAAGAAAAGGAACTCATTCCACACATCTTCAATTTTGTTTAATTCTTAGTTTTGTGCCAAGACCTAAGCTGTATTAATCTGGGTAACAGCAATGGTATATCTGGCTTAATTAGGAAACAGACTGTTTAGTCATTTCAGGATTGCTGTGCTGAATCAGACTGATTTCCACATCTGTGCAGATACATGCGAAGGCCCGTGAGATGTTTGTGTAAAGCAGCACACACTCATTATCACTAATACCTGTAGCTGGGATGCCTAGGTATTTTTTCAGCTTCAATTTTTTAAGTCTTACTCATTTCAAAACTGTCCATTATTAATGTCTGAAGTCTGTGTGTAGTTATAGCTTTTGATTTTGATGGAGTTCTAGCATGAATAAATCATGATTTTTTTCTTTCTTTTTTTCTTTTTTTAGCATCGTAGACAAAGAAGTGTCATTAATGGCAGAAATTGATAAAGTTAAAGAAGAAGCCAGTAAGTAAAAAAAAAAAAAATACACAGGGAAACAGTTGTTTTGTTTGGCAGTAAATGACACAATCTGTAAATCTGGTTAGTAGCATTCCATCATCTTTCATTCTGTATGTGTAGTCCAGTAAGACTTTGAGGTGCCAAGGTAGTTCCTATGAGGATTGTGCATAGAAATTTCAGTATTATGAAATTAAGTAAATCAAAAGGTGATATAGAGTTCAATTTAAATTACTTACCCCTTCTGCTTATCTATCAGAGCTTTTTGACCACTCTTTCCCCACCCACCCCCCCATTTCTGTGGTTATTCAATTATTTTGTTTCCATTTGTCAATCACTTTTTGCTTGCTTATATTACCTACATAAGTTACAATGCTGGAATTAGGAAGTAGGGGAGTAGGTTATTGTGTTGCCTTGCATAGCTTTAAGGAATAGTGATCAAGCTTATGAATTAGAGAATTTTAAAAATCAAAAGACAGATGCTTACTGCAGTCTGTTTTCTTAATAATCTGTGAGAGTTGATCCCATTCCAAGCTTTCATGTCGTCTCTGGTTTTTGCATTTTCATGTGTATATATTCTGTTTTGAGGGGTGGGGAAAGCAAGATGATCCTTATATTAGTATACCACAATATCTGTCTTACACTCCATCCAAGATAGTGTTTATATTTACCTCCAGTAAATACAGGGGAACATGTTTCAGTAGAGAATGCTAAGCAGGAAATTGAAGAGTAGCCAAAGCTTTGTTAGAATGATAATTTTCCTGGGAGATGAAAATGTCCTTGATATGAATGCATACAGTCCTTTTACTGATTTCTGATTTTAAGGTCCTTCCAAGCAGGGTCACAAATGTATTTAGCATTCTTGAATGCTTCATCTGCATTTAGAACTCACTTAGTTTACAAAAGTATACTAATTGAATTTTTGTTGAAAATAATGCTCTGAATTCTCTGTTGCTCTCCAAGACTCTTCCAGATGCCTTTGTGTGGAAACTAGAAGGTACAAAGTTACAACAGCAAATATTTGCAAAGTTTGTGCTTTGAATTTAATTTGCTAATTTTCTAGGAATAACATGAAAAAGATGAATTTGAAGCTTTGAGTTATTCTGGGAAGGACTTGTGGAGGATATATATCAGCACTTTTTGGTTATCTACAGATAACAGGTTGCCATAATCAGCTACAGAGCATGCACTCATTCCCAAGAAAACCAATGGTAGAATTCCTACTGATCAGCAGACAGGGCCCTAACTGCACAAACAAAACCACATTTTGGAAATCCACTGTCCAGGGCTGATGATATTATAGGGCCTCTTCATTAATCTTGGCCAGTTACAGGATTTTTTGTAGAAAGAAAACCTAATTCCTACCTAACAGCATGCAAAGTGCTGCATTTGCACATGGCATGTTCTGTTCCCTTGTTTTCCTGCCAGCTCCACACATAACAGTGGATGGCCCAGTACCTGCCTCCAGCAGTGGTTTCTGCTGTCTCTCAGGGCTGCTGTGGGCTGTAAAGGGCCTTCAAAAACTTAGGCAGAGACTTGTTACAGGACTGTAACATACTAACCAAGATTTCAAATATTATTTATTTTCATATCTCTTTGCTGCACTCAAGGACTGTTTTGCAATTGGTGATCTTAGTCTTACTGTCAATACTAGGAAAAATTCCAAATACGATAATTTCAGGGTTTTTTTAAAACATGGGTATTTGGCTGGCATCTCATGGAGATAAATGCCAGTATGAGATGAGACCATGTGGTATGGGCAGTCACTTCAGCAAAGAGGATATTGATCTTGGGGAGGAACAATATTAGCATTACGTAGAACAAGCAGTAAAGCAGAACTATTGGACAAGGTAAGCACCTTGTTCATTTAATGAGATAAAAAAATTCTCATTCTCATAGACCATATTCTACAAAAAAATGAAATAGAAAATATCAGCTGGGGAGATAGCAGCTGTTCTTAGCTGCATAAGTAATAATGTAGGCACAGATTTACCACCAGGGCTAAAGGAAGTGTAGCCACCCTCTGCCTTCCCTGCCATGTGACTCACGCTCCTCTACTGTCACACGGTTTGTTTGCTCCTCCATAGCTGCATAGGTGCAGCTGTGTCTCCTTGTGCCTGCTGGACCATGTTGTACTCAGTGAAACATTGGAACAGGCTTCCCAGAGGAGGGGAGGTCCTCATCCCTGAAAGCATTCAAGGTCAGGCTCTGAGCAACCCCATACATAGAACATCTCCCTGCTCATTGCAGGGGGTTGGGCTGGAGAGCTTTAAAGGTCTCTTCCAGCCCAAACTGTTTGTTGACTCTACAATACTTTCAAAAGAAGGTGTTATCTTCTCCTATTATAAAAGATAGGTTATAATGGGTTGAGAAACAAACTGTCTGTGAAATACCATTAATTCTCACCTTTAAAAATAGCATTAAAAAGTATAGGCTGGTTACATGACTTGTCAAGTGTGCTGTGGAAATTTGTGGCAAAAAGAAGGCAAAGAAACCAAAATCTCTACTGCTGTAGTGGAGTCTGTGTCCTTAGGATAGTTTACATTAAGTACCACTCTCCATGACTGTATGTGTAAGTTCATGACAAAAGACTGTGATTGTTATTATTTTACATTTAGATGTTGTTTTCTCTCTGCCATAAATACTGATCCCATCAGCCAGCTAATCAGTTGTTGCTTTTACACTGAGTCACCATTTAAGTAAAAGTTTGCATATATTTCCACTAAAATTGTAATGTCATATTATCTTCTGTACAAGTAGATCATTGCTTCGTGGTTTATGAATAGTCTTTCCCTATAAGAATATAACTACTCACCCCTTCCTTACACAGAATCTACAAGACAGGCAGTAATGAATATTTATTTTTTTATCAAGACTGTTGGCCTTCAATGCTGCTTTGCTGTTAAAATGGCAAATGTGTATATTCCATATGTGAAAGCAAAATTGCAATGCCAGTGATTTTAACATAAGCTGTATGTGAACAGGTTTTTTCAGAGGAAGTGAAATTCCCCTGTGTAAGTCAAATGTCTTCAGCATGTCTTCAGAAACAGGCTGGTGGCTCAATGTATTGCTTCTTTCTATGTCTCTGAAAGGCTCCCTGTTTTTGTGCTTCAAAATAAAGCATTGGAAAACTCAAAACAACAGGTCTTTGCACCTGTTTGTCTGAATGTTGGAGGATTGGTTTAACTTCAATTTTCTGACAGCTATCCCATTTTCAGATCTTTTTCAAAATCAGGCAGTACAGTGAAATATGCTGATCAACTTGATCTGTGCAGGTATCATATTGGAAATCCAGCTGAAGTCAGTGGTCCATGTGTTTGTCTCACATGGGATGTACCATGTTGATGCCCAAAGACTAATAAATTACAAAGCAATTTACTTTCCTGGCATTAATGACTGACTATTGGTATTTGGCAGTGGAAATCCTGACTGCTCGGCAGAAGAAAGCAGAGGAGCTGAAGAGACTGGCAGACCTAGCCAGTCAGATGGCTGAAGCACAACTCTCTGAACTCAGGGCTGAAATTAAGGTCAGACATTCACTTCTGCTTAGGTATTTCAGGCATTTGCAGAAATGCCAAGGAAGAGTGGTCACATTAACATGCCCAGGCTGTTCATTCCTGGGCAAAGGGTAAATAGCTTTCCATAGGGAAGCAGTAGCTTCCTAAAGCATTGTTGCACCTCTGAGCAGTGTACAGATGCTTTCAGAGGAGTGTAAGCTATACCCTCTTAAGTGTAACAGTGGGGAGTTTTGCTGTTTGTGTATCATTTAGACTCAGCAAGTAAAGCTGATCGCTTCAGATTCAGTGATCAAACATCTGTTCTCCACTGAAATGACCCTCTTCCCCAGTGTGGGAGTGACCCACCCATCACTGGGCTGTGAGATGTAATTTTGTAAGGATGGGAAAACACTTGGTTCTGCACAGAGATCTTGTGAACAGGGCAAGGTCAAGAATTTGTTGAGCCTTAAAGTGAACTTAAGTACTGATTGGTTCCTTCACCATCCATACAGTCTTTTGCTCAGAATGTAAATCACTGTAAACATGTCTATTTTTGCAGCACTTTGTGAGTGAACGGAAATACGATGAAGAGCTGGGCAGGTCTGCCCGATTTTCCTGTGATATAGAGCAGCTGAAGACCCAGATTCAGCTCTGTGGAGAAAGTAAGTGCTGATGATCCCTCTCACTGAGTTTCTCAGAACATAGCTGTTCAGCAGAGCTGACAGCATGTGCTGCCAGTGTGTGAGTGTGCAGCAAGCCCAGTACGAGTGGTGTCTCTGAGTGCAGCAGGACACACAAGTCCATTTCACAGTTTGCAACACGTTAGACTCCCTGCCTGGGCTGCACACTCCATCTGCAGGTACACCGTACCATCTTAGACAGAGATTTCCAGGTGTTACTCAGATCAGTTGGAGTTTTCAATCTAAACAAGATCCCAACTCTAGGGAATACACAAATTCAGTAATTTATAAATAAATAGTAAATTGGAAGCTTCTGTGTGTGAGCATAATGTAATGAGACCAAGTCAGATATCTCCTGCTAAGAAGTAACTTCTCAGCATTATAAGAGTATTCACTGGGTTTTTCAGGAGCCGTCTGGAGTCCCAAATCATAGAATCACTAAGGCTGGAAAAGACTGATCCCACCTTGCTACAACCTCCTTTTAGGTAGTTTTAGAAAGCAGTAAGGTCTCCCCTCAGCCTCTTTTTCTCCAGGCTCCTGTTTCTAAATCATTTGCTCTTCTGCTTGGAAATTCAGGTTCACATTTTTTGGTTCAAGTATCATGTCCGTGTTGCAAAATAGGAGCCTATTTCTCATCTCTGTCATGCTTTTTTTTCCTCTAAAACAAAGTAAGTGATATAAGGCTTTGCCCAGTATGTTACTCTGCCCTGTGGCATTCCATTCAGGAGAAAACTGGTAAAACAATACTGAACAAGTGTGTCTTAGTGGAAGAAAAATAATAAATGTTTTCAAGCAGTTCCTAAAAATAGAAAATAGAGAGAGTACTGCACACTCTGCCAATACAAGCTTCTGACTACATAGCTAAAGAACTGACAGCTTGGAGGCATAACCAGTTTAACTCATTAGACCATAAGAATTGCTTTTGCAGAATACTTTGAAGATCATCTAACCCCACATCCTGTCTCAGTGAAACCAACCCAGGATGTTTCAGAGGAAGACATAAACTTCCCAGTAGTGCATTTAATTGTTTACAGTCACCTCATAGACCCTATCTAATACCCTGAAGCATAAGAGACTGAAAATTCCATAAAGATTATCTTGACTAATAATACCACAGCTGCTATTGATACCACCACAGACTATTTTTTAAAACTCATTGAACTACTTTCCTAAATAACTTCCAGCTGCAGTTAATTCTGAAAGTTAATTATTTATACCTCATTTCAGTAAAGCATTACATAAGCACAGTTTGATGCAGGCCTGTTTAAATCAGGTCAGTGAAGTCGAAAGAGCAGCTTTTAGCAAGGGAGCAGAGTCATCCTAGAAATGACTGATAGTGCACTGACTGTCTGAAGAACTTGGTTCATACCTGCCCTCAGTGACCTTAGATGAGCAACTTGTGATGATTGGTGTCTTTGGCAAGAGCTTTTCATTGCAGAAGATGTTTCTCTTAGCATCATCCCTCAATGAGGCCCATCCCCTGCTAGGAGCTGCAAATGCCCCTCAAACAAGAGATTATACAAGGCCTATAGCTAAGAACAGCCACTCTTAAGGGCTTTAATAAACGCAGTAACCAAACCCACAGAGCTTGTGCAAAGGAAGGAATGTTCTAGCATGAGGAGATCATAGCATATACTCAAAATGAAGGACGGGAAGAAACAGAAATATATATCAGAACATCCAGTATCCTTTTCTTCTACATATTTTTTGTTACAAATACATTTTTATGACAAGCATCTGGGTTTTTATATGGGCTTCCATGTGCAGCAGTCTGTTTCAGATGAAACAGAATTAATAGAATTCAGGGATGGTTGGCCTCACTGAACTCAGAAGAGAAAATTCAGTTCATTGTGCAGATCATTGCATTGTTTTTCTGAAGAGGACACCTAGTGGGAGAAGTAGCTGATGTTGGTGTAAGTGAATAAGATCCTCAGAAAACCCAACAGATGATGCTTACTTAGTAAAGTGATTCCTCCTCTTCTTTCTCTATACTAGAAGTGAGAAAATAAAAGTACCTCTTAGACAAAAAACAACAAGTGTCTCTGGAGCGAGCCTTAAATTTGTCATCAGTACCAGAAGGAAAAAGAAAAATTCCATAATCAGAAAAACCAGGCTAGCAGATTAAGATCAAGAACTTCATTAGCCTCCGAATCCTCTTCAAGACTGCCTGGGGGACATTTTGCAAAGGCAGCTTGAAGAAATGCAGAGAGGAATCAAGGATTTTTTTGGGTGCATTTTATGTCTAAACATGACAGTGCTTACTAAATTAGGTGATCTCAAAATACTGAGAAGTAGAGAGTAGAAGTATACTGAGATGGACAGTAGTGGTTCCTGATGGAGCAGACTGTTGTGTTCTGCATGAAGTGGATTAGTGCATTGTATCCAGTTCCAGTTTTTGTAGATACCCATGATACTGAAAAGCCTTTTTAACCTATTTCCTTTAGAAAGGAATAAATCAAGTTCTCTTGGATGCCAAAAGCCTGGCCTTCTGCCAGGCTCCTCCCAGTTTTAATGCAGTGCCCCCATATTGGCTCTTACATTTCCAGAAGTGCCTCACAGTGAGGCAGACTTACAGGTATAGAATACTATGGCCTGACTCCAGCCAAGCTACTTCAATAGTTACCTTAAGTTAGCTTACTTCATTATTTAAAGTGAGACTGAAACAATGCTTCCAAAATTAACTGTAAGCAGGGTAAGGATATAGCCTTCTGTTTAGATGTTGATCATTTAACTGATAACACATAATCCCTTTTTTCTTAACAGTTTCTCACCCAAAGAACAACTATTCCTCAAGACCACCATGTAGTTTACTGCTATCTTCAATGACCCCACATGCAACAACTGGCAAGCAAAATACACACAACCGAAAGTCCTCTAGTAACGTCAAGAACTCTGATAATAAAACAGCCAGCAGTAAAGTACAAAGTTACTCTTCTTCAAATCCTACAGAATCTTCTTCTCAAGGAATCCCAACAAATAAGCAGGTAAGGTGTCAGTCAGTCATGAACTGAACTAAATTACTTCAAAAACTTGCAGAAAGATAGGTAGCACTGAAAGTTATTAATACAAAATCAAATACTGATTTGTGGTCTACATTTAATTAGTAGTTTTTGAAGATAGTAGGTATATATTTTCCAGCTTTATTTTCAAGTCAGTGTGAACATATAAAGTAGAAATACCAGAAATACCATATGAATAATGACAGCTGTCTGTGTAGAAGTGTCTAATGGCAGTAATAGAGTGAAAAAGAAAACCCTTCCATTATAGCTAACTGCTATGGAGAAGCGTTTAATCCTTGACAAATGGTCAGCTGATGTGTTGTTGAAGCATAATTATTACATACACTTTGAAAGTAGAATCCTGCCAGGATTAAAGGCAGATTATTTCAGAAGTTCTATAATACAAGTTACAGTATTGTACTATATTAGTAGCATTATTTTATATATTTATATATATATATATATATATGATACATATATGAGTTTTATTTAATTGTAATAGCACCTTAGAATGTCCCTATACCATTGTTCTTAGGTAAAGCTGCCACTAAAACTGGTCTGAATTTTGTCCCAGTAGGGATTTTAGGCTCAAGTAGATGCATGAAGGGAAATGTAAGACAGTGGATAATGTCAGTGCATGTCCTGTCAGGCATGCAAATAAAAGTAATTCAGCCACTTGCCATTAAGATTCAAAGCATCCTCTGAGCAAAATATCACAGTAGACATGTCTTCCACAATGAGGATTCTTCTCTTCAATTTACATGTGACTCTCTGTTCTTCTGCAGTCATACTGCAGTACTTGCACAAGTCTTTACTAGGAAAGCAATATTCATGATTTTGGAAAAATCAGTCAGTATTAAGTTCTTCAGTACTTCTTAACTACTCAGAGAATTGCAGTGTATCCTGAGTCTCACTCCTGGCCCTGCACAAGACGCCCCAAGAATCCCACCATGTGCCTGAGAGCATTATCCAAATACTTCTTGAGCTCTCTCAGGTTGATGCTGTGACCACTTCCCTGGGGTGCCTGTTCCAGTGCCCCCTCGGAGAAGAATCTTTTTCTGATATCCAGCCTAACCCCCTCTTGACACAACTTCAGGCCATTCCCTCTGCTCCTGTCACTGGTCACCAGAGAGCAGAGATCAGTGCCTGTCCCTCCTCTTCCCGTCACAGGGAAGTTGTGACTGCAGTGAGTTCTCCTCCTCAGTCTCCTCCAGACTGAACAGACCAAGTGACCTCAGCCACTCCTCATACAGCTTCTCCCCAAGGCCCTTCACCATCTTCATGGCCCCCTTTGGACACTCTCTAATAGTTTAATGTCTTTCCTACATCATGGCACCCAAAACTGCCCCAGCACTCGAGGAGAGGCTGCCCCAGTGCAGAGCGCAGCGGGACAATCCCCTCCCTTGCCCAGCTGGTCATGCTGGGCCTGGTGCACCTCAGGACATGGTTGGCCCTCCTGGCTGCCAGCGCACTGCTGAATCATATTTAGCTTCTGTTGACCAGAACCTGCAGATCCCTTTCCTCAACAGCTGCTGTTGAGATGTCTAGAATTTCATCGCCTTTTCTGTATTCTCTTGAATCATGGCAGATTTTAATTTGGCATCAGTGATGGCCCTGACAGCTGTATCTCCAGACTACTCAGATGTAGTATGGTACTCACAGTTCTGGTTATAGTTATAATAAAGAGACTCTGGTAACAATCAGAACTTTTTTGGGTTTCCCTTCTCCTGTTCCCTCCTAACAGTAACACTGTTAACTTTGACTGCTGTGTTTCTTGGCCTGTTGGAAGGCTTCAGACAACCTAACAGTTATCCCATTTCTTTCTGGGTAGAATGGGCCTTCTAGCCAGAGACGAAGATTCAACCCACAGCACCAAAACACGCGACTCAATGGATCTCATAAGTCACAAAGTAATGAGGCAGATCAAAATACAAAGAGCGGTTCCAGGTCTGAGCACAGAAGACAGCAGCATAACAGCTTTCGATCTAAAAATAAAGGAGCTATGAAAAATCAAGAGCAGCCCACAACTGCAAGGACCACAGAGAATCCGACGGAGAAGTCCCGACGGAAGCATCACACACCAGACGCCGCAGAGCCCAGGCCTTTCCAAGGCAGCGTTGGCAGGGTGTCACAATGCAATTTATGTCCTGCAAGGATGGAGGTCTCTGCTGATGCCACTGTTCTTTCAGTGCCAGCTGTGACTTTGGTTGCTTAAAATGTCACAGTGATGGCAGGCAGAGAAATTAAATCTCTTCATTTTAGTTTGTTGCTCAAAAAGCTTGTTGGTGAAGAAAATAAGTCAGAACATAGTCTTTTAAATCTTCTGCTGCTTAAAACTTGTTGGTATCTTTATTACTTACTAATTATCAAAATTAAATCATACTTTCAAGGCTTTCCCCAATATGTTCACATTTCTTTTCTCATGACTGTACGGAATCTGACCAAAGCAGCATTTACTTTTTAGAAAAATTAAACCTAGATTGGAAAGATAAATTGATAATTAAATTCATAATAGCAAAAACCTGTTGTAGATATGTGGTTATATCAGTCAACATTATTATTTCATAGAACAGCCTGTGTTAGAAGGATCCCAGGAAGTCTGTATGCTGTCGTCTGCGAAGAAATCAAATAATCTTGTAGAATTTTTCAGCAAATCTCTATACACCTCTTTCTTTCTGTGGGTGTATACATGTACATGCATGCACACTGTATACACAGAGAGTATTGTTCTATACAAGAAGAGTTGAAAAAGCAGTTCATTTGATTTTAGCTTATTACTCCATAATCTGAGATCTTTAAATTCAAGTATAAATTGTATTAAATGTATTACATATTGGTATTTTTCATGGACAAACTATTTTTATGAGGCTGAGGAAATATGCTCATTTAAGTTTGAAATGTATATAGTAATGGCTATTCAGATGCACAGCCCTGTTCTCCATCCTTATCAGCCACTTTTCTATGACTAGTTGGATTTATTTTTTGCCTATGAAAAGTTGCAGGTCTTCTAGACTTGAATTCAAATTATTTTTCTATATTTTTGCTGTAGGAACCATCTGTCCATAACAAGAGCTATGACTAATGAATTACTTAGTCTTTATGTTCTGAGTCTGTATTTCAGAAAACCTGTTTCTTCCAAATAATTAAAATCTTTCTACAATATCCTGGTGTTTGCTGCTTTGCAGTGCCTAACCTTGTGCTCTTACTCAAATTGTATTTGAGTAGTGGAACTGGTATCAGTGAGAGGCTTCAGGTGAGTTTGGATTGGACTAGGCTTTTGCTTCTAGCTCAATTCTAATCCCACAGCACACGAAACAGCCTTGCCATGAGAGACACCTCCATGCTGAACACATTTTACAGTAAGTTACTGTGTAACATAGTAAGGTGTCAGAATCAGAAAGGTGTAAAGGTCAGTAAGGTTGGCCTCCCATCAAGGTCAGTAAGAGCAGAAGGACACCTGAGTATCTTTAAAAGTTTACACCTAGGTGATTGTTTGCTATTGCTTTTACCAATTTCCTCTGCCTAATTTGTTTATTGACTGCACACTTCCTTAGCACTGACTGAATTACTCCCCTCTGGGGCCCTTGAAAAATAATCTCCAGGGGAAGAGTGAAGTGCATTCCCTAATTTTTATTTTTCTCTATACACATATACACTGTCTCACATGTGAATTTTGGTAAAACCTGATTTTAAAAGGCAAGTAACTCATTGTCATCTGGAAGAGTGGTGAAAGAAAAATAAACGTGTGGGTGGACACTGGTGGGACTTAGCATTGCAAGCGCTGCTATTATCCTAGTTAATTACCTATCACACTTTTAAGCTGAATGTTTTGGGGTAGATGGAACTAAAATTCCAGAATCTCTGTTGTGCATACCCATCAGATAGGTAGTTTTTCAGAATTTATCTGCTGCCTTAGAGTTCCACTGTAACCTCACTCTAAGACGTTCAATTACAAATTCCATGCAGATATTACATGGGAATTTCTTATATTATCCATATGTAAGTTATGAAATGTGTCTCTTAATCCTAAAAAAATCAAACTTATCTGTAATGACAGTTATTCTTTCCTTATAGCTTCTGCACTTGATTATTGCATTATTGAAAGTTAATTTATTCCATGAGTCAGTTTCTCACAAGCGACCTGCAGATAAATAAAATCTGTAACTTAACTCAGCACAACAGGACCACCTTGTGCTCCTCAGTACCAGGCAAATTTGATGTATTGAAGGCTCAGTATTTGACAGATCCAGGACTAACAGGTGAGAGATGGCATTTCTCTTTTCTCTGGTGATGCTAAGACATCTTTGTTAAAGAGCTTTGCATGGGTTTGGTTAGGCTGAGGAGAAGGCTGGTTGTGAGCGTGCTGCAGTTTTAGCACACCAAGTTTTGTCTAGTATCTGTGCTGGTTTGAAAAGGTTATGCCAGTGCACATTTTAACCACATTATGTGTCTGTGCTCTGAAACTGTCAGAATCTTCATCTTTCATGCGGGTCTGTATGCTTGGAATTATACCTGCCAATTTCGAGGAGTGTTTTACTGTTGGTGGTAGTTACAAGCAGCCAAATGCTCTTGGGCCATCTTCAACAGAACTCCGTTTTTCTCTTCTTATTACAGAGACAACTACACACAATTCTCCTTTTAAGGGACTTGTAGAGGAACAGTGAGGGAATTTATGGCAGGGCAAGGCTTCCCTTCCGGGGCATTCCTCTTTTATAAAAGTCCCTTCAATTAGCAAAGCAGATACAGCTGTTTGGCCTCACTCAAACACAAACATGGAATTCCCACTGCACTTTGTGCTCTTCCAGAAATGGAAACACATCTTAAAGGGACAGTATTTTAAAGCAAGTTCAATCTGTCTTTTGTGTAAGATGAAAACCAAGAGTAAGGGCAGAACCCAGCAAAATAAAGATCCACATACACAGCTGAAAACTAAAAAGCGAAGATAACTTAATGCAGTCAAGCTCTTTGGAGATCTTATATTAGTTAACCATGTTTGGGAAAAAAGATAAACTCAACACTAATGTGCCTGAAAATCTTTCCTTTAGAGAAAACCCACTGATTCTGAAATTGGAATAACTTGCTGAACATGTTTGGTTGGTTGGTTTTTAACATGCTCTCTGCTATAATGATTTATAATTTTACAAAGATTGAAAGTAAACCATTGTCACACCACTTGACAGTGCATCTAGTTCCAGTCCAGTTCCATGGTGGTTAATGCTATCCATCTATCAAAAATGATTCAGTATCAGTCTTAGCAATTAATAGAAACTGAACAAGATTCTATGATATAAAAACATGCTGGAAGTGTCTACTTAGATAAGTTGAAAGGCCGTGTTTGCAGCCCATCCAATTGAAAATAAATAAAATCAAGTCCTTCTTTACCTTTTTCACCACAGCCACTTTGTCATTTCATCTACTGAAATTCAAGGAGGTTGGTTTTTATTCTTTTAACCACAAGCCAGTATGTCCAGGACAAAGAGAAGAGTCATTAATGCTGCTGTAATGCAAACAACACAAATGTTACTTGAAAAATACTGAGCTACCAAAATAATTAAGTAAACACTGAGGTAGTACAAACTCTCAAAGTCCTGTAGGAATATTCTCAAAGCTTTTTCTTGTATTCTCTTGTTTTTTCTCACCTAAATTATATTCTCTTGTTCCGTGTTTATAGAAGCTTTCTAAATTCAAAAGTTGAAACAAATCACCTTTAGAGAGCCTTGTAAAAAAGATTTTAAGATGCATGGTAAAGTGCTCAGCTGTTGAATAAACAGTGAGTAGAATTCACACAAAAGATAAGTATTTAAAACTTCTTTTCAGATAGATTATGAAGAAAAACAAATTTCACAAACTTAGTCTCATGTTCAAAGAGTACTAGAGTACATTATGCTAGTAGTATCCTTCCATAACTTTCTGCTTTGTCCTTTGTTCAGTGAAAATTTTTGTTGAGATAGGAAGAGCCTTGGGATTGTTGATCTTCAGGTTTATTTTTAAAGAAAAAACACTAGCTTAAATGCTGTAAAGGTCAGCTGGTCTTCCATATACACACCAATAGCAGAAAATTAAAGTGCTCTCCACCTTTATAGTGGTTACTGTTCATGGCAAAATGTCTCATTAAAAACGATAGTACATGAAAATTCAGGGGTTTTTATTTGTGCAAATTATGTTTCAAGTCCTTATGGTTGGGAGAAAAGCCTGAAAATGTGATGGCTTTAAATGATCTAGCAAGTAAAACATGTAAAGAACCCTTCCGTAATTCTGATAGTCTCAGGAATTTTAAGAACTTGCTTTTTGGCAATGTTCTCAGTGCTCAGAGACAGCTGTATTTACTGTGCTGGAGAAGCAAAAGTAGTTGTAAAACCAGCAAAAAAACCCCCAGCACCCAATGCTAAGCAAGAGAACAAAACAAACCCGGGTTTTGTTCACTGATTTAAACAACTAAAAGGGCTCTTGAAAATCAAGGATCCAAACTTGCCTTTCCTCTGCTGATAGAAACATACAGCAGCTCTTTGTTTCAGTATCATCACTGAACATTTGCCCTGCTACAAGAATGTCTCCTCCAGCCTGCAAGGTGGGGAAGGAGGTAGACTTTCTTCAAACCGTGGCCCTTGGACCTCAGCTTGTGTGCTTTGCTGCACACGAGTTGAGGTTGTGCCCTCCTGGCATGAAAGGACCTGCAGAAGGACATGGAAGGTGTAACTCAGCCCCTGCAGGACATGGAAGGTGTAACTCAGCCCCTGCAGCCCCAGAAAAGCCATCCCCCAGCAGCGTGACACAAAAGGCCACAGCTGCATCAGCCTGGCCCCTGTGGCAGATCACACCACGGTACTGTGTGTCTGTAAATGTGTCTCTCCAGAGAGAGCAGCCTTGTTACTCACACAGCACACTTCTTCCCTTCCTGTATTTCTGAATGTTCTCTCAGTGTATGAGCACAGGTGATCCCTTGCATTGCTAGTAAGAGCAAAAATGGTCATTTACCCTCACCAGAAGCGCCAGTAAGTGCCTTCAACTTCCAGTGCCTCTGCAGCAGGCATATGTTGTACACTTGTGGCAACCTTGTATCTAATAAAGGCTGCTTGTTTTTATGTGTTCCCCCCCTTAAAGGTACAAATTGAGGTTCACTGTAGTTAAAGCTGACTGGAATGTTAAACTGCATGTGCTTAAACAATTTTTTTAATCAATTTTTCTTCCTCCCTTCCCAAGATCTAAAAAATACCTAGAAATAAAGCAGAAAACACACCTCAGTGCTCACTTAAAACAATTTTCTTCCTGTGCTTTCCATTATCTTTTTCATCACAATTTTCCATCTAGTCTTTGAATACAGGATTACATGAGATAATGATCCTGAGTCAAACATTATCCATTCCCTTTATCATTCTTAAGTGTAATACTTTCTCCTAATACAGCTGGTTCGATCTTGTTCAGTACTGTAGAAGTAGTAGGAATTTCAGCAGCAGCAGTGTCCCTTTCCCTTGTTTCGCTGGGTGCAGAAGAAGGTGGCTGAGAAGGTGTCACAAGAAAAAGCGGAGTCCTTCTCAGCTTCACTGCACGTTTGTTCACAGGCTTCTTACTCCCTGCAGCTTGGGATGGCATTTGGCTCAGAGTCCCATTGCCAGCACTCTGCCTTCCACAGGGAGCCTGGGACTTGCTGGGCACTGATGGGCATGTTGCAGATGTGGTTTCAGAAGCTTCTTTGTGGAGTATCAGCTTTTCACTATGGGGTCGTTTAAGAATTGCTGCAGAATGTGAAGCATTGCAGGCAGCTACCTTTAATGAAGATGAATTCTTGACTTTTATGTGAGTACTTGTTGAGGGACCTGAGAATCTAATTGGCTGGGGACCCACTTTACATGGTAAACAGCCTTCCACTTCAGTATAGTCAATTAATCGTCTGTAAAACAAAGAACATCAATTTAATAAATAATCTATATATGTAAATTGTTATTTTTATTACATTATTACAAAACAGACCATCTGCAACAGCATTTCACAAATAGGTTTTAATGATGCTGTAACTAACATAAATTACAGTTCCCAACAGTTCATCACTACAATCAGGGTTGCCTTTCTGTGACTAGAACCATCAATCCCTTCTGCCTCTCTAAGATGACACATTAAAAACTGTTGCAGTGAAGTAGCTGTAGGCTGGCTCAGGTGACGGTGCAGTGGCACCTGCAAAATGCTGCTTTTAGAAGACTTCTCACAGACATGAAAATCATTTAACCTTTTAAAGTTTTCACTTAAGTTTCTGGTTTAGCAGTCCCTTTAACTAATACTGCTCTCTAGTTTTTCAAGTTACTCCTTTTAACTCGAGAGAAATCTTAGCAGCCTAAAAAAACCAGTAATTTGTTTCTAGCATTCAGTTGTGCAATTAGGTGGTCTATGACACTTAATAAAAATGTAAATTAAAAAACCAGAAACCTCAACATGCATAGATATTTAAGGAACCTGAAATTATAGAGAGGAGGGGAAAAAAAAAGACAGTACTGTATTTCTGAATTAATTTTATGCCACCTATGCAAATCAGCATACCGTTTATAAACTGGAGGCATATGATGCAAACTGCCTCTCAGAGGGCGTTCTTCCAGAGTCCAACATTCAATCAGCTCCTGGGGCACTCTCCAGTAGCTGACACCTGCATTTCATAGCAGCATTTTACTGGTGAGCTGAGAGAACACAGCCATGTAGGTTTTTACACCTGACTAAATACATGAATATGTGTATTTTATTATGCAGAATTTCAGCTCTCACCTGGCTGACATGAGCATTACTGACAGCTAGCATGCTGCTTCATTCATGTCAACTCCTGTCCCCTCTTTGGAACATCCCATAAAACATTTTTCCCCCCAAACAGCCACTACTATTTTACAGTGTTATCAAAGTGCAGAGTTTTTATTATAATTAGTTGGCAAATATTTTTCTTATTTTTATGTTTAAAAGTAGTAATACTGAAACGAAAAATTATTACTCTACCTCTTCCTTCCCAGGCATCAAAAGCGTCCATCATCTGTTTCAGGTCAGCTACTGAGTAATAGCTCCAGATGTATTGGATGTTATTTCCAGCTTCTCTAGACATATTGTTTTAAAGTTAACAGTTATGTAATTTGTTAGCTAAGTCCTTAAAAATGTGCCATTGGTGAAATATACCAAATACTAACTATAAGGACTTAGCAGTAAATGTTTTATAAAGGAGAAAGGAAAATGTTACTCTGATTTTGTTTTTATTCAAATAGGAGGTTTTAATCCTCCTGTGAATGCCTGTTGCTAAAAATGGATATTCACAAAAAAAAAAAAAAAAAAGTTCATAGAAGAATAATTACAGAATTAATTATGTAAAACCTATTTTTCTAGAATACACAGTAGGAGAACCAACACCTGATATGTTGCCAGATACTCTTGGAATAAATATTAATGTTCCTAGCCTAAATTTAGGAAGATATGCATCCTAATTATAAAGATGATGAAGTATCAAGAGCTTTATCTTAATCAAAAGATGCACAGCGAAGTACACTTATGACACTGCACTGTGAGAGTGACAAACTGCTTCCAATTTTAAGTACAGACCTACCAATAACTTCCAGTTGTAACCATGTAAATACAGTAATAATGTAGTATTTATTAAAAGAATTAAAACCATTTCCTTTCATCTTTGTTTCTCGCTGTTCAGCTATCTTAGACGACTGCAAAAAAAGAATTGCATGAATCACAACCAACTTTGCAAAGATTTCTGGGGGTTTTTCTGTATGGGGATTTATTCACTGTATTGAAGTGTAAATATTAGAAAGTAATTTTTAATTGTTGTGACATTTTAAAAATAGTAAGTCAAACAGAGTAAGAACTTAGAAGCAACTTCACACTAACCAGCTTGTGTGTACTCTCTCAAATTCTTAACCTCCAGGCTTAGTTTTTATCATGTTTATTTGTTTAATGTGGCCAGTCTATTATCCAGCTGCTTTGGGAGCTGAAAACATTCCTTCCACACATTTATAGTACAATAATGCTGCATTATGCTACATATGATAATACTGAGGCAGAATTATAATATGTATTTATTCTCACTTCACAATGCTTTCATGTTTGATAGTCACCTTACCTTTTGTACATGCTTTTACTATGAATTTTCATTCCTAGCGCCTTACTAATTGCATCAGTTCCGTCAGCTCTTGTGGCATACACACCAATAATTTTACTTTCACAGCTTGCTCCAGAAGTGTTGAGATAGTGCAGGACCCAAACTGTAGGCTTGGTACAAACCAAATGGTAAGAATCACAGAAATCCAACAAAACCTGAAAAAAACATAAAACATATAGAATATTAACAAGAATGCAGTATTTTTAGTTGAATTAGCTGTCATATTTAAGTTTTCTTAACTGTACCAGTGAGCTCTTTTTAACTAAATCAAGGATGTAGTTTTTCTTGAATAATGTCTGCAGTTATTTCTTATCTGATGTTACCAGAGAATGTTGTGAAACTAAGAGGTTCACAGAAAGGCAACAGAAGTGGTTAAAGGTGACACAACTCCTTAACATGCAAAGAAACTGAAAGGCCTGGAATTGTTTTGCTCTTTTCAAAAGGAAATGAGTAAGGGAGAATGTGAAGTACAGAGAAAAATAACTTGCTAGAAGGACACAGATGACTGTCAGGAATAACACAGCCCGAGCTGGTAATATGAGTTAATTTCCTACCAGTTAATTAGAATTAGCTTTTAAGTTACAATACTCTACAACCTGAGGATTTTAAAAAATACACGAATTATCTTTTCTCCTTTCTCATTCTAAAAAAACGTCAAGAGTACATTTTATTGTACAAATTTTAGGAATAACTTGTAAAACTGAAAAAGAAACCCCAACCAAAACAACTTCAAGGGATCAAATTAATTTCAAGTAAAATTTGAAGCTAAACAGGAAACTAAATGTCCTTCTACTACACAAGTTCTACAGCAGATTTGCATGTACAACACTCACATTTAAACTACTGCTGTATTGCAATGATAGTAAAAGCTGGTGTCCTTTACTATACTAACTGCTTTATCAACTCTAGGGTTTCTTAACCTAAACCTCTGAATTTACTCATGATTTAGTGTGGTCACTAAGATGTGATAACTCAGACATTCTGTAGCTTCAGTGTTTGGTGCTAGCAAATGGCACAGGTTAGAGAGTTCAGCATCAAAAACGTTAAGAAATGTCAGGACCTTTTTAAGCTCTATATTGGACCTTGAAGAGTATGTCTCCATTTCATTGGCCAAATGATCAGACAGATTGTATGGATAAGGGATTCCAAAATAATCTGCTTCCTCCTGCAGTGCAGTTCGAACTTGTTCATCCCCAGGAATCCGAACTTCTCCATGAAGATAATCCAAAAGATATTTAAACAGGTTTCCATCTCGATCAATTAGACATGCTCCTGAAAACATGAACTTAATTAAAATACTGTTTCCAGCAAGTGAAGACAAACTTGTCACATTCCACCAAATCATCATGTACAGCCTTTTGTACAAAATTTCTGTACTGGTTTTACTTAGGAGGAGTAAGTATACTGTCTTTACTCTTTTAAAATAGTTTTTTTTTTCCCTGGAATATTTGTTATTTGAAGATAACATTTTTAGGGCAGTAAACATTTCTTTGGAATTTCAGTGAAATCACTCATCTCCATAGGACCATAGTAATACAACCTCAGCTGTGCTGCACTCTGCTTAAAATGCTGAAATCTAATTCTAGGCACATTTCTAATTCTAACTGCAGGTGCATCTTTACCCACTGTTGCAAGGATCTGTTCAATATTGCTTCTAGACCATTTAAGAGAGTTAAAATGAGCATCAGTTCCAGTACATATCTAGTCAAACCTTCCCAAAACATTACTCGAGTTATACTGTATTTGTTTCTTTTTCTCTCTTTCACCTGGAGGGGCCCAAGGAAACCAACCAGACCATGCAGTCTGTTGCCTGTACAACAGGCTGTTCACTGCAACTGTGAAAGATGGTAGCAAAGTCCTGTTATGTTATGCCAAGTCCTTATGTTAAACACTTTGGCTATTTTGCAGTCTAATGCATGCCACAATGAATTACTATTCTTCATCCATTGTCTCTTTCAACTGGAACTACTTTGGCTGGATTTTTAAGACACAAACAAGTGTGAAATCTGACCCATGAATAGTTTTTATTCAAACTGCTATATCAAGCCATGGTGGTGAAAAATGCTGGTTTTACTGGGTAGTAAGGTATTCTGAAACCAAGATTAGACCGAAATCTCTTTACGTAATGAACAGAGGGAATGAGATGCCTCTGGAGATTATAGGGGCTCACAGACAGGATCCAAGATAAATGCCAAATGCTCTGCCAACTTCAATTTTATCTACTTTTGTGTTCTTACTGAAGAAGAACATTCCAAAGCCACAGTTTGGACAGGGATATTGTGCTGTACAAATGTGTGTGTTTGCAAGCACGAGTAGACTTGTGGAATTCAGATGAACCACCTGTACATATAAAGTCATGCATGCAGAATTGTTCTCCAACCTGGAATTAGAAGCCAATTGATGCTCAGCAGACTGGGAAAAGAGATATACTATAAAATGCATAAATATAAATATCGTATTTACCAGAGTGCTCTGTGATCAGAATGTGATATTTAGAGCTTCAGTGTATTTACCCGATTCATCCACTTTCAGAGGAAAGCGTCCACTGAACATGGAAGCCAGCATGGAGTCCTTAAAGCGGCACAGAGACTCGCGCCTGGCCGTGTACAAACAGCCCCGCACATTCAGCCGTAGAATATCCTGGACATCTTCAGCCTTGCCCTCTTCCATTGCATTTGCCAACGATGATGTTCATTAGAGCTACTCAAACCTAAAACAGATACAAACAGACGTGAAACCAACGCCAGCTACAGACTTAACACATCATATGCAAGACCTAAGCAAGAGCTCAGCTCTTGCATGTCTCTAACAGGATACAGTTGGAAATAGTTTTGGAAATAGTTCTGGAGACCTAGTAATGCAAATAGCCAAATATTCTGCACCATTCGTATAAAAAAATATGGCGCTTTACTTTGCTAAGGAACACAAAGCTTACTCTTTTGAGACAAATGGTTCACAGCACTAAAAATGCAGCTCTTTTTAAAGCAATGACAGCTCGGCTTCTTTAAAAACTGATTTTTAATTTAGGGCTGCTTTAACTTCCCGGGCTGCTGGCTCGCCCCTTCCATCTCCGGGGCGCTGCTCGGCCCAAGGGCACTGTGCGGTGTGCGGTGAGCCCTGAGGGGTGAGCCCCGAGCGGTGAGCCCTGAGGGGTGAGCCCCGAGGGGTGTGCGGTGAGCCCCGAGCGGTGTGCGGTGAGCCCCGAGCGGTGAGCCCCGAGCGGTGAGCCCCGAGGGGTGTGCGGTGAGCCCTGAGGGGTGAGCCCCGAGCGGTGAGCCCTGTGCGGTGGGCACTGAGCCCTAAGCGGTGGGCACTGAGCGGTGTGCGGTGAGCCCTAAGCGGTGGGCACTGAGCCCCGAGCGGTGAGCCCCGAGCGGTGAGCCCTCTGCGGTGAGCCCTGAGCACTGAGCGGTGTGCGGTGAGCCCCGAGCGGTGAGCCCCGAGCGGTGTGCGGTGAGCCCTGTGCGGTGAGCGGTGAGCCCTGTGCGGTGGGCACTGAGCGGTGGGCACTGAGCCCTGAGCGGTGAGCCCTGAGCGGTGAGCCCCGAGCGGTGAGCCCTGAGCGGTGAGCACTGTGCGGTGAGCCCCGAGCGGTGAGCCCTGAGCGGTGAGCGGTGAGCCCTGAGCGGTGAGCCCCGAGCGGTGAGCCCTGAGCGGTGAGCGGTGAGCGGTGAGCCCTGAGCGGTGAGCCCTGTGCGGTGAGCGGTGAGCCCTGTGCGGTGGGCACTGAGCGGTGGGCACTGAGCCCCGAGCGGTGAGCCCCGAGCGGTGAGCCCCGAGCGGTGAGCCCTCTGCGGTGAGCCCTGAGCACTGAGCGGTGTGCGGTGAGCCCCGAGCGGTGAGCCCCGAGCGGTGAGCCCCGAGCGGTGAGCCCTGTGCGGTGAGCGGTGAGCCCTGTGCGGTGGGCACTGAGCGGTGGGCACTGAGCCCTGAGCGGTGAGCCCCGAGCAGTGAGCGGAACGCTCCCCCGGCAGCAGCGCTGAGGGCGCGGCCGCCCCGCGGTACCTGCGGACCGCCGCTGCTGGGCCGGGCCGCGCTGCGCAAGATGGCGGCGGGGAGGCGCGGGCCGGAACGGGCAGCACAGGGGCAGCCGTGTGCCGCTCCCGGGCTCGGGGCCAAGGCCCGCTGCAGGCGGCCCCGGGCTCGGCTGCCGCTGCTCCCCGCGCTGCCGCAGGCGCTCCTTCAGGCGCCCTCCGAAGTGTGGCTTACCCGCCTGCAGTCGGCTGTTCTGTAAGGCACAAACCGTGCTGATTACTTTTTTTTTTTTTTTAATTGCAAGTACGGGTTTACTCAGAGTGGGTTTATTCTATTGCTGTTTCTGTACTCTCCATAGTCAGAATCTTAGAATGGTTTGGTTTGGAACGAGACCTTGAGGATCATCTATGTCTAAGCACCCCCCGCCTAGAATACGGATGGGCCATCCACAGCTTCCCTGGGTAACCTGTTCCAGTGCCTCACCACCCTCACAGAAAAGATTTTTTTTCCCCTCATACTTAATATAAACCTGTTCTCTTTCAATATGAACTCGTTTCCTCTTGTTCTGGCACTACGTGCTCGTGTAAATACACTTGCTCATCTTGCCTTTAAGGTACTAGAAGGCTGTAGTTAGCTCACCCTGGAGCCTTCTCTTTTGCAGACTGAGCAAACCCAATTCTCTCAGCTTTCCCTCAAAGGAGAGATGCTCCATTTCTCTAATCTCTTGGTGGCCTCCTCTGGAGTCACTCCCCCAGGTCCCTGTTCTCCCTGTGCTGGGACCCCCAGAGCTGGATGCAGTGCTCCAGGTGGGATCTCAGAGGGGCAGAATCCCCTGCCTTGCCCTGCTGCCATGGGGCTTCGGATGGAGCCCAGGACACTTTTGGCTTTCTGGGCTGAAATCACACACTGCTGGGTCATGTCCAGCCTCCCCTCCACCAGCTCCCCCCAAGTCCTCAGCAGGGCAGCTTGAGCTGACTCCTGGCACGGTGGTGCTGGGTTGATGGCAGATGATCTTGAAGGTCTCTTTCAACCTTGATGATTCTGTGATTGAGTAATGATGCAAGATGCCTCACCCTCATACAGTCATTCTAAAATGACATTCAGAAAGTGTCCTTATTCCTTATGTCTGATATAGAACAATGTCATCAAAGGGTCATCAAAATGCATGCAATGAATAGTAGAAAGGTAAAGAAAATAGGTTCTTGTTACACTTTTGTCTCAGCCTCATTATACAAAGTTTATATACATGAAAAATACTTCTAAAAAGAAAAAAAATACAACATTATGTCTAGTTCCCACTTAATTCTCCTTTATTTGTTTACAAAGTTGGGTTTTTTTGCCATAACATACAGTAAGAAACTATCCTTGTGGATACAACTTGTATCCTTGTGGATACAAGTAACTAGGAGTAGTGTGCAAAATTAACAGCGCCAAACTCTGGATTTCTGCAGACTTTCTGGAAGGCATGAGCTAGTTACATGGCTAGAATGTATAATATACAATATATTATATAAAATATATAATATTTTATAGCTAATATTTACTATACAATGAGATAACTAAATCCCAAATGTTAAGAGTGTATTTTTATTGCTATCTGAAGTCCAGTAAAAATCGACTTACTTAACTGTGTACACTACACATACAAGCAATGTACCTATATTATATTTAAATAGTTTATGCAGTTATATCTGCAATTCTTATTAATTTTCCTCTTGTATCATCCTATTTTTTTCCTCATAATTTCCTTTTGGAGGTGTTTTGTCACCAATTTAAATACTTAAAACTTCAGCTACAGGCTCACTTGCTAAAGGGTCAGACCAAATGATAGGCAACACAGAGCAGCTACAGTTCCAGCTGTCACTTCTGGTCTGTTACTACATTTTTATTTCTGACAATACCTAAATATTCATAGGCTACTGTATTTTAGGACCATAAACTTATAATTCAGACTTCCCTTCAGTAAGGTGAAGAACATTAAAAGAAAGACATTAATAAATCATATAAATCATCATCTGTACAGGGATAATAAATTCTCTTTGAAATTGTGTCACTCTGAGTGATCACTTACTACTTAAAACTCACTTCTTTTTATCTTAATGCAGATTTGCATTCAAATGTCAGTTCAGGCCATTTAGTAAAGCCATAAAATAAACACGATTCATTTTTCTTAGCATCTAATCATGCTCCAATTGCAACAAAGAGAGGAAATGGCATGCCAAGCACCAAGGCTCTGCTGTGCTCCCTGGACAGTTATTGACCGAGAGTCTACCCAGAAGCCAGGTATCTGATGTTTAATATCTAATGAATTACACAAGTTACATGTCACTGAATGCAATACAGGCTGATAATTCCTGGATGTTGGATTTACTGCAAAACAAGCAAAAATAAGTATAACAGATTGTTTTTGTGGAATAATGGTGTTTAGTTGAACTGTAGAGTTATGTTTTCTCTTACTCACTGGGAGTAGTTCACGTATAGCGATTGCAACTTAAATGTGGCTATTGTCAAATGTTACAGTGTAGGTACAGCCCTGGTCTTTCTCACTTCACTTAATGAAGCTGCAGCTTTCCGTGCATCTTTTCACCTTTAAGCTGGCTTGGTTTTGCCTCAAAAGTCTGGACAATGTTCCTGTATTTCTGCAGTGTGAGGCCAGAACAATATACACGGTTTCAGTCAATACACACGCATATATAAATGAACAATGCAATAGGTTTTGTACGTCAGGTTTAACCATGTGAATTATCATTACAATTCAGGCTTAGTACAGCATGTACTTGGCATAGAATTGTGCAGCATAACCAGCCCCACAAGCAAAGTGCCTTTTGAGCTGTGTGTTATGGGAAATGAACCCAGGAATGATTTTGGTTTGGTGTTCACTAGTTTCCCAAGGAAGCCAGGCTTACATACTCATCCTCTGTATAACTGTGTTTCACTTTACTAATTTCAGTCAAATTTGATGGAGAGGAAGAGGTATTAAGAAATGGATTTTTCATTTAGCTTGTGCAAGAAGTGGTGTGATTAGAGGAATACTTAAAACTATAATTTCAGGAAAAGCTATATCATGAGCTCAGGTCTTGTTGGACACCAGAAAATCCAGAAAGAGAGAAGCTATAAGCTACCCATCAGAAGTGCTTTAGTCATAGCTCACACTGTATTAGGCACTACAGGATTAATTCCTCAACCAGGATTCTTCTCAGACATGAATGTGTTGGTATCTAGTAAGGTACAAATTCAGTTCCCACGTGATTAGAGCTTTCACAAGAGCCTGTGTGTTTTTCCCTCACTACCTTTCATTTGTATTCTGTTTAAAGACCAGTCATAGGATCCCAAACGACTGAAACCCCTAATTCTGCTCTTAATAAGATATATAGGCTGTGAAACTTGGCAGTGCTTTAAGTTCTTCCCTACTTTGAGTAGCTGACAATTAACTGGAGATTTTTACGTGTGAAGTGTTCCAGCGTGGGAGTTCCTCAGTGAAGTGTAAAGGAAAGTATGACCATGGGTGGAAATGCAATACTTTACATTTTATTTTAAATTTATTGCCCACAGTAGTGACATAAACACTAAATGAAAGCAAACTGGTGATTGCCTCTTCAAGACTTGAGACTGTTGTGGAATTGGAAGTAATGAAAACTCATTGTTGGTTCTGGAAAGAAAACACTGCCTGGTGGAAAGAAGGAGGTAAGTTCGATTGCTTTTCTATTTTTAAAATTATGTAAGGTTATTTGCTCTTTTATTTGGCCAGTGTTTTATAGTGGCTACAGTCACTTCCAGGTTTCCTTGTAAGGGAAAATATACCAAAGGTATATGATGTGTGTGAGATTCAAAGCTGTTTTTTAAGGGTTTTGCAACTTCAGGGCCGCACTAAGAAACTGTCATACATCATTCACTAAAAAAGGTACAAGCAAGGGAGTCTCCAGATGCTGTTTAGAGAAGATTATGAAAATAGTAAGTTCATGAAGATCCATGTTCACATAATGCTAGTCATATTTAATGTGTGATTCCTTTGACTTACTTTATAGAATGTTGTAATGTTGGCACACAGCAAGGTAAGGTTTTTTTTACAATTACTGCCTTACAGAAACTGATGCTTTTTATTTCAACCTTCTGCATATCTGTAAATTTTCAAATAAAACATTAATTCTACTTACTCTAAAATTACCAATTCCTGGATCAAATTTAGCAATTAATGTCCACCTGAGCTAATGGGAGAACTGAACACACTTAGCCAGTAAAAGAGAATGTAAGTGAAGAGAGTGTTAAAGGGCTTTTGGACTTAGAAGAGATTTTGGGGGAAAGCATTTAATTAGGCTTAGCATGCAATTCACAGTCCTAGTATTATCTGCACCACGTTAAAACAGGGCTTGCTCAAATTCTGTTGTCAGAGCCTTCCTGCCCTTCCAAGTCTGTAGGTATGCAGGCAGCATATAATCTACTAGGCTGTAAATTTATCACTGTTGTCTTCCTAACTGCCCTGATGCCTCTCTGTACATTGCTATTCTGTGTATAGATCCTAATAGCTGAAAACCAGCCAGAAAGAAATTTAACTTGCCACTGAGAAGGAATTATGTGTTTTTCTCCCTTAAACCTAAAGGAAATCTTTGAACTGAAAGCCAAACACCTCAAACTCTTCATAAAAATCGCTGACAGCTGAGTGGAGTATCTGGAGTTTTCTATTCCCTTCTGCACAGTGTACTGAAATTGATGCTAAGCATTCATACCTTTGTCACCTATTTCTTTAATTATTTTATTGTATCTTATTGTTATAAATGAATGTGCTGCTTAATTTTCAATTAAAAAAAAAAACCACAAAACACCTCCAAACAAAATTAAATGTAGCAACAAGTTTAATTTGAGCAGCTTAAAAGTTATTGGTTCTAAATAATAGTACAAAAGCAAATTTATACCGTGGGATACATTCCCGTGGAGTATGGAGCAGGACTTGGTCTCCTGTCCCCCGTACAAATCAGATGTTCTAAAATTAACCTTTTTATAGTGTGTGTCAGCTCTCATTCCCTCCTATTTTCAATTTATAAAGTTTACATCACTGGTCTCATCGCCGCCTGTTTCCACCTCCACTGCACATACTCCACCATCCCCTTTTAGGGGTCTCCTCAATTTCGGGGGTCGTTGGGATGAAGGCCTGTGGTCTTGCTCTGTGTCCTGTAAACAACCTTTCCTAATAAGCGTTAAGCTTATTATATATAAAAATATACAAATACACTTTTGCTGGCACACTAAGGCAATAAATTCAATACAATTACCACTTTTCTGGAGTTTTCTCAGGTTTTGATAATTTCTCTTAGATAATTGTAGTTATTCTTATCTCAGTTTTTTCCTCTCTATTGAACATCTGCTGGAGAAGGGAGGGAAACTTCCCCCCTTCCTCTTCTCCTAAAAAAGTTACATTTTAACTGCTGTTTTAAAAAATGGATTACTGTTTCAGTTGTGTCAGCACGAATCATACCTATTTAACACAGTTATTAATGGTGTTGTTGAAAATGGTTTTCAAAGACACGTAGCTGTGAAGTTACAAACACCCAACTCCTTTTTCAAACACGCAGAGATGTCACTGAAGAGCCGGGACCGTGCATTAGCGGTTAATGCCCACTGCACATCGCACTTCGGAGACGCCCATGACGGCAGGTCAGAGCGCGGTGAAGGAGTTCAGCCCCGCCGTCCCGCGGGCTGTGTGAGCCCGGCCGTGCCTCGGGCTGTGTGAGCCCGGCCGTGCCTCGGGGCTGTGTGAGCCCGGCCGTGCCTCAGGGCTGTGTGAGCCCGGCCGTGCCTCGGGTGTGTGAGCTGGGCCGTGCCTCGGGTGTGTGAGCCCGGCCGTGCCTCGGGGTGTGTGAGCTGGGCCGTGCCTCGGGGTGTGTGAGCCCGGCCGTGCCTCAGGGGTGTGTGAGCCCGGCCGTGCTTCAGGGGTGTGTGAGCCCGGCCGTGCCTCGGGGATGTGTGAGCCCGGCCGTGCCTCAGGGGTGTGTGAGCCCCGCCGTCCCGCGGGGTGTGTGAGCCCGGCCGTGCCTCAGGGTGTGTGAGCCCCGCCGTCCCGCGGGGTGTGTGGGCCCGGCCGTGCCTTAGGGCTGTGTGGGCCCGGCCGTCCCGCGGGGTGTGTGGGCCCGGCCGTCCCGCGGGGTGTGTGGGCCCGGCCGTGCCTTAGGGCTGTGTGGGCCCGGCCGTCCCGCGGGGTGTGTGGGCCCCGCCGTCCCGCGGGGTGTGTGGGCCCGGCCGTCCCGCGGGGTGTGTGGGCCCGGCCGTGCCTCAGGGGTGTGTGGGCCCGGCCGTGCCTCAGGGGTGTGTGAGCCCGGCCGTCCCGCAGAGTGTGTAGCCCCGCCGTCCCGCGGGGTGTGTGGGCCCCGCCGTCCCGCGGGGTGTGTGGGCCCGGCCGTGCCTTAGGGCTGTGTGAGCCCCGCCGTCCCGCGGGGTGTGTGAGCCCCGCCGTGCCTTAGGGCTGTGTGAGCCCCGCCGTCCCGCGGGGTGTGTGAGCCCCGCCGTCCCGCAGGGTGTGTGAGCCCCGCCGTCCCGCGGGGTGTGTGAGCCCGGCCGTCCCGCGGGGTGTGTGAGCCCCGCCGTCCCGCGGGGTGTGTGAGCCCGGCCGTCCCGCGGGGTGTGTGAGCCCCGCCGTCCCGCGGGGTGTGTGGGCCCGGCCGTCCCGCGGGGTGTGTGGGCCCCGCCGTCCCGCGGGGTGTGTGGGCCCGGCCGTGCCTTAGGGCTGTGTGAGCCCCGCCGTCCCGCGGGGTGTGTGAGCCCCGCCGTGCCTTAGGGCTGTGTGAGCCCCGCCGTCCCGCGGGGTGTGTGAGCCCCGCCGTCCCGCAGGGTGTGTGAGCCCCGCCGTCCCGCGGGGTGTGTGAGCCCGGCCGTCCCGCGGGGTGTGTGAGCCCCGCCGTCCCGCGGGGTGTGTGAGCCCGGCCGTCCCGCGGGGTGTGTGAGCCCCGCCGTCCCGCGGGGTGTGTGGGCCCGGCCGTCCCGCGGGGTGTGTGGGCCCCGCCGTCCCGCGGGGTGTGTGGGCCCGGCCGTGCCTTAGGGCTGTGTGAGCCCCGCCGTCCCGCGGGGTGTGTGAGCCCCGCCGTGCCTTAGGGCTGTGTGAGCCCCGCCGTCCCGCGGGGTGTGTGAGCCCCGCCGTCCCGCAGGGTGTGTGAGCCCCGCCGTCCCGCGGGGTGTGTGAGCCCGGCCGTCCCGCGGGGTGTGTGAGCCCCGCCGTCCCGCGGGGTGTGTGAGCCCGGCCGTCCCGCGGGGTGTGTGAGCCCCGCCGTCCCGCGGGGTGTGTGGGCCCGGCCGTCCCGCGGGGTGTGTGGGCCCCGCCGTCCCGCGGGGTGTGGCCCCTCCGCTCCCCCCAGGCCCGGGCCGGGCTCGCGGCCCAACGCCCGCCGGGCCCCGCGCGCGCCGCCGTTGGCCTGAGGGCCCTCAGGGCTCCGCGCTCTGCCGCTGCCTCCTCCGGTTAACTCCGCGCCCTTCGTAATGCGCTTGATTTAAATGCCTCCGTTTGAAATCTGTCCTGACCAAGCACGAGCTGGTTCTGGTCGTATTGTGAAGTGGTAGAACCTTGGGGTTTTCCCTTCTGTGTGTAAACTCCGGATAGTTAACGTGAGGGAATAGAAGCGCTAAAAAAAAAAACAACCAACCTATCATCTTCTCAGGTTTTGTGGTTTGCTAGTTAAGTATTTTGCCTCTCTGTGTTAATGTCTCATTGTGTTGATTAATTGGTTAATCTGTTTTAATTAACAAAGGTAAAGACTGAAGCAATTCTTTCAACTTCAGACACAGAAATCCTCGTAAGACATAATAAACTCAATCTGGAAAAGTGTCAAAAAGATAATTTATTTATTTGGACATTCCCTTTGACAGGTGTATGGATTGATGTTGAGGATGGATAAAGGCGCAACTGCTAAATCTTCCTCTGCTGTGTTCACCTCAAATGCTGCTAAAGGATGGATGAAGAAGAGGGATGGAGCATTACAAGCTGCAAAATGGAATGCTTCTTTAGCTTCTAAAATCAAAACTAAGTTATTAAGTAAGTCCTGTTAAAATAAAACTGAAGTCATACACTGTACTTAGAATGTGTGACTTCAAAAGGAATAGTAAGTGTATTTAACATAATTAGCTGAAATTCTGTTTGTTAAAACTATTCCATAAGAGATAGGTATTGGTAGGTTTTCATTAGGACAGTAGGAATATGTATTTTGAATATAAAGCTTTTTTCTTTATGTTGTCAAAACTCACATTTATTATGAGAATGTTTGAATGTTTTAATTTGTATTTTTTTAATTTGTAAACATATTTATGCCTGTTTATCAATTTTTAAGTGTTTTATTCTTAAAATAACCTTATTTTTAAAAATCCAGACTAGAGCAGAATCTATGCATGAAATAAACATGAAACAGACAAAGTAGTCCTCAGAATGACAGCCACATAAACAGTTTTATATTGGAAGGTGTTAGACTTTGCTGCTGTTGCAGCAGAATCTACAGATAAAAGCATCATCATAAAGTGATAGTTCACACAGAGAGGGCCTGGAACTTAAACTGTTGAAAATAATATTATTTTGTCTCCTTTAGATAACTCATCTGTGTTTAAAGTATCTTTACAACAAAATAATAAAGCATTAGCTGTGGCTTTGAGTGTTGAAAAAGAAAATTCTCGCAAGCTAAAGAATGAGAAGCTTTTTCTTCAGAAGGAAGTAGAAAAACTCCAGCTTCATAATATCTCACTTCGCCAAAAACTAACTTGTGTGGTATGCTGCCAATAATATTTTCTAAACTTAGAGCAACTAAACTAAGCTTTTATCTTTTTTTGAAACTTCATACTACTTCTTAAAGTGGTGGCTTAAAATAGTCTCGGATTTGTGAAGTTATATCACCTGACAGCATAATATTTACATTTGATTTTTCTTTTGTAGCTTTTTTTGAATTATTTTGTCTATCAGTGTGTATATCTATAGCTGTTTTAGTCCCAGGTTCACCTTTATATGTATAGGTATTGAGATGAGTTTGTGCTCAATTAAGTCTAAAAAAATTGCATCACAGATTCACCTTTTATCTCTTGTCTCCTCTTGTGTCAGAAGCCACTTAAAATACATTTTTTCCGTTACATGCAGAATAAAGCTCTTATTGGAATAGATTCATTTTTGAATGAAAACCTCTTAACTGCAATAGAAATAAGCAGTCCTTCTGAGGTAAGATGTTTTTTCAACTTTACCATGTTGAACTCGTCTTCCAGAGTAAGATTTTCAAAGCATCAAATTGAGTGCAATGTTGAAATACTATTTGAGCTGTAAAACATTTACCCCAGTTCCTTAAAACTTAGCATTAAACCAGAATAGTAAAATAGATTGAATTTTACTGTACTGAAAATTTAGGATTTAATCTGGTTTCCAAAGTATGTAAAAGTTAAATATCAGCCTGAAAGAAGAATCATGTGGTTAAAAAAACAATAGCCTAGCACTTCAGTATGTTGTGAGCAAGCTACCTGCCTTCCTTGTTTAGTGCTGCAATAAATATCTTCCATCTGGAAACTTAACCAGAAAACATAGTCCATATTAGTCCTCATGTCAAGGAAAAAAATACATTTAAAAAAAAAAATACTGTGTTGTCTGTTCTCAGCTTGTTTAGTCTTGCGCTGTGCTGCCATATGTCTAATGCAGTGTGCATGAGTTATAGCTACATTTAGGAAGTCTGCACATTCCTTTGGGATAAAAGTAGGCTATGTATTTTGATGAATCTTGTAACAAAATACTTAGTTTTAAAATTATTGCATGTGTTTGACTATCATGTGTCTTGCATCAGTACATGTATTTTTCCCCATTCATATTTGTGGTTTTATTTCCCGCTGTGGATATTTCTAATACTTAAAACGTAAGGGAATATTTAAGTATTTGTATTTCCCTGCTCTTCTTCTTGTGACAGGATCTCCAGAGCTCCTTTCCCCTGTCAGCTGGCCCAAGCAGCCCCACTGGTGGTGAGGTCAGGAGTGCACGTCGGTCAGCTCGGTAGGTGGTTGTGTTAAATGCCAAAGGTGCTTGGTGTCTGTGGCTTTCTCTTACAGCTAATCTTTGTACATTGTCCTAGGTAGTTCTGAGGTAATGAGAAAACCATTTCCTGTTTATTCCAGAAACTACCTGTTTGCAACTTGGAATTTACAAAGCTTGTGTTTGAGTAACTCGCTGCTTGTTTCATGTGATCTCACCAGCCCAAAGCAGGATTCTCTATCATCAAAAATACTTTTGCCCCAAGACAGAACCCGATATCGTACTTGAGTTCTTGTGTTCTGCTATTATACATTATTATACATTTTACACATTATTAGCAATGTTGCTATTATAACATTTTAAACAATTGAATGTCATGATAGAAAATGTAATAAAAATCTTCACAGTAGAATTTTCTCTTTTCAGATCTGTAAAATTGCCAGCAATGCTTCCTTTCATTGCAACAGCTAATGCAAAGCAGCAAGGTAGCCCTTCTCTGGGTGGAGCATCAAATTCTTACAAGTGTACCACTAACTTGACAGAGGAAATACATTCAGATCAAATCAAGTTTGCATCACTCTGGCCTTCTGGTACAAATAATCAAAAGTTAATTGAAACAGAACCAATGGTTGACAAGAATAAGTTTTTGAAAGGTATGATGTATTTCTGTGTGATTTATTTTTCAAGCTCTCTGAGAATTAGTATTTAATAATTCATTACTCAATGTGCAATACAGAAGTTATAGGAAGATTCCTAAACTGTAATAAGCTAGTAAAAAATAAATGCTCATCCATAAGTATAGGTGTCTTGACAATCATTTATAGAATAATATCCATTGAAATTACGTAGCTAAGATAACCAAATAATAGCTGAAGTAGTTATAGAAAAATAGTTTTATTTATGTCCAATTTCAAAAGTACACCTTCAGTAAATTATGCAGCTAACTAAATTTTTAAAGACCAACCACAGAATGTGTGTCTTCAGTTAAAAAAATGTGCAATTTTCCATACTTTTGGTTCATCCTTCAGTAGTTTTAGGCAGATAACTACACTCTATTCTTCTTTTTCCCAAGCTGCTAAAATTTTTCTCTTTGCAGAAAATCAGTGGTGTGCAGAATTAAGTTGCAATAATACCTTCCTGACTCATGGAAAAAATCCACAATCCTTAGAACAGTCTGAGGAGCCTACAGAACAATATCATGGTAGTTCATTGCCATCCTATGAAAATGTGACTGAAAGAAAGAAAAATGCAGTACTTTGTAAGTCAAAAATTCAACTTAATATAAAGGATTTTGATAAAAAATGTAGGTCATTGAATCTGCCTCATCATGATCTCAACGGTAGCAGCAATGCCAAAGATAGGAATTTGCAGGAAGGTTCAAATGACTTGTCTCTCATTATTCCTTCACCTCTTAAATTTAACAGTGAAAGTAAGACAGATTTTAACAAGCTGCTTTTTACTGACAAGATGAAGCCTGAAGAAACTGTTTATGATGCTGATATGGAGTTGACTGCCAGTGATGCAAGTGAACTACTCACAGTTACAGCAAAAGGCAATTATAAATTGCACCAAAATAAAATTAAGAATGCCAATTCCAAAATATTACCAAATTTCAGAAAAGTAAAATATCCTAAGAAGGATAAAGAAAATATTAAAAGCAAGACTGAAGTCCATTCAAATTTGCATGCAGAAGAAAGGAACTCTAGGGCTGACAACAGTGAAACTTCAGAAACTACTGATTCACAAACTCAGCTATTCCAAAGTCAGACAGAACAGCTACCTACAGGAAATTCTGTAGAGCAACAGAGTAGAACAAGTAAAGCTCAGGATGCCAGGAGGACATACCAGATAAATGTAATGAGTCCAAGAAAACAAGAGACAAATAAAGGAACTTTCTCAGAAATGCCTGGAGAAGTGGAAAGCAGAATGCAAAAGCCAGACTCAAGCTCATCTATTAACAAGATCCCACCAGAAGTTTATTGTGCTGAACCTTTACCATTCCAGGATAACATTTCTGACATGTTGCCTTTACAGGAGGATTTTCTGAATACAGATAAGAAAGATAACAAACCAACAATAAAGAGGAAAACTTCTCAAAACCTTTCCAAAGCAAACACAGCAAAATCCTGTAGAGAGGAAAATAGCCAGGATGGAGAATACATTTCAACAAAATCTCAAACAGAGATAAACCAATGTGACAGCAGCAAGAGCAAACAAGACCAGAAGAATATTACAGAGAGAAAAAACAACAAAAGTAGTTACAGACAAGGTAGAGAAGCTGAAAATGACATTCCTCATCAAGTTAGTCAGAAAACAGACCCAAAGAGCCGCCATTTTTCACCAGGCAGATTGAAGCGTACGTTGGCAAAGGCCAGCCGGAAAGCGTGTGTAGTACCAAAGGAAAATCTTACACGGTTCTCAGGTCGTAAAAATGAAGAATTAAAAAACAGGAATTCATTGCTTGCAGAAGCTGGAAAGAAAGTAACTGTAACTCAGCAAATGCAAGTAGCTTCAGTTACTCAGAATGGTGTCGCTCTGAATGCACCACAAGCTAAAGAACAGGTTGATGATGATGCTAACAGGTTAAAGAAGGTACTTTCCTCAGCAGTGGCAAATAAAACCTCCCACATAAGTAATTTTCCTGATAAGCATGTAAAGCAGAAACAGAGGTTTAGTTCTGATACTACTGAGGCCAGACGAGAAAAAAGTTATATCAGGAATTTTGATCAGGGGGGTCAGAATATTTTGGATGACCAGGAAGTGCCTCATGAAATTAATTCCTTTGTGACTAAGTTGAAGCCTGTGGCTGAAGTTGAATGCTGTAAAAATATGCCATTTAAGGCAGATAGCTTTTCCCAAGAAGGTCTTTCCAACGTGGAGCTCCTAGCTCTTGATAACCACAATGCTTCCAGCAATTTCTCTATACTGAAAAGCTCTGAAATCCAAAATGATCGTCATGAAGTACCGGATGCTGAAAAAGCAGAACAAAATACGGATCATATTTCTAAGCAGAGTAACAAAAATACTCTGACACCTTGTCATGGTAAGTGTGTGGGCTAGAAAGGCAAGGCATTTTGAATTAGGTGGTGCCTGAAATAGTGGTAGCATGTCTGCTCTTAATTCTATCCTTTCATTGCTTGTTTAGAGCAGATAAAACAGGAGTGGAAAAAGGTAAGAATGAAAATCACCAAAATTTTCTATGTCATGTGTCAGTCGCAATATCTTTTTAGATTGTGGTGACTAATACCCTTGTTATTTTTCAATATATCCCAAGATGATACTTAGTAGGGCAGATGTAAGTAGTCTACATTCTGGAGAAGCAATTTTAGTTAAAGCATGTATTCTTTTTTTGAAGAATTCCATTACGTTCAAAAAGTTGGGGATTGAAAGATAAAATAGCTTGAGCCTTTTTATCCGGGGAAACAAGACAGGACTACACTGTTCCCTGCTTAAATGGAAAATATAGCTGGACCTAAAGATTTCATTTTTGTTTCTTCAGAAACACTGCAACTCAACAGGAATTCTGATATCTAAAGAAGTCTGTTGAGTAGGTTTTTCTATAAGCTGCCCATGTGCCAATTTTGATGTGACAATCTCTTTTTTTAAGTAAGATACATTAAGAACATAATAAAACTTTGATGTAGTCTGGAAGATAGGTTTAAATTCTTCTATAATAAATGCAGTCATTATAATGCAATATAATGGTGTTAACGGAATATAACTAACATTTCTATACAAGAGTTTAAATGTAGTTTAGAACATAGCTTTGAAATGTCATAGCATTAGGGATCTGTTTTGTAAACATACTTGTTCTCAACAAGTTCCTGTTTATTTCATAGTCTGAGAAAGCCCTAACACCTAGACAGTATCCTAGCTCAAATTAATAGTTTGAATCTCAGACTATTAAGCTAATACTGCCTAGGCTTCATTTGAATGCTAAGACACAATGGCCAAAAAAATCTCCTGTTTTACATGAGCACAGAATACGAACACTGGCAGAATGAGAGCATTGTTGTGAGGTACCCATTTTTGCAGTCATTGTCATTTGCAGTTGCATCTCCTAATCTTCAGTTCCTTCTTTGGAAGGTGGGAAAAGGATCCCATACTTTCAGTAGCTTTAATGGTAAATTAGTACACCCTTGTGACCAGCGGTATCAAACACTGCTGGCATAAAAAGCAAGGTAGTTATCTGGTCATCTATTTAAGCATAGTTCAAAAGACAGTTAAGTTTTCATCCTAAATCTGAATCTTGAATTGAAAGATTGCTATGCTCATTTTTTTCCACGTAGGCCCAAAAAGAAGGCATAAAGCTGGAAAATGCAGAACTAAAAGCTGTTGTACAGCTTGACTCTTCAGATTATATATGTGTGTCCTCCCCCTGTGTTCAAGGCCAGAAGTTGTGTGCAGTGTTACTTTGGTAATTGCAATAAGGGAGTCCTGAGCAGTCACTCAGGGGCTCTCTGAAGTGTCCCATGAGCTGAGGCAGACCTCAAACAGCTGCAAATTTTTACAGGATGAAAGCCGCTCTTGCAGCATTTTCTTTGATCATTTATCCCATTTTGTGATGGGTATCTTTAGTGTAGGAGCAGTAACCAATTGTACCTGAATTAAGAAAGACATATTAAAAATAATTATTAATTGAAGTTTACATAGTGATTCAGGAAATATTTAAAATGAAGCATATAAATTACTATATTTACAGGGAGAAAAGCCTTCCAGGATCTGACAAATACTAGTACACAATTTCACACTTCTGTACCTAAATCCCCCCAAGCTTTAGAAGACTCAGCAGTACCACTGAGACGAGGCAGACCCACTATTTGCTACAAGGAACCCAATCTACACAGGTAGGTACACAGAAATTGGGGCTTTTGTTCTTGTCTTTTGTTTTTGTAACTATCCCCAGTAAATACTGGTTATTAAACCCCCAAATAAGTAGTTGAACTATCACAAATCTCTTTTGCAAAGATTCTTCAGTGTCAATATAAAGCTGCTCCAGTTAGTGTGGCAGAATTTCCAAGTGCCAAAGTAAGACAGCAATAATATTTAAATTCTAAAATACAGTTTGGACTAATTGAGAATAATACTGAATCTTAATGCTTATCATTATATAAACCTCTTTAGAGATGAAGAATTTTGAATTTTGAAGAATTATACTTAAAGGTAAATTATACCATAATAATGTCCTTATAATTTTATCAAATGGAAAGGAAATTTATGTATTAATATGATATAATTCAGTAGTTTTGCTTTAACTAGCTGTATGTAATGTAAGAAATAATTTAAGATATATTAAATTGATAGTTATATTGGATATATTATTTTATGAGTAAATTGCCTCATAGTATTCTTAGCAAATTTAGTGGCATAGGATTTTATAGGTTATTAAAAGACAAGACATAAATTCTGAAATAACTTTTAAAATTTAAAAGAGTATTTGAAACCATAACATCCATTAGGAAAATTAGTCTATTTGGTCTTACATGAATTGATCTAAATATGAACGGACCTTTATGTTCATTACTTCTGAAAATACTCTCTGAGTTTTTGCTGGAAAGTTGTTGAGGGTTTTTGGTTTGGTTTGGATTTTTTAAAGTATAGTATTAATTTAAGGAACAGTTCCACTGAGTTGAGTGTGTGTTAGTAGGATGTGTATTCATGAAGTAAAGACAGTAGAAAGGCTTCCCTGGAACGGTGTTGAGAATGAAAAGATTGTAGCAACTTACTTTATGACAAAGGTATAAAAAGCCTTTTTTTTTCTGGCAATACTGTGGCAGGAGAAAAAGATAAATGCACAAACTAAAAAAAAATTAGAGCACTGTTCTCATACAGCCTCAAAATGTATTTTTACTTCTGTGAGTAAGCTAACAGTTGAAGGAGTGAGACTGAGAAAAGGTAGGAGATAAAAGTAATGTAGGAAGCCTTCACCTTACCACTGGCAATTCAGAAATATTTATGCCAGATAACTTATTTAAAAAAATGGAAATGGATTAGTCACACTTTTATTTTACTAAGGGACTTATATGTTAAAATGCTGTAGTATTATATATGGACACATTGCCACTCTTTTATCCCAAATGATGCGGTTCTGTATTTCTGAGAAACGGTAACTAATAACAGAAAAAATGTTGATGTCAGTCAAGATTTTAGATGGTTGTCTCCTGTTTATGTTTTAGTTAGATTTACACTGTCCTGAATGGGTGCTGTTAAGTGTTTGGTTTAAATAAGTTTTGAATCTTTTTTTATAGGAATATCACATCCTAATATGATAGAGGTCACATAAAAAGACTAGTACTTCTAGAATTATTTTGGAAAGCAGTAGTTGTCTATGTCTTGCATTTTCAGACATACTTGTTTTCCACAAATTTAATTTCTTTGGTGTATCAAGCTTTCATTAATGCTATTTACCATTTGAATTATTATGATTACATTACTATAGTTGCATAGGTGCTTGATGATATTCATACCTGATGTCTTTTATTTCTTTTCTTTACAGCAAATTAAGGCGAGGGGATCGATTTACAGATACACAATTCTTGAATTCCCCAGTCTACAAAGTAAAAAATAAAGGAAATTTTAAAAGCAAATCAAAATTTTTTGAAGAATAGAGAATTGGCTTTATGGACAATACTTCTAAAATGGGTACAATTGTTTATGTATATGTGTAAATGTTTAGCAATATAGAGTGTCTGTTGTTCTTTGATTAGTAAAGATCTTCCACAGTGAAATTTTCTGGAGAAGGACCTCTATAAAAGGGGCACAGAGTACTTTACTGAGGAAGGCGTCTACAGGTTAGGCTCACTCGTGTTTTTCATTTCTGGTCAGTAATTTACAATCTGTTCAAATGGCTTGCAACACTTCTTAAATTGTTAGAAGAGATATGTTTTAATGAGAAATAAAAATAAACCAGCTTTGGGAATTGTACTGTGAGTTTTTCATATTTGAGTGGAACCATTTCTCAGTGCTGGTTGGAACAGTCACACGCATCCTGAATTTATTGAAATAGATGGAGATAGTTCCTCGTTTTTTGATAGTTGACTTTTGGATTTGATGGAATCACACTGAGATTTCAATCAGGAAATCTCATTGAGAAATAATGGACGGCAGTCAAGTGTCCACAGTATGTGCCAGATGCAGCAAGGAAGATAAAAGAACTTCAATAGGAATTCAGTAGCAAATAGGATCCAGACAAAGCAACACCTTGAATTTCCAATTGAGAGTGCCAGTGTGACAAGTAATACAATAATGTCATACCATTCAGCTTTCAGGTTTTTGTACTGCTTCCTCTCTGCATTCCATAATGTACTGTCAGCTGACAGTTTTCTGGTAGTATCAGATTTGTAGATGCTGCCAGATGCAGGTGATCGTTTACTACCCACTCAACTTATACATATTACAATGGATAACGTTCAGGTTAATTTTGCAACAGAGAGCCATTTTTTATGAGATAGAAATAAATTAACTTTTTTTGGTTATAGATGGTGGTTCTTTATGCATATGCAGATGTTACTAGTTTACATGGGCTTAAAAATTGATCAGACACACTGATGGAAGAAAAATGGAAGAAAAATCTATGAAGAGTTACCAGAAACATCCTTTCTGGCACAGGATGTTCCTGAATTGAAAATTTTTGAAGACTGGAAGATGATTCTGGAGAAGCTTTACTATGCCTTTGACCAATAATTTTTGTACCTTTTCCTGTTCCTGTTGTCACTTTCAGAGATCATTTCTTTGATCTTTCATCTGATACAACATGTCTCTTTTTAAGAGGTATAACTGATAGTTTTAAATTTTCAATATATTCTTTAAAAGTATATTCTTAAATTATAATATATTCTTTTAAAAATATATTCTAAAACCATTTTTTAAATGTACTCTTTCCACTTCATTGTAGATTACATTGTAAGCTGGTAAGCTGATGGAGAAAATAGTCCTTTAACATTTGTTAAAGACAAGAAGGTAGTTGGGAGTAGCTGGCATTGATTTGCAATCAGGAAATCAGCCTTTATGAACCTGAGAGTCTTCCAGAACTAGCTTGGTGGGTGAGGGTAAAGCACACTACATGTTTGTCTCAGTTATAGTAGGGCTTTTGACATTTTCTCTGATAACATTCCACAGACAAACTGACAAAGTTAGGGGCACAGTGAGGTGAGTTGTGAGTGACATGGGAAAATCTGGAAGGTGGTGATTAGTGCCAAATGGTCCAGCTGGAGGCAAAACATTAGAGCTCCTTAGGGTTTCACACTGCTGCCAGCAGTGATTAACACCTTCACTAACAACCTATGAGTCAGTGCACCCTACACGAGTCTGCAGTTGATATGAAACTGGAAGGAGAGGCTGAAATACCCCTGATTCTGTCGTCATTCAGAGGGATCTGGTCAGGCTGGAGAAGTGTGCTGAGAGGACTCTCAAGATCAAGAGGAGGAACCTACATCTTTCTGCTGTGAGTTGCCAGAATTTCAGCTGTGTATTTTGACAGAAAAAGGAGTCATACATATCAGAACATACTCCTGGATACAGCTTTCAGATGTGTCCATTCTACATGTAAGTCTGGAACTATAACTATAAACACTAAGAGGCATAAACACATCATTTACAAACACTTAAATAATGCCACAACTATTTTCTGCTGTGGTTATTTTGTTACGGTCTGTAGCCCTAAAGCTTCCTCAAGATCCCATAGGCCATTCCATGTATGAATTTAGAGTTAAATGTATCATTCCTGAGATAGTTTACAAAGGGGACATTTATTCCCTAAACAGAGAGTTGTCTAGCTGTGGTTACTAGTTGCAAAGATCATGTAAAGATTGTAAATACGCAACAATAAGTAGAGCAAGGTGTTTTCATATAGAACCTTGCAGTACAAATAGAGTACTCAGTCAGTATGAAAATTCTTCCAATAAAAAAAATTACCTCATCACCCTGTCAATGTGATCTGCATTGCAAAACAGAGCTGTTAACATTATCTGGGAAGTTTCAGCAGACAGACTTTTTTCTTTCTGAAACATGCTGTGCATGTCACCCCATTAGCAACAATATTATGAAGAGGTGCAGAAATGGTTGGGGAGATAGATTCTATCCTTTTTCAATGTTATTTTTTAAAAAGAAGTACACATAGAAAATACTGAGCATTTTTCCTTGCTTTTTATTACCAAGTTTGTAATTAATTTAACTTATTTTTAATTGAAATGTTCTTTCAACATTTTAAGTGAAATGTTACCATCACCAGCTGTGTCATTAGAAACCTTCAAGAAATACCTGTTAAAACTTGTGTTCCAGTGCTGGCACTGCAACAGCAAAACACAGTGGTATTTTAAATGGTTTTTTTTTCGCTCTACTGCCTGCGGTTTGAAAGCTAGAAACAGAGGCACATGCTTATCTTCCCAGAAAAGAAATAATCTCTTTGGGGATGGGCTTGATTATTTTTTCAGTGAAGGTCCTGTTGTTCCACACAGCCTCAGGTGTCTTACCAGCTGGACTGCTAGGGTGTCTCAAATACAAGCATGTAATTTTCAGTAAGAGTCAAAGGCCTAGGGCTTTGTGCCTTCATTTCTTCCATTCCTTTAGTGTAGATGTCTTTCAGAGTAAAAAAGGATAAAGAAAGTTGCCTGAAGATGCACAGAAGTTCATTTAAGTAACTGTAAAATCATATTACTGCTACTGCCCTTCTTTCCTTGTTTTCTCCATCCTCATTCTTGTTGCTCAAATTGATATTCAATAATAGAATACAGAGAAAACTCACTTTGATATTTCCTAGGTTGCATTTCTTTAAATTGTTTTATTGTTAATTTATGTGATCACAAAATGATCATGTAAAAGCAGCATAAAGAATGTTGCATTGTCTTTGAACCTTCACTACATGTACTTGTTTTACCAGGTCATTTGATATATTAAAAGCTCTTTCTGGGAAAATTATGTAAAATCAGCTCAGAATTTTTTGACATAAAAACTAATTTGCCACCATCACCAGGATCAGGATAGTTTTTGCTGAGGATAAAGTAATTTGAAATTTTTTTATAGCTTTGAAGTTGCTTTTTCTCATGTTTACTCAATCTAATTGAAATTTTGGAGGAAATTAATTCCATATATTTGATTATACAGAAAGAGGAAAGTATTTTTTTATAAACCCTTGCCTGCACAGTAGCCCTTACAAATGGTTATGATATCTGGAGCCTACTGCTGATTATTTTGTGAATGCAAATATAACCAAAAATCCCATTGGTTTCATGATCATTATATTGCTGAATTTTACCTCAATTTAAAATTACTCCTGGTGATGTTATTTTAAGAACCTGATAACAGCGCTCAGTGATAACGTTGCCGTTTTGCTTTGCAGGAGCACCTGTATCCTTGGAGAAAGTGTGAGGCGTGGCTTAGCTTTCGGACACTGAAGTAGCACCTTAACAGGCTGAAGTAAATAAATACTTGCAGTCCGCCGAGGGCGTTGAGAGCACGGAGCGCGGTAGCCCAGGGTGGGGTGGTCCCGGCGGGGCGCGGGGTCCCCTCCGAGCGGCCCCGGCTCTCCCCGCCCGCCCGCGGCCCCGCCCCGCACAACGAGGCGCCTGCAGCTGCCCGGCCGGCCCTGCTGGTCCCCGTCCGCGACTGCCAGCATGGCCCTGCCAGCGGCCGCGGCGGCTCAGGAGCTCGTGTTCTATGTCAATGGGAGGAAGGTGAGTAAAGCCCGGAGAAAGAGGGGCTGCTGTGCCTGAGGGAACCCCGAAGGGCGCTGATTTGACTTCCTCAGACTTATTCATGCGAGTGTAACCCAATCCTCACGCAAACTTCCAGAGGAAGGTTGGATGGTTGCATCCCATTTTGGCTAGCTCTGCTGTGTTTGGGAGAAAAACTGCGTCAAAGTGAAACACACTCTCAGCTGAGTATAAAACTTGGCTGGTAAGCAAACCACTGTTTTCCTTTATATGTTTGGCTTCTCATCTTTGAGGGTGTCAGGTTTTCAGAAGCACAACTGAGACCAAGACTCCAGTGCTCAAATTTGGACTATTTACCATAAAGATAATATTGCAAAGACTGGTTGTTGATCCAAAGCGACTGTAAGGAACTAGCTGATTCTAAGTGACCAAATAAGAAATACTGTATTCAGCCAAGAATGGGGGTATTTCTGTTGCTCCCTGTTGTCAGTTTCTTACAGCAAGTGAAAGTTAATATAAATAAAACTAGAAAAGAAATTGGCACTGCTTGATAGCCTTACACGCTTCCTGTAATGTTTATTCCACTACGTCAGAGTGCCAGGGAGACTTTAAATCTGCAAATCATTAGTTAGTTCTTTATGCTGTCTTTGAAGTTCTGCATTTTTATTTCTAGTGTGGCCGAAGGTCAGTTCCCTCAGTATAACATTTCACTGAGCAGCAGTTATTTTTAGCACTTGCAAGGTGCCCTAACACTTTTCTGGAAATGTATGTGTCTGAAAAGGAATTTCTAGAGGAGCCCAAACTCTCCTGCTGTGTTTGGCAATTAGAGAACCAGAGAAGGATTCTCTTCTGGCTGGCTTTGTGTGAATGTAGTCTGTGCCCTGAATTTTGAAAGCCTTGGTTTCTTAATTAAACTTTGTTTTTACTTTCTTGCTGCAGATAATAGAGAAAATGCTGATCCTGAACAAATGCTCTTGTCTTATCTGCGAAAGAGGCGTATCCTTTTCTTGTCTGTTCCCTAAAGTCACTCATGTGAAAGCCTTATTCAAGCGAAATTCTAATAAATTTTATTCAAAGTTAATTACCAGATTAAGGAAGCTATGATTCCTTTAAGATAAATCAACCACACTAAATGATGTCTCTTCTTCATCCAAATGTTCTTCAGTTGAGCTGCTGTATTTTTAGCCTGTTTTTTGGAAACACAAAGTTATGCCGTAAGGACACAATGAGTAAGCGTCTGTGTTCCTCCCCTCCCACCTCATAAAGAAGTCCAAAACCCTAGCGGTCAGTATATATAAAGCTTGACAGAATAGAAGTCCCCAAGATTTATAATAGTCTCTCTCCTGGTAAATGAGATCTTGTGATGAGAACCTGAGGCTGATGGAATTTTGAGGGGCAAAAAGTCATCTTCCTTTTTGGTGGCTTTGGAACATTTAATTAGCTGTGTATTGATTCACAGTTTTAGATTGGCCACTGTTCCAGATTCACAGAAATGAGCACTTCTCTCAGAAATGTAGTCTTTCAGATGAGATGCAAGGCAAATATCCTGACTATAAATGGGCCTTCTGGGGAAAACTGGGAAATTGGTTTGTGTTCCACTGGAATTTCAGCTGGTTTGCTCATTATGCATTTCTTCCTTTCATATTTTCACTTGGATAACTATTTTTCACTTCCCTTTTCTGTCCCAACTTACTCCTCTTCCAAAATAAATCATAATCAAGTTTCCTGTTTTCCTGAGAAGAGGATTTTGGTCATGTAAAATTCCTTAGCTTCCATGTTGCTTTCATTGAAAATTTTATTCCAACATATACGCTTATACCAAACCAATTCTGTGTTCCTTACAGGTTTAGGAAAAAAGGTGGTTTCAAGACTTTGAGTGGAATAAAGACCAGGATGGGACCAGATAATTATTTTCCCTAATGACAGCATTTTCAGTCTGTCTTACAGGAACTAAGTATGGCTGTGGAGGAGGTGGCTGTGGTGCCTGCACAGTGATGATATCAACTTATGAGCCAGCTTCAAAGAAGATACGGTATCCTCAACAGAATATTTGGAAAACTGCAGAAAGTTTTATTATTTTAGATCCCATTTCCAGATATGAAACTTTGAAAACAGAGTTGTAGAACTTGTACTTAATAGTAAAAGAATCTAGAGGAAGGGTCAGTTTTAATCCAAAAAGAGAATGCTGTAAAAATTCCTGTTGGTTCAGCTGTATTGTAAATTTGCTGAACTATAATACTCAAATTCTTGATTTATTTATAAATACTGACAGCCCCTGCAAGAGGTTGTAGGAGGCAAGTAATTTAAGACCCTTTGGCTTTGACCACTGGTAAGTGGCTCCTACCTGCAGCTCTCCATGGTGGTTTAAGTCCAGCTGGTAACTGAGGACCATGTAGCTGCTCACTCACTCCCCCACTGTGGGATGGGGGGAGAATCAGCAGGGTGAAAGAGAAACAGTTTAATACATCAAGCAAAAGCTGCTTGTGCAAATGAAGCAAAGTAGGCAATTCAGTCACTACTTCCCATCATCAGGCAGATGTCCAGCCACTGCTGGGACAGCAGAACACCATCACCTGTAATGGTTACTTGGGAAGACAAACACAATTACTCCAAACCTTCCACCCTTTCTTCTTCCTTCAGCTCTGTATGCTGCACATGATGCCATAGGACATGGATATGACTTAGGTCATTTTGGGTCAGCTGTCCCAGCTGTGTCCCCTCCCAGTTTCTTGTGTCCCTCAGCCCTCCTCATTGGTGGTGTGGGGTGAGAGGCAGAAAAGACCTTGACTCTGTGTAAGCCCTTCTCTGCAGTAACTAAACATCCCTGTGTTATCAGCACTGTTTCCAGCACAAATCCAAACCACAGACTCACACTTTCTACGATGAAAAAGAGTTAGCTCTATCCCAGCCAAAACCACCATACTGTCATATGATTGGTGGAAGGTAGGGTAGGCAGAAGTGTCAGTCTTACCAGCCCTTTAATACTGAACTCTATCTGTTACACCCCACCCACAAAAAGAGAGATCTTGAAACTCAAAGCCGACATTCTATTAAGCTAAAAAACTGGAATAAATGCTTTAAAGTTGATAAAACGCCAGTCAAATTGTAATGGTTACACGTCATTGTGCATTGAATTTTTTGTTAGATGGGGAAAAAAGCATTCCAGTTGTACTTTTGTAAGTTACATTATGTTGGAATGCACATAAAGGAAATGTTTAAAGTTAATGGAAGAGCTAAAATTAAAGCAGACTCCTGAAAAAAAAACATTTCAGCTGTATTAAAAAAAACAAATAATTTTATTAAAATTATTAAGTGCTTTGATGTATTTTCATTTTGGTGTGTTGTTCCTATTTAGTATGAGATTTATTTTACATCAGAATTCCTTTGGATCAGAGTTTTGATTATAAATTGTTGCAGTAATTCTTTACTTCCTTCCAACGACTACACCAGTCTTCCCTTCCATATTTTCTTCCTCCAAAATACATTTGACAGATTGCTTGGGGGCAAGAGAGACAGAGGGCAATTAGAAAGACTGAGGTATTAAGGAAAATGTAAATCCATGGAATTGTCCTCATAAATAGGTTTTTATATGACATACAGAGACATAGCTAGAAAGTGATTCCCTTCTCATTCCAAATGTTTAGTAGTGGCTTCTTTGTGAGTATGAACTATGCCTTGATTGACTGAAAATAATACTCAGACTTGTTTTATTAAAATAATATTAATGTTCTTTATTCTCCTTTATGTTTCCAAAGACACTATTCAGCCAATGCATGTTGCTTTCCCATTTGCTCCTTGTACGGTGCAGCAGTGACTACAGTAGAAGGTGTTGGAAGTACAAAAACCAGATTCATCCGTTCAGGGTGAGAGTACAGTATCACTGTATAGGAGGATTGCTGATTTCTTATTTGGATGGGATGGATTTAATGACAGAGCTTTTAGGCACAGGAATTTCATGAGATGGTTGTTTTCCCCTGCTAAATGACAACAGAGGATAACACTGGTTCCTGTGATGCTTGGTCAGGCTGATGACATGGCTCATGATGGATCTTACTTTAATATTGAAGGTCTGATCAAGTAGTTCATATGTAATGATTGTTGGAGTGGGTCAGGCTTTGCTCTCTTGGGGTAATGACACATCTTGGACATTGGCTCATGTTTTAGTATAAATGCAAAAACGACAGAAGTCCACTGAGGTTAAATACCATCTTTAGTAAGATGTGCCTGAACATCACACCCAAAGTAATATTCTCGTTTGACATTGCTTAAAGCGTTTTACTTTAAAAGTCTAATTTGTTGTGAAGGCAACATTTGTATGGCATCTCCCATTTAAGAGAGCATTCATTAAAATGAGATGAGTGCTGTGAAGGATGTTGGTGGTGGTTTTTCATTTCAGGAAAGACTTGCAAGTGCCATGGCGCCCAGTGCGGTTTCCTGCCACCTGGAATGGTGATGTCATAACACTTTGCTAAGAAACCACCCAGAACCAACTTCGGAGCAGATGATTGCAGCTCTGGCCGGTAAATATTGCCACTTTTTAGTTTGTAGGTGTCTTCCTTAAGCTTTTCTCCAGATGGTTTGTCTGTGTGAGTGTGCATTCCTGCCTGAATGATGGCAACTGTGCTTCCTAGAAGAGTTGCTACCAGATGCAGACCTTGTATTCCCTGTTATTCTTTTCTCCTGGAAAATGAAACATGGAGGTGAAGATTGTTTCAGGTGTTTAAAACATCCTCATATGTGTCCTTTGAAGTGCTTAAAATCAGGTGTGCAAAAATGATTTCATACTGGAGAAGCAGCTGTATTTGAGCATCTCCAAGGTCTGATGTTGCAAATGTCATAAGCCTTGCAGGACAGGCCCTTTGCAGTAAGATTAAAACAGATAAGGCAGAGAGATGCAGACTCTCTTCAGTAAGAGAAAGTGTGAGTATTTATTGTTGGTAAAATAGCCTTCTGTCATCTCTTGTACTCTAGAGCCACAGTGGAGCCAAAGACATTTCCTATTGCTGTGTGGTGAACTCAGAGGTGTAATGTTAACTTCCTTCACCTCTAGAAAAAAGTCAGGGGAAAAAGAACAACATTTTGAGTGGATGAAGAATATTGTACAGTCTCTTATTCTCCTGCATACTGAGCTGTAGCTGGCATTCATTGTAATGCTGATCTCAACTATTTCATACTCACCTTGAAACAACAGCATTTTTTTTTCAGGAGCTGCAGGGTCCTAACTCCTGTGACACTGTTCTGTTTTGTCTTTTTGAGAGCTAACGCTTCTCCCTGAGCTTCAAAAGCACAAGACTCAGATAAAGACATAACATTCTAAAGCCACGGGCTTTAGAGCAAAGCTTTTTCTGACTGGTTTCCTTCCTTCAGGGAACTTGTGCCGCTGTACTGGATACAGGCCAATCCTAGATGCCTGTAAAACCTTCTGTAAGGTAAGAAGTAGTGGTGATAGGATTGCTAGATTGAGGCCATCAGTGTATATGCATATACAAGCTATCAAGATTTTTATTAAGATCATCTCTTCCCTCTGTTTAAAGAAGTCATTCTGAGTAAATGGCCTAACCTGTTACAAACATAGATTAACACAAATGAGCATGGTATCTAGCCTGGATTATGAAGAGTAATCTGAAGTTACTCCATGTGGTTTACTGTGAGTTAGTACTGGCATGAATAAATGCAGAATTTCAGTCCGTGTTCTTAGTAATTTATCATGTAATGCAATGTGTCAGAAACCTACAGAGGAAAAATAGGAGTGAACAGTTGGTAAAGGAAACAGTGCAGACCATCTACATCTGCTCTCACAATGTCAACTGAATTCTACATAGTAGGAATTATTTTGTGTTAAGGACTTTAACATCTGATAATTTAATTTTTTTTAATATCACTCCTTTAACAATCCTTCTAATTTGGCTTGTTATTAAACTTCATCTTGAACTTTAATGAAATACAGTCACTCTTTTCTATGAGCTTTAACTCATTGCCATTTTGGGCAGTATTTCACTAAAGGGATATTCCTATTTTAGGAATCCATTTGTTGTCAAAGGAAAGCAAACGGAAAATGTTGCTTGGATCAGGAAGATGGTTGTTTGACAATGAAGAGAAGGTAAAGTTTTAAATATTACTGACCCTACTTCAATATAAAACTTAGAGAAAGAACATTGCTTACAGTATTTGATAAATAATATATTTTATTATTCCTCACAAGAAATTTGAAGTATTTGAAAAATTGAGGGTTCTATGTGTATATTTTGTATGGGGAGGCAGTGATGTATCACATGGTTCATATAAGGTAGTTTGGATCTCCAGAGCTGAGATTTAAACCGCTCTTCAAGTTCAGTAATATTAATAGTCTGAGCTCTGTCAATACAGTGAGAATTATATTGTGCAAGACATTAGGGCATGTGTGAAATTTGCTTAAATCAATGATCAGTGATGCACTAAGTACTGGTCTCTTAGGAAAACTGCTGACTTCAGTCTGAAGAATTGATACATTCTTAAAAACTAGAGCTGTGATTGTGACTTTTATGTGAAACCTCTCATCTTTACAAATATTTCACCTTGTTCTCAATTTTCTTTCAGTAGTATCTGATCTACTTCTTTGGGATTTGAGTACTTTAGGTTGACATGAAACTGCTTTGTTATAGTAGAGCTACAGGAAGCCTGTACTTAGTCCTTCCATTGCTTGCTTCTACACTGTCATTTGTGTTAGCAGTAAAATTTAAGAAAATGTTATGAACACTTCTTTCATCTCAGCACCTCCAAATGATGCATGGTGATTTAACAACAAATCCAAATGATAATGAAATGACTAATTTTTACTGGCTTCTCCTGGTTTGCTTTGCTTTGCTTTTGCTTTTGCTTTTGCTTTTATTGTTGTATGAAATTAACGATGAGAGAAAATTCTTGGTCTTTGCTTGTCTTCTTTTTAAGGTCTCCACCAGCCTGTTTTCAGCAGATGAATTCCAGCCTTTAGATCCCACCCAGGAGCTTATATTCCCTCCAGAACTAATGGTATCTTTTGCTGCTTATACACTATTCTGATGCTCTGTTCAGAATTAATTCTTAAGTCCTGCTTAGCTGTAATTCATCAGAAGAAATGTGAAAACATTTTAATGTTATTATACTCCTTTTGCGTTTTTTTACCAGTAAGCTTATTGAATGTTCACACACCAAAAAAAGTCATATTGGGAAAATAAAGTTGCAGAGTTAGGTGTTCGGTGAGAAGATAAAGAAGTGACCTAAACTGAGTTTTCAGTCCAGCAGCTGAAGATACAAATACTTCGCAGAAAACTGAATGGCAAACAATTTTTAACATTGGAAAAGAATTTTGTGACTTAATAGTTTTTTTTAGTCTGTTCTCAGATAGCCACCCAGATCAGAGAGTGCTTAGCCCAGTGATTAAGGCTTGCTAAAGATATGAATGGCTGTAATGAAAAGTGTTAGGCATCCTTAATTATTGACGGCAGTATTTGCCCTAGAAAATAGAAAGCTGTTTGTTTTACTTTATTGTCAGTGTAGAGATTCAAAGCCAGATTCTCTGTAGTTAGCTGACTACTTTTGGAGAAAGGTTGATAACTGCAGGACAGGAGCTGTTGACTGTGTGTTTGTACCAGCACTGGTTCACAAGCTGTTTCCAAGTGATCAGTGAACAGTGCTAGAACAGTCAGAAACACTTAAGTGCATGCATAATCTGGAAGGGGATGCTACTGTCACTGTCATTGGTGCTCCCCAAGCAAGCTAAGTGGGCAAATAGCTCCCTAAGTATTTTTATCACTTTTCTAACAGTTATAGGATTTGCAGGATCTATTCCTACATCTTTTGCTAGGGAACTGTTTATTATCAGTCTTGTTTGTTAGCCCATTAGGATTACTTGAAGACATTTCACCCACACAGTATCAACTTTTGCCACTGTGCAAAGAACCAGCATAACATTTCTGTCCTCTTTTTGTCCATTTTGAAAGGATTATATAGAACTGCTATTGTTTAAAAACATTTCTGACTTTCAGTCTAGTGTCTATTAGACCTCACTTCTGTCTATATGTCTAAATATTTAAACATGCCATGTTTCTCCATCAGAGAATGGCAGAAAATCAACCAAAAAGAACTCTGGTTTTTCGTGGGGAGCGAGTAATGTGGATTTCTCCTGTAAGCTTGGATGAACTGCTGGATCTGAAAGCCACCCACCCTAAAGCACCTCTTGTGGTTGGGAACACTGGTGTGGGTATGTATGTGATCAGAATGGCTCCTGTTGCTTTAATTCCAGTGTGCATGAGAGGGGTGGGGCTACATTTGTCATTCTTTTTGCATCTTCATCCTTTATGTTCCACTTCGTGGGAGTTGTTACGGAAAAGCCTTTTTTCTAAGTTCATTCCTGTCTTGTAGGACCTGATGTGAAATTCAGAGGTGTGTTCCATCCAGTTCTTATTGCTCCTGCAAGGATCCCAGATCTGAATGTGCTGAAATACACAAATGATGGTCAGTAGACTTTACTTTTTTCAGAAACAGGAGAATTCTTTGCAGTAAGGAATGCTGCACCATTCCAGAGTGCTGAAGGTGTGAAATGCTGTGCAACTACTCCTAAGCATGCTTGGCCCTTTCCCAGGTCAAGGGGGCTGTTGCCAACATCACAGTGCAGGACGGCTTTGTCTTGGTGATGCAGCACAGAGCTGACCAGCAATATTATCTTGGACCTTAGTGCGAGGGTGATTATTCTGGTAATACTGGTTCTGGTGCTAAGTCATGCAGGATTTGCTTTGTGACTGCCCTACCAGGCTCTGCTGAATAGCAGAGAGAAACTCATACAGAACCACAGGGAGAGTTAGCGTGTAGCATGCTTACTTACATTAGAAAAGGCTGTGATTAAACTGGCATAGCTGATAGGCATCAGCTGACCTTGTTCTCAATCATAAGAGCATTAATTATAATAGGTTAAAAATTTTGTACCTCAATTTTACATGTTATAATAAGCATGGAGGTTTTTTTAGTTAGACTAGGTTTGGGTTTTAAATAAATTCAGGTGGACTAGAAATAGAACTAGAAATAGGCTTCAACTTGCTGTAATAGCCTAAAGTAATTGAATAAAAATTACTTTGTACAAGCTTATAGCCAAAGTTTTAAGGAAAGTCATATCTGATGAAATTACTTCCTGTATGCCTGAAGCCACTTTTTTTTTAAGTGGTAAGCTGTGTTTGATAGTTCTGTCATTGCATTTAGAATATCTATTTTATTTCAGATCACTCATTCAGTTCTATTCAAAGACTAGTTTGTTCTTAGCTGAAAAGTAGCTAGGAATTGAAAAGAAGCTGTGAGAATGCTTACTGCTTCTTTAAAGTGTGTAAATAAAACCTAGGTATTCGAAGGTAAGGCTTACTAGTTCTAAAACAAGAGATAAGCAATTTAGTTTCCCAGCCAGAAATATCATTTCCTCTTTAATCAGATTTAAATGCAAAATAGGTTTCAATTAATTTTTTCTTTTAAATACACAAAATTTAATACTGCTTTGTTTGATTAAAATTCCTTAAATTTATTTATGCTTTCATAATTGAATCCCGGTATTCATTGAAAACATCCATATATTATGTAAAATTATTTTAATAGAAAGGAACTGTGTACCATTTTAAAAAATAGATATATAACCTTACAAAAAACTTAAATAAATCCATATGTGTAGCAGAGTTTCTAAGAGATGGAGGGCATAATTTGTATTTGGAGTGAGGTGTGAGCAATTCCAGGCTGGGCTCTTTGGCCTGTGGGGCCTGTGCTCCTTGGGTCTGCGGGACCTGTGGGCCTTTGTGGCGCAGTAGAAATACAGGTTGTGGCGCAGAAAAAATTCACCTCTCTTTCTTAAGATATTTCGAGTACTAACAGGTGTTCACATGTAAATATTAGTGCTAATACAGTAGCCACCTTAAGGCGGCAAATGTGTACATTCTTTGTGTGCCTTGTAATGTCAATAAAGTTGTAAGAAGATAAATATGAATGCACAAATAATAAACATCAGTACAACATTTATCACTGCATCAGTGTGGACGTGTTGTAACTCGGTCCAACCTCACAAAGGATCCCTAACTTTACATATGAGTTGTCTTTCTAGTGGGAAAAAGAATACTAGCTTCATTGTTAGGACTGTTTGGGGTTTGTTGCCAATGCTACCCTCACCTTAGAAGAATAACTAGAATGTACATATACAAAACAAGATCAAATTAGGATGAAAATCATGCTTAAAAATAGGAAGAGTCTGTTGAAAGCATTTTGAAGTTGACTCACCTTTGTGTGAAATGCCTCCTAAATGTTTACTCAGTCAAAGCAAGGTGCAGGGAAAATAGTTAGGATGTACAGCTGAAGCAGAGAATAGATTTCCCTTTAAGCAGAAGAGGTGAGGTATTAGTTCAATTTCATCATTTCTGGGGTTTTTACCCTCAGTCTCCTGAAATGAATGGTTCCAGTTCCTTTAAAATGAAAAGGCCCCTCTCTTTTATCTTCCTTAGCCCACATGAGCTGTCCTAATTCTACAGTCTGAATACAATTTAAAACCCAGGCAATAAAGCAATGCACACATTACACTTTCATAATCTTTTGGTTACAGGATTAACTCTGGGAGCTGCCTGCAGCCTTTCTCTGGTGAAAGACATCTTGACAAATGCAATTGCTGAGTTCCCTGAAGAGAAGACGAGGGTTTTCTGTGCTGTCTTGCAGCAATTGAGAAGTCTGGGTGGAGAGCAGATAAGAAATGTTGCTGTATGTTGGGAATTACTTGCAGTTACAGTTTGAAAAATTGTAACAAATGTGAAATTGGTCCTGACCGCATGTAGAACTTGCATTTTTAATTTTGATTTTGCCATAAATTTTCTATCAATACCTTTTTTTAGTTTTCAATATGTATAAATGTACATATAGTTTGCATGTCATATTGTCACTTACCTCTATAATTGACTAGTTTTGTGTTAACATAAACTATTATTTTTCAAGTCATTTGGTGGAAACATCATAAGTAGAAAATCAACCTCAGACTTGAATCCCGTTCTGGCAGCCAGCAACTGCATGCAATCTGGCTTCAAGAGGTAGGAGGAGATAGCATGTCTGTGTGCTTAAATGAGGTTTTAAGTGTTCAAAGGGCTCTTAGAGATATAGGTTCCTTGCAGAATTTTGTCATCTTCCTTCTGAAAAATTTGACTTTCATAATAAATATCGTTGAAAAACAAGTATGGTCACTTTCAGAATAAAATATCAAAAACAGAAAGGAAGAAGCAATAGCATTTATTTCTTTCTGGACTCCTGGAAATGTTCAGAATCTCAGTGGAAAAGCAAATAAGAAAAGAAGAAATGAACCCAAAACCAAGCACCTTCCTAATTTTTTGCTTTTACAGCAGTTCTTTACCACTCAGTTTTCCTCATATTTTATGTTTTAGGATGAAAAGTAGTTATGACAGCAGCTGCAGGGATTTGGAATAGATTGACAGGAGTGAGGGTAGGATCATCATGGCAGTATTGGAAGGGAGAATTACAGAATGGGGATTGACCTCTGCGTACTTTTTTAGGAATCTGGTATGATGATGTTATGGAAGACGGAGCAACCATTTGAATTTATAGAACATATCACTGATAATTTTATGTAAGCTCTGTAGTGGTTATTTATTCGGGAAGGCAGCAGGCATTTCTTGCCAATTGAAATACTACTGATATGTGTTAATTGCACAGTTGTATGGAATTTTCGGGATTTGGGATTTTTTTTTTCTTTTTAGGACAAAAGCGACAGATTCCTATGAGTGATATATTTGCAGATGGAGTTGGTAACAATACCATTACACCAGAAGAGATTTAGTCTCTATCCATATTCCCTATTCTAGGAAGGTAAGTTATTAGTTTGTTTAGATTTGCTTTATGCAGAGTTAAAGACTATGAAATAAAGAGCAGGAGGGTCCATAATCCATGTTTAAACTAGCACTATTACTGCCCACTTTCTGAATTCCTTACATTTATTCATTTCAGTGCCATACTGCCTCCCAGTTTCAGCCAAAAAAAACAATTCAGCATGTAGCTGGCGATGCTATATAAAAGTAATATTCAGATGAAAGTTTACCCTGAAGTGATGAGGGCAATAGCAATTGTCTATATCCTCTATGGAAAGGGATCTTGGACTAGTTGCTGTTTGCTCACCAAAGCAGGCTGCTCACCTGTGGTATGGCTGGCATCAAATAGGTAAAGCATTGTCATCTCCTGAGGATTTTTTTTAAAAATGGGATAAGATTGGATGTGTGTATCGTGGTTCCATAAACGTTGCTGAACTGAATAATAGTCCTTAACAGATAGTGGGTTTGCAGGAGTGGATATGGGACTGAATAATGAAGTTTTGCAATACCTTGACGCCTCTAAACTTATGTTCTTGTTATAAATACAAGTCCACAAGATCCATGACTTCAGTTATCTACTGTGAAAAATCTAGGTCATCTGAACTGTGTAGGTGATGGAGGATTGGCTACGAGCTGCTAGAAAATCAAAGATGGTCAAGAGAAGAATGAGCATGGTCTTGAATGTTCGGGAAGTTGAATTTGTTCTCTTCAATTTTTGTTTTCTTGCTTCACCTAGCACAAAACATATCTAAAAGTTGTACTTTTAGATACTTATGTCTGCACTTCTGTCTGATCTTGGTCAGGGGGAGTATGTCTCTGCATTTCGACAAGCACCAAGGCGGGAAAATGCTCTTCCAATAACCAATGCTGGGATGAGAGTCCTTTTTGAAGAAGGTACAGATGTTATAAAGGATCTAAGCATTTTCTATGGAGGGGCTGTCTCAACAACAGTCTGTGCAAAACAAACCTGTTGGACACTTATTGGAAGGTAAGATTTCTCTTGTCTTGTCTGTTTCTCTGAGCAAACGGACTTTGAAAGCTTGGGTTCATGTTCCTTGGGACATGAAAGTACAGAAAGATTTCATTTGCCTGACCAATGCCTTGTATGTTCAAGTGAATGATCAAGCCTTAATGAGGACTTTTTAGGATGGTTACATTTTGGAGTTTGCATGTGAAGTGCAGCTCTAGTGTGAATTATGCAGAGAGATAAGACAGATGAGCTGTGACATAGGTGGGTGAGGTATGCATCAGTCAGTTGTGCAGCTAAACCCAGGTATGGGTAAATTACTCTGTGTCCCATGCATGTGATAATCCTCTCATCAGTGTTCCTGAGTCCCTTCAGCTTGTTCTCTAAAGATAAAAAGTTTGAAAACTTTAGATGTGCCAAATAAAGTCAAGTCTTTACCTTTTCAACATCTCTTCATCTACAAAGTCCATATAATCCCTGGAATTAGTCCCTGACTTCCCTCCCAGTTTGCAGCCCTTTCCAAGTTTTGTAGGAAAATTTCGAATTCAACAGCATAAAAAACAACATTAAATGAAACCCCACTGGCCTGGTTGCAATTTAGTATGCAACTGTTTCATTAGTTGAAGTGCTCATTAATTTTGATGTTTTTTTATTATTAAATTTTGATTTTTTTATTATTGAATTAAGTCCAAGAGACTATATTTTGAGATCTCTGGTCATGTAACTATGGAGAATTAACAGTGTTGAAATGCTTGAAGACAGTGCTTTCAGGAAATGTAACAGCTAATTAGATCCCTTGAAAGGATCTACATTTTGCATCTATATCTACTTTTCTTCAAATATAGGATAGTATCTGCAATATGGTGAGAATCTGTAAGAACTGCTAAAGCAGCTTTAAAGCTGTAATAGGGTTTGTTAATTATGTATTTGTTTATTAGAAAATATTGGGCATAACACTTAATTCTGTTTACTTATGGGAGCTGAGGTCTGTGAGCAACATTGACCTACACCATTTTAAAAATTGCAAACATTATGAGAATCAATATTTTTGCTTCATTGTGAGCAGGGTGATGTCGGTACTCGGTGGTGTATATATATATTACTGCAATCTGTATTATTTCTTGTTAGTCTTAGTCTGATTATATCTATTATTCTTCCTAACAGACACTGGAATGAGCAAATGTTGGATGAAGCATGCAGACTAGTTCTTAAAGAAATTGCTCTTCCAGGCTCAGCTGGTGAAAACGTAGACTATAAGAAAACTTTGATGGTCAGTTTCTTCTACAGATTTTTCCTTGAAGTATTGGAGTCACTGAAGACAATGGTAAATTAGTTCATAGAATCAAAAAATCATGCAATATACTGAGTTACAAGAGACCCATCAGGACCATTGAGTCCCACTCCTCGCCCTGCACAGGACACCACAGCAGTCCCACCATGTACCTGAGAGCGTTGTCCAAATGCTTTTTGAACTCAGGCTAGGGGCTGTGACCACTATTCTGAGAGCCTGTTCCAATGCTCAAACACTCTCTGGGTGAAAAATCTCCCCTCCTGGCTTCATGCCATTTTCATCCAGTCCTGTCTCCTGCCCCAACACATTCCCTCGTGAGGATGTTGAAGACCTCAGTGAAGTCTCCCTTGAATCTCGTCCAAGGCTGAGCAACCAAGCATTCCCTATGTCAGCTCTTATGCAAGCAAATAAAAGGGATATTCTTGATATATGTTAGTGCTTGCAATTTGTGCAGTGTGCTAAATCACTATCTTTGATGTTTGGAGCTACACAATAACCTAAGTGTTTAACATCCCAAAGAGACCATGGAGAGATGCCCCATTTAACTTTTAGATGCTCAGATATCTTACCTTGGATTAGTCTTAAAGACATTTGAGTAATATTACTACACAAAACCAGTAGCAAGCTCCCAGACCCAAAGAAAATATAGAAGAGATCTTACTCTGTCTGTAGTTCAAAACACAAATAGATGAAATAGAAATAAAGGCTTTGGAAAAAAAACTGTAGATTTAAACCCAACCCTCCATGTATGAACTGTTGACTGGAGATGAGGACACTAAATTTCACACTAAAATACAAATATCCCTTTTATATTTTTCTTTCTGTTACCTTGACTCTTCCTCTAAATTGCCTTACTAGGTAATTGTTTATTACCAGGAGTGACTCTGAGCCTGTTTTGATCAGATCTCAAAACAAAGCTCCTCTGTCTCTCTCTACTTTATGTTGCTTACTTTAAAACCTATTTGTTGAATCAAATATATTTTAAATACTATTTATTGGATATCTAAAATCTCTACATTGTTTTCAGATTGTTGTTTTAGAGCCTTTCTAGTCTGAACCTGGAAAGCATTCCTGTATAAAGATTTTGTGTTGATTTTAGTTTTGGCTTTTTTAATTGTAATGTTCAAATGTGAGTTTTAGTAGTAATTCACTTCCTTTCAGGATCCTTGCCATTATCCTGGCATACCTATTGGGATATGGGAGTGTCCTACAAGATTTCAAAACCAGAATGCCCCAGAGTATCCAAATATACCAGGCAAGTGATTTCGTTCTGACAATCATTTTGTGCTTTATAAGACCAGATAAAAAGTCACAGTTCAAGCATGAAGCCTTGGTCTGAAGGTCAGGCACAGATTTTCCAAATGACTGGAAGCAAGAGGCTTTTAGAGGTTGATTTTAACTGCATCTCATTTGGAGGAATCTTTGTTTGTAGAAATAGATTCTGGGTATACTCACTTCTTCTAGACAGTTCTTGAAGATAAAATATGCTCAAGCAAACTCCATTGTCAGATTGCTTAAAATTCGTTTATTGCAGTGTGCACCCAGTTAGAAAGAAATGAGAAGAAAAACAACAAAAAAAAAAAATTGAAAAGGCCAGGTATAGTGTATATATTTACTGTAGCATAGCTACAAGATCTTCGGGGCTCTTAGTCTTACTGGCAATTTAGGAATTAAGATGGTGTGTGATGGTCGTCTGCTCAATTAACATGAGCAGGTTGTCATAAACCAACAGTAAGAGCAGCAAAGAACACATTTGGTATTTTCTGAGGTCACACATAAATAGTTCATGGTGGAAACACCCACAAGGATTTTTGGTATTTTGCCACCCTCAATACGAGGTCAAAATAAAAAAAAACCCAAAGAAAAATTCAAATGAAATATAGGTAAATATTTGGTTTTCTTTTCATTTTTTGGATATTCCTTAGAAAAATACTTTCACTTTAAATGCTTTAAATTTTTCAAATTGTTATCTAAGTTTCCTTCAGTGTTGTTTTTGTTGTGGTTTTTTTTAATAGGGAAAAAAAAAAAGACAAGAGGCAATAAGAGAAACCAGGATCAAGGGGACTATTTCTCTGTGACTTTTCCCCCAATTTATTCCCCATCTGTATGAAGTGACTGAACATCAGAATAGAAACAATTTGTCACTCAGATCAATTGGCACTGGAACAATAAAATTCAGAAACCCAGAAAATCTGAGCTTTTCCACTTTTAAATTTCTATTTGATTTTGTAAGGCTGTATTTTTTATCTGCACTCCTTTATTTGGACATTAATAAACTTATAAAATTAAGATATAAAAAAAGAATGCTTCTCCTGAAATCCAAATACCTTGTCATTCTGTTGGGAAATGTTGAAGTGATTTGGCTGAGACATCCATTTGAAGGAACTTCAGGGCAGTCAAGTGAAAAGTGTTGTTCTTGACTTTGTACCAAGAGCAGACAGTGTGCCAGAAAGTGTGGGAAGTAAAATTGTGTAGCCTGGACACTTGATGCTGGAAGCTTTAAAAGTAAAAACATTTTAAGTGTAAGCAATTTATTAAGTCTAAATGTAGGAAAGGAAAAAGTTTGCATGAATACTGACACAAACATTGGAAAGGTAATTCTGGACTTGGCAACAATCAGTTGATGTGGCAGATTTAACTGGAAACACTGAGTTAATTTTCAAAAAAACTTAGCAAAGTAAGATTAATAAGACACTAATTCATACACAGGTGCAAGAAAATAATTGGGAAGAAAATATTTCATCAATCTTTTCTCACTGGTTGACACTGATATTTTACTCTTTCAGTGAGGAAGACAAATCCTAGAAATCACTGCAAATAGCTCACAATACACCACCTGACTCTGATAACATTCAGAGCAGAATCTTGTGAGAATAATACAGAAAATTATCAAAGTTTCATGACACCATTCAGTAAGGGAGGAAAATGTCCTTCTGAAAAAATGCTGGTTTATCAATTTGATGTAAGTAATTAAGAAAAAAAATCCAAATAAACAAACCTGTGTGGCTTGGTAAGGACTCTTGGAAGGGTCCTTAAGATAAGAAAAGAGGAGAAAGAATTCCAGGAGCAGCTGTCACCTCCTGCAGCCACATCTCTTTCAATGTTGAACAGAAGATGATAGTATGAAAATCATTCATCTGATTTTCTGATTACTGTAAGAGTAACCGGACTGTTCTTTTCTTAACTGGGGGTGGCTGGGTGTGTGTTTCTGACTGCACAGGATGTCGAGCCGAGCCAGTCTCACCAGGACCCTGTGGGACGGCCCATTATGCACCAGTCTGGGATAAAGCACGCCACTGGGAAGCAGTCTACATTGATGACCTTCCTTCTGTGGATTGGGAGCTTTTCCCTGGCTGTTGTCACTAGTGCCAGAGCTCACGCTAAGATCCTGTAAGTGTTCAAAGTGGACATGAAGAAATTGTTATCATGATTGCTGCCTGACGTTGTTTAGAGACTGAGGAGTTATGCCATGTACTGAACAGCGTGCCTGATACCTGCAGGCAATCCACGCTGGAGGCAGTATTGTTGCACTAGTAGAAGGGTTTGTTAGGATTAAGTGACTCGCCCCATTTTACTGTACTATTAAGGGTGAACTGTTTCTGGCCATCAACCCAGCCCAGAGCTAGCCTAACTACCTCCACAAAGTGCTCAGCTGTGGCAGCGCAAGCAGACTTTGAGATTCAGTTTTACCAACACTGCTTTGAAACCTCAACTCTAGGATTGTAGCCCTGGTTTTGTGCCTGAGATGTTTTGGTTTTCTGAAATTCTTTTCCAAGGTTTCTGTATGACAAGAGAAGTGGTTTTGTAAACTGTACTTTTTTTCATTCCTTTTCCTGGGAGGGAGTTCTTATTGATGTCCCTCTGGTCTGATCATGTGATTGAAGAAGTTTACCTTTTGTTCACCATCAAACTGATCTCTGTAAAATAGATATAAGGAGAACACAATCCCAAAATAAAGGAATCATTTCAGCCTTCTAAAGGTCAGACTCGTGTCATGTCCATGTGGTGTAAAGCAGCATCACTATAATGAAAGAAGAAACTGTTCAAATGTAGGAAATAGTGGGGCAACATTGCAGCAATAAGGTGGCAAACTCATGAGGCTGATAGGAGAGAAGAGTGGAAAAGAGGATTTTATTTTGTAGGAAAAACTGTTTTCCACAGGTGCTTTTATGTTGCCAAGACACACCTATTCTAGCAGTTTGCTCAACATTCAGGCAGCGACCAGTCATATTCAAGTGATCTAGTCAGAATTAATTGTCATGACAGATAGGACTGGGGCTTCTAGCTGGAGTCCTTGTCATATTTCCTGGCTTAGTTTTAGGTGAGTGCTGGGTTTGGCAGCCCTCTTTTTGGTCCCATCACAGAGGTGACATCACCCCCATTCTCTGGGAGTCAGTAGGATCTATTCAGTCTCCTTTGTCTCCTGATCTGTCCAGAGAAGATGCCTGTACACGTGCTGGCATGTGATGACCTGCTGAGCTAGATGCCATCAAACCATGCTATTCTATAGACCCTTTGCTGTTCCTTCTGATCCATTCCTTCTCCATTTGTACCGATCTTGTCATTTCTTTTGTGTCTCTCTACATGAATCCCTCCATCAAAAGATGAGTATTTGTATCGTGCAATATGTGTGTAGGCTGTGAGGTCTTAGAAAGTTGCAGTTGTAACATAATTGTGGAGTGATTTTTATTAAACCAATGCAGTTCAGGCAATGATTTCCCTGTTGTATCTAAATATTTCCTAAAAAATGAAGCAGATTAGTAGAATCTTAAATTGTCTTTTGTCTGCACTTCTCCACATGCTAGAGAGAAAGAAAAGGACATGTGTGAGCCTATGAGCAGATATTGGTGGTACAAGAAATGTACCTCTGTATTGTCTTCCCTTCTTCTGTGAAAAGTTGTAAAATTAAGGAATTAATGAATTACATTTCTCTCTTCCCATATCCCAATCAATCCATAGATACCTCAGAGGCCCTAAAAGGAGCAGGTGTTTTTGATGTCATAACAGCTCATGATGTGCCAGCTATGCAAATGAGTTTTATTTTTATGATGATCCAGAGATTAGATTTGCAAGAATGAGGTATGACTACAGTCCTTTTTGCAACTGATTTTCTGATTTTAACTAGTTTTTTATCCAGCCACTATCCTTCCTGAATACTCTATTTCCTTGATTCTGTAGTTAGGGTGGTATTTTTATAATTTGTTACATGGATGATGTAAAAATGTGGAAAGTCCAAGTCAAGAAAACGTCTGAGCATGAACATAAGCAGTGGTTATGTAAATAAGAGTATCAGTAGCACATATGGAAATTGTTTGAATCCACTGTTCGTGATGTGTATTTACAGGTGATTTGTGTGGGTCAGATTGTCTGTGCTGTGGTCGCAGATTCAGATGCTCATTGCCAAACAAGCAGCTTCAAAAGTGAAGATAGAGTATGAAATGCTGGGAACCAGTAATTTTAACAATTGAGGTACTAATAATTTCTTCGGCTTTTTATTGTTTAACCTATTTAATTAATGGAAGCAGCAGTTCACGCTCTTAGTTCCTTTTTAAATATGATTTTTAAGGAAATAAGATGAATTTGAGCATCCAGTTAACCAGTCTGAGTATCTCCCTATAAATAATTTTTAAACCTTTGTCTAATTTGACCACTGTTGCCTGATAGGCAAAAGTCTCAAATTATGAAGATTTCACAAGTTTTACAGTAATAAGCATTAGAATTTTTTTTAAAAAATCTATCCTAATGTTCCCAGAGAGGAAAAGGCATAAAGGCAATAAGCATGCTGGGTTTTCATTTTTTGTAGCTTACCAGTTGGCAGTCAGCATGTGTGTAGGGACTAACAGTCAGCTCCTGATAATCTCTAGCATTTTTATCTGTTTTCTAGCTTGAAAGCTAGGCTAAGACATAGGAGGGAATATGAAGGAAAGGTGTTAGGGATGTACAACATTTAGAAGTGTAATGTGAGAGTCCACATATGTACTTACCTTGGATTAAAGAGAGTAGAAGTAAGGAACAAGTTCACTTGCAGAGAATCAGCATTAGTTCTGGTAGTCACTTTAAAGCTTGTTTTAATAATGTGTGTGTGGTCTAATGGAACAGTCTTCTGATAGAAAAAACAGATCAAGACTGAGAATTTTTGTTAACATTTCATTTTAATTGAAATTCCAATTAAATATTATTAGAAATAAGCAAATACTAATTTATAAATAGATTCCACCTTACTTCTCTTACTGGCATCACTCTTTGGGTGATGGGGTTGCATTCTTACTCTGTGGTGTCTTGGTCACTTCCTGGGTGTATGACAGGGAAGAGCAGGTTGAATAAACTGAATGCATTCCTTCAGAAACTGCTGTCATCAGTTATATAAGATGTATCAGGAAAGAATTGCTGGTATTGAATAAAAAATTTAAAATGACAGTAAAGTGGTGAAATAAAGTTGTTGACTTAGGTAGCTGGTGGTTCCGGTCTCTGAAGACAATGGTGTTGGTCTTGATACTAAATGCTACAACAAGCTGAGAATCTTAAAAATACTTAACCCCCTATTTATCTTTTTCTCCATTGCAGGAAGCTATAAAACACAACTCGTTCTTTGAGCCAAAAAGAAAATTAGAACAAGGAAATGTTGATGAGGCATTTCAAACTGTTGATAATATAATCGAAGGTAAACTGTAGAATACACTTGATGAGAAATTTTTGGCTGTCAGTATTTGGGTTTGGCTGTCTGCTCTTCAAGTCCTAGTTCTACCTTTTTTCCATGTAGTCATTATGCCTGAGAAGACTCTTGGGCATTTGGAAGACAATGTGGCTAAACCTAGTGTATTCTTGTTCTGCTACTACATTCAAGCTTTTTGCATCATCTGTTCTTGAAAAAGTTACAGAATGATTAGGTTGGAAGGGAATCTTCTAGTCCAACTTCCTACTTAAAGCAGGTTTGGTTAGAGCAGGTTCTTAAGGGCCATGTCCAGTCATGTTTTTAATATCTCCAAATATGGAATTATGCAACATCTATAATCACCTGTTTAGTGTTTCACTGCTTTCATGTTGATTTTGATTTTCTTATATCTATCTGGAATTTCTTGTGCTCATTGCCTCTTATCCTTCTATTGGGCATCTCTGAGAACAGTCTGCCTTGCTCTTTTCACACTTCCATCAGGTAGTTGTAGACAGCATAAGGTCTCTTCTTAAACCTTTTCTTCGTATATATGGAATAAATCCAGTTCTCTCACCTCTTCTCATACATCCTGTGGTTCAGCCCCCTGATGATCTTGGTGACCCTCTTCTTGACCTGGTCCAGTATGTGTGTGCTTTGTTTAACTTACCTATGCTTTATTTATTGTTGTCACCACTTGTGGGCAATAGTGTTTTGCTCTTAATCCAGTTATGGCGATGCTACTGGAACAAGACCAATTTAATCTTACAAGGATTTTAATTTGTGTTTTTATTTTAGATGTTGCTCTTTCACACAAGAAGTATCAGAGGATTTGACACCAGTTGCCATAATTTACATGATGGTGGGCTGTTAGTTCTTCTCTGGTTCATTTCTTCTGTCCTTTTCCCTCAAAATAAGTATCACTTGTTTTTTTCTCATTGGATCAGGAGAGATTTGCATTGGGGGACAGAAACCTTCTACATGGAGACTCAGAGTATGCTTGCTGTTCCAAAAGGAGAGGATAAAGAAATGGATTTGTATGTGTCAAACCAGCATCCTGCCATTATTCAGGTAATGCAGAGCATTCTCAAAGAAAGTGTTTGGACTTGTGACAGTAGAGCTTTTAAAGTCTGGTTTACAAATCTGTAGGAACAGAAGCCATAGAAACATGAAATTGCCCATCTGGATTGTTCAATAACAGCTACTTTGCAGTACTGCTGTATTCTGATAAACACTTAGCACTGCACTGTCAGGATAACTCTCTCCTTTCCCTTTGAACAAAGTACTTCATACTCCACTACTGTAGGCACGAAAAACTCCCTGTGAAGTGCTGAGGCTCCTCCATCTCTGTTAGTTTTCCATTGGACTGAGGAGGAATCAGTTCCCTACAGTGTCAGAACCTACTGAGGATTTGATCAAGTCTAACAGCTGTAGGTGAGACTGCTACTCCAAGCAGCAGTCTCATAATCAAAAATTGGTTTGGGTTTCAAGGAACCTTTAAGACTATTTAATTCAACACCCCTGCCATGGACAGGGTTGTCTTTCTCTGCATCAGATTTCTCAAAGTCCCATCCAACATGCCCTTGAACACTCGCAGTGATGGGGTGTCCACAAGTTCTCTGAGCAACTTGTTCCCATGCCTCACACCCTCACTGTAAAAAATTTCTTTCCTCCAGTCTAAACCTGCCCTCTTTTAGTTTAAAAGCATAGCCCTTGGTCCTGTCAATACAAGCTTTGCTAAAAGTCTTGCTCTGTTTCTTGTAAAACCCCTTTATAGTTTGAAAGGCCACAGTAAACTCTTGCTGGAGCTGTCTTCTCCTGGCTGAACAACTCCAAGTCTCTCAGTCTTCATAGTAGATGTGTTCTAGCCCTCTAAATATTGTCATGATGGTAAATGACAAAACAAAGCTGCCATAGCTTGTGGCCTGCACAGCAATAGCCATAGTGCAGAAACTGATGGTATTTCAGACTGAACAATGGCATTTTGTGTTCAAAGCCCAGTTCAGCTCCTTTTATAATTTCCATTATTATTGTATTGCCAATAGCCAAGTAGTATGAATAACTTCATGTTTGAGAAAATTATTTCAAGCTAAAACTTCCTGACACTAGGAAAACCTTAGATTATTAAGAAACAAATAGTTTTATTTTAAATAAAAATAAAAGGCATTATCTTAGTAATAAAATAATAGACACTGTATACTACCTGAAGCTTCTTACTGTTTAGATAATGTAATTCAAGGGTGTTATTCTTCACATTGGCCAATGGCCTTTTCGCAGTCTGCATGGTAAAGATTTGAATTGTGAGCACTGTTGAGACTTTGTTGCTATTCTTTATTTGCTTTTTAACCTAGGGTAAAGGGAAGGTGATATTAATCTGATAGAAGAATAGAACATCTATGGAACCTCTTTCTAGAAAAGGTTTCTATTTCAGATCCTAGCTTTTGGGCTTAGTTTTAGTTGGCATAAAATATTAAAACTTATTTTACAGGAGATGGTAGCTGCAAGTTTAGGTGTCCCAGCCAACAGGATCATGTGCCATGTTAAACGAGTTGGTGGAGCTTTTGGTGGGAAAATCTTGAGAACTGGCTTACTGGCATCAGTTGCTGCAGTGGCAGCAAACAAGTAAGTGCAGTATGTGTCTCTTGGGATATCAAAAAAAAAAAAAAAAGGAAGCAAACAAGTTTTCTAAATTGCTTTCTTCTTTTCCAAAGCTGCTAGTCAAAAAGTCATACAATCCTGACTTCACATTTTGCAAGACTGTTCAGTGCGTTTCTTTGTTTTGTTGGATTATTTATGTTAAGCAGCTCTATCCTCAGCTAAATTAATGGGCTTCAAGAAGTTGTATTAATATAAGCTAGAAATACTCAAAAGGACTAGTACCTAACTACTGAGGCTTTGTACATATATTAAAATATGACATTAACCCTCCAGTTGTGAACTTCAGTGACACAGCAGAATGCAGAAGGAAGAGTTCATGACTGGAACTGCTTTTAAGAAAAAGTACTTCTAGCTCAGTTCTCAACATCTTTCAGTCAAAATTAGCCTACATCTATGAGGTATTATGCATTTTCTAATACTGTTTGAATTAGTTTAAGAACATTAACACATAAAGGTCCATCTCCCAGTTTTGGCAAGGCAATATTGGCAATTAGCTGTCAAGGCATACTAAACTCCTTTATAAGCATAACTGATTTGCTGCAGAATTCACATCAGGCTACAACTTGTCAGCCAAAATGATCTCATCATCTGAGGGGTTAGCTCAATAGGTTTATGTTTCTTCTACTGTCACTGGTATAAAATTTGCTCTTGATTATTTTGGCCACATTGTCTGTGTTTTTATTAACAGATCATGCTAAAAATAATTTTCTTTATGGTTTAAACTATCTTTTTTATTCTTAGGACTTATTTTACACCTTATGTCCATTTTTCTAAAGTAAATATTTTAAACAGTATATGCTTTTCTAGACTAATTTTCATATTTTTATTGTTATTCATATATTGGTTTCATTCCAAGACACTCTATTTCAGTATGATTCTGAATAGCTAAGAGGTGACAAACATTTAACACTGAAATAGTTTCTTCAGGAGTAGTTTGCAATGAGTTATCTTGTTGGCTTTCAAGAGATGAAATGAAAATTTTAACATGATTGTAAATGTGAGAAATATGAACTCTGGACATAGTGTTAAGCATGTGTTAAGCATATATTCAGGCTTATTAAAGTTAAGTTTAATCTAAAAGCATGTTTATATGCATGGCTGGATCTGGATACATGATAAGCAGCCATAACCATCTTCTGAATAACATCCTTCATTTTAATTGCAATTTGACTTTTCTGTTTTGGATTTAGAACCAGCAGAGCAGTCCGTCTTGTTCTGAGCCGAGAGGATGATATGGTAATCACTGGTGGCCGACATCCTTTTATTGCTAAATATAAAGTGAGTGCCTCAAGAATTCAGTGTAAAATTACCCACCTAAATTCTGCAAATAAGTATTTCAGTGTTACTGGGTAAAGTGTTCTATTAATGAAAATTGGTATAACCAATTCAATTTTAAAACAAAACTTTTAACCCAAAAGAGAAAGTTGCTATATAGCCTCTTTGTCTGCTTCTACCTCTTCTCTTTCAGGGTTTTGTTTTATTGTTTTACTAGTTCCTTCCTTATATATTTTATTTATTTTTCTAGTTCCTTCATGTTCTTTATCCTTTTATAGCTCTTTCTGTCTTTCTTTCTGGCAACGGGAAGCTACTCTATATCAGGCTTCTTCTGCAGAACTTTATTTTAAACTCTCCATATGGTTAGATTCACACAAAGAAGCAGCTAATTTTTCACAGAAACAGTGCCTTGCAGAAAACTCACTCTGTGGAGGAAATTAATCTCTTCCCTGTCCATGCACTGTTATCAGTAATAATTATTCAATGGGGTAATTTTTGCCTTCTTTTCCTTCTCTATTTGTCATATACGTTATGTATGCCAGCCACCATAATGGGGTTTAAATCCAAGTTTCTGCTAAATCAATAAGCTGAAAGATTTCTCCTTAAAAGTACCTTTTGTTAATAGCAATACAGCTCAAGCTGGATGCCCTCAAAGAGGGACTCTGAACAACAGGATTATACCTGGGCAATTATACCTTTACAATCTAAGCTCCCTATCCCTCACATGACAGGACAAACCAATAATAAAATTAAGGGTCTGGAGTCTTCACATTCTTCATGGGTTTCTTTCATTGTCTGTAGCTGTGATATTTCTTAGATATAAGTGTACAGCCTCTGCTAGAGATTGTAGCTTCCTTGTCTTTCGTCTTGAACTGACTCTGAGGTCTTCTTTTACTTGACTAGGTAACAGCTCAACGTACCTATGTGAAAGTTTACAGCTTGCAGCCTAAGGCTGCTGCAAATTTAACTGCTAATACTAAGCAAGTGGCATGACATTCTACATAGGTAAAGTAAGAGAGCATTTTATGAGCATTTTATAATATGCTTCCGTAAAGTTGAAAATGAGCTGTACCACATGTTGAGAATTCAGAAACAATTCAGTGGCAACAGGTGAAAAGAGGGACGTGAGGTAAAGATAACATTTATTCATTAATAACAGAAATGTCATACTCCATCTGCCAGACACTGTTCTTACCATTACAGTGGGATTTGATTTTATCTACAGTAAATACTCCTGGGTGACACTCTTGTCAACCATCTCAGGCAATAGAGAGGAAGCCACTGGTTCTTCCTATCCCAATAGGTTTATGTTGCTTTTTCTGTGCTGTACCTATACAGATCACAGATGCCAGGAGGGAAAGCCTGTTTCTTAGAAACACCCTTTCTTTCTCTCTTGCTCTTCTATAGTTTCAGTGAATGCTGCCCAGAAATGAATAGTGCAGTATGACCCTGAATGCGTGGGTTATGTTAATTTGCAGAATATACAAGCACTTCAGAAACAAATTAATGCTGAATGCTAAATAATGTACTATTAATCTTTTTAGGTTGGCTTCATGAATGATGGTAGGATCATAGCTGTGGATGCTAAATATTATATTAATGGAGGATGTACCACTGATGATTCTGTCCTGGTAAGGATTCTATACTGACAAACCTTACAACACAGAGGAATCATTAGGTGGAAAATTATGGAGCCAAATTCCCTTGCATTATTAATCATACAGACTTTTGATATGGGGATTGTGGGTTGTTGGAAGAATCTGCACTGAGCAGGTTAACATTTCCTTATTAAATTTAGTGAAGCATCTTACTAGTTTGTTATATTGCACTACACATTCACTTTATGAATATTTTCTCAGGCTTCTTTTTCTGTTATGAACATCTCAACTAACAATGTATTCCTTTTAAAATGTGTAGTACCCACATTTGTCCTTGCCTAAAGTTTTGTATCTTCAGGCTGGGAAGACCTTTCTTGGCCTTCAGAAAATTCATAGTGATCATTATCCTATACATTTCTGTACTGGGTCAGCATTTCTTGTGCTGTAAACCTCAGTTCCTCACTTACAGCTTTGCAAAATATAAAAGGTTTCTTGCTTTGATATCATCACTAGGTGTTTGTGTTTGTACAGGCTGTAATTGATATGTTTGCTGTACTACCTCTCATCTGCTTGTCATTGCCCCACCTATGAGGATTTTTTGCATCCTGAAATCTGTCATTGTAACTGCCCATGGTATTGCTGCCTAACCTCGTTCTGAAAAATAGCCTAGTTTAGAAGAAAATCCATTATTAGAAGCATGTACATTAATGCAGATCATGTCAGAACTATCTTAAGATGAAGTCCTAAATGACACAGTGAAGCTACTGGACCTAGCTAATCTTTTTTTTTTTTTTTTTTTTTTTTTTTTTTTAATCTGACTCCTAGAGCCTAATTTGAAGTCTCTAGTAAAGTATTTTCCTCTTCATGTGGTTTTGTGTTTGTCCTGTAAAACCTCTAAATGAAAAACTAAAGGCCCAGAAGACACTGTTGACTGCAGTGCATGTGCTTTCTGGTAGAGCTAAACCTCAAGTGTAGATTTCCATAGGATAGTTCAGAATGCTTTCATCAGTTCCTTTCATAGCTACTCTTGCTTTAAATCCAATCTGCCTATTTCTGGTTTGTGTGGCTTTTGGTATTGAAGTAGGAGCAGAATCAATCATAAAATTATATATCTGTTACATCCTTAACTACTGATAACATTCAAGTACAAGTAACATCAACGTGTTCTGTGTCAAAAAATCCTGAAAATTAATGTATTGCATGAAAAATGTATTAATGAAGTCTGTGTGCATGAGTACTCTTACTACCAGTGGTTGCCAGGAACTCAATTTTCAGGGTAATTTTCTCAAGTTAAGGTCTTATATATAAGAGATGAGTATGATTTAAATGTAAATTTGAAAGAAGCACTGTTCTGACATTAAACTAGATCTGTTTGTCCCCTACCTCAGGTAGCAGAAGTATCCTTATTAAAAATGGACAATGCATACAAGATTCCCAACTTGAGATGCTGGGCTTATGCCTGCAAAACAAACTTACCATCCAATACAGCATTCCGAGGCTTTGGCTTTCCTCAGTCAGGACTCGTGACAGAAACTTGGATAACAGACGTTGCAGATAAAACTGGTTTATCACCAGAAAAGGTGACTAAATGAAGACATCTTCTCTCCTGAAATGAAGTCTGTGGAAGTGGAAAGTTAAAAACCTTTTGATTAGTTTAACTGTTTGAACAAGTCTTCTCTAAGTCAAACATAATTTGTGCTGAATTTAGTATTTTTTTAAATCAATGTCTCCTTGTTGAATGAATAGCATGGTCTTACAAACTGGTAATTGTTCAAAAAACATACACTGATCTTGTTGTCTGTTAGTCTCCCCAGATGGTCAGTTTGCCTTTAACAGGATTCTGTGATAGCTGTAATTTCATTTTTTCAGATTAGAGAAATAAATATGTATAAGAAGAATGAGCAGACACACTTCAAACAAGAACTTGATCCACAGAATTTGATACGGTGTTGGAATGAATGTATGCAGAAATCTGCGTACTACAGTAGGCGAACAGCTATCAATAAATTTAACAAACAAAATTACTGGAAGAAAAGAGGGATTGCCATTGTACCAATGAAGTTTCCATTTGGACTAGGCACACCTTACCTTTCTCAGGTGAGTTTCATTAAGAGTAAGTGAGCTAAGCATTTTATCCATAGAAAATTACAGTCCCTTTATCTTAGCATACAAAACAAATATGTAATCTTTTCCTGGATAGTAATCATCCTCCTGATGATTGTTCCCTGGAGATTGTTCCCTGCAATAGCCTGTAGCTCTTTTCAAGCTGAGATCAAAGCTCTTTGATTTTCAGGACCCATGCAGCTTGGACCCTGCCTACTTAAAGGCTCGTCCCATCTGTTGTGGTGCAGTATTGGAATAAGTGAGTCAAACACACTTAGAAAAAGTTTTTGAAGATTGATAGCAAAATGTTCATTGAATAAGTTTTCCCCTCCAGAAATAGTTCTGAGCCTCCTCTTTCTGCCCATGGGGGTTCTATGGGATGCTGCTCTTAAAGACTTAAATCTTTTGATGCCATCAAAGGCTAAGGTTAAGGAAGCAAAAAAGCACAGTAGTATTTTTGATCCTTGTATTTTTTTTTAATGTAGGTGCCCAATGCTTCTGAAACAGGAAACATTCTATCAACTGAAAATTTATTGATTGACTGACTTTTGTCATATCAAACTGGCTGTCTCTGTTCAACGTTAAAGTCACAGGGTCTTTGTAGTCAACAGTGCTATTTCTAGCTGAGTGAGACACTGAGTCCAGGAAGAAAATCTCATTCAGACATTCAACCTAGACCATTTTAAAACTTCCAGGGCTCTCACGTGGCAATGAGAGAGAAAATGGAACTTGAGGCAAATTGAACTAAAACTGCTAATTAGGGGTTTTCCCCAGCTCCTTTTGGCACTGAGATACTGTTGCCAAGTGTAAGTTTGTTTTAGGATCTACTAACAGAAAAAGCAGGCCACTAAGAATTTTTATCTTTTTCTTTTTGAAGCTCATTATAGAGGAAGGGCAGCAAGTAGACTTTCAAATTTTACCTTCTATTCAAAAGCACTAAACGGATAAACTGAAATACACTTAAACATTTTGTCTTTTTTAAATTCAGTTCATCACCACATGCAACACATTTCTCACTGATCTTGATTTTTTGCTGGTTTTTTTTTTTTTTTTTTTTTTTAGGCTGCTGCACTGGTTCATATTTATACTGATGGGTCTGTGCTTCTGACACATGGTGGAATTGAAATGGGACAGGGTATTCATACAAAAATGATCCAGGTAACAAATGATCTAAATAAATACTGCTGTGTGCTTTATCTGTCATGCAGATAAACAATGTGAAGCTTTTTTTTTTTTGTTATTTATTGTACCAGCAGGACAGTTTCTTTATCAGCATAGCCACTACTTCTTTACCCTGATAGAGTTAGAAAGCAAAGGTACCTTCATTAATTCATAGAGGCAAAAGGAAAGAAAAAACAGACTGGACTTTTTGGGGTTTTTTTCCCCCAATAGCATGTGAAGAGCCTTATTAGAAATGAGATTTTTGGAGGCTGGTCCTGTAAAATCCATAGTGAAAGAGGCAGAGATTATTCAGATTGGTATATTCATGGTGTTAACATTATGATCCTATTTGGTGTAATGGAAAATTCTGATACAGATATATAAAGATATTTATCAAGTCAGTGAACGTTTGGGACCTGGGCTTGCATAGTTTGCTGTCTTACAGGGTATAAGCAGGAAAATCAAGAATGATTGTTGGACTTCAGAGTCTCAATCCAGAGTTTGAGTACAGCTAGAACATTGTCCCTTTCTGTTTCTTAGTACTACCAAATTGCACAGAATGGTTTCAGCTGGAGATTGGAAGAGAACTTGCTAGATTTTTTTATCTTTCCTGCTCTTACTGACTTCTAGCAAATACTGGGGAATTGTTAGAATGTTTAGATTTCTTCTAAAACAAAGACTATGTTGCTCTTCTTGGAACAGGTTGCTAGTCGGGAATTGAACATCCCCATGTCACGTATTCACTTCTGTGAAACGAGCACAACAACTGTTCCCAATGCATGTGCCTCGGTAGGATCTGCAGGGACAGATGTCAATGGCATGGCTGTGAAGGTAAAGAACAAAGAATAGTTGAAAAAAATACCCTATCCCTTGACGTATATGCTTGCCAAACTTTAGGCCCTAATGATCCGATAAAAATCAAGTTTAGGATTACTAATAATACTGCTGGAGATGGCCAGTGACTTGACAGTTTCTTAGTAATGTCCCTTATGAGTTTTCAGAATATGTTCTGGACTTTCCCAAAAAGGCTTATGCTAGACAAAATCTCTACCTCATCCAACAAGCTAACTAGTCCCATACAAATCTTGCGCCCTATTCTTGTTTGAAATCTTCTGATTCATACAGATCCCAGCCTTTGTAGCTTAACCATTTAGACGCTTTATGTCTGTGTAATTAATATGACACTTCCTGCAATACTTTTTCAAACTAAGATGACAGTAAAGCATGTACTAATTAAGTAGTAACTAGAACATAACTTGAATAGTACCAAATGCATCTGTGTTAATTTTGTGATATATTCTGCTGGTTCTCACCAGGATGCTTGCCAAACTCTTCTGAAACGCCTGCAGCCCATCATCGAACAAAACCCAACAGGGACCTGGAATGATTGGGTAAGACCTGTGAGTCCTACTGAATGTGTTTGAGTGCTGGCAAAAACTATGATACATGTATTGTAGTCTATAAATCTGCTCAGCCTAATAATCCTAAAGTTAAAACCAGCAGAAACAGGCTATTTCACCAAAAAAGTGAGTGTCAAAAGAAGGTTCCTGGCCAGGCACAAATGATTATGTGGAAGATAAAAATTAGATGTATTGCTAGTACAGTATTTAAATATTGCCAGTGCAATATCCAAGTAACAAATCTATGATCTGTTACAATGGATTATGGTGAAATCAGGTAATGGTCCCTCCTGTTGAGTCATGAGCATCAGTTAGATCCCCTGGCTTTCTAAACTTTTCAGAGGAGTCTAGGTGCAGCTAGGTCTGCTTAGTCTCAGATTTGGTCCACAACCTTTGTCTAAAGGGTTACAATACGTTGTGGTGTAACCTCAGCCAGCCACCAAGCACTGCACAACTGCTCACTCATTCCCCCACCAGTGAAATCAGGGAAAGAGTCAGAAGACTGAAAGCTACAAAACTTGTGAGTTGAATTAAAGACAGTTTAATGGGTAAAGCAAAAGCCATACACATAACCAAAGCAAAGCAAATAATTCCTTCACTCTTTCCTGTGGGCTGGCAGGTGTTCAGCCATCTCTGGGAGAGCAGGGCACCATCACACGTAATAGTTACCTGGGAAGACAAACACCAGCACTTCAAATGTCCCCCTGTTCCTCCTCTATTCCCCTCACTGAGCATGATGCCATATGGTCTGGAATATCCCTTTGGTCAGCTGGGGTCAGTTATCCCAGCTTCCCATGCACCTCCAGCCTCCTTGCCAGTGAGGCAATCCAAAAAGCAGAAAAGGCCTTGGCTCTCTGTAAGCCCTACTTAGGAATAACAATAAAACGCTAATCCAAAACACCTAATCTCCTCTAATAGGTATAGAATTAATTTGGATTATGTAGACACACCAAGAGTATTATCAGAAATGGCTGACCAAAGAAGGAATGTTAATATATGTAGAGAACTAACTTTATATCTTTGAAAGTCAGGAAAACCAGCCAAAAACCTCACAAAAATTTCTTGACTTGTAAACTGAGTAAATCTAACATGAGAATCAGTCAAAGGGAATAGATTTGGGACCTCAAATTGTCACTTTTATGACTGGCAGAACTTTACAAAGAGCATTTCTCTTGAAAACTGTCATTTTCGTCCAAATAGGTCATGCAGATATTTTATGTCAGTGTGGTGGTTTGACCTTGGCTGGACTCCAGGTGCCCAACAAACTGCTCTATCACTCCCCTTCTCAGTGAGATAGGGGAAGAAAATGAGATGAAAAAACCCAACAAGACAGTGGGTTCAGATAAAGGCAGTTTATCAAAGAAAAAGCAAAATGTTGCACATGCACACGACCCAGTGACCCAATATACCCAGTGACTTAGCTACCACATCTGGTTAGCTGACTGAGAGGGACCCATCTCTATTGAACTTGATCAGAAAAACTGAGCCCCCTTCTGACTCTGGCATTGCCAGTAATAAAGATTCTGCAAGAACAACACTGTTGATAGGTCTATTCCTTCTTGCACTGCCAAAGGAATTCAGATTGTTCTTGCAAGAGGGGTTTAGTTCTGGAGTATTAGACACCATGTACAGCTAAACATGCTTAACTCAGCTTGTCTTCCTTTCTTTACAATTTTTACAGTTTGGGTTTTAAGTAAATATGTGTGAGTAAGTATGTATATGTAAATAAAGTAAAAATGGCCATGCTGTGTTCTTTTCTGACTCCTTCCCTGGTTTACCACAAGCACTGCTATATTTTACAGGTTAAAGAAGCTTTTAAACAGAGTGTGAGTCTTTCAGCTACTGGCTATTTTAGGTAATCTATTTTTGTTCCTTAAAAATGCATAAATTAGACCAGGACTGAATTATCTGAAGATAATTAATACTGAAAAGAAAAAATCCTGCCTAATAGGTCTTTCTAATAGCTCGTTTTATAAAATTACTTGATATATGGAGAATTGGAAGCATAAAGTTTAGGTGTTAATTTATGTCTAGTCCTCTGTGGACTCTCTAGAAAGTATTAAAAGAATATTTTGTGCCAACTTTGCTCCATGATTTGACATTTAGCAAACCAGAAAGTGTCAAAAAAGTGACTGCTGCCTGTAAAAGTCATGTGCAAAGTTGGATATAGCTTATTTCCTGGAGGCTGGATTGCTATAAGCTATAAATATCATTGTTCCCATTGCTCTCAAAGTGGTCTCTTGGTCCTTTTTCTTAAAATTCTTTCATAGTTAAGAAAGAGCCAGAAATGAAAAATTTCTGTGCTGTGGAATTCAAAGCACAGCTTTTCTCTTAGTATGCTGTGCCTTAGCTCTTCTCTCCTTCTGCTCGTGGTTCTCCTTATCTACAGCAAGTTTTCAAGTCTCTGGGCAATCTGGAGTAAGTTGAAAGAGCACTTGGGAAACCCATAGTTTTATAAAACACCAAGAAATGTCCAAGTAAAATGTCCTTTCCTGCTCTTAAGCCTGTTCAAGCATGTTTTCTGCTTATGCAGCCCTTAAGAACTGTTGATATCACCGAAGTAATGGACAACAGTTATACTTTGCTATCTATATTTACTGGTGTCCAAAAACACCTGCAGATCCCTGAGCCTCAGATCCTGTATTGTTCTTATCTAAGAAGATAGATAAGATCCTGTATGGTTCTTATCTATCATATTCTCTACTTCCAAGAATCTCAAAGGCAGCTAAGGTAAATGGATTATGAGAAGTTGAGTATATGGATTTTGTGTATCCTTTTTTCAGTGCACGGTTCTGTACTATAATGACTTTATGATAATCCTAAATATGCTCAACAAAGACATTTCAGTCAGAAAATACACCTTAGTCGCATAGCTCCCATATTTGGAAGACTCCATATTTCAGTGTCCTCTCATGTTCTTGGATTTACTCCATCATTCCTGACTACTATGGTGTCCTCAGTTATTCCCATTCCCTTCTAAGTAATTACAGCTTATTTCAATATTCCTCTTTTAACCCTCTCACTCATTTCTGTAGGCTGTTTCTGTAATTTTGACGTTTTCATTTATCTATTGTAGATTATTATTTCATAGGTCCTGACAAGTTTTCCTCCCTTTTTCTAAATTCCTTTATGTGCTATTACCCCAGTAACCACTATCTTAAATGTTTATTCTGTATTTGGTTACTGTGCTTTTATTAGTATATTTCTAGGGTTGTGCTGGTTATAGACTCTCCTGAGCTGAAAGAGCCTGACTGTCTGCTACATTTTATACAAATACCAGAGGCATCAAACCTAAACTAGTAGTGCTCTGTATGCTTTCATGAAATTTTGAAGTTCTGAGCTGTTACTTAAGATTTCATAAGCAGTTTCAAATTTATGTGCTTATAATGCAAACTGTGGTCAGTTTTCTTCTTGTGGACTTTGTTTCTTCCATCAGAGGTTACAATGAATACATGGACTGGGAGAAAGGGGAAGGACATCCATTCACATATTTTATTTTTGGAGCTGCTTGTTCAGAGGTTGAAATTAATTGTCTAACAGGAGATCACAAGGTAATAACTGAATGTCAGAGAAGTTTTGAAAGTAATGTGAATAAGGCTTGCTCCAACAATCATTCAGATTTGGGGTTGATAAGTCACCTGTCTTCACATGATAGTAAATATGTATTACATGTGTAATATTAATAAATGTAAATATGAATTACAGGTGGAGCAGAAACCTGTGCAGCTTCTGACACACATGTCAATGTCATATGTGTTCACCTTTTGGGTTATGCCTGACATCTGACATGTTCTTTGCTTGTTCTGTCCCTGTTTGGCAGCAATATTCAATTTCCAGGCTTTTGACCATCTGGACAACTAACGGCTATAGACTGATGATCATGTGCCTTCTATCTGTACATTTGTGTGGGGATCTCCTTGAGCCATGGAAAAATCTGGTCAGGCTGTCTCTGGCTAAACTTCTGTAAAAGTTGAGACAAGCCCATTTTGCTTGTGATGAGATATTGGAAATTATTCTGAAATTATGTACATTGAGGGGTCTCTATCTCGGTATTTCTTATTTCACTGAATACCAGCTCTGACCCACATTATCTTCTAATGCTCAGTCCATCTCTCTGAGTGATATAATTCTGAATTTTATTAACAGAACCTCAGAACAGACATTGTTATGGACATTGGATGCAGCATAAATCCAGCTGTGGATATAGGACAGGTACGTGCCAAGAATTTTCTGATGCTGTATTTCTGTTACACTGTTGTCCTTATCTGGAATGAAGGTCACCTCATTATTTCAGAAAACATTAATTTCTTACTAGATTGTAAATCATACTGGAATGTCTTTTGCCTATAGACTTGCTCCAACTGAATTAGTTCAGAACTCTGTAGATTTCAAAAAAGCTTGAATTTTACCCATGGTTTCAACCTGTAGTACTTCCACTATGTGTGTATGTCTTCTGTCTATTGGACTTAAATCCTGTTCGTGATCTGCAGTCTCCAAGTTGTTTGATACTTCCCCACTTGATAGCAGGGAAACATCTTTATTCATTGCATGCTGGTCCACTGATCTCATCACTTCATCATACAAGCATTTGTTTTCTCAGGTGTGAGAGAGGAGTGTGAAAACTTTTCCCCTTACAGTTGCCCCAAAATGTTGAAGAATCTCATTAGGCAAACAGAAGTGCATTATGCCTCACATATATTACAGTAACAGCTAGTTCTTGGTGAAATTGTCTCAATTAACCAAATCTTAGTACAAAAATGCTTTCTTTTCTTATTTAAAGATTGAAGGTGCTTTTGTTCAAGGCATTGGACTGTACACAATGGAAGAGTTAAAGTATTCTTCAGAAGGAGTCCTCTATACTCGGGGTCCAGACCAGTATAAGATCCCTGCTGTTTGTGATATTCCAGAACAGTTTAGTGTTTCCCTGCTGTCATCTTCTCAAAATCCTTATGCCATCTATGCGTCCAAGGTAAGCAGATCATCACAGGGCCAGGTTCTTAGATCCCAGGCCAAATGGAGAAATTACCTTGATATAAAACACATATAAGTTTTCAGTTCCTCTCCTTTAGCATTTCAAAGTGTCCAGTAAATTGTTTTATTTATGACATCAGGCAAGCTAATAAGACATAAAGCCAGATATTGTTGTGTCACTTTAATGGTTGACAGGTAGTGATTTTAGAGTTGCTAACAGACCATACACAGAAACTGAAAACTGAAGTTAAAACCAGACTTACATGTTGATAAATTGAAAAGTTAGAATAAAAATATTAATTGATGCAGAAATCATAATGTCATTCAGAGTGTGCAGTTTACTTGTGTGTACTATGCAATACAAAATAGGACTGTATGTGTGTATTTATATGAGAGTGTCTTTTTAAAATCTTTTTCAGGGGATAGGTGAGGCAGGATTTTTCTTGGGATGCTCTGTGTTCTTTGCTTTGAGAGATGCAGTAACTGGTGTGAGGAATGAAAGAGGACTGAAAAAGACCTTTGCACTGAACAGCCCCCTGACTGCTGAGCAAATACGGGCAAACTGCACTGATGCCTTTACTGAGATGGTAAGAGAAGCTGGGGAACACTCCGTTTAGCAATGGCTGGGTAGGAGTGTTTACTGATTTGGCACTTCTAAATAGCAGAGTGCCTAATGATGTCTCCGATCAGTCATGCTTTATATACAACTCCTTATAATTGAAATGTCTGGTAACAGGTCTCATTTACACAAGTTATTTCAACAAATGCCATTCAGACTTTGTATTGGAATTGCCCTGGGTTTCGTATAATTTTTTTCTTTGAAATTGACAGAATTTTTACAACCCTCTCTTTCCCTGAACCCCCCTCCGTTTTTCTGGATGTCAAATCCCATAGAGGATTAAATAGCTCATCTTATTAACATGCAATGGATCAGCCTCTAAGCGTCTTCAGTCTCCTTCCAGGTGCTTTGCCCCACTGACTGCATGCTGGCACTGTCACTTCATTCTAGTACTCCTTGCTATCCAGTACTCTTTGGGAGAAAAATAATTAACTCAGGGCTAACACAAAGAGGCAGAAGAAAAACAAATGAGGTAATACACTTCGTATAATGCTGATCCTTTATGCTCTGTTTTCTGCAACTGTTCACTGTAGACATGTTCCCACTGCTATTACAATTCTTTTTCTGGGTAAGTTTTTACTTAGTGAGGCAAGGTCCTTGCCAGCATATAAATCCATGCTGTGCCCTGAACCTCTGAGGCTCTGCTGTGGAAACTCTTGAGCTCTCATTCACAGATACTCCCATGGTATTTCTGTGATTGGGAAGGCACCCATTGGCCCCTGAATCAGTAGGTTTGTGGGTTTACACTCATTGCAGGAACTTGCAGGAGGTGAGGTCCACTAGAGCAGGGACCCTGCTTCTCTGTCCCTCTTTAGTCCTAATCCCAGTTATCACTGACTTGGAGGCACCTGATAAAGGCGGTGTTGGGAGGTTGCCAATCAAAGTCACTGTTGTCATTTCTTGCTTATGTCTTAGATGGCAAACAAAGAAGCTTCTTCCTCCTCGGGCCACATCTGTGTGAATGACAAACCATAGTGCACAAGACTGGAATGGAATGGAAAACTGATTGACTGCACCAAGACACACTAATCAACACACTGATGTACTTTCTCTTTTTCTGAATGAATCAGCTAGCAAAAATATGCACTTTATGTCTTACGTCCTAATCTTCATTCTTCCTCCAGTGTATTTTGTTTAAATGACTGCATTTAATTATTCGAAATTAATTTCCTGCATTTGAATCATAAATTTTCAACAAGAAAGATCTGCTGATCAGCCCAGCTCAAATGCTGCAGGAGACGAAAGTTAGAATGAAGTGGAAAGGTACGCTAGATAAGTTACTGCCACATATTACACTAAACAGCTTCATATGATAAATGATTTTGTAATGGCTTCAACTAATTTTCTTATTTAGATTTGAGTCTTGCAGTGAAGTGTGAGTGCAGAGATCTTTGTCAAAGAATCAGAACCTTGTTTGTTGGATTCAGAACTTTTTGACCAGAAGTGATGCTCCAGTTTGTAGTAAAGCTGGTTTAGAGTCTTTTGGCACGGGTATCTTTGTGTTAAAAACATGCAAGAAACAAGAGTTATGATTCTCTTTTGCTATACCAGGCAAGTTGCCATGGCTGGCTTAGATACACAGAATTTTATCCCAAAAGTTGACAGAGTTGTAATTTCCACCAGAAGCTTTCTTTATCTCATGGAGCAAGCCAAAAGCCTCTAAACATAATAAGAAAATTGACATGGAGTTCAGTGTGCTTTGAATGAGAGAATGGACGACATGTCTGCCTACAGGCTCTTATTATTTCACCACCTCGCAGTGTTCCACAGTCTCTCTTGTCTTCCCTTGGATTGTTGAGCTGTTACTGTATCTGTGACAGAAATCGGGTCAGTAGCTTAAACAGCTTCTACATTGGCTATTAAGATATGAAATGTTTATTGTTTCAATTTGGCTCTCTGTAACTGTGATGAGTCAGTGTAATGCAGTTGCTTAAACATAGGTGTCTAGACCATTTTAGATGTCTGTCATAAGACAGTAGAGACATGGCACAGGAGAGCACAGGACTGGAAGATATGATACAGCAGCTTGAGACCAGGCAGGTAATAGTAATTGTAATCATTGGAAGTGGTACTGAAAGTAATTTAGGCAGCTGAAGCCTTTTTGGGGTTTACTTCATTTTCTGCACCTTCTTTGTATCATTTTGGCTTTTATATGTTGTTAGAAATCAATAAATTAAATGTGAATGCTGCTGCCACAGTTAGTTTTTCTGATTTGAAACATCTTAGTTTCACTGTTTGGTGTTCCAGTCTGATTGTAAGAGATGCCTCTGCCCCACCTAAGGTGCAAACGAGACCCTGTGCCAAAGTCAGTAATCCCAGAGTCATTCTTCTGGAAGTACTACTTTCCTACAGTCCAGGTCCTGAGTATCCATGGGGCATACATGCCATTCCAATAATTGGAGATAGCGTGTGTATAAGCACTTGTTTCCTTTCCCATATTTTGTCACAGTGGGAATTTTTGTCTGGATGCTAACCAAACCTTTACCTCTGTTAGGTCTGGAATCAGCTCCTTCCTGCTGTGCCAACTGTGCTTATCCCAGGTTCCATTATCTTAAGGGCACAGTGTTTTGAGACAGGCAACTACTTCTTTAAGTCCTTACATATGGGTTTGTCAAGGACAGCTTGCAACCCCACATGGCGATAACAGCCCAAAATACGTGTGAATTCTGGGATATGCTGAAGCAGGGAGCCTACAGATCTGTGAACTGGGAGGGGGCTCTATTGTCTCTTGTCCTATGGACCTCTGCACCAGCACGGGGGCTTGTTCATTCCAGGCAAATCAAATCTGGTAAAAATTTTGCCCAAACCTTGCAGGCAATGACATCTCCCACCTGCAGTGCTGAGGTGTTCACACTCCAAGGAGTCATCACATTCTAGACCCACACTTTGTTTTCTGCAGTGCAAATCTCATCTGCTTCTCAGTCATATTAACAAAGATTCCTCCCTGACACTTTACAAGTGGCTCTTTTGTCTAGTTGCCCCAGTAAATTCTATAAATGTAGCAAATATGGGTGGTTGATTTTTTGAGGGTCTGAAGCATATCAAGCTGTGTGCTGGCTTTTAAGTGTTTTAAGAACTTCCTGGGAGCTAGAAATTTCAGCAATTCACCATCCTGACAGATGATAATAGGGCTACATGGGATATTATAAAAGAAGTATTCTTACCTACAAGGAGGTAGATAAGCAGAAATGTTAGGTTTCAAAGGCACTGACATATTTGATGGCTATTGACACAATAATGTGCACTGTAAGTGCACAGCTACACCCAAACTGGAGATGGTTCCAAAGAACTCTTTCTACTGATTTTCTTCATGAGAGGAATGTTCCTGTAGCTGTCTACCCTCAGCAGGCCCGTTCCATGTGGTGAAAGCTTAAATACCTAATATAAATACTAGGTCCTGGTCTGGAGGGTTAGCCAGTAAATTAGATATTGTACTGCCAAAATCAAGGATTTGGTCTGGTTCTTTCTGTTCTTAGGCCTTTGAGCCTGCATTGTTGTACCTACAATTCATGAGGAGTACTACAGTGGCTACTACTACTGCACTTGGGCTTTTGCCTACAGGGGCCTAGTGACCGACATCACTCCAGTGCTTGTGTTGTGGTAGCTCTCACAGATATCTTAGGGGATAACCACAAAACCAGCAGCATGTTTCTGCTGAGAATCAGCTTCTTGCCTTCTAATGGGAGTGGTAGGAGATCAGGGACTGGCTACTTTGTCCTGCAAGCCTTCACTCACTCTGAATGAAATACAGACAGCTTTGCTGTAAAATGTAAAAATGGTCGATGAAACAAAAGACAGGTACAATCAAGACTTTTAAAAGATATATCCATAATTCCCCTTTAAAGAAAACAAAGGTCAGCTCTAGTAAGGCATTTAAAAATTAATTTGTTTCCTGGACATGTATACAAAGAAATGGATGAGAATCTAGAATCCCAAACTGGGATTTGGGATTTCTCTTTAAGAACACAGCATGATTTCTGCATGGTACCCACAGCAGAAAGGGCATAGAACTGGCATAGAGATAACCAGAAGGAAATTTAAATATGTGTATAGTAGTAATGTCGATTTTGTTAAAACTTGGTCATTCTGCAGAAAAAAAGATTATACTTCAGGTCAAGCTAAAATGAGAACTGTGGCTCCACAGCTTTGCTTTTGACACTCTAAAGAAGAGGGTACTGTTCATGTCCCTGGTTTTAGCTTCAGGCATGCCTATGTATTCTAAATTCATCAATTACTGAGTAATATACAGACCTGGAAATAAACAGGATAAATAGACTTGGAAGTTCTAGCTCAAACCCAGAAGTTCCCCCTCACTGTTATCTCTTATGTTACAGGGTTGGAATCAGAGGAGCTCAATCTTTGCAGATTATTTCAAGTCACCAGAGAAGAGTTAGGGTGGGGAGTAGGAGGTGGTGCATTAGCATCTGAATATGCATTAATTGCTGAGAAATGGCAGACATTGCACTGGCTCATCCCCACCTGCTTATTTTCAGACTGAGCATCAAATTAAATTCTGCAGGACAAAGCAAACTCAGTCAACCTTTAGGAGGATACAGCATCTCATTAATTTCTCTTGATGCGTAAAGCTTTATTTTTCAGACCTTTATGCCAGAGCATGTCTTGCTCTCGACAATCAGATAAGCAAATCTTTTTTGTGAGTGGCAGAAAGGTAAGTTATGAAGAGAAAGGTAGGTTTATGAGCAGAACAAAGATATACAATCCAGCACTGCATTTTCCCACAGTAGACATTGCACGCAATGTGGCTGCAATACATTTGTTATGAACAGTTTCAGGAAATACTGGAAGATCTTTCCTAAGGCTTGATGTATTTCAAGGAAAGGTTTTACAGTGATTATTCTGATATCCCCCTGTTGAGTAGTCTGTGAATAGATTTAACAGAAGTAAAGATTAAAAAATCAATTTGAGTACCTTGAATTTTTGAGTGCAACTCAACCTGTAAAGTGTCAAAACTCCTTGTCACCAAGGAAAGAATCTCGTCTGTTGACAAATACTTGCAACTTAACTTGAATGTGTGCATTCTTTCCCCACCCCGCCTCAGTTTCTTTGCAGATCCTTTTGGGTCTTTGCAATCCAGAACAATTCCCACCCATGGATCCAATACAGGAATTTATATTTCCCCTGAACTACTGGTAGGCCTTACTGACATTTGATATCTCAAGCATAACTGAGTTCCTACAGACATTTAAAACCTGATATTTTTGTGAAACTGAAAGATCTGTCCTTAGATAAGTAGAAGGTGCTAGTTTTAGTCACACATAATGAGACATTTCAATGTGGATAATCTACATGTTGACATTATTACAAATACTTTTTCAAAAAAGAAATTGTTTGCCTCCGCAAAACCAGCTTTTCCCATAAGAGCTCCTTACTCAGGACCATTTCATTTTGGACCAGTTGGATTTTTTTTGTGGAATGTAGTATTTTCTTTAAAAGATCCCAAATGAACTTCTCCAAATTTTCTGTCTTATGTTCTCTGTTGGATGGCTTCTCCCAGCTGGGACATAGATCCTAACAACCTGAGACTAGACTTATCTGCAGATCTACAGGAAAGGCAAAGAACTTGAAGAGGAAAGAAGAGGGTTAATTGCAGTAGTTACTGGAAATTCACAGAAGGACAGATGAAAACTTGAAAGGAGGGAGAGGAGGAAGGAAAGGCCCATGATCAGCAGAGGCAAGAGAAGAGGTCTGTGAAAATGGTAGTGCAGGATTTGCCCAGACCAGACTGAGTAGAATTCAAGCAGTCAGACTCTTTTTTTAATCCTCACTCATGTTTCAGTACCTTCTTGCAAAATTCTTTGTTTGCATTCCTTTTGCAAATATTCGTGGGCAGTTCTTGCTGCTATTACACAACCTCACAAGCACAGAAGTTCATTTGAGTTCTGAAAATGTATGGCACAGCTCTTTGGTTTGTCATGCTATCACAGTGTGCTATTTGCTGCATGGTAGTTGGCTTTGTAAACATTTGTCAAAGAGTGCAACTTTCTTACTTGATGATTGCCTCTCAGTGCAGAACATTCATAGTAAGGCAAAAAATCCTTTATGAAACCATGAAAGGGGAAGTAAATCTCCCTTTCTGCTACTTGCCCTGCCTTTGAGAGACTCATGCTTTAAGAATGCAAGTATTAAGGTTTTACAAATTTTATACTTGGATTAAAGATCTTGGCTAAACTGCTACTGGTTGATAAAGCTGGTCAGACAAAGAAGAGGCCACCACTTGCTCTGCATGTTCAGACTGAGCTGTCAGGAGTTGTGCACTCCTTCTCCAGCCTACACAAGGTGTCCATACCAGTAAGATTATGATTGGTTCCACAGACACATAGGGAGATTTTGGTTTTTCAGGTATGTCATTTATCTAGAAGGCCAGTCCAGAGTTGCAACAATTCTTTAGCTTGTCCACTGGTCTTTTAATTGCACTGTCTACAAAGATGGGTGTTTCTCAGGGATTGCTTTTGCGTATTTTGAAACCATGATTCCACATGGCACTTATCAAGTATGAAAAGAACATATCCTTAGTGGGGAAGAAAGGCTATATAAATAGCCTGGAAGAAACAAGGTGGCAGAAAAACACTGATTAAACAAAAATGTAAATACTGATCAACCAACCATCCCAAGGAGACAATACTTCTGGAGAGACAATTTTTTAAAATATTTTATATATTGTAGAAACTGGTCTGAGTCTTGGTAGATACATGGCTCAGCAAATGGGGATGGAGTGATCCTCCCTAAGAGAACACACTTCTTGTATTCTGTCACATATGCAGTGAGATTTTAGCATCCTGATTTCCCCCAAAGTCCAGTAACATTGCTTCACTGTTTATATCATACACAAGGGAAATATTTCAGAATCATCAGAGCAGGAAAAAGAAACATAATACTAACCATCTCCTACCATTTATTTAGTGTGTTGCTTACCAAGTCATTTAGTTCATTCTTATTTCAGTTTCCTGAGCAATAATACAATTATGATATAAGCTCAGCACTGTTCAGCACCACAGGAACCTCAGGTGAAAAGCCTCATTAATGTCTCACTGCCTATCATGACAGTGTCCCACTGAGCAATGTGGTGGTTCATACTGGCACTAGTCACATTTACCAAATCTTTGTCATTTCCATCACAGAGAATGGCTCAAGGGCAACAAAGAGCAACTGTGATCTTCGATGGCAAGAGAACACAGATTTCTCCCCATAGCCAGAAGAAGCTGAGGGAGTGGCCATGCCTTTGAGGGGTAGAAAAGTAAACCTGGTTTCTGTCAACAGAGATGACATGAGAAAGGACTTCTGAAGGGAACGGTAGAATAAATCACATTAAAAAGTAAAAAGGTATAACTTCAGTTAAGATTGAGCAACACAAACACAATTTCTAACAGGTCTTTTAATGGAGTAAAATTGGTTTTTGGGGTTTTGGTACAGATCTATGTTACATATAAAAAGGCCAAGCTTAAAACTAGCCTCACTGTTTGTTGAAGTCTGTAGAAGGACACATTGTAAGCGGGAGATCATCCTGGGACTTGAACCCAATCTCACCAGTTGGCATCAGAAGGTAAGTTTTGGCTCCCCTGCTAACAATCTTTGAGATGGCCACAACACTGCAACAGAGAATATGTCTGTGGGTAACAGTTTTAAAATTAAATACTACTGTGCCTCTTCTAGATGACTAAGAATGGTACATTCAGGAGAATGGGGAACATTATCCTGGTATTTTCTTGTAATTTTAACTCGCAAAAAGTACTTGCCAGTAGAAAACACTGTCTTTCTCTTTCATAATGCAAAAGGAAATGGCATCTAGCCATCTCAGAGGTAGGAAGGCCTCCTTTCTACCCTCTAGCTATGTCACTTCATTATCAGGCTAGCTTTGTCTTGTAACTTCACCACTGTTTGCTTTTCTTGCTTTTGCCTGTCACTTTTTAAGAAAAACTTTGGCTCATTCTCTAGGGTGGTGCACCTAGAAACTTCTTTGGAAGTCACTGGTGCTTTTGTGTATATACATGTGCATCATGTTTAAATAACACTCCCAGCAATCAAGCCAAAGCAAGACCTATCCTTGCAACATAGACTCTGTGAAAAGTTTGGAAGATCTTCACAATTTCTGCAGTCTTTGAACTAAATATGTACAGGGCTGATTCCACATCTTATTGCAGTACTTGATACTTACTTAGAACTTACAGTAATTTAATGATTTAATGGTCTGAAGTGCTTTTGAGTAAAATTGGAAAGCTGTTTTTAAACCTAAATAACTGGTTTTCTGATTGTTATTAGCATTTTAAGACATATATTTTCTAGAAAGTTTAAAATACTCAGTGTTTTATGTGTGATGAAGAACTATGGCATTCATATAGGGAAATCTATATAGATTAGCCTTTCTACTCAAAGGCTAGATCCTGCTAAATCCATATTGGCCTTCATATATTCTTGTGCACAGAGTCAACAAAACTTGAATCTGCAATGCAGAAATGTTTCCTTCTTGCTTCACATTCAACAACAAACTACAGTTTCCACCAGCAGATGGTAAAAGATTTTAAATTATCAATTCCTTGCTGGCTGTGAGCATGCTGACATAAATGCCAAGGAGTTCACTGTTTCTATTCTCATGCTGTACTCTGTAAAGATAAGACTCCAATGCTTCAGAAGTTTCATTCAGGTTCCCATGTACTTATGAGAAATATTTCCATTATTTCCAGTAGGCGTTGAAACATGCAGGCTAGTCCTGCTTGGAAGTAGCCAAGAAAATTCTGGCATCCTTCCATAACACCTCCTGCTTCTTCCAGCTAGACCTCGTCTTCTACTTCTTTGGGCCTCTTACTGTTTTCTCCCCACTCTTAAATGTGTGCTTGTGTCCCTTTCAGACACAGAAATTTAGGCTGCCTGAATAGTTGGAATATATAGAAAAATGCCATATTGTCACACTGTCTTCAGCAATAAGCTCATTTCTGACCTCTTCTCACTAACTAATTAGCGATTTACAATGAATAATCCTGAGCTGTGGTTACAACTACTCAAAAAATAAGGTCCCAACCACTGTGACCAAAGGCGGCAGCATGTGGCACTGGGGCGTTAGGGGCAGAGGAAACGTGTCCTGTGTGCTCTTAGGTATCCCTCTAGTGGATATGAGGAGAAGGACGGGGTGGGCAGAGGGAGACCAACCACAAACCAATGTGCTGTGATTGAAGTCAGTGAATGAGTGACCACAGGAGTCTCTGCCAACCTTGACATCAGAGGGTCAGTCCCCAGAGCAGCTGCCCACTGCAGGGCGGCTCACTGAACGTGCATCACCTCAAGTGATGAGTGGATGAGTGCTTCTGCCCATGAGAAGCTGGCTGGCTGTGGCAGGTTTCCCATGAAAAGCAAAAGGACTCCCTCCCATGAGCTGAAAGCCTGCAAAACGTGTGTTGAGAGCTGTAAAGGTGCTTCCGCTGTCCAGAAGTTTTGAGCCATAGTAGTGATTTAAGAAACAAACAGCCTGGAGGAGAAAGTTCAGGAGAAATGTGTTAGGTCCCTCCAAAAATTGAAAGAAAAAAGAAATTCCAATCTGCTTTGTCCAATGACAAGTTGTGCCACAGAGCTAAAGCTATCACTGAGGGTATTTCAGAGGGTTCTTGCCTTTGGAAAAGAGAATGTTTGCACCCAAGAACAGTGAAGATGGGGACAACAAAATGAGCAAACTGTAATAGTACTGCTGGCAATCAAAGGGTCACTTTGAAGAACAGGAACATTATCTATCAGCTGTCACATGAATAACATGTGAGTTTAAGCAGTCTCACCACGGGAAATTAACACCAGTTTTTGGGGAGGCTGCTTCTGCTGCTCGCTTCCATGCTGAATCGCCTTTTTAATTAACTCTGCTGACACAATGAAAAGGCACATGGATCTTTTTTTGCAAAACTTGTCAACAGAAAGTGCAGATGAAAACCTGGCTGTCAGTTCTGCCTCTTGTCCCTGCCAGCTGCTGGCTCTTCGTTTTGGGTAGCTTGATGTTGCTTCAGTAAAGCAATGTAAATCCTGCTGAGAGGATTTCCATCTCTGACAAGACATACTGTTCAACATGTAATCCTGTTTTTTACATTTGTCACAAGAGTATTACATAGTAAAGATCTAACCTGCTAACCCCTACTTTAAAAGTTCTGTGGCTGTCTGAATCTGAAGTTTCTTTCTGGGGCTACAGTAAAAGCACTTTATAAACTTTCTTCAGCAGACTCATTTGTGCCTGATTGAGAAAAGTATTGCTGTTATATTTTCTTTTAAAATATGTGGCTTTGCCCCCAGAATAAAGTATTTCTTGACAGTAGAAAGCCCAGCTGCTTCTAGTGAGTCTCTCTGTAAATGCCATTACTGTAGCATAAAATTTTAAAATTTCTGAGTGTAAAATCAAATGTACAGGTAAAGCAAAGTACAAATGGTGGATTTAATAGATGGACATGTGGGCAGTTCAGTTAAGAGTTGAACTTGATGATCCCTGTGGATCCCTTTCAACTCACAATACTCTGTGATTCTGTCATACTTGTTTCTTACCGTTCTAAATAACCTTAAAGCTGAACTACATGACCAAGAGTTGCTTTCAGCCTTCTCTGCTTCTCTTGAAACCCCCTAAGAGTATTCCCAATTCAGATTAATTTATCTGAATCCTTTTATGAAAATAAGTGGACTGCTGCTGCTGAAGCAGAATGGAACAGCAGGTCTTGTGCTGCTGGTATCTTACCAGGCAGTACAGACACAAATGAGCAGTGTTACTATGGGATGAACAAAGGGTATCTTGGATAGATAATATGACTCTAATCTTCTTGTGGAGAAAAGACTAATTCTGTCTTAGATATACTGGTCAAATCCTCCTAAAATTAGTGACAATCAGTACAATCCAGGACAATCACTTTCACTGCGGTAATGAGTCTTCTTGAGAAAGTGTATTTCAGACAAGTTGCATTACTTGTATGAGTAGTGACACTGGTGGTGATGGGATCAGATCATGTTTAATAATGATAAATTAAAATGGAAATAATAGTAACACATGAATGGTATGATGGTTTTTTTGGAAAAAATGCCAACAGGTCTCAGTTAACATTAGAGTTGGATTGTAGGCCTGTAGCAAGCAACAGTTTCAAAGAATATATGTTAATTTCTACATGTTTAGTATTAGCTTTTGCAGTTCATCGCTGGCTTGCATTTTTTAAGCTTTTCTTTTTGTCAGCCTGACAAGTTAAACCTCTATTTACATCTTTGGAAGCACTGTCAGAGGAGGTATTTTCAAAATGCAATGTCAGTATTTCAGTGACACTGACTGTGTGCTGTAAACAATCCCTCAGTTCCATTTGGCTGGCTGTTTTAGTGCATGCTTTATCTCCAGCTGCAGATGGAACATGCAGTTCTATATAGGGATTATCATATCTGGCATCAGATAATCAAACTAGTTTACAGAGCTGTTTTTACATTTCCACTGTTCTTTTAAAGACTAGATTGTGCTTTCATTGGCATTTTTAGTTGTTTGAAATTTTGTTTGTTTGTTTGTTCCTATAGCAACTCTATTTTTCTGCCCCAGATTCTTAAACCTTATAGCTTTTAATATATAGTTAGTCATAGAAAATAGGCATTTTTAATGTGTATTTTGATATGTAAATTTTTGAATGTTCACTTTTGCAGGAATTGGTGGCTTCAGCTTTAAACTTCCAGTCCAAAAAAATTATGTGTGCCATGTGAAACGTGTTGGTGGAACATTTGGGGGGAAAGATACTAAATCATCACTCTTTGTTGTAATTGCAGCTGTGGCAGCCAACAAGGAAGTTGATTTAACTAAATCAAAGGAGTTATTTAATTAAAATTAATTAAAGATGACAAGACTAAATGAAAAAGGAACTTCAGTCCTGAACCCTCCTTGGGGGGTTATCCTGATGACATCATCTTTTTTATCTCTTTGGCAGTAAATCTTGGATAGAGGCTTGAAAATTCCCTGGCCTCTTGGCAATGGTAGTCACTTACTGTCTGAAAGCCAGAATAAAGGCATGGAGGCAGTTTCCCTCTGGTCTGATCTGTATAAATCCCAACAACTCAGGCCTCTCTAAGACATGGTGGCATGAATTTCACTCCAGATATTCAGTGAAAATGGTTTTTATTCTAATACATAGGTATGCTCACATCAGCTGTGAGCAGCTTTGTGCCGCAGCTCTCCTGTGCTTTCCCTATCCTGTCCATTCTTCAGGGAACTTGCATCTCCCTGTTGAGAAGCTAAAGAGAAAACTACTGAAAAGCTAATTTCCTGTTACTGTTGCAAAAAAGAAAGGAGAAAAAAAAAAAAAAAAAAGCCAAGAAGAACTTGCTGAATCAGCCTGACCTCAGGCATAGTAGGTTAATAAGAAACTAAAACACAGAATGGCCTGATTTATTAGCACCACTAGGAGTTTGGCCATGTACACGTAATGTCATTTGCAACCTGCATCACGAGACTGTAATAAAAAGGGATTTTTCTAACGTTCCTTTTAGGAGTGGGCGTCCACTCCATTTTGTCCTGAAAATAAATAGAGATATGTTAATCACTGATGGACAGCACCCTGTCTTTGGAAAATAAAAAATGAGTGACATGAGAAGGTATTTTGCCCAGTTGCTGGGTAATAGTTTCTTCTGAGGCAAATCAGCATAATTTCATTAACTATCAAAACACAGCAGGAAACCAAAGTTCTCCTCTTCTGAAATTCTAACCCAGCACCAACCTTACCCAGCCTTAAGAGTACCCTTAAGCCATGAATCAAAACAAAAGCTATCATCCTGGAGCAATATCCAGAAAAAGCAGAACCATCCATCCCCTTTTTTACTTTGGAATACTGCTAACATCCTAACTCCCCTATCCCATCTGCAGATAATAAATATGTAACTCAGAATTGAATATGAGCCACTTCTCAGATAATTAGCCAGCTCTGCAAGGTAATGCAAGATCCAACTTGTAGTAAGCTCTTACTTTTGACTTCTAAATCCTCACATTAAAAATGAACAGGTAAACAAGTAAACAAGGTCAGCACTGAAATCAGCTTGTTAAGTGGTGGTGGCAGGTGTATGAATTGAGTACTCTAAACCCCTCTGGGACAGGGTTTATGGTTCAATATGGTTTGGATAAAGAACACCTGAGGTGTTGGCTTTTCTGTGAACTCTTGCATGAGTGCTGGAATTTGGCTGATGACTGTTTCTGGGAGAGATTGCTTTTATTTTTAATTTTGCAGAAAATATTGCTCACAAAGATGTTGTTCAGCTCTGATTGTGATTAGAATAGGTTTAGAACTGGTTTGGGAAAAGAAAGTAGGAAAAATTAATTTTTTGTTAAATCTTGTACTAACCATAAGACAAGGAATGGGATTGTGATTGACATATGTCAGTAGCATATGTATTTCATATTCTTCTGGGTATCCATTAGCTGACTTTTAGGCCCTCTGAAGTGCAATACAGTACCAGCTTTGGCTGGTTTTCACATGCCATATCTTCTTTCTCACACAGATGGAACACATAATCCACACTATAAAAGGGACTATGCCCTTTTATTCGAATTTTTTCCACAGTCACTGAAGTTATTTGGATAACCACTGGTGTTCTTTGTCTCTGCTTTCTTCAAAAGGAGGATGGCAAGAAAATGTACCCTCCCCCTGAGTTCTCTGTGTCTTTCCAGAGTAATGCCTTCAGTTTGCTCTTCCCTTGTCTGGCACTTCCCTCACTCCAAGGGTTGGCAGGACAGAGCAGTAGCCTGCTGGAGAGTACTTATTTTTGTAGAATGAGGCAGGAGCCTACTTCCAGTATCAGTCCCAGCCAACAATGATTACACAAGTGTTTCTGCAGAAAGCAGGGCAAGATGGCAATGATGACATTGCTTCCTGACAATAGCCATTTCACAGGTTTTCCATTGCACTCATCCTTTGGCACTGTAAAAAGGGATACATCTAGAGTTGCCTAATATCTTGTCACTGGGCCCAAATTTCTGTTTATTTATAAGTTAAATAGGGAAAAAAGGGAATGAAAAAAATAAAGTAATAAAGCACATGAGCAAATATTAAATAAAGAGCAAGATTTTACCAGCCATTCTCCCATCAATGCATATCCAGTCAGAAAGCAAACTAAAACAACACTTTGAGAGACTGGAAAATAGGAAACATCTGACAAAACTATGTCAAGGTCCATTAATTAAAGCTTTCAATTTAAAAAGCTCCATGGGCCTAGGTTTAAACAAATCTGTTGTGCTCTTGACTGAACATTTCTCTATGAAAAGGGGCACAAATTATGTCAGGAATGCCTGTATGCCCCTCTCTTCCAATAGCAACCAACTAGAGACCCCTACCACAACCTGCCTGGAGGCTGGGGCTGGGAATTCTGCATCCATCCACTTCTGCTTCCTTCTGTGCAGGATATCCAGCAGTCAAAGGGTTTCTCAGTGATAGAACTTCTCATATCCATAGAAGTCATAACCACGATCAAGAACCTTCATGGGCTAAGTATTGTGCAAAAACTTGGTAACAACTTAGAATTTAAATAAAGATGAATTTGTTATCCAGTCACCAGGAGATGATGTACTATCTCCAGGAATGCACTAAGAACTGTAGGCTTTCTTTGCAAACATCATGGCCCCCACGATTCAATTCAGTCTCAATAAACTGTATTGCATAGTGGAACTTTGTATGTCAGTGCCTAATCTGAGCCTTTCAGGCTGAGAACTCACCTGTGCTATAGAGATATGAGCTTAATTACCTGTTCAATTACAAGAATGCCACTGTTCACTAGGGGTAAGCTAGTTGATTTCCCAACCTTCTGTAACTTGAGAAATTTGAGATATGTGTGTGCAATGACATTTGCATGGCTGATAAGGAACATGCATTTGTGACTTACAGTAAGTTTTTCCCCCCTTAGCAAAATGAAATTTTGTATTTTATTTCAGTTTCCTGAAGACAAACCTGGAACCTGTAAGCCATGGGCCATTGATATAGATTAGTACTGCTTTCCTAAGGATCAGACAACCAGATGACTCCTTCACAACTTACTGACTGCAAGCACTCCTGCAAGAAAGAATTAGAACTTACACACACACACATATATATACTTATTTATACACACACACAAATATATATATCTCACACCACCTTGGTAGAATAAGATATAAGCACCAGTTGTCTTGTCCTGCCAGGTAAATGACCTGTCATTAATGTGTTTCATGCTACACTTGAACAGTTCTGGAGTTACCTCAAGAACTTAAAAGAATTTGCATGCAATTTTGAAAATACCTGCAATGAAAAGCAGGTCACAAATAGTACCATTTTGTCACTTCTGCATTTGGCTTGAGAGTCACAACTGTTGTTACCTATTTTTTCTGTTCTTCCAGCATATAAAAATCTCATAGATCAGAATGAGACACTTTACAAATTACTGATGGGCAATGTAACAATATTTCAGTAAAACAGAGATTCTAAAAGTACATACTGCCAAATATTTCTAGGCACAGATACATCACCACCATAGTAACACACCGGTGCAGCTCTGTTTCCTGGCAGCCCACCTCAGGCCTGCTCCACATCATCAGATCTCTTTGAACCACTGTCAGCTCTCCCAGAGGTGGAATATCATCACTGCTATTCACTGCCTTGTCATCACTCACTCCTCCTCTGCCTTACCCACAGTTTTGCCCCTTCTTTATTTTCCAGCAAAACGGTGAAGAGGACAAAGCTGATGCGTTCGTCCCTAGGTGAGGGAAGGCACAAGGTGAGGGAGCGGTACTGGAGGTAGGAAGGGTTAAGCAGCAGCACAGGATCCCAGTACCAGCTGCTCTCCTAACAGAGGTGAGGTTGCAGATAGCAACCATATAGCGACCATAGCAACCACGGGCAGGTGTCCAGAGCAGATGTGCAGCAGGTGACCAAGAGGGAAAGGTGGAGGGGAGGGCCGAGAGGAGAACCATGACAACACGGGTTCATTGTAGGTGTGGTAGCTCACAGTTTAACTCAACTGTGCCAAACAACTGGCACTGACAGACATTGTTTTGGAAAGGAGGTTTTAAAGTGATCCAGTGGCAGCTATATTAATCTTGATGGAACATTTCCCCATGAGGAGAGGAGTCTGAAAAACAAGTGTAAAGGTATTTGAGAGGGAGAAAAGGAAATGACTGAGCTGAACGGGTGTAGACAAATTAATATTCAGCTTTCATTGTAGATAGTTCAAAGCCGTAAAATTGACAGTAAGAACACATTTATGAACATCATTCTGTACCCAAAACACTAGCGTAAGCAACAACTGTGAAGATGCTCAACAGGTATTGCATTAGTTCAGATCCTGTGCTTATTTACGACACTAATTTATTTTCATTTATTTCAGTGATGACAGTGCAGGCTTAAATTAGCATAGTATAGAAGAGAGTGTGACCTGCACACACTCTCCAATAAGTCACATTTAATCTAAATCTGTAGAGATACAAAAAGATCTTACTCCTTTACACTGGTAAAACTTTCCTGTTCCTTTCTCTTGGTAAAGTGTGAGAAACTACAGCTAATGGGAAAAGCTCAACTTTGGTAATGGGCTTTGCAGTTTTGCCATATCAAAGACTTTTGGGGAGCTGATAACAGGAACTATTATATCTTTGTGTTTCCTTAAAATGTGATTTTTATAATTACTGATTTTTCTTCTTGGCTTTTTAATTAATTGTGGTTCAGACAAATGCTTTCATTTTAGAATGAGTACCAATGTAATCAGTGCCTTCGGTTTAGAGCTAATGGACAAATATTTGCTAATATTAAGGTGAAAATGCTTCTTCTGAATGTGGTATTTTTGATGTTAGTATTTTGGGGATTTCATAGGGCTGTTAACTGGAATCTGCAAAAATGTTTCTTGAATAAAATTTGTAAGGCAGTGTAACTGCTATTTCATGGCACTGGGATCTATCACCAGTAGGGTTTCAAGGACAAAATAGAAACAAAAATGGTGATGAAAAACGACATGAAATCTGGCTCCTTCTGACAATAATAATGATTACGTTTTCCCTACTGCAGGCCAGTGATTTGTTCTATTTATACACCTGATAACTGGTCATGTTAAGAGCTTTAGTCACAGTAACACTGCATTTAAATCTGGTGGAAATTTGCAGCTGCATACGGCCTAGAAGGAAGCTTGCACTCTCTAAGTTGGTTCGGTGGTTTGCTCTTCCGCGAGGGAAATAACTGAGCTGCAACTGCATCTCCCGTCCTTTACCAGCACGGAGAGTATTCCCTGTGTTGTCTCCAGCTCTGTGCTGCTGTGAGTTTGGCAGCCCATCTTTTTTATGTAGTACTTAAAGGGCCTCCACTAACACTGGGTGTGTTTATGCTGTCTGCTGACAGGCTGCCCTACAGCCTGAAGGTAGGATGAGACCTGTTGAGGTGATTGCTAGTGGAAGAACCCGTGTTTAAACGGCCTGTGTTTCTAGATGTGCTTCTAGAGCCCGGGAATGTTGTTCGATGTTGTCAGATGGGCACAGCTTGTAACTGATAGTGTCCTGTCTGCACACACTACAATAGGTAAAGTGCTTGTACGATGCTGTTACCACCAGGAACGGAAAGAAGAAATTATTACCACTGCAACAACAAATCTAGGGTCAAGCAGCACAGCGGCTCTGGCAGTGAAGCTCGCCGCACCGCAGGTGCCGGTGCTGCCCCCGGCACCCATCAGCTGGCTCGGCGGGCCGCAGACCAGCCGGGGGAAGGTGTCCCCGCGGGGCCGGGCCGCGCCAGGGGCAGCGGGCGCTGGGTGCCGGCACGGTAAGCCCGGGTAGGGCCGGGCCAGGCAGCTCCGCTCCCGCGGCACAGAGCCGGCGCCAGCAGGCCGGCAGCACACGCGGCGCCGAGAGCCCGCCCCGCTCCCTGCCCCTTCCCTCCGTCCCTGGGGCGGGGCGCAGCGCGGCCCTCCCCTCTTCCTCTGGCGTCGGTTCCGCTCGCAGAGCTCTCGCTGCCGCCGCTCCTCGCTGCCGTTCCTGCCCGTCTCCGCTCCGGGCCGCTCGGGCGTTTTCTCTCTGCCTTAAAGTCGGTGAGGAGACAGGCTCGGGCTGGGGGGCGGCCGGCTGGGGCCGGCTGCGACAGTGCGGGCCGTAAGGGCCGCTCCGCGCCGCGCCGCCGTGGAGGCCGGGGGAGGGAGGCGGTTTAGCCCCTTCTGCCCCCCGGCACGGGCGGCCGGGAGCGGGGCGGCGCCGGCGGCAGCTCGGGCCCCGGCGGCAGCTCGGGCCCCGGCGGCAGCTCGGGCCCCGGCGGCAGCTCGGGCCCCGGCGGCAGCTCGGGCCCCGGCGGCAGCTCGGGCCCCGGCGGCAGCTCGGGCCCCGGCGGCAGCTCGGGCCCCGGCGGCAGCTCGGGCCCCGGCGGCAGCTCGGGCCCCGGCGGCAGCTCGGGCCCCGGCGGCAGCTCGGGCCCCGGCGGCAGCTCGGGCCCCGGCGGCAGCTCGGGCCCCGGCGGCAGCTCGGGCCCCGGCGGCAGCTCGGGCCCCGGCGGCAGCTCGGGCCCCGGCGGCAGCTCGGGCCCCGGCGGCAGCTCGGGCCGCGGGTGCTCTGTGCGGGGCCGAGCGGCGCGGGCAGCGGCACGGCCGGGCCCGGCTCCGCCCTGCGGCCGCCCCCGCCCGGGAGCCCGGTGCGTGCCGGGAGCCGGCGCCGCCCGCCGCAGCTGCAGGGAGGGGCGGGGGCGGGCGGCGCGGGCCCTGCCCGCGGCCTCCTCACGGCCCTTCTGCTTCCTTGCAGGGTGTCTTTTATGAATAATCAAAAGCCGCAGAAGCCGACACTATCGGGCCAGCGTTTTAAAACCAGAAAAAGAGGTGAGTTATCGCACCGTGCCCGCTGCCAGCGCTGTGTGTACGGTAAAACGTCGGTTTCTGTCAGTAAACAAACCGGTGCCTTCATACGCTCACTGTAAGTTTTTTGTATGAGACTATGCTAAGTGCAGAGTCTTGAGGCTGACTGGAATTTTTTCTGCACTAATAAAAAATATTTGGCAGCCAGAATTGTTGCTGAATTTGCGGTGATAACCTTCACCTAAAAGATGATCATTCTAGAACTGTCCTGAGTGTGTTTAGCCTGCAAGCAGAAGGATCTAGTACCCGTGAACTATAGGGGAGCTCCAGCAGGCTTGTTGCAGGTTAATACATCTAAGGGTCATGTAACATAGTAAGAATTTCAGTCTTAGCCACTGGATAAAAGTTACATAGTCCTCTTTTCAGTTTTTAAAAACTGATGGAAAAAACCCACAACAAAATCCTACAAATCCACCCATCCCCCAGTCAACATCTAAAAAAGCCCTTAAGTATGGGATATGCAAAGGCCTGTCTCTCTACATCCAGTTACCCACATAAGAAGAGTTAGTGACTGAATAGGTGTGACGAGTTACTCAACAGTGTTTTAGTGCAGCTTTTTTTCCAACAGGAAGAGAAAGTGGAGATGCTCTTAGGGTTTCTCTTCAGTACAGTTTACCTTGTATACCAGCAGTGTTCCAGCTGTAACAGGCAGCTTTAGGGATGCTGTACATGCAGGAGCACACTTGGATTTATGGAACCTGTTTGAATGTCAAAGCACTCTTGAATGATAGAGTTTGCTGTGGTCTGTCTAGCATATGAAGTGCCAGTAGCCATGGATTTAGTCTCTTTGTAAGCATTTAACCACAGTTTGCTGTGAAGTAACTCTTCTGGAACAGTGAGATCCATGGACCTGCCTTGGAAAATAACTGATCCAGTATCCCCAAACTTGCACCCAGCTGTTACCAATGTATTGATACTTGCATTGACACTGGACACCAGTATGCCCTACTAGGCTGCTAACAGAATTGGCTAAGCTGTTGTAGATAGCACTCAAAATAAGATCTGCAGTTGAGTTCTCTTATCTGTGGAAGCTTTTTATCTCATGATTTCCATAATCTAAGGACAAATTGAGATGAGGAGAATTGAAGACCTCTTTAAGACTTCCTGTTAGTTACATAGGTGGATTTGTTGCATGTTCACTATGCCCTGCCAGTAGTAAAAACAACGTCAGCTGATGTGTCAGGTATGAAGATACATCAGGTGTGTTCTGCTTAACCACAGCAAAGGATGCTAAATAGATCTGGAGTTACAGTCCATTAAGTTAGCTTTTATGCCTACATTTCCTCCAAGCACTTGAGAAAAAGTCATTGCCTCAAATTCAGCTGCAGATTAAGAGGTGGGGATGGTCTTCATAGCCAAAAAGTGAATTGCCTGGTGATTTGGATGTGATAATGGTATGCAGTTTGTCAGTCAGATTTCATCTGAAACAGAGGCCCAAAAAGCTGAGAGAAAAGATGAGTAATGGAGTCAAATGTACAAAATTATAGGGGCATGTATTAAAAATTGCTTTCCAGCATGAGGTAACTCTTTGATTTTGGAGGGAAAGAGTGATCTAACATGAGGATGCGGGTATAGGAATCAAACTGAGAAGTCAGGTAAGCTTTATTAGAGCCAAGTAATGATCATCCCAAAGAACTCTTCATGGAAATCTTATTTCAACACTTGCTTTACAGATGAAAAAGAGAGGTTTGACCCTACTCAGTTCCAGGACTGTATTATTCAAGGTTTAACTGAAACTGGCACTGACTTGGAGGCAGTAGCAAAGTTTCTTGATGCTTCTGGTGCAAAACTTGATTATCGCCGCTATGCAGAAACACTTTTTGACATCCTGGTGGCTGGTGGAATGCTGGGTAAGTCCCTTTGATGTGGCTGCTGTCAGCTTCCTTCACTTCACTCTGCAAAAGCTATTTTCTTTCAGTGTAAAATCTCTGCTAGAAAGCCCATCGAGTGTGTAGAACAGGGTTTAAGTTATTCTGTAGTAAACCACCTGACCATCTTGGTGCCTGAGCAATTACTGTAGAAGCACTCTGTATAACCTGCCTCAGTTTTACTTGAGCCTGTTTGCATTCCTTGAAGTGGAGATTGTACAAACTCAGAGAAAAGTACTTTGAATTTTTTTGGGTGTGGTTGGTTTTGTTTGTTTGGCTGATTTTTTTTTGGTTTGGTTTTTTGTTGGGTTTTGGTTTTTGGTTTTGGGGTTTTTTTACTAGAAGTAGATCTTGACTTTCGTCAAGACCACTTCTAATGATGAGAGATGGATGAGTGCTTGTTTTCAGGTGTGTGGTCTGTGGTAACAAGAACGGTAGTTGCCCTGAAAGATTCTGTCATGATCCTGTGGTTTGAGCATCCCGTCCTGTTATTTTGGAAAGGAAACTCGTTAACAGAAAAATCTGAAGTGCTTAGTCTTGGACATGCTATTACAAATGATTTGTTGCTGACAATGGTGAGGTCATGGGCTCTAGCAGACATCAGGGAGTGAGAAATGAGAGGGTGGTCGAGTCAGCAGAAAACACAGGGACTGAGGAAGTGAAATGTGATGATGCAAAGTCTTGTAAACTCAGTGTGTACTGAGCAAAGAGGAACAGATGCTCACACACCAGGTAAGCCCATACTGTAATTGGTACAATATGTGGGGATGCATTCAAGAGCCTTAACCAGTGCATCCTGTTAGGAAGTGTTTCTTCTAGGAAGGAGGCTGATGGGGAGGGGAAGAAGGCATTGCTGTGTTAGTGGTGATGTGGGGTGCTTTACTCAACCCCCTCTCTGTAACAAGCAGCTAAAAAGACCAGCTCTGATCTTCAGTCAGAGGAGGCCAGAAAAAGCTGACATCTGTTGTCATACCAGTTTTTAGTATTACCAGAAATATTAATGTCTGGTCTTAAAATCATGTTTCTGGCTAATCCCTAACAAAGGATCTCCACTGTATGTAGAATGGCATACAAATCAATGATGAGATGTTCTGGCACTGAAGCTGGTGGCCTGAATGCACCTTCATTAGTGAAGCAGCCTAAATAACTAGTTTCAAGCTCATCTCTGTGGCACTGAATTTTGAACTGTGTGTCTCCGTGTTTCAGCCTACTGTTGTGACTTACTCTGTCACGTCAAAGGCATGAAGCTGCACCATTGCAGCTGACACTAAAAAGACACTTGCTGGAGCTAAGCAGCTTCAGTGGCTTCCTTTAAGGGAAGTGGAGCTCCTATGGCCTTGTTAGCTTACTCATGTGGAAGGATGTATTGTCAATCCCAACAGTAGGAGGGCCAGAATAGTTAAATGTCAAATCTAAGCTGATTTTACAGTTCTGGTGCAGCAGTGGAGCAGAGGGAGCTGTAGGGGTGTCTGTGGTGATCTGGTCATTGAGTTCATCATGAAAGGACAGCGTGCTGCCTGTTGTGTTGTGTGTGTTGGAGTTGTGCTGTGGAAACTGCTCAGTGCTCTCACTGGCAGGAACACTTCTAACACTGAAATCCTCCTGCAGCCCCAGGCGGGACCCTGGCAGACGACATGACACGCACAAACGTCTGTGTGTTTGCAGCACAGGAAGACCTAGAAACCATGCAAGCATTTGCTCAGGTTAGTTCTGAAATGGGGACAATTTTACTTCAAGCTGTTTAATGGTCAAAAATTGAACGTTTGTGTAATTGTAAGTTAAGGTAAAAATAATTCATGGCTTTAAGCATACTGGTAGTGGTAAACAATGTTCCAAGCTGTAAGTGCTCTAAAGAGTTCAGACCTATTTTACTGAATCAGTTGGTTTTTTTATTCTAATCAAATGATAATTCATAGCAAAAGATAATGTACTCTGTCTTTTTAGGTTTTTAACAAGCTAATCAGGCGTTACAAATACCTGGAGAAAGGCTTTGAAGATGAAGTCAAAAAGGTATGGAATGGTTTTTTATCAGCAGAGAAACCTTCACATTCTGCTAGGTTTGCATGACTACCAGTGACTAGTGCTTCTGCTAGCTTGATTAAACAAAAGTGTTTAACACAGAGGCAGTTGCCAAAGTTGAGTGAGAAGTGGTAGTTTTGTGCAGCTCTTCTTCCTTGTCCTGCAGTTGCTGCTGTTCCTGAAAGGGTTCTCAGAATCTGAGCGGAACAAACTGGCCATGCTGACGGGTATTCTGCTTGCCAACGGGACACTCAACGCATCAATTCTCAACAGTCTCTACAATGAGAACTTGGTTAAAGAAGGTAAGTGTGGCCCAGCTCCTCCCTTAGGAAGGGGAGACAGAACCATGATAAGTAGGTGGAAACTGTGATGACAGTACACCCTTGCCACTCATGACCTTCCTCTGGTGTTAGATTGACTACAGGATTAGCAGAGGTAAATGTGATGCCCCACAACCTGGAAGATCCTAAGAGTTCAGAAAATTAGTTTGTTGAGAAAATTTGTGTGTAGGACTTCCCTCCATGATACTGCTGTCACTAGAGTTGCCCAGCAAGGCACTACTGTGTTTTGGAGAGGAACCTTTCAGGATGCAAAAAAAGTGTGTCATGTCTTTAGGTTGCTTCCCAAATTGCAGCAAGAAGAGTTCAGTTTAGTACAGGGAAGCCTTTATGATCCTGAGTGGTGGGAAAAGTCCAACATGCTGGAGGCTGCAGTGTCCTTGGGCAAGGAGAGGTAGTGCAGGCTGTGCTGGCATTGCGTGGAAGCACAGCTACTGCTCTGAACACAGTCTGACAAACGAGGTACCTCGTACTCAGGTCTGTGGATCCCTGTGTTTTGAATTTCACTAATAATAGAACTATTCCAACTGCACAGGTGTTTCTGCAGCTTTTGCAGTCAAGCTGTTCAAATCATGGATAAATGAGAAAGATATCAATGCAGTGGCTGTCAGTCTTCGCAAAGTTAACATGGACAACAGGCTCATGGTGAGTAGCACTGGAACTGCTCTGCTGCTCCCTAAGCCACTTCCGTGAACAGCATTTGCCAGAAAGGTACTCAACACACATTTCTTTTACAAAAGAGTTGTTAACTTCGTTTTCAGGAACTCTTCCCAGCCAACAAACAAAGTGTCGAACACTTCTCCAAGTACTTCACTGAAGCAGGACTAAAGGAACTTTCTGAGTATGTTCGGAACCAGCAATCCATAGGAGCTCGGAAGGAGCTGCAGAAAGAACTGCAGGAGCAGATGTCACGGGGAGATCCATTCAAGGATGTAAGTGTTTGTAGACAAGGTGGAGGTGCTTTCTGTGCCTGTCTCTCTTTCATACAGAACTTAGCTCACACTGGGAGCAAAAATGAGGACTGGAGGGGTTGATACTAGTTTGTGGTCTTTCCTTAATGTCCTGGATCCTACTTTGTGTGATCAAGGAGGTTGGTTGTCGTTCTGAAACCACCTGGGTTACCTTTAGAAGAGAAGTTTTAATTTAGCTTAATGCTGTATGTGGCCTTTGTGCTGACTCTTTGTGCTGGCTCTCTTGGCAGATTATCTTGTATGTGAAGGAGGAGATGAAGAAAAACAACATCTCAGAACAGACTGTGGTAGCCATAATCTGGTCAAGTGTAATGAGCACAGTGGAGTGGAACAAAAAGGAGGAGCTGGTAGCAGAGCAAGCCATTAAGCATTTGAAGGTATTGTAACTTCAGTATGGACTTCTGCACCCCTTAGGCAGAGCTTGGTTTTCCCTCTCTCTGCAGCTCTCTTTTAAATATTAAGGCTGCAACCATGCCAAGTGCAGAGACAGAACGAGATGGGGAATTCTCCCCCTGGTGAGGAGCATTGCCAGCCAAGGGCCTGAGGCAGAGGCAGGGACTGCTGCACAGCTGCTCTGGGGTGGGGCTGTGGTTGCAGATTTCTAAGCAGTGGCTGATGAAAACTGCAAAACCAGCTTTAGTCAGGGGGTAAATGTGAAGTGCTCTGTGTGTGCCAATCTGTTGTTTTTGTTACAGCAATACAGCCCTCTACTTGCTGCCTTCACCACCCAAGGTCAGTCAGAGCTGACTCTTCTGTTGAAGATTCAGGAGTATTGTTATGATAACATTCACTTCATGAAGGCCTTCCAGAAAATAGTGGTGCTCTTCTACAAAGGTAACGTCTGTGGGGTTATAGTTTCAGGAGGTTGTGGGGTTTTGGAGGGGTTGGTTTTGGTGGTTTAGGTTTTTTAAAGCTTCTGAAACAGAATGCCTTGGTTCTGACAAATTCTTTAGGGGAGATCACTGCTACAACATTGCACTTCGTAAGCTGAAGAATTTTCTACGTCCTGTTTGTGAAAATGCAAATGTGCATGTGGCTGGCCTTGCAGCATCTTTGTCTTGCATGTGGGGAAGTACAAGACAAAGATGCTGCCTGCCTACAGTAGAGCTGCTTAAGAGTTGCAGAACAAAGCTAAATTTAGATTTTTAAGGCATTCTGTTAAGTTCCATGACAGCATATTCTTAGTTCTCTTAAGAATGACTGTGAGCAGCTGACGATTGAGACCACCAATGTGTTCTGGGCTGCTCTAGGCTCTTTTTAAATGTCTGATAAAAGGTAGTACTGAAAAAGAGGCTGTCTACCTGTTAACCTGAAGACTGTATTGTACTTGTAAAATTTAAAAAAACCCGTCACTACAGGAAGTGTTTACTTTGGGCTTTCAAAGAATTTGCATCAGTTCTTAGTTGTTAACTGAACCTTTGCCATCTCAAATAACCCTGCAACGCTCCAGACTGTTAGTGAAAGTGCAGCTCCTGGATACAGTGCTGAGGAAACTCCCAGCATGAGGAATCATCCAAAATGCCTGGTTCTCTGAATTTCAAAACTGAAGGCACTCCTAGTGTAGGTCTGTCCAGCTGTACCCAGAGGAGAAGTACATGATGCTTCTAGGGGAGGCAGCAAAGGCTGCCAGTCAGGATCTCAGCACTTTGCTGTGTTAATACTGTGCCCATTCTTACAGCTGAAGTTCTGAGTGAAGAACCCATCCTCAAGTGGTATAAAGATGCGCATCTTGCAAAAGGAAAGAGTGTTTTTCTGGAGCAGATGAAGAAGTTTGTTGAATGGCTCAAGAATGCTGAAGAAGGTAACCAGCAGCTTAGCTCATATCTGGACCTTGTTCATTTTGGGAAGCCTAATGCAGTAGATGCTGTGTTTAGAAGTGGGGGACTAGTGTGCCCTCTCCTGGGTCCTGGCTAAAAAGCTTGCCAGGACAATCCATATGGATCCAGTAGCAGCTGTCGTGCAGGGCAGCAGCTGAGCCGGGGGCTGGGGGCTGGGCCATGGCCAGGCTGCTGATGAGCTCTCTCTGTTGCAGAGTCGGAGTCTGAAGCTGAAGAAGGTGACTGACCTGTGAAACTCTGGCCTCAGTAAAGCAAACAGGAGCTGTAGATAAGTGTCATGTCTCATGTGTCCTTCTGATTCTTACATCCTACCTCCCTGTATCAAGCATGATATAAGGGCTCTCATGGCAATTTATTTTAACTGTTTTCTATAGTTAATGAAATACTGGATTTAGTTTTTAAAACCATGTTCAAGTAGCTTACAGGAGCTGTTAGATTTGACTCTTAACCTGCATTTGTCCTTTCAGTTACTTTCTACCTCCTGTATTTTCTACTGTAATAATGTAATTTAAGGCCTTCCACGGTGAAATCCACATCATTTGTTGGGATTTCTGTCTGTATTGGAGTAGATGTGATATGGTTAATGACACTTAGGGCAGTCTGCTTGCAAATTAAATGATAAAAAAGCCTCCCAAGTGAAGAGGCCATCACTTGTGTGGCACTGCAGTCTGTACCTCCAAATAGCCCCCATCAGAGGTGGTTGTCCATGTCCCCAAGTACTTTGTCATCCCTTTATCAGACTTCCAGCATAAAGCAAGTCTCTATTCCAACTCCTGGAGAAGGTGGGAGCCCCACTGCTGGAAAGAAGCTGTTGTGGCAGCAACTGGTTCCCATGGTGGGGCGTGAAGAGGCACCTCTGAGCCTGCTGGCTCTCACAGCCTGTGTTCCTGAGGGGCTCTCAGGGCCCTTGCAGCTCCGGGGTGCTTCCTTTCCCCCTTCCCTCATGGCAGTACAAGCAGTGCTGTTCAATGCAGAGCTGCCCAGCAGCTTTCTCAAGCCAGGCTGCTGCTGGGGCAGGGGGAGCAGCTGCTTTGTGCTGCTCTGTAAAGGCACAGCTGCTGCAACCTAAGGCAGCCAAAATTCACCCCTCCCCCTTCAAGTTTAGAGATTCTTTTATGCTGGCAGCTCACTCGCTAAACCAAACAACTTACCTGCTCCCTGAAACTTTAATTCCTAATGGAAATTCTCAGGACTGTTCAATTCAGAAAGATTGGGGGGGAAAAGTGAAGTCTATACTGTTGTAAGCTAACAGTGAACATTAACTGAAATACTGGTAACCAGAGTACACCTACTAAAATAAATGAAAAAAATTGGTCATCACAATGCAATCTGTTCAATACTACAGTGATCTTCCTTACTTTGTAACTTTTTTTTTTTTTAAGCAAATAAAGGCCATCCTTACACTTAATGCCAAGGCTGCTCCTTTTCTCTCCCCAGTCCAGCTGCAGCGAGCAGTGACAGTGTGGGTGTGGTTTGGTGGGCATCTGTCACCCAGCCAGGGTGTGATCCACCACATCTGTCCAAAAAGTTAATAAAGTCTGAAAAATACTCTGTGTGTCTTGCATTTCGTAAATCTCTTCGTCATCCTCTGCATTCCTGCATCTTTGCCTTCGAAAGTTCTTCTGGAACAGCACCAAGACTGTGCAGCCCGTCAGTAAACTCAAGTGAATTCAGGTCAGAAAAACAATTAATTCAGCAGGGAGTGAGTTACTCAGGCATTCAGATACACACCAGGCCACAAACAGCAGGAGCAATTTCAAATTCACTCCCTGCAAGTTGACAGAGTTTTATTTTGCAGGAGAATAACATGACAAGGAACAGCTTTTCAGATGAGGTACTCAAAGTAGGAAAGCAACCAAAACTTACAATTGTTTTTCTTTTAAAAGATTGGTTCATTTAATTTTACTTAATGATTTCAGGACCCCTATATTTTTCTTAAAGCAAAAGGTTTAATAATTATCTTTTACATATATATATATATATATATATATATGTTGTGACAGGTAGAAGAATTCTAAAAGAAAGGCCTAATAAAATCAGACCTGCTCTATTTAATTAGTAGCTAGCCTGTCCTCTCTTGTAAGTGTAGTTAAGCAATTTTCAAGTTCCCGTGTGAAAACAATCTTGGTGTGTAAGATTCATTAACACAAGAACCTGTTCTTGAGTTGAGAAGTAAGTACATCTGTGTAAACAATTAGATCTGTTCCAAGAGAGCCCATCAAGGAAAAATGTGAACCACCTGAATCTTAGCACGTACACACACATCACCTCCTGACCAAAAATGTAGTAAGAAAACTACGAGCCAGTGAGTGCTGCAGCACACGGGGTCTGTGAGAAGTGTGTAAGAAGTGTGAGTAAAGAATTGGCTTTTCCCGCATGACGAAGATGGAGTCTCGGCTGACTTATTCACAATAACATCTGATGGCGGGAGGCGGCGGGGCCGAGCGGGGACTCGAGAGCCGGAGTCCGCAAACCGCGAAGGGCGAACCGCGGAACGGAGCTGGAGCGGCGAAGGGCTCCGGCTGCCGGCGGCCCCGAGCACAGCACAGCAACAAACCAAACACCGAAACACACACAGGACACAGAAACACACAGAAACGCACAGAGCTCCCGGGAAGGCGCCCCTCGGGGGCTGGGCATGGACCGAAAATCCATCGCGGCCGCTGAGCCGGGGGGAGGCAGCGGCCGAAAATCCTGAACAATACCCTGCGGAAGATCCGCGCCGCGGAGCGTAATATGGGCGAAATTGCGCATAAAGGCCGCGGAGTAAAGTCCGAAACTTGAGTTAGTGAAAAACTTCGCTAAAATTCGCTCCCGCGGGGCTGTGTGCAGACCTAAGAGTTTAAAAACTACGCTCTGGAAGACTCGCGCCGTGGAGCGTAATATGAGCGAAATTACGCACTAAGGCCGCGGAGTAAAGTCCGAAATTTGGGATCAAAAACGTCGTTGTGGAAAATCCGCGCCGCGGAGCGTAATATGGGCGAAATTACGCACGCCGGGTAAACGCGGCCGTGGAGTGCACTTAGTTTAAAAAATACTGAGGAAAATTCGCGCCGCGGAGCGTAATATGAGCGAAATTACGCAGGCCGGAGTAAACGCGGCCGCGGGGCAGTGTGCAAATCTGTGAGGTTAAAAACTACGCTGTGAAAAATTCGCGCCGCGGAGCCTAACACCCGCGAAAGTTATGCACAAAGGCCGCCGAGTAAAGTCCGAAATCTGAGTTCAAGAACTTCGCTGTGGAAGATCCGCGCCGCGGAGCGTAATATGGGCGAAATTACGCAGGCCGGAGTAAACGCGGCCGTGGAGTGCAGAGTCAGAGTTCAAAAAACACTGAGGAAAATTCGCGCTGCGGAAGATCCGCGCCGCGGAGCGTAATATGGGCGAAGTTACGCACAAAGGCCGCGGAGTAAAGTCCGAAATTTGAGTTCAAGAACTTCGCTGTGTAAAATTCGCACCGCGGAAGTTTCGCGCAGCGAAGGATACGCGGCGCGGAGCCTAACACCCGCGAAGTTACGCACATAGACCGCGGGGTAATGTCCAGAGTGGAATATGTGTCTGGGCACTTACACTGCACAAATGACGGTAAAACGGAATAAAAGGAAATCGGGAACTTTACTGCTGTGATGTATGACAGAGCAGATGTACAAAATGTCTGTTCTATCGAAAGGTGGGACCAGTTGGGGCAGTTTTTGTGGGCAGCGGCCCATCGGCTGCGGCAACGGCCCCGCCGCGAGCTCCATAGACCTCTCGGTCACTACCTCCTGTGTCTGCAGGCCCGTTTCTGTTCCCTCGACCCACGAACGATGGGTTAGTTACCTTTCAATTCCGTTTTTCATGTTGAAATGACTATTAAAATATATTACAGTAACTTTGAAACTGCTTCCAATCTCAGCCATGCGCAGACGCAGGCGCACAAAATGCCCGGAAGCGGAATCTGTGCGCGTGCGCCTCCGTAAGATGGCTCCGGCGGGAAACAGTCTCCCCGGGCGGCAATGCGGGGTGGCCGCTCCCCGGGAAGCCGCCGTGGCTTTGGCGGCGGGCAGGGGCCGCGGCGGCTCCTCGCGGGTGAGTTTTATCCCCCAGAAAAGCCCGAGCCCCGGTCGGTTCGCAGCTCCGTGCGGAACGCGCGGGCTCCGCCGGCGGCAGGAGCCGGACGCCATTTCCCGTTTCTCCTCCCCACGGCGGACGGTGCCAAGGCCGCCCCCTGGCGGTCCCCGGCGGCTGTGCCGGCCCCCAGCGGCGGCCCCGCTCCGAGGGGAGCCACAAGCGCTTTTTAACCTTTCCTCTCTTTGTTCTCGGTGCTCCCCCCTTTGGCTACACGCGCCCTTAGAGGGCTGTTGGTGCCGCTTTTCCCCGCGGGTGCTGGGGGCAGGCGGGATGCGGCAGCCCCGGGAGGCTCCGCTGGGCCCGGGCCGTGCGGCGCTCAGGATCTCATCCCCGCGGAGCCCCGGGAGCCCAGCACGGCCCCTTTGTCTCTGCCCTGCCCGCAGCACCTGCCAGGCCTCCCTTTCCCCGCTCTCCTCCTTCCCTGCGGGCAGCACAGCCCCCGCTCTGTGTAATAGAGCTTTACGCATTGTGCTGGTACGCCTTGAAAACGTGCTGATACAGGGGTTTTTTTAAAGTTAATTTTGTTTTCTGACTGAATTCTAATTTTTTTACAGTTTACGGTTGGTGGAGATACAGAAAGCAGTAAATGCAGTGCCTGATTACCAGTCAAAGATTTCAACAGTGCTTTCTTTAAACAAGAATGTTAACAAATTTGCCAATGGAATTACTGCAATTACAAAAATACAATCCTAAGAAGCTACTCAGCTGTACAGCAGTCTGCCACATTACACTTTTATTCTTTTTTCAGTAACCCTGCACTTGAAAATCTATGTGTTTGTGAAATCTGCAGGTGCCATGGGTTTTTCTTATAACTAAGTTACTTACAAGTTTAATATGCTTGTTGTGACTTTTATCCCTCCAGTGCACCATCATGCTGTTATTTCTCCTATGGATTGTTCACTTTTTCATTTTGTGTTAATAACAGTAGAATAAGCTACATCTTGTATCTATAACTTTTAAAGGTACTAATTTGCAATTATGTTTAGTTAAAGTCCTTGAAAAAGTAAGTCTGGCATGACTCCCTTCCTATTTCAATGATACTTAGTCAAAATCCAGTTTAAAAGCTTGTCCTTGGATTTTAGAGTAGGGGTTAAGCAAATTCTTGTCATAAATTTTGAAGGCAGGAAAGTGGATGCCTGTATTTCAAGTACTCCGGTTGATGGTCATTGCTCATTAATCTGCTCAAATATATTCCAGTAAACAACAGCAAAATCATGTTCTGTGTATCACGAGCATGTGTACAAACAATACACTTTCACTGAAGGAAATGCAATCCTAGTAAAAGAGTCAGCTATTAGTATGAGCCAAAGGAATAAACTTCCATTACCCACAGAATTCCTCAGACCCGACACTCAATTACTACTGACAGATGAGAATCTACCTTCTTAAAATAACATACAAAATTACAATTGGTCCTATCACCCATCGACGTTTAGGATGTGACATGTATTGTCAAGTATCTTGTACTTCCTTCTGCCACCAGCTGTCACATTAGACAGCATCCCTGACTACTACCAGACCTCTGAAGTCCAGTGTCACATCCTTCCTTGGACTTGTGACTGCAAACTTCAAAACTGTGTCCTTGACAACAGCCTCTTTCATGCACAGAGCTGGTGTCTGAATCATTGCTTAAAAAAAAAAAAAAAAAAAAAAAAAAAAAACACAACACCAAAAAACAAACCAAAAACAAAACAGTAAATGTAACTAAAATCATTTAGTGCCGCTATGAAGGCAGCTTTTTGTTTTAAAAAAACATCTTTCTTGAAATACCTTCAACTCAAAATTATCACATGACCTGATCAGAATAAAATCTTAAAACATGCCTGCTAATTTCAGAAGTCCAGAAGTTATTTACCTGCCAGGAGTTCAGAAAGATGGTTGCAGCACTTTTTCTCCTGTGCACTTCTGAATGGTGTCCCCTTCCCATTCTTAGCATTCTCTGCACAGTGGTCTTTTTCTTTTCTCCCTGCCAGGACCATTAATTTGACTGGAATTCCCCAAATGTAACAAAGGGATTTTACTCTTTGAATTACATTCCATAAACAAACAATTCAGTTTCAAAGCCATTAATTATCAAATCTAAATTATAATGAAGATTGTGTTTTTCAACATCCCAGTTTTTGGCTTTTTTTTCTCTGCTCCATCTTCCAAGTTATTTTTCAATTCAAGAGCTTTTTTCAAGTTAATTATTTTTGATAGGGGAACTTGAACCTTTAACCTTCTCCTTAAAAAAAGCTTTTTAAGGACATACCATGGCTCGGACACTCCGGCCAAGCTACTCGGGCCCCTAGTGCTGCATTGTCCCAGGAAGAAAAGGCTTCTGTGTGCTTAACACGGCCAAACAGTGCCCGGCGGGCTTTTCAAGATTGCAGTGAAGGTTTTCTATGGGAGACAATAAAACTCGAGTTATCACGCAGTTCGTTTGCCCCACGAGGAAAAGCGAACTCACTCAGCACCCACCCGTCTTTCCCTTCCCTTTCCCAGCCCAAGCCGGCTGCAGCCCGGAGGGCGGCGGGACGCCCCGGGCGGGTGGGGCGAGGGGGACGGGGGCGGCCGCGGACCCCCGCGGACTCCGGCCTCGTTAAAGGCTCCGCTCTCGGCCCGAGCAGCGGCCCCGGCACGGCACAGCGGCCCCGGCACGGCACGGCACGGCGGCCCCGGCACGGCACGGCACAGCGGCCCCGGCACGGCACAGCGGCCCCGGCACGGCACAGCGGGCCCGGCACGGCACGGCACGGCACGGCGGCCGAGGCCATTTTCTGCCCGGCCGAGAAGGCGCAGCGCGAACATGGCGGCTGAGCGGGGACGGGGATGGCGGGGGGTGGCAGGGGACTCCGACCTGCGGAATGGTCATTTCTGACCGGGGACGGGGATTTAATGGTCTCCGTACTGCCCTGGACATGGTTAGTGCCCTCTGGAATCACCTTACCGTATCTACGGGGCTGTCACTGTTCAAAGAGATTTTCCCTTATTTTCTTTCTGCCCACTGTTCTCCAGCTTAGACCAAGTCTAGGAAAGCAGACAGAATACAATTTTGAAGTTTGTTTGTAATTTTGTCTCAATAGGATCACTCTCCTTTCAATACATAACATTAGATTAAAAAAGAAAATGCATCCACATTTAATGTGTATCCTCCAGAGAGCAAAGTACTTGGTGCTGCCATATTTCATATTTTCTGTCTAAAAGTCTTCTCTTTGTGGAGGAAAAAAAAAAAGACCCGAAATTGTTTCCAGTTCAGTGCAATTTAAAATTATTCTTTACAGTTCCTTTGCACTGTAGGAAATTTCCTGGTATGTCCTTCCTCCTGCATGGCAGTACTGTCAGTCAAGTGTGCCATTGCACACTTCTATCTACTTGCTACTGCTGCTGATCATAAGGAAGAGACAAGAGCACAGAGCTAAAAGAATAAAATCCTTTACCTGACTGAAGTATTACACTAAAATGTAATTAGTCTGGAAAAACGGCTGGGAGCTTAAAGCAACATTCCATGAAGAATACAGAAACTCTGTCCCCTCGAGCAGGCATTGATTAACTCTTCTCATTAACACCTCAGTAATCTGTACCTGGCATACCTTTGTCTTCCTCTTGGAAATGAGTTCTCATTATTTTAAGAGGCCAAGTCTCAAAATGGGAAATGACGGTCTGATGCAGACTTGAGGCTCTCAGAGATTACAAAGCATATATATAAGAATAGGCTTTGCTAAGGGATGCTCACTGAGTGGAAAGAGGATGAGGGATGCTCACCGAGTGGAAAGATGACTGGGAGAAGAAGTCCAAAATGGCTCTTTTATCTGTTCAACATCATGTGGCCACAGCCTTTTTGGCAGTGCTCTTTGCTGTGTTTACCGCTTTGTTGTGCAAAAAAGTGATAAAAACAAGTTACAGAAAACCCATGTCACCTAGTTTCAATCAATAGCTGTGTAAGGACAGAAATACTTACTCTTTCATAGCAACACTCTAGTGCCAAAAGCAGAAGAAATTACTCCATCTACCTTTAGGGGAGGCTTGAAGAGGTTATCATTCCAACACAGCAGCACAAGAGCAAACATTCCTCTAAATAGGTTCTTTCATCTTCTTGGAAGGATAGGTTTCATCTATTTATGACACTGCTCTCACCTAGGGGAAAAAAATTGTTTATCTTCACTCTTTTGAGAAAACTGATTAAGGAAGATGACACTGCGAGAAAGTTTCACAAACTGGTAGCATGAAATTAAAGCAAAGGACATTGCTTTAACATAGCATCATTCAGAAAGCGAACACAAAAAACAAAGATTAGGAAAAAAATAAACTTTTGGGTTTTATTTTACAAATAAAAAACAGTGTTTAAAAATCAAAATGTTGGAAGATACTCTGGAAAACCTGGCTTCAGAAACACAAGACTCTGTGACAACTCCCAAACAATGTCACAGCTCCTGAAAATTCTGCATTCAATGAGCAAAGATACGATCCAGCTGAAGTACCCCTTTTTGATGGCTCTTACATCCCATAATCTGGGAATTATCTGACCAGTCTCTGAAAAATGTGTTGAGGCATTCTGTGGCTACAGAGCAAAAGGGTTGGCATGAATTGTAATGTCTTTAATGCGAACATCATTGAGAGGTCGATAGGTTTTCTCATTCACAGGCAGCTTCTCCAGCTCATCCAGGGTCTCCAAGCCATCAATAACCCTGTAAGAAAAACAGAAGCACTGGAAATTGCCCTCTAATAATGATTTAAATTTCACTGTTGAGGTTATCTCAAAACACTTTACAGTTAAGTATCACAAGGCAAGGACTTTGCAAGCCAATAATATAAAATAAGACAACCAAAACATTTTATGTGGCAGATAAGGTATTTTGAAAGAAAATGTTAAGCATCCATGACAGACTCTGAAAAGTTCAAGCATTTGCATGTGCCTTGAAATACTCAGACCCCTCACACACTCTGATAGAGGCATGCAGTTGAATCACTTACTTTCCAAACACTGTATACTTCATGTCCAGGTGTGGCTGTTTGCCGTAAGTGATGAAGAACTGAGATCCATTGGTGTTGGGACCATTGTTTGCCATGGAAACCACCCCACGGACACTGTGCTGAACAAGGGGAAAAACCTCAGCATGAATACACATCTGTGAAACCAGGACTAACCTGTGCAAAGTGCTCTGCGTCTTAGAGCTCTTCCTCACTACCATTATTAAGAACAAATCTTGGTTGCTAATATATTCTATCATGATCAGTAATTAACTCCGCAAAATGGCTCTTACAGTGAAAAATTACTTCTTTGCTTTCAATGCAGGAAAAGTGCTGTCAGGAATTCTTTTTACTTCTGTTTTCAGTGATAAAAACCCTCAAACCTTACTTGCCAAGCACAGAAATGCTTATTCCTATTTTAAAAATAAGCTAATTGTTTTCCAACCAAGAGAAAAGTTTTGTAAAGAAAATTGAGATGACAATGTAAGTGCGTATCGAGAGCACATAAATACCTTTAGATATTCACTAAATTCATCTTCAAACTTCTTGCCCCAGATGCTGTTACCTCCTTTCCCAGTGCCTGACAAAGAAGCACCACAGTAGAAATTATTGGATTTTTAGACTGAAAAAATCCAGGAATTATGTTCTGTTACTACATTTTACAACAAAGACACTAAGCAGCCTGCAATTAGTTTGAGGCAGGTTCTTGACACAGCACTGAGACATAACTCTATATAAGGAACCTAATTAAGTAGCAGAACAAAACACTGACATATCCTTAAATTAAATTAAGTATGAGTATGAACAGACACAACTGTATCAGCTTTTCTCCCAAATAGCTGACACCATCTGGGAGCCAAATCCCCAAATTCCTTAGACTCAGCCTTTCAGGCAGAAACCACACAAAGCACAGTAGCAACTGTTTCTACTTAAGTCAACAGAACCATCATATTTAGTGGAAACAGCTGGTAAAACTCAAGTTTGTAGAATGCATGATTATTTAAAACTGGGGTAACACCTGCACTTCTGTAAGCCCACCACAGAAAACTAATCTCATCATAAAAACCTGTTATCAACAATACAATAACTCTTATAGTTTTACTTTACTTACATTTTGGTTTTGACACCTATAACTCCCTTTTATTTCCTTACATTTTATTTTTATGTACATTTTTCCATAGAAAGACCCAGACAGAAGAATTTACCTAATGGATCCCCTGTCTGAACCATGAAGCCCTTTATATTTCGGTGAAATACGCATCCATTGTAGTAGTTACTAGCACAAAGAGCCAGGAAATTCTACAAAAATCAAACAAACCGTATTAACAAACAACTGAAAAATAGTAGTATCTTACTAAAATGAGAGCATTGGCAAGACCAATGCTTTTACCTCTGCTTTGCTTTGTGACCATGTGAATTCCACAGAGTATTGCCACAGAATAGTCATAAACAAATCATAGCTAATAAACACCTTTGATAGTGTCACACACACACACAGAATAAAAAGCCTTCAGTGCAAGGTTGTCGGACTCGAGGAACAAACAAGAAACCTAAGGTGTGCTCTCAAGTATCATTCCCATTCAACAATTTCCTTCTGCACATGTAATTTTGTAATCAATAACTTCATGCCTCAGTTTTTTCATTAAGATGAAATTTATTTAGATTTCAGTTTATTATAAAAATTCCAAATTGGGGTCCCTGACAAACTGTGAGTGAGTCTCACTCTTTTAAACTAAAATCAACTCTGTGAAGGTATGAGTAAACCCATGGAAATCTGGGAATTCTATACTAGCTGCTGTATTTCCCCTTAAAGGCAAAGGACACTTTGGGAGATGCTGGAACTTCAAGAGAAGTACCTCCTACCTAAACCTTATCAAGTGAGAAACAGGTATCAAACTCTAGGCAGTATGACAGTGTGCACAAGTTCCATGAGTGGAACAGGTACTGCATCAGCTAAAAATGTTGCTATTCCATCACATGAAAAGGTGAAATTGCAAAAGCCACTTCACCTCCTCCAGAGTCGTCACTATTTCTACTGCTTTGTTTCACCACTAGGCAATCCTGGCACTTGACTTACTTCACAAGTCTTTGGAGTACGCTCACAGAACAGTTCAATTTTAATATCTCCCACATCAGTATGCAGCGTGACAGCCTGAGCAAAAGGCAAAACCCAACAATTAAATCAGCAATAAAATGCTAACAGACTCTATTCTATTTCCCAGCCCCACCAAGAACATAAGCAAGTTTACACTGCATATAACCACTGTTTCAACATTTGGCCATTAGCAAGGCTACTGTCACAAACCATCAGCATTTCCAGTAAAATCACTCGGTTTCATTTAGTTTCAGGACAAATCAAGTTTGCCATGGTAATGCAGTAGCTGCTGTATGCTGTTATACTCCAGAAATACATTATTCATTTGCAAACAGGACCTACTCAGTCACTTGAATGTAAAGGTGAAAAATCAAAGTTACATCTGTTTTGGATGGTGCACACACCTCACTGCTTTACAACTAGAGGAGCAACTGATGCCTGAAGCCTTTTCATTGATAAGGCTGGTTCTGAATGGCAGCATATAACAATGCTTCACAGACAAATAAAATGACAAAATAACTTACTTTTCTTAAGAATTTATAAGCTACCTTCAAATAATTTAAAATCAGTTACCCAGTGACCTAAACAAATTTATCTCTTTGGGCCAAATATATCACAGTGCCTCTATGGAAAGTGTTGAACTATGCAAAAACAATTACTGTGGGGATAAATGTACAGCAAAACTAATAAAAATCAGCATCACATTGATACTGGCATACTGCTCCAAAAGTATACAAGTAAAGGAGACAGCTGCCCACAATGTCCATGAAGATGCTATAGAAGGTGTATGAACAGTTTAAGTTTAATAGTCTTATCTCCATTTCTTGAATTGCTAAGCTTTTAAAAGCCTGTGAGTGCAGAGGTTTACATACCCTGAAGCAAAGGTATATTCTTGCAACTAGACTAATGCTTCTGTGCAAAAGAAACCAAACTAGATTATCAAATATATGCCAAAGTAACATTAACATCTGGGATCTCTAAAGTGAAAGCATAATTATGTTTTAGACTGATGTAAACCAACCTTTCCACAGTATCTTTTTATAAGTTTGAAATGAAACTCCTGAACTTTTCATGACAAATTCATCACAGCATCAGAGTAAAATATGTAATCCCTTAAGATGGAGAACAGCTACTAACTTTCCAAAAGATGATGGTTTCAGAAAGAACGAAAATATATAAAACGTGCTTTTATTCTTACCATGCCTGCTTATCAAAAAGCTGAGGTATCCTTCTATACAGGGATTTCCTGCAAAGATAACATATGAAAATTGTTGGGTTTTTTTCTGCTAATCTCCATTTGTTTTTTATTCTAAAGTATTTGTTGGTTACATGCTTTTACACCACCATGGTTCTACGGTGCCATTCCGGTGACTCTGGCTAAATTTTTGCATTAAGCAACTACACAGCATATAAAGAATGAAAAATGAGTAGGAAAAGACCGCTTAAGGAAAGGGGAAGAGGGCAAAAAATACTCTTTCCTAGGATGAAAATTTATACTAAGCAACCAGTCCTTGCAAATATTGTGGCAGTTGGTAGAACAGCAGATGGCAGAAATCCAGGGGTAAAAGCCACATGCCAGTACCTAACGTAAGTGTGATTTGGGGCCAGCTCGTGACAGCTGCGAGTGCCTGCAACAGACAGGTACCTGCATCCAAGCACAGGATCAGATTTTTTAAATCTTTGTAATACCTTCAAATAAAACGCTTAAATAAACCCGCGGCTGCGCAGAAGTCGCCAGGTTTACGCGCTAGTATCTCCTCTATACAGCCGCCCTCGCCGGTGAAGCCCCGGCTCCGTGTCCCCACCTCAACCACTTACCCGCGGCTCCCCGTCCCCACGGCGGCCGCGGCTACCGCTCCCTCAGTGCCCGAGGTTCCGCCACCGAAACGCCGCGCACAGGACAGCCGGGCTCCTCCGCCGGCGAGCCCCTGCCCGCGGCACCGCCCGCCGTGTCCGGGGAACGCCTTAGCCTGCCGGGGCTGATGCAGAGGCAGCGCGCCGCCGGACAAGAGACGGCCCTCAGCTCGCTGCCGGCACTGCGGAGGGGCCGCCCCGCGCCCGCCGAGCGCGGCGGAAGCGGCGGGGCCGAGCGCAGGTCCCGCCCCGCAGCGCCGGCCCTGCTCCTGCGGGCGGTGAGCGCGGTGCGGCCCGGCCGTGCCCCGGGGCCGAGGAGCGAACGCCCTTGCGGGCGGGCTCTGCGGGGTGGATTTGCCGCGGGAAGGGGGATGAGGCTTGAGCTGGGCGCGTTTGGTGCAGGGCAGCGCGGGGCGGGGAGGGCGCCCGGTGCTGCCGGGGGTGGACGGGCGCCCAGAGCGGCAGCAGGGCAGCGGCCGTGGCTGCTGCTTGGCCGGGGGTTCCCGGGGCTCACGGCGGCCTGTGTTTGCCCCGCACAGGTCCCCGCATGCCGCTGCTCCGCCCGCCTCTCCACCGCGTCTGTGCCTTGGGCCGCCCGCCCCTACGCGCCCTCATGAACCTCCGGGAGCTCGTGTCTGCCCTGAACGACTTCGCATCCCCCGCTCTGGCTGAGAGCTGGGACAATGTGGGATTGCTGGTGGAACCAAGTCCTCCCCACACCGTGAACACCCTTTTCCTCACTAACGACCTCACTGAGGAGGTGATGGAAGAGGCGGTGCAGAAGAAAGCAGACCTCGTTCTTTCTTACCACCCTCCTATATTCACACCACTCAAGCGAGTAACGTGGAAAACCTGGAAGGAACGGCTGGTGGTCCGAGCCCTGGAGAACAGAATCGGCATTTATTCTCCGCATACGGCGTACGATGCCATACCTCATGGAGTTAATAACTGGCTAACAAAGGGACTCGGTGAGATTCTGTTAAGAACAAACAAGTTAAAATTATTTAAGATGTATGCTGTTTTAGGTGTCACCTTTCATCATTTGCCTTTCAACTTTTAAAGGTGTGACTAGAGGACCGTTTTCATTTTTACTAATATTTTTATAGTACTATAACCTTAAAAACATTTTAGGAAATTTTTCTTGGTGATGTATACCAGATAAAAAACACAAGAGGGTATTTTCAGATGCATGACTCTACTATTGGATGTTCCTGGAACTGGTGGAGCATATTTTATTGCCCACTGGGGTTGCAACGCTGAGACCACTGACTTTGAATCACCACCTTTAATTTATAAAGTACAAGATCTCAATATTTACAAAGGACTTAAATGATGTGAAATTATTTTAGATTTTTATCCTGTATTGTGGCTCACAGGTATGTCTTATCCAGCCTGTTATACAAACCAGAAACTCCTGGGTTTGTACAATTGTTAGGATAAAACTGATGGCATTAAAAATGGCAAATAATGTACATCCATCAGCTTCTTTGGACTTAAAACACACTGTGCCTAATGGAGGCAGAATGAAAAGCCCACAGTTCTGGTCAGGGAAAAAGGATTTGAGTGCAAAATGTGCATGGATCTCTTTAAGATATGTGCTAAATCAGTGGCAGGATACTTAGCCTGCTTTATAAACCAGCGATCTTGTACTCTTTTCTCAGGTGCCTGTACTTCTGTCCCATTGCATCCATCAACTGCACCAAGCTCTCCAGCTGAGGGCACTCACCGGGTAGAGTTCTGTGCAGATGCTGAGCATCTGGATGCAGTGCTGTCCAAAATCAAAGACATCCCAGAGATCTCTAGTCTCACTACTCTCCCAGCCAGGTATCTGCTCCACTCTAATGTTGTATTCTTCCTGTTATTTGAAACAGTAAGTTGCTGTAATAGTATTTTACTGTTCTAAGAATTTTGTTCCCCTGTGCATTGCCACTGTATTTTTCAGCAACAGAATGAGAAACTTAAGGAGTAATCATCCCTTTCTGGTAAATCTATGTCATGCTAAATGGTAATAGCAACTCAAGTCTATCATCACATAGATTAGGGGTGTTAAAGAAGAGTATTAACAGGAGACTTGATGTGGGCAACTGAGTTAAATTCCCATATTTGTTTCTTCCAGGACAATCTAGGCTATTACAACACTGCCTTTTTTTACTTTCTCAGTGGTAGAACAGCCATTGGGATAGAATAGCAATTATTATAATGCCAAAATTAATAATTATAATGCTGTAATATAATAGTTACAATGCCGAAATTTTATCTAGCTTCTTAACAAGCACCAGGCATGTCTTTCCTCAGGGTTGAAGGTGAAGAACAAACACGAGTCAGTTTGAACTGCTCTCAGAAAGCACTGCTGGAGGTGGTGGCATTATTGTCCCAGAACAGCGGTCTTTATCACAAGACAGAGATTCTCTTACTACAAAAGGTAACAAAATCACAAAATTACTTCCTGTGGATGTATTACTTGTGTGAACTGAGTGTCCTGAACACTGAAATGCAGTAGTCAGTGGCATCACAGCTTTCCAGTGCCACCCTAGTGGTCTGAAATACTGGCATATGGGGATTAGAAGCCACACACATTTTTCAAAGCAATGAAAACTATTTATGTGATCTGTACTAATTCTTAAATCAGTTCCAATAGCTGGTATTGTTCATATGTTACATTTGAGAACATCACACAGGCACTTTTTTTCGAAGTTCAGTGATGTTCCTGCACGCCCAATGCACTCATCCTGTTACAGTGTGGAAAGCAGTGCAAGCATGTGGAATCAGCTTTCTGACAGTAATTTTAATTCTTTTTCAGCCTCTCCTTGCCCATACTGGGATGGGACGCCTGTGCACCCTGAGCGAGCCGGTGTCCTTGTCAGACATCATCGAGCGTGTCAAGGGTCACCTGCAGCTCCCGCACGTCCGTGTGGCCCTGGGAGCGGGCAGGACACTGGGTAAACGCCTGTGGGCCAGGCTGCTGCTGGCACTGGCACTGCAGGGACACAGGGACCATCAGTGTGTGCATGACAGGGGGAAACACTGCTGTCTTTAACACCTTTACTTCCAAGAACTAGGCCTAAGAAACAGCGTCTTAGAATTTACAGCATATGAAAAAAATCTCACCTGTATTTTGATGGGATTCTATATTACACTGGTCGATATGGTGAAGAAGGGACAGCACAAGTTGAATGAAAGATGCTGTTTTTTGTAATTTATATAATGACAAAGATTTTTTTTTTTCCCTGTTCAGGATATCAGGCACAAAGGTGTACTGTTTCATTTTATGTTCTCTTTTGTGACTGAAGGTTAAAGTTCAAATTACTTTAAGAGTAAGACATTTTATGATATAATTATGAACACAGAACCGTGTTTTGATGAACTAGCTCAAACAGTGGGGTCATTGGTGAGATGTGGAGTAAATACCCTCTTGTCCTAGCTACCTATCCTAATGTCCAAGGAGCACAGCCAGTAGAATTTGTGAGAGTAAATTTGTTGAGAACTCTTTGTAACTTAGGATGCAGAAATCTTATTAGACTGACAATTCTACTAAAAAATCCCCAAACTACTTCAAAGCCTCTTCTTATGGCGTGGGATTGAAGTTGTGTGACTCCACTTAAATCAACAGTAATCGCAAGGCAACCTACTGTGAAACCTTAACGGATTTTGACAACTCCCTATGTTGTATGTCCCCCTTTTAGTGAATGTAATGTATATGAAGAATTAAAATTCATGTCACGGTCATATATGCAATCACAGCAAATGGACAATTTTTATTGGCATGGAGCAGCTTTCAGCTTTTGCTTTAAGACTGGCCTTCTGAGAGCTCTAAGTTAGGAATCAGTGTATCTCAGAGGCAAAATGCTGCCTTAGTGGCATCATTAGTTGGGAAACTCACGGTGGTGAACACAAGACTCCTGGAAATAGTGGGCCTCTATTAAAGAGTTCAGAAACCTAACTAACATCACTAGGAGAAAAATCACCAGCAGCCACCTCTGTGCTGGAGTTTTCTGCAAAGTTTCTTGCTCCTTGAAAAAATCTGCCCGTCACAGGAGATTTTGCTGTATTGTCAGAGGTGTTATAGACCCATGACTCTTTCAAACTGACATGTCTCTTCCTCCCACAAATTTACATTGACTCTAAAATCAAGGTAGTAGTTATCTGAAACAATTACTAGCAATGCACACATGAGGGCTGAACGAAGGGGAAGGAGTTTAACTGTGGCACCTTGTATCCTGCAGAATCACCAGTGAAGAAAGTTGCTCTGTGTGCTGGTTCTGGGAGCAGTGTCCTGAAGGGAACGGAAGCTGACCTCTATCTCACAGGTAATAGACTGCTGTTTCACTATTTTTATAAAAATAGCCATTAGAGAAAAAACCCAAACAAATCCCAGCAAGAAAATAACAGGGTTGACTGGCTGTTGAATTATTTGACCACAAAGAATTACCTGGTATTTATAATTAAGAAACAGTTAACTATGAGAAAGCCAAACTAGCATTAGAGATAGTGTGGCACGGTGAAAGACACTTGAATTAAAACATTACTTAGAGCATTTATTTCAACACAAAATCAGTGCTGATGGTAGTGAGTTGCAACTTTCAGTGTGTTTCTCCTTTGGCAACATAAATTTCTTCTATTCCCTACAGAATTCCCTAATGCAAAAGAATATAATGTAGTCTACAGAACCTTCCAAAGAAACTCCATAGTGTGTCTAACCAAAGAGACTCTTAGTCCATTATTCTCTCTTCCAGCAGTGGGACAGCTATTCCCTGTGGCTCAACAATGTGAAGAGTCCCTTGCATTCTGTAGGAATTTGCCCCTTACATGTAGCCCTGCAGAGCTGACCCTCAGGCTTCCCAACTGCTTTCCTCCATTCTCTTCCAGACCACTCTGAGCACTTTTATTTTCTGCCCAAATTAGCAGAATTTACAACTACTGAAAGATGGCAAGGAATTTCTGTGGTTTGACTCAGCTGCATACAGGGATGTCAGCCGAGTCTTTCAAAGGACCCTGGAGCAGGAGTGTTCTATGTTCCTACTGAGCAGGTGGTGTTGCATTTCCACTTAGGGCCTGTATTCCATCACATCACCACAGCTTTTAGCTGAGATGCTTCATAATTGCAGAGACCTGGTTACCTGAACTGTACCATTAGTGATCTCCATGACCTTTCTTTCTCAAAATGGCAGGAGAGATGTCCCACCACGATGTGCTGGATGCAGTTGCCAATGGGATAAGTGTGATTCTGTGTGAGCACAGCAATACTGAGCGAGGCTTCCTGTCAGAGCTGCGCGACGCACTCGCCGTCCACCTACAGAACAGAATCAACATCGTTGTTTCTGAGAAAGACAGAGATCCTCTCCAGGTGGCATAGGGGGAAAGAACTGAAGAGAGAGAGGAAATTCAGGCAATAGTGTTATCTTGCATAGACCTATCCAACTGCAGCGCTTAATGAAGGTGCTTTCAACTGGTCCAGCATGGAATGGTTGTATTATATGGTCCCTCAAAGCCTGGGGTATATTTTGTCGTGTCAGAAAAATAAATGTTTGTTTTGGAATACCAAAGGCTCATTTACTCAATTACTGGACTGTACTTAAATAAATTTACTGTTACTGCTTAATGTTATTAGATAGTTGATAACCATGATACACAAGGACTGGTTTGGGTAAAATACATAAAAGCTGACTTATCTCCAGATGTAACCCTATGCAACAGTTCTACCCTACTACATTTATGTCAAATCATGTCAAGTGATAATTTATCAGTTCAAGTCCTGATATTTTATCTAATAAATTTCAGAAACAGTAGTTAATGAAAGGATGGAGATCAGTTGTTTGCATTAACAGTGGTGCAAAGGCACCACTCAGATGCAAATACAGAACACAAAGCAAGTAGTTTGTACTAGTATTCAGTTGCACAATCTACCACTAATGCAGCTTTAAGGCTTTTCAAAAGAGGGATTCTCAATACAAAAAGAGATTTGTAAGGTCAAAACTCAATTCCTTAACAGAAGCTGTAAATTCATGTGCCTTTGTTATTTTCTTTGAAAAAGTTTCTGTAACTGTGGCTTTTAATTACAGGATTACTAAAACTGAACAAGTAGTGTTTTTACCACTGATAATGAGTTTTATTTTCCAAGTTACTTTTTTTAAGAAAAAAATATCTCAGAGTTGTATACCCTATCATCTCTGGATGGTAAATATTTCATTATAAATTTGTAAAGTTGTTAGCTCTATCCTTTTAAGTTAATAAAAGTGGCTCATCAAGCAATGTCTCTATTTAATAACTGCATGTGTTGTTCCCCTTAATGGAAGTGGAAAGAGGTGACTGTTTTATCTGAAGCTACCTAGGCTGTATAAAGGTCATCATTCTTACCAATACCATGAAGGCACCTCAGTATGCTGAGAAGTGAGAAGAAATTTCTTCTTTCCCAAGAGAGAGGACCTATATGAAGAATCAAGGTGATCGTGGGGTAGGTAGATGCTCTAGGTTTCTAATACAACAGTCAGGCCATACATCTCCTGTCTCTGAGGGGCAGATGAGGTAACTATTACTCCATGGGTATTTTGGTTCTCTTCAAAAGCTATGTACTGGTATTAAAAGGCAGGCAAATGATTCTTGATTTTGATGTAAAAACCAAAATATTTCTGCTCAGTAGTTTGAAATCTTCTGCACGGGTATTTGACATCATAATGAAAACGAGGCTTTTGCATGACTGCCACAAGGATCTCTTATCTTCCTGCAACATAAAAAGACTCTGAAAGACAAGACAAGCTAATGAAAATTAATAAAGTACTTTATTTGATTGATTTGAACTATTACAACACTGAGCTGTAACACAGCTACCAAATATTAGGCATAGAGTCCCTGAAGTCTGGCTGGCAGACTAGAGATGATGGAACTATAGCACTTCCTCCCACATAACTGAGAAAAAAAGAATTGAAGATGTCAAGCTTCAGCAGTCTCCCAATCTCCAAGAGCTTAAAAAAAGGGAGAGCTTCTAAGTGGCATTTAAGGCCTCCTCCAGGAACAGTGGTCACTCCTGATGTAAAAAATATAAATATACAATCAAGCTTTTAAAAAAATCAATAAAAAAGCTTCATGGCCTCTTGATTTTCCTGGACTGCACATTGGAAAGTAGCAGGCAATGACATGAGCCCATCATAATTTTGATTATCTAAATCTTATAGAAGGATGTGGGTTTGGGACAAGTCCTTCAGTTTTATTGCCAGAATTGACTAAGTTACCCGCAGCATCCCAAACCCACCAGTATTCTCCTTTCCTCATGCAGTCAAGGGAGGTCTCATAGCATAGATCTTGCCTTCATACACTGGAAGCTAGTTTTTTTAAAATGGTAGAGGAGTAGGGGACAGCATTCAGTTGAGAGAAGTTGCACCACTAGTACAAACTAAAGCTCTTAACCATCCTGTGATTTGCACTTCCCAAGTAAATTGCTCCAATAAAACCCTCATGTCTACTGAGGTAGAGAGCAGAAGGCACAGTCTCACCAAGTTTGTTTTCCTGGCTGTGAGGTTGGCTGCACAGATAGGAAGAAGGCTTTGTCTGAGCTAAGAGACAAAGCAGACAAATCCAACTAGAGCACAAGAAAGGCCTTGCTGTTCAAAGTCATTGTTCCAAGCTACCTGATGTAGTTGAACAATGATCAAGATTCATGAGAATTATTACTCATCAGTGCAGCAGCTGTGGGGTTGGACAAAGAGATCTGAGCATACACTCCTCTCCAGCAGCCATTGAGAGCAGTTGCTGTAGACACTGAGGACACAGAGACATTACACATCTTCATCCTCTTTCTCTAAGAAGTCAGCCAAGGTACTCTCATCAACAGGAATTAGTAAGTATTCCACACCGTCAGCTCCCTGAAAACACATGCACAGACATTGTTAACACCAGTGCCAGGCAAGCCACTAGCCAGCACTAGCATTTATCTGCAGTCTGGATTAGAACTGGACAGCATTCTGAACAACTACATTACTGAAAACCCAGAATATTTCACTAGAGCAACAGAGGAAATGCACAAATACTGAGAAAAGTCACTAAATGAGAAATCTGCTGGTGCGTTATGCTTGTCTGACACAACAAAGTTCCTCAACACTGTGTTCCTATATCTTGTACTGCTACACTGCTTCATTATTATGACAAGTCTGCATTCTTTCCTTATAGAAATACAGGTAGTACTATTGGAAGCAGGCAGGCAGCCCCCATAGTCTGCTACTTCTCACAGTCTTCAAAAAGAAGACATGTAGGTTGCTGAATAACCAAAGCACACTGTGTTTCTAAACCCCTCTATCCATGTAAAGGGTGTTGACAAATTGGAGACATGGAAAGAGCTGGTATTACAGAATTTCAGTCCCTTGCCAGTTCCTAGGTGCTTAAAACAATACAGCCCAACTTAGTAGCAAGTGAGCATCTTTTTTATTCAAAGTGACTGAGTATCTGGAAGAATATAATCCAGATATATCCAGAATTCTTCCCTGGACTCACCCGCTTGATCCGGATGAGCTTGTGGTCCCTGAATTCTGTCAGCTGTGCCCTGAGTGTCAGGTCACTGTTCACAAGGAAAGCCTCCCGACACTGCTGGTAAAAGTCTTGGAAAGACAGCCCTGGAGACAGGAAAAGGCAAGACAAGAAACTGAAGTAGTAAGATTGTCAGATTTTTCCAGGTCTCACACCACATGTTGTCCACCTGGAAGTCTTGCTTCAGCTTAGACCAGAGTGGCTACAGTAACATCATCTCTTGCAAGTATACAGCCAAGGTAATACTTCAGTAATTAATGGAAAACAGCTGAATTAACATTCCAGTCACCCTGTTGCCTAATGGAATTTTAATAGCACTTTAAATGCACTTTCTACAATCATTATTCTCTCTTAATTTCCAACTCTTTTATCTTGCTTTCTCTACCATTGAAATGTTATTCATATCCACTGCAGCACCTATTACAGACAGTGACAGAATATTCCACATGTATTTCAGAAAGCAGGAGTACATCAGAAGTAATTTATAGAGGACATTTAAGTGCAAGTTATGCAAATTCAGTCTTCATTTTAATTCTTTTACTCTGCAGCCCACCACGAATGGTCTCAGTCACGTCTAAGCATGTGACAGACGGTCCTTCAGAACCAGCCAGTCTATTGATAGCCTTCTGAGTCACAGTGCCACTAGAAATACAGTGAGGCTCACTGAGACAACTGTTCCAGCACTTCTGTTGCTGGAGAGGTAACCTGCATACCAAAACCCAGGACTGCTGTGAACAGCAACACCCCAAACAGATGAGAAAAGGTGGGTACTTACCTGGATAAGATGGGTTGTCCTTTTTCTCCAGCTGGTGCTGAGCAAGCAGTCTGAATATCCCCCTAAGTGAAATGAGAAAAGGGGAAAATCAAAATAATAATTAAAAACCAGCCCAAACCTCCCACCATTAGAAAATACTAACTAATTCTGCCTGATGCACAAAGACCTGGTTGTTAATCTCACCACTGGACAAGGTTTGCTACCTAAATGCTGCTCATTAAAAGTAACCAATCAACTGGAACCCAGGTCCTACCATCTTGATCTCGAACACTATTATCAGAAAACACAGATTGTAAGGACTGGGTCCTTGGCAAGTCCTGCTGTGAAGGGTAAGAGTGTCTTACCTGGCATTGAGAGTGAGGCTATGCAGGACATGTGTTAGGGAGCTCAAAGCCAAAGATCCAGACTGTTGTACTAAAAGTGAGTTCTCGTAAGATGTTTCTTCCACATAAGGATTAAATGTGGTTGTTTCATACCAAAGCCAGTTATAGAGCCTCAGCTTTGTCTGATCCCACACTAGACAGAGAGAAAAGAAAGAGCAGACAAAACTGGGAGATTTATGTTTTCTAAGGTGTTAAACAAGCAATACTAAAATGCACGTAGTTCTGCTGTATGACTGAGGAAACAATACTTGTGAAATTCACATTACATACAGCCTGATAACTGCAGTTCCAGTAAGAGAAATTCTTTGCAACAAAACATTTGCAGCCATCCCTTTTCCACAGATACACTGTAAATGTACAGTGTTCCACTGTCAGGAGTGTGCCAACAATTTCTGGCTGTAGCTGGAAGCTCTGCCTAGAAAGGGGGTAAAATAGCTAAAACAAGGCCCTTTTCAGAGTGTGTTGGAGATTCCTCCCTCAAGTGGGGATGCCCCTCAAGGTTCCTCCTCCAGGCTGAGCTAAAGAGATATGCCCATGGCTGTTGGTATGGGTAACATCAATCTCTACTTGTATTGTTTTGACTAGCTTTAATATAACTGCTTCAATATTGCTTAAAAAAGGGTGAACTATACTAATAGTTATACCAACCTGTGCTGTGTAGTAAATAATTCTGATGGGGATCTTTTAGTAATAAGTAGTATTACTAAATATAAATAAGTAAGTAATTTATTTAAGTATATTTGCTTTGCCATCCTTAATTTTTTGAGACAAAAGTTCAATTACACCTATATAATCCTTTAACATAAACCATCAGCTAAGTCTGGGGCTAAAACTGGGTCCAGCCACACCTAGACCCTGTCTGAGAAGGGGTTTAGAAAGGAAAGGGGTCCTTACTGCACCTCTGGGCTCAACAGGAGGGCTTCTCTAATAAACTCTGTCTGAAGCTCCCATTCTGCCCACAACATGGATGGGTAAAAGGAATTTTTTTAGATGCTGTGACAGACACAACATCCAGTCTCCAGTTCAGTAAGTTCCTAAAATCAAAGGGGGCCAAAAGCTTGGAGTCTATTTGTATATGATGCTTAGTGGTATTTCTCAGTATCTTTATACAGTTTTGGTTGTATAAAGCACAGCCACACTCCCAGTCAGGACTATACATACATCAACAGCTCTGTTCTACACATCAACAGTAATACATACTAAGTAATAGTAATACATAGTAAACAATACATGAACTTATGAAACTTGCTTAGCAGCCCCAAAGCAGAACACAGATCCTTCTCTTGGCTACATCAGGCCCAGGGGAACTCACTGAGAGGAGCATTGATGTGATCGATAGAGGCAATGAGGTAAATGCTAGGCAGGGAGGATAACTGTGCAAGGATCTGCTGACTTCTTTCTCCTCTCAACATCTGGCTGTCCAGGTTATGAATGAGGACATAGAGCTCTAAAGATGAATCTGCAAGGTCAGAAAAAACAGCAAAGAACCAATCAAAGAAATTGCACACAAGCTGGTTTCCCACTCCCAGTGCAGCATACCACAAGTCTATTTCACCACTCTCCATATACATCACTCCAGTATAACTTTCCTTGTACAGCTTAGTTTACCACCTATACTGGGTGTTTCTGAGCACCTAAAAGGGTTTTTCTCAATTCACTGTCATCATGGCTATAGGGTTGGTTTTTTTCAGTTTAAGCTTTTCTGTTATAATCTTTCCACTTGCTCACAGCTTTACCAGGAATCTCCCCTTCAGCTGTGTTTCTTTTGCAATTGAAGATCATTGAAATATATTTTAGAATGGAAGTTTAAGCACAGTTTATTTGGCTGCTTTTGGTTTACATGACTAGGATCTCAAAGCTCCTCCTCCCAGTAAAAATACATTTTCTATTCAGGGTTGGATCCAAAGCATCATAATTTCATTGACAATTTTAACAGGTTCTGAAAAAAAGATAAGAGACTTAGCTCAGATAATGCAAAATCTTGATGCTGTACTTATCTCTGGGAACAACCATTTCTGATTCCAGAAACAATTCTAGAACTGTAATCAGTTTTTGTGCAAATCCGTACATATTTGCCTGCCAATGGAAACCAGACAGATCAGCTGTAGCATACTGCAAGACTGCATTCAGGTGGGAACTGCTGTTACTCTGCCTTTTTCTCTTAGTCCCACCAGAAACACTCTAAGGTAATGATGAAAAGAGAATGTAAACACTGAAACACCAATGCCACTGTTGGGGGTTAGGTTTTGTTCCTTTTTACTCTGAAGAATTTTTCCCCATAAATTACCAAGGAGACTAAGTGTCATACTTAAGACTATTTAACAAAACAAAGGGATGGTCAAAGCTTGGAGGGGGGTGGGGGTTTGAGGCAGAGCTTCAGGTAGCCAGGTGATCTGGTTTTTTGGCGTTCAGGTAGAAAGCACGGCTGGATTGGTGCTCCTGCTGGAGGATTTCACTGCAGTCCAGTCTTGGGAAATCTGCCATCATCTGCTTGCCCTGGAATTCTGAGCTCCTCTGCCGCCCTGTGAGAGCTGGGCCAGCCCTGCCCTGCCGTCGTGGTTCCATCAGCGCTGCTCCTCTGCTACAGTGCTCTGTTACCAATGCTGTAGTTGTTTATTTTTTTGGTGGTGGTTGTTTGTTTTATACATACCAGTAAAGAACTGCTATTTCCATTTCCAAAATCTTTTGCCTAAAAGCTTTTAACTGAAAAAATTACAATTGAAAAAAGGGTGGTGGTAGTGGTTTACAGTCTCCATTCCAAGGGAAGCTCCAGCCTTCCCTGGCAGATACCTGTCTTCCCAAACCAAGACAGCCACACACAATTAAGATTCCATGGCAATTTGAATATGAACATACAGGCAGTAAGACAGACATTCAGATGTAATTCAGCAAGCATTTTGAGGCAATACCTGTTTAATTTTGCTTTTGAAACCAATTCTAACCTGCTTGTTTGACACTGCTGTCCTGCTGCAAAATACTGACTGAGATAACAGCTTACCTGGGGTTGTTACACAGGTATGTACACATATATTCCTGGTGCATGCATGTTTTCATACATGCTGCAGAAATTACAAGCAAGAAAGTATACTAACTACAATGTACTAAGAAACTGTAACTGCCTGTATAAAAACTGTAAGGGAAGAAAACGTCGAGGCTCTCTTAACAGCAAGTAGACTAACATTTTTATGCATAAAGCTAGTAATTTTACCTTCTTTAAACCTTTTGGTAATGAATTCAAGTTGGTCAAGGGGGCTGCGGAAGGTCCCTATATGGTCCAAAACCTCCTCTGTGATGGAGTTGAGAATCTGAAAAAGAAAACAGGAGTTCCTTATGAAGGGCTCTGATACTGAAGTGCAGAAAATCTGAAACTGAGCCCTTGGATAGCTTCTGAGAGATGATCTGATTTTTACCATAAAATCCCTAAAACAGTGAACACGAACAAAAAATTATACCCCTTTTCAAAACAGTGACATAAAACAAGGTTTTAGAGTGATGAGTATCTATTAACGACAGAAATCACTGCAATTCCTTGGAAAATGTATGGGATATTTTCTTCAAAGTATTAGAAGATAGAGGAGCTGCTCTTCACTTAGAATCTGTTGCTATAGGGTGCAGCAAGTTTCCTTAACATTTCACACTGAAAGATTCTAGAGGTATCTCTAACACAGGATGATTACATAAACCCATAAGCTTTTCCCACACTTACAGATCTCACAGTGATGCTGGGGAAGTATCCATTAACCACCAGGTGAACAGAATCCAGGAGCAGAGAGGTACGAAACTTCTCCAAGAGATCACGCTTTGAGCCCAGTCCATAAAGCACAATATTGAAACCCAAGCTGCAGAAAAGCCAGCAAATACACTGGATCAAAAAAGTGCAAGTCTGTTTTTTAGATCCATACATTCATTAAGCAAAATGACCCATTGCAAATCTTGGTTTTAAAAATTTCACGTATTGTCAACTCCAGGCTTACCTTAAGCTTACAGCTGATAAATGAGGTTAGCTACAAGGAGTCTGAAACCTGCCATGTACATCCTAGGAAAAGAATCATTTTAACAGCCTAGAGGCTCACAAACCTAGCAAAACATCGATGGAAGAAAATGCTATTGACAAGGACAGCACACTAGATCTACAGCTTCAGGTAAGAAATGGTCATCAACAGTCACATACCTTCCCTCACCAGTAATTATATTACATGTTTACTACAGGTCACGGTAATTACAAGGAAAAAAAGCAAACCTTCATACTGGTTTTCCATTCTGATCCTCAGGCACAATTTCAAAGCAAAATTACTCTATATTCATGTATACTTCTTATCCTAATTGTTCCACAGAGAAAGAGGCAGGAAAGCATAAAGAGAGCATGGTATGGAATTGTAGAGACCCAGAAAAGGTGACTTTAGTCACATCCCTCACCCTCTCTCAGGCTGCACTATGATATGTGAAATGCTCCTTAGGCCTCAGCCTTGATGAACTGCACCTAGGCTAAATCCCTCTCCGGCTTATCAGAAAGATAAGTCTGTTCTCAGGAACTAATTTTGTCTAATGAGCGCCTGTTTTTTAATGAGCAGCCTTGGAAACTCATTTTTCTTGCCTGAATAACAATCCAAGAGGAATAATATTTCTGTTGTTGAACCTTCAAATAAAGTTACTGACTCAAATTGTGGCCAAGATGAAAACATCACTGACTGAAGCTCACTGTCTTGTGTTCTTGTGTCTTGTCCTACATAAGTAGTCAAAAGCAAAACCCTTTGAGCTCCCCATTATGGGGGGCTGCTGCATGCTAAAGCCCACCCTCTAACACCACTGCAAGCAGTGGTCCACAGTGAGATCTTTTTGAGCTCTCAATTCCCAGAAGGTAATTCACTGATAGTATGTCTCAAACACCAATAACCTGGTGGCTGTGAAGCCAACCTAGTACTAACAGACAAGAATAATTGGTAAAACCCAATAACTGGTAATACTGGTACTAACATGCTGTGAGAAAGAACAAATTTTGACTGGAGAAGGCGCCCTAGGTGGAGATAGGGCAAAATCTTTCCATGAGAAAGAACAACAACAAAGTACAGTGCAAGCACAGGAACGATTGGCAGGACGTGGACATGGACTAGAAGGTGGGACTGCAACAACCAAAAACCTCCAAAGCCCTCTGACCCTTTTCCAGAAAGGCCTAAAAGAACAAACTGTGCATGAAAACTAATTAGCATAGAAACCAACAAACCTGTCTTTGGGGCAGAGACACCTGTCCATAAAAAGGCAATCCCCCTGCACAAACTCAGGCAATGCCCCTCAGAGTCTGGACATCTCATCAGCTGAACCAACACAGCTGGATCATAACTTATGACCTGGATCAATGCTGAATCCAGGATCAGCATCCCCTCAGCTGGCTCCAGCAAGTCCTGGTGATCTCTTTTTCACTTTTAAATTCATCTCTTCTTTTTAAAATTAAGCTCTTTAGTTTCTCTTTTCCCTTCACCCAAAACCCAGTGGCATGCGCCTATACAGTAGGTCAGAGACTAACATACCAATTTCCATGCCAAGTGTGTGATTTACTAATAAAACTCTATGATTGTTTGTGGACCCTCTGCCTCCTGTCATTCCCTTTGACCAATAAGCATTTTTCAATCTCAAGCACTTCTTTACTCTCAGGCGTGGGTCATCACAGGAGTCACAAAGCTTTGTTTAGGTTTGAAAAGCAGGAAAAAGCATTATCTTGATCAGAAAGAAGAGTAACAGCTTACTTACATAGCACTGGGCAAAGGTAAGGTGATCAACAGCTGTCACTGCCTTCACTGTCAGCAGTGGATGATTTGTTTCTCCTGCCCTGCTATGTACATCTCTAACATCTGCCCAGATTACCAGTAACAGAGAACTCTTCCTCTTGCAGCTCTCCTACTTTCAAAGCTGATGTGTTCTTCACACTCTCTGTCTCTTCCCACGGACCACCAATTTCCTTATACTCCACTTCCTTGCAAAAGCTTCCAAGGAGCTTTCTCATCACCAGTATTGGCTCCAGCCTCAGAGGTGGTACTCTGCCTTAAGGTGCTTCAGAATCTCACAGGGTCTCTATAGTTCCATTTGCTGAATGTTCACCCTTCTCTTTCTCATGAAGATACACACAAAGCCAAATAAAATTTATATTGCCAGTGTTTCCAAAAGCATTAGTGTTTCTTCATGCCCAGATCATTAGGTACCATGGGCACTGAAAATTAATTGCTACACCATTGGATTGCTTCAGCCACAGACTGAAGATGGTGAGGGTAGGCTACTCACTGCTAACTTGCTGCTGTGACAAAAACGATTCCTCACAAAAAGCACTTTTCTCATAATTCATTTTCCCTGTTCTCTCACTGTTCATGTTCCCTGTCTGTGAATGCCCTCTAGCTTGGTTCAGAGAGGCACAGGCAAACTTAACCAGGTAGAATGCAACTTCACTGCACTTCAGACACTCGGTTCAAGAAGTTAATCAGATATGATGTGGTCTACAGGAAGCACTAAATTAAATTAATGTCACCCACTTTTAAATTTAAGCAAACAAAGAAAAAAATTGCTCCTAAATTCATCCACAGGATGTTACTGACATGAGGGTACTGGCAGTGCCTTTTAACTAAGCTTCTTCAGTGATTCTCCTTGTATACTTACTGTAATTGCAGCATCCACTTGGAAAACAAGGACTCATGTTGCTCGTTAAGGTCTCTAATTTCAGCAGCATAGGCAAGGGGAGCATTTTTCAAAAGCTCATGCAGTGTTTGCTGTGTTGAGAAAGAGATGACAGTCATTCAAAGCTGTGAAAAAGCAAGAGATATACCTGGAGTCCTTGAAACACCCTCTAGCATGCTCCCTATCTAAAGAGAATAGTTCTTATTGTCACTGCACTCAGTTTGTGGTTAGTTTTTTTTCCTTCCCATGAAGACCCCACTAAGCACAGTTTTGCTACTGGAGACACACAGCAGAGACTAAGTGACCTTTTGTACAGTATAAGGCAGCTAGACTAGGACCGGAACAGATGACACACTGTATTTTTCTCTTCCTGCCAAGTATGGGAAAACTACTACAGGAAAAACATATACACACAGAGCTCACACAGCACCAAGCACCGTACCAACAAGATACAACATCACATCCCTGCTCATGGGAACAAAGGCTCCAATCAACATGCTTAGCAAAGGTTCAGGTGTTTGTCAGTACAAGAGAAAGACACAAATGCCCACCATCTTAAAAAAATACAGCAGAAAGGATATATTTTGCAGCTGATAGCTCAATGTAGAAAAGCATCAAGAATCAAAGGATTCATTCAGCTTTGAAGATATGCTGTGATGCTGATGCTTGAACAGCACAGTAGCATGATAGTCAGCATCAAATCTACACCAGCCTCTCTTTCTCTTCTATTTTAACAGCTTTGCTTCCCACTCCCTTGCAGTAGAAGACAGTTCACACTGGAAAAACAGCTGCAATGTATCAGACAAAGTACTGAGAGACAGAACTGCTAAACTTTCAACTACTTGGAAGCCAGCAGTAGTTGTAACACTGTAAACCTTGATTTCCTTCCACAGCTGTTATGAAAGAACTTGTTAAGAATCCAGACATTACTCTGGGCAGCAATTCCAGATAACAGCAGGTATCAGGCAGTCTGCATATATGCCATCTTTTAAAACACAAATGGATACAAAAAGAGGCACAAGAGCTCCAGATACTCTACGCAGTTCCCTGAGACCTGTCCTTGTAGGGACACACAACTGCTTGATTTGAACTGTCTTCTGAAAGTGACATGTAGAGAAAAATAAAGTAATTCAGTCACCACCATCAGACTATTCTTGTCTCCTAGAAACTGCAAGGGAACAAAGTACATCTAACAAACTAGGTGACAACATTTAGAGGTGTTCCAGTTCTGTAAGTGGTTTGACCCAGTAATGTTCAGATGAAATCAGCTCTCTAGACTTCCCTTATACATAGTAAGTCAAGACAGTTTGTAATTCCCCCTACTTCATTGACAAAAATGATGTTTTAAAACAAGTCTCTACAATTCTGCTTCTCCTTCTTCTCCTCCTCCAAAAGCAACTTCGACCTTTCAGCTGTGAGTGCCTTCTCCCTGCATTTTCCCTACTGTCTCAGGTTCAAACAACTGGGCACTGTCCCCGCTCAGAGCAGCAGTAGAAAATTGCTACCTAAATCAGCACTACCACTGACCACATAATCAATAGAAATAAAGTGAAAATAGCAACATCAAATAATTTTGATGAGGGAACTCTGTATCACAGAAATCAAAACGCTGGAGTTGTGTGACTCGCTATGAACTGTACCTGATTCAATCTTCTTTTCCGCAACTTCTGCAGTGTTCGGTCTGAAGTGAGCACTTTGGAACTACTGTGAGCTTCAAAGTACTCCTCCACCAGGTTGCCCTAAAAAAGAACAGCAGGATCAGCAACACTCCTCCTGCTATCAAGTTATCCCTGTCCCTAAGATGGCCAATGAGACACAGAGCAAGGGTGAAGATAGAAAGACAGAAAATATTTGCAAAAATGGCTTCTACAGCAGCATTCTGCCAAAGCTAACCTAGTCAGACGATTCTTTCCTGAAGAGAGAGTCAGAAAAGAGATTCTCAGAGAGGCAACATAATAGTAATTCTTAACTGGTGGGGGGATCCCTGGTGCTGGAAGGAAATAAGACAATTAAGCTGAACATCAAGCCAGAACACTACTGTGTGCTCCTTTTGATACTACAGGAATCAGTTTCTTCATCCTGTCTCAATACAATCTTCTCCTCCTCCATGGACATCTTAGACTTCTCCTGAAGCTGCTAATGATGCCAACTGGATTAGCACATGGTTCACATGGTGCCCAACCAACAGTGATTACTCAAAAATACAGCAAAAGCCAGCCCAGCTGGTTTGATCTGAAATGAGTTTAGCACTTCTTCCCCAGGGTCAGGTGTGGTCACTAACAGCTTATTGTCATTATACATCCCTTCATGTTTGCTAGCTCAGGGATATATTTTTGCACACTCACCATCTTTTGCTCCTTAATTTTTTTGGCTAGGCTGTTTCTGGGAGGAGGTGTAGATGCAGCCTTAGTTTTTCCTGGAGTCTTTTGATCCGATAAAACAGTGCTGGCTTCTTTCTGTTCTTCCTCATCCTCCTCCTCTGAGCAGGAAGCAGAATACTCACTCTCACTTTCTAAATAGGGATCTGGAGCTAGAGCATAAATTTTAAGGTTAAAAGCTAGAAATGACTTTTTACACAAAACTCATTTTGCACCATCTCACACACATTCTCTAGATGATTTACAAGCACATGAATCCTAAATATATTTCACAAAAAGGTAAAATCAATGCTTAAGAGAACTGCAAACACAGGTGCCCATTTCTTTTGCAGTTCTAAGATCACAAAGTATTGTTAAGTAAAGCTTCCTCCTTGATACCAACTAAGAAAAGTCACCATACCATAAAAAGAGACTAAAAATGGACAGTGGAATTCCCTGTTTCTCTTAGCATCTCTATGTCAGTTTTCCCAAATGCCAATCATACAGGCTGAGTCTCTTCTATGTCACATTCAGAAAAAAAAAGTTGTAAAATACCTCTGTTAGCAGCGCTGATTGAAAAGCACAGATGAAATCTGGCTCTGTCTTGGTCTCTCAACACAGAATAAATAGGAATACCATTTCCTAAACTCTCCTCTGCATTCATTCTGGTTTAGCCAACCAGTTACTGGAAATACTTTGACATGGATGTCCCAGCCATCATCAAAAAGTTTTATGCCTGGTTCAAGCAATTGGGCTGCACTAAATAGGTAAGAATACTGAAAGTTTTGTCTCTCTTGATCATGTTACTCAAGTTCAGTAACTTGGTCCTTCTAACCCTTCCACCCCTCACCTTAGCAGCAATCAGTTGTAGAGGAAAGGTCTACAGAGATTTTCTTAAGGACATTCCTACACTCCCTGCAAGATGTATCAGGTTGTTTCAGTCACACTGCTACCACAGACAGCTCAACAGGAAAACACTCTCCCTTGAACACAGTGCCTCATTGACTGTGGCAGCTGACTGCAAAGGCTGATCTTTACCTGCTAGTCTCTTTCTGAGTCTGTAAGGTGTGGTGGACACAAATTCTTTCTTTTTATTCTGGAAGAGCAAAGAAAAAACATGCATTAGAAGAAAACATCTCTCTCCTTTAAACAGCTCTCTGCCAAGCAAAGACAGGTTACATTTCCAAACTATTTCAGCCCACATGAAACTAGAAAAGCAGAGGCAGTTAAGTATGGAGAGAGTTCTTGTTTTCCCATTCAGAGGGAGACAGGATCAAGTTCCAAAAGGGGCTTAATTTCTTCAGCTCAAGATGGAGAGCAGAAAACTGAAATCTCTGACCAAGATGCCAATCTTGGCCGCTCAGGAACAGTCAGAACTAAAGCAACGAAAAACTGGAAATGCTTCAGTCCCCACAGCAGTCACCTTCCACATCATGCTGTCTACTCAAAGTCATCTGGAAGTCCTCTATGAAAACAATGACCAGAATGACAGAAGACCACTCAGCATACTAAGCCCACAAGTACAGCAAAAGAATCCAAGCTGCCTGGGCTCTTCCTTACATATGTGTAAAGCACACACCTGACTGGACACTGGATCAAGTCTGCAATACTTACGAAATACTTTTGTTGATCCTGACAAAGTGGATATGAAATCATCAAGCAGTGAATATGGCATCCCCAAATAGCATGTCTTTTACAGGTATATTTCATCCTGGAACCTCATACCAGAAAAGCTGTGCACACATTTCTGCTATGATGCTGCACCATTTTAGAAAGCCAACTCTTTCATTCCAGAGCCAACACAGCTGGAAGTTCTGGACTGTATCTCTCTATAGCATCACAAAACACAACACCAACCTACATCCACCCATTATCCCAATTTATTCTTTATAAACCTTTATAAAACTTTATGGTACGTAAGAAAATGAACAGCATCACAGCTGGAACTCCTGTTTGAACAACATTTCTTACAATTAGGGCTGTTTCTTTAGTGAGAAACTGGAAAGCTAGCATCCTCACTTGTGTGATGCAAGGAAATAGTTTTCACTCATTATTATTAAGCTGTCTAACCTACTGTTTTCTCACTGACTCCAAACCCCATGACCCTGGTTAATGGTTCTCACTCGAATTACTCCTGTCTGGGTAGAACAGAAGAGACATCTCTACTGCGGATTATGCTTTTCAAGGCCCTTCCTTTCCAGAATTGTAGTAATTTCAAGGCCAGTACAAGTGGGGAAGAAACCCAAACACAAAATCCAAGCAATATAAAGTTACTACTCACCCTCTGCTGCACTTTGTTTGAACTTGAACATTCTGAAAAGGAAGAAACAACATTGTAGAGAGTATTGCAAAATTTCAAGTGTGAACAGCAGGCTGGTTCTAGCACTGAACCACATGGAAGGGTGCCTGCATCTCCATTCATCTCCCTCTGCCCAGGTGTTGCTTCAGGAAGATAACAGAAATAAATTTACTCTTTGCACTCTGGCTGTGAATTTGCGGTGGCTCCAGCAGCTTGCCTGTGTCAACTCACACAAGAGTCAATGTTATTACCACAGAAGGCAGCTTTTAATTCTTGGTCACGGGTTTGGGAGTTCAGGAAGGAGGGAGCAGGCTGAGAAATGAGCTAATGTGCTTTCCCTGAGCACAGCAGACTCCATTTCCAAGCACAAATGCACATGTTCTTGCCAGGGTTGACCTGCCTTGACTTCCACCATCAGTATTTCTCTCTGCAGCACTAGGTGTTAAATATTATATAATAAAGTGTGAATTTTTACATGGACACTCACACAGTCCTACCCAATCAGTGTTCAACACACCAGCCCAGCTCATAACTCTCTCAAGTCCAAGTATTTTTGTTGAATAGAGAGGAAGGCGTTAAATGTCACAGCAACAGATGAGAGGGAAGTTCATGTTTCCTCTAGAGCAGCCAGGCAGAAGAAGAGATTTGACACTCAGGTGAAGCACAGGCCAGGCACATCAAACAGCTCAGCCCACAGTGTTATCCTGGCTAGAAACATGACAGAAGCTGGAACTCAAGCATCCACTCCACCACCCAAAAAGAAACATAACCTCTGTTCACTCAGCTACAGTTCCCCAAACCATCACAGGACTTACTGCTTTGAGGGGTTTTGGCCATCTTCTCGGGGCACTTGGAGTGATTAGGTATCACATTCTTTTCTGGTGTCTGGGCTAATTCAGAGGCTGTAGGAAATAGGGGGAAGAGAAGGAAAGACATGTCAGGTACAAAACTTCCACCTCTGGATAGTCAAAAATGGAGCCTTACACCTGAAATGCTGTCTATATATTAATTCCCTAGCTATTTCAGGAACCAAGATTTCTGGAATTTTCTAACTCAGAAGGTGGCTGTATTCACCAGCAAAGATTTTTCAAAGGCTGAACTCATCAATGATTTCATTTTTCAAATATGGCTGATGCAATGGCAGAGCACATTTTGATCTCTGGGAGATCTTCGAATTAGAGCAAGGTTTGGTCAGGCTCACTTAGTCCTTTAAGACTGCTCAGCTGGACATAACAGATCATCTGATATAGCAAACACATCAGTTAGCCAGGAGGAACAATTTACTGTGTCTATTCCTTATCAGTACAAGCTGGAGTTCACGGACTGATGTGAATCTGAAAGGTCACCATATCCTGCTAACTGTCCCTACCACTGTATGACCAACAGCCTATTCCCTGTAACAACACTGGGACTAACACACTGTCACAGCTTGACTTCCCTCAGTTCTCAAACTGAGTCATAGCTCCAGGAGGGAGCACCAGTGAAATCCAGGCTGCTGCAGAAGGAGGTCTAAGATAGGAAACACAACTCCCCAACAGACAGCAGAAACTAAGAGGCACCAAAACGAGCTCCTTTATAGGGCTACTGCAGGATGATTCCTCTCCCTCAGATCATTGTTTGTAGGATGTATCATTAGCTCTGACAAATTAACACATAATGAAGTTCACATGGTGCTGGGCATACAAAGACTCTTCAAGTGAGTGACAACCCAGCTCAAGCACCTTATTTGAACTAAAACAGTCCACCCTCTCTGGAACTGCCACTTTATGCTTGCTTCTCCTAAATGCACAGAGAAAAAAGAGCAAAACATACCCAGCTCAGCCATTTTATTGGCACGTTTGGGAGTCTGGAATGAGTAAACTTCACCACCACTAATATTTGAGCCATTTCCCAGTGGATCTGTGAAAAGAAATGTTACTTGCAGCTATTTTAAAAGCACTGATATGCCCAACCCAAGAAAGATGGAATCCAACATTTCACTATTTGACTTTATATTGCAGGTGTTACAAAACAAGTATAACAATAAAATCCTAGAATCATAATCTTCTCTTCTACCTGTTACCACAAGCACAGAGCAGATTGAGCCCTCAAAAGCAATTTCACCAACACTGTACAACCCTACAGCAAGAATCTCCTGAAACCAGAGCTGTGTTAGGTTTTCCCCCGCTAATACCTTGGGCACATATTCCAAGAGCAGCAACATAGTTCTTCTCTTCCAGGATCTCCTGAGCTTCATTATCAGAAATATTCTCAAGCTTCTTCACAAATCTCTTCACACTGACACTCAGCTGAGCCTTGTCCTTCCGTACTTTAGCTCCTAGAATTGCAATAAAAGCTTTAACCTCCTGCTATTTCATTATTTCTATTGCAGTAGCATGCAGCCACACAATTTAGAGACCAGGTTCTTGTTATGCAAATTACTAAACAAATTCAACGCTGATATTATTAAACTAAAAGAACAGTTGGTCAGTAGCTGACCCTACAGCCATTCATCCCTCCTTCACCACAAATGCTGGCTCCTGCAGTCCCTGAGGACTAGTCCATTAGACACCCACTTCAGCGAACAGCAGCTCCACAGAGAGAAACGAGAGAAATTACAGTGGATCACACATTACAGTACCAAATTACATGCAGAAGGGATAGTACTTGTCAACCCTTATTTTTTCTAGAGAAAAGGAGCAACTGGAAAATACCTTGCCTGTAGGCTGTCAGTATACTGAATTTAGAGAGAATTTAGGCTGAGAGCCCTCTGGAGACCGTCTGCATGACCTTCTGCTCAAAGCAGGATCAGCAGCGACGTCTGAACTGGATGCTCCGTGCCTTGCACTGGCAAGTTTTAAGCATCTCCGCAGAGGTTCCCCACCTTAAAAGTCGCCAGAACTGCGGCGTAACACTCCCACGGCAAACACCTGGAGCCCTCTTCCGGTTTGACCGTGCGAGTGTTTAAGCACGTCAGGCCCGAGCAGTTTCCCGGCTCCTGGCACTAGTACACGCCGCTACTGCGGCAGCTCGTACCGAGAGCTCGTAACCGGGACAGAAACACTCCACCGAGGGGCCAAGCGGGGCGGAACGACTCCGGAGGCCTCGTCCTTCTGCGAGGCTCTGCAGCACCCAGCTCCGGTGTCGCAGAGCCCCTTTCTCGGGGACCGCCGCGGCTGCTCGGACCCCTCTCCCCAGCGCCCGGGACTGGGCTATGCCCCGGGCCGGCTGTACCTGCGTCGTCGGCGATGTGCTTGAGGACGTCCTCGTCGGGCACGAACTTCACCTGCAGAGAGCGGCGGCTGCTGCTGCGAGTCCCCTGGGGCCAGCTCATGGCGGCGTCCGTCACGTGGGCGCGGCCCCGCCGCCCGGGGGCGCCGCCGCCGGGGGGCGCGGACCGGCCCCTCCTCACCCCTCACGGCGGCTCCCGCGGGACCGGGGCTCGCTTCCCGCGCCCCCGGCAGAGGCGGCGGCGGCAGGAGGTGGAACCGGGCTCACGCGCCGGCCAGCGGCCGCCCCGAGGCGGCCAACCCGGGCGCCGCGCCTTGAGTGACCCGTGCCGCGGCCAACCCGCGCCCTGCTGCCAGCCCGCCTCTGCCGCGGGGCGGGACTTCCGCCGCCGGGCACGCGCGCGCCCCCCGGGCTCGTGCCCGCGGTCGCTATGGCGACGCGAAGCCGCCGCGGGCCCCGCAGCGGAGGAGCGGCCGCGCCAGAGCCCCCTCACGGCTCCGGCTCCGCGGGGACAGCCCCCGCGCCTGCCCGGGGCACGCCTGAAAAAACCAGCAATTCACAAAGCGTTCAGTTCTGTTCAGAAACAGCACGATATTTATTTAACATCTTTATATATTTATATATATATATATATAATTCTTTCTGCATTGCAGATTGTGTCGAGTTTTATACATCTCTATTTACAACGATTTAAAATAATTATATTTCTTCTCTGGCAGGTATTTACAAAGTCAATAGTAACTACATTTCACATTTCAACAAGTCAACAGCATGAACCAGCTCAGTAAGACAGTTAAGATAATGGCTTACATGCACCAATAACATGATCTTCAATACGCGCCTTCTTCAGGACTAAGAATGAAGACTTTCCCTGGTCCCCAGGTTAAAGGACATCTACAGCAGAGGTCACGGTTATTAAAAACCTGTTTGGTTTAGTCCTTCAGCAGTACCGAATGTGGAAGGCCTGGGCTCACACCGCAGGCAGGGAGGCTCTGCTGTCAGGAGGGCTCCTCCTGCCCGGCCTGTGTGCCACACAGCGGGCTACGCGCTGCTTACGCTCCTCCTGTGGGATTACACAATGCTAAAGTAGTAAAAATCCTCAGAAACCTTAGTTCAGAGAAACAAACCTGGTATGACGAAAAAGTAAGAAAATAATCTTTTAACCCTTGCAGAATGTTTCTTTTCGCTAGTAAAACGGAGAGCAAGTCCTGTATTCTTACAAGGACAAAAACAGATCAAAAAACTCATTGTCAAGTACAGGAATTACAAATTTAAAAAACGCAGCATGGGGTATATATCAATTTAGTTGTTTGGGTCTTCTAATAGCAAATAAAAGCTACCATAGTAAATCTAAAATGTATTAAGAGTAGCTGAATATTAAAAATCTTTATTAGCTTTTTCCTGGAATCTTCAATATGAAAAAAAGTGTTAAATGACTCTGTTTTATTTAATCATATGGTATTTGTCCATAAATAACCAGCTAGTAATATCCACCCCTAAAGTATGTACTATGTGCAAGAAAACAGAAGTTTTGTTTCAAAGTAATCATTGAACACTGCCACACACACACACACACACCACACACCCCAGTACTAGGAATCTATTAATACTTTGACATGTTGATTTATCCTGAGTGATTGTTAACTCACATCTACTGTATACTTGAAGCCACAAAGTTTTTACTACTTGCATTTTTTATAAACTAATAACATGAAATTCTAGCACAACAACAGTAACTGTCTGAACAGAAAGAACAGTGTCAATAGCCAGTATTTCTGTTACTCCCAAGTACTTCTTTTAGAATAAAGGTAAAAGGTTGCTCTACTTTTTCTGTTTTGTGATCAGTTCTGGGGAGGATGAGGACTCTAACAGAGAGGATTCACTACTGATTTGTAAGGAAGTTTCCATGACAAAGCACCATAGAGACACTTTACCAGCAGATACTTCTAAACAGACATCTCACCTTATCATTTTACCTTCTAAAATCAAAACCTGTGAGAATTCTAAACCACATTTTAAAGCAATTTAAACTTTTGCTCCTGAATAGATTATTAATCACTCATTAAAAAGTTGTATCAGAATGCAAAGAGAGCCTTCTCTCAAACGGCTTCAATCTTACAGACTGTAAAACACTGGGAGCTCACAACCAAGTAGCTGGTCAATAAAACTTGATCTCATCACTCTGCTCATCATGCATAAGCTAAAATGTAGGGCAACGTTTTACTGTACAGATACAAAGCTTTAATATACATTTGTTCCCATCAACAGCTCCTCACAGGAAAACCTTAGTAATTCTTTATGACAGAAGGGATAATTTATGGACCCCTTTTAAATTCAGTTGGTCCCTCAGATACCACCTTTGGTAAAATCTGATGAACACAGTTAAAAAAAAAAAATCAGGCAGAGGTAAGCCTAGAGAAAAAAAAAGTAAAAGGATGGAAGCAAATATTGTATATTTTTTCCCATTAAATCTCAAATATAGATGATTAAATGGGAGAGATTTTTACTAAATCCTTTTCTTGAAGCTGTAAGGTACCCTTAGGACTTGCAGAGCTTACTTCTAAACTTTTAATATCACAGGCCTTGACACTTGACAAACTTACTAGGCAAGCTTATCTAATATGGTTGGCTGTTGTTTTAAAATCTTGTTCCAAGATTTATTTTAAATAAAAACTCATTATGACTATGTGGAAAACCTTGTAAATACCAGTCTTGCAAAATCAACTCATTGTTTTCAGAAACAAACCAAGCTGGTCACACCTCACCACCATCTTCCACCACTGTGGAAGAGGCAGGGAAGTATTTTGTCTCTTCAGATGGTCATGACAGAAATTTTGACAGACTGATACATGTACTCACAACACCCATGTCATGATTTACTACCCCGAATCACCTACAGAAAAGCTTTCAACAGCAAAGTTTATCCAAGTGCCAGTGAGGAAAAAACAAAATTAATGAACAGAGATTAAGGTCCATATGCTCGAAACAAATAGCATTTAAAATTCTGAAGAAAATATAAAATATTGGAAAATTATAAAAACCTAAATTATATTAAAGAATGTGATGCAAGTACAGAGGATGTGGCTTGTTTGCTTAGCATACTTGAAAAGGAGTGATATTTTGCAACTTGAGTCCTGCAATAATCCTAAACAAGAAACTGAAATAAAAGGGGCATGTTTACTCTTCTGATGAAAACTATTCCTATGATATAAATGCTTGTTACAAATGACACCTAGCTAATGGTTTTAATGTTACATAAACATGCCAAGGTAGCAGTATCTTTGGCAATAAGAGAATTTAAGGATGAGATTATTAGATCTACTAACATCAAAGTATTTTTGTTTTGTGTGCAGTACATTCATTCAAACATATTCCGTTGTATTTTCCACACCTCGTCTAGGAATATGACCACAGTACCTATACTGTACAGCTTGATTTTTATGAACTATTCGAAGTTATTCTTGATTCTTAGTCTTCAGATTAATTTAGATTTGTAAGCCAAGATAAACAAAAATGTCTGGTTTGTGACCCAAGTTAAAATGCTGAACACTTATAGGAGATAGCCATTGGTTCATGATAAAATAGGACAAGTTCAAACTCTTAGGTTAAAATACAGCCATAGCATAGAATTATCTATTCCAAAATTAATTTTTCAAAATATAATTCTCTGAACATGTTATACATTAAATATTGAGGAAAATTTCCCTGGAGCTACAATTTTCCAAGAACACTAATAAACTTCTTTAAAGAAGTAGAACAAACCACATAGTATCTGAAGACAAAAAGCAGAGTTGGGGTCACCTTACTGCAGAGCAGCTTTACCACCACTAAGATGCAGGTTTCCCCCTTAATCTTGAAAAATACGTTCCTATTTACATACAGTATACACACAGTTGAGGCAATTGATTGTCAGCACGTGACAAATGTATGTACCTACTCACACACAAGTAAACCTCACATGGTGAGAAAAAACCCTGTCCCAGTAAACTCCAGTATTCATAAGTAGTGCAAATAAATACTTTGTCAGAAAACATCTTTTCTTTTCCCACTATTTTGATGACTTTAATTACGTTAAAGCTAGCAGGCGTATATTGGAAACGCATTTAAGACCAACACACTTGCAATCTACAAATACTAGATCTAACGCTTACTGGCTGCAACACGATGTTCAGCATTACAGAATGAAGCATGCTGTTAAAAAACTTCAAATTCACATCAAAAAGGGGGCTCAAAGAAATCTGCACTTAAAAGTGATACAGAAGTATCCATTTTATGAATTCTTCCAAATGAAAACTAAAGGGATAATACAGCAATTTAAACAGTCATCTTGCAACATTAATTTTAATAGTTATTTTTACTTCCTCACTTTGCTCTCTGCAGAATGAAAATACGGTTCACCTTTCAACCAAAAAGCTGCTGACAATAAATCCCTGAAAAGGATAATCAAGCTAGAGTTCACAATCCCAACATCTTGTATTTTCTTAAAATTACAAAGTAAAAAAAAAAAAATTGTTCCAAAATGGCAGCATATTGTGATGTGTATCAAGGAATATTTCATTTTTCCCTACTGAAATACACGTATACATCAGAATATAGCATCTACCCTTCCTCACCTAAGGATTGCATGTATCTGCATGCATGCACACATACGGAGGGAAAAAATAATAGTGTTCTGCTTCTTGTCCTTTTATAATGCTGCAGCTGCAGTTCAAACATTGTAGAAATCTAAATCTAGTGCCTCAAGTACCAAATGTTCTAAAAGAAGAGACAGCAGAGTGAATTTAGGATAAGGAGGTTTGATTTAAGTCTAAACATTTGTCACAGGTGTCAGAAAAATTTAAGTATGTTTTGTACTTTGTTTAGTATTTAGCATATATAATCAGAAACCCTGCAGATTATTCCTTCCACCCATATCCCAGACACTTCTAATTTTATTTCTGCCACAGCACTTCGGAAGGTACTGAACATAGTGTACAAAGCTTTGCTACGATCTTGACACACCTCAGCACAGCCTGAGACACGTCTAGAAGCACTAAGGACAAACATGACACACTGCAGAGCCTGGTACTACAGCTGGTTTGTAGACACTTGTGATGACTTGATTTGTAAGGTAAATGTTCAACAGTACTTGGCTGAAAAACAACCAAACAAGCTCCCACAACTGGAACACTGAACTAAAAGGGCGATTTTTGAGAAGTCAGAGATGTACCACATCAGCACATAAAAACCATAATTTTTTACAGGGATAAATTTGAACTCTTTTAAAAAAAGACTGATATGGAGTAGGTATATATACACAAGAACAAAACAAAATACAATGAATGAAATTGTAAAAAAAGGCACAAGATCAAAATGAGAAGTGTAAAGATATTTTAAAGGTAGTTTGTCTGAGGTTTTTGCCAATTTGAATTTACACATGTACATTTCACTTCCCTATCTGAAGCCAGTAAAGCTGTCTCACTTTCCTGAAATAGTTTTCATAGTGCGGGACCCCACACAAAAAAAACAGTTTTAAAAAAACGGTTGTAAAATTTGACCTGATGCCAATTTAAGTGTCTTAAAACTTCTGGGGGAATTAATCTAATGACAAAGTAGAGAACCTTGCTAATAAAGAACTTTACTTTTAAAATACTAAAAATAAGTGATAGGAAATTAGCTGACACTCCTGACCTTTTCTTTCCCAAATATTCAAGCAAATTTCCTTTTTTGATACTCTCTACAAAGTATCAACTTGTTACTTCCAGTCATGACTTACCAATTGCCTCCACTAGGAAAATTTTATTTTATCGAGAAGAGTTTAACCATATACAGCTTTTGACATCTTTACAGAAATGTGAGACTTGTAGCTTCATCTCAGCTTTGCTCAGTTCCATCTGTGCATGACTGGTGGTCCTTAAGAATTAATTTCCATTTAGAAACTGTCAGGTTTTCCTTCTGATGAGTCTATTTACTCTTTACCTGAATTTCTACATGAGATGCTTCTAAATTTACTTTATGACTGTATGATATGAAGACTAGGCTACCAAGGTGACTCATCAAATCACAAAAAACCCTTCAAATATTTTAATGATTTTTAATGTAAATTTGAAAAAAAATCTATTTGAAATAAAGCATTAAAAAAAAAAAAAAACAACCCACCAAAATCAACTATCAGCAATACCACACCATGTCATTCATTGTTCTGAATATCTTAAATAGTATCATTCAAAGAGAGCCTGCTGTTGTAACTGCTTACATTTATCCTTCACAGTGACAGTGAAATGAAAGTGCCCACATAAAAACTGTAACTCTCCCCTGTGCGTTTACAGTTTGTAAACTTCCAGGATATCATACAGGACTTAAGCAGAGAGGATGAACTTTCCCCTTTTCTATCAATCCAAAAAGAGACAGAGAGATGGAGAGAGAATGCCAAACATTCTCCAGTGTAACCAGAAATGTGCTTCTAAGCAGTGTTCTCTAACATAAGTACCAGCAAGTGCCCACACACCAGTCACACATATTTGAGGCTTGGCTCAATGGCATGAGTTCTGCATTTTCTAGAGTAGGGCCAATCCACAAAAATAAGAGTTAAAAAACCTCAAAAGATTATATATACCAAGGCAATGAAGTGTGATCCTTCTGGGGGAAAAAAATGACTGTCAGTACCCCTTTGCACAAAGAGCATTGCTAGAAAAGCATTTCACACTGAAGCTTCAATGTTTCTAGCAAACTATTGTCTATCCCTGAGACAGCACCTTGAGAGTATGGTCTGTCTGGACTGCAGGATTCCTCAAATGACTCCATCATTGAATTCAGGGACATTGAGAAAGCAGCTGAAATGGGTGGGGGTGTCCCAACAGCCATGACACAAAAGACAGCAGCCTGAGAAATACTCTTTACCCGAATACACCTTGCAATTCGGTGATCAGCACCTCACAACAACAGCAACAACAACAAAAATGAAGCAGAGCTAGCCATTATATCCTGGGGAAGTAATGTTTCCTTCCCACTTACAAACCAAATTGCTTTAACAGCATGGTGGTGTCTAACTTTTAGTCTAAATGCAGAATGACCCTGTGTCCTGGAGGGGAAGACATGTAACATTACAAATGGCTACAACGCCATTAGAAGTGCATTGTAACCTACATTATCAACCTAGAATCCTCTCTCCGAGGGAAAACAGCTTCTTAATACGCATGTCTCAGTTGCTGAACATCAAAAGCTTCTGGGATAAGAGACTGGGGGCAGTCAAGAAAAAACTACCCCCATTTTAATGAAAAAAGTGCAGTAGGCAACCAGGAGCAGCAATGACAATCCCCTCCCCAGAATTGATTGCACAGACTCAGAGAGGTTCCAAAGTCACACTAGAATCTCTGAGGCACTCCTGGTTCTGAGAAAGACAAGTCAGGATCCAGTAGTCTTTGCAGTACTGCAGACCAAGAAAACAAACCCGTTTCTATTTCTTAACAAAGCCAAAGCATCATCTCATAGGGATCACATTCACCATTTCTGCCGGTGTCTCCAGTCTCACAGTGTTGAAATGGGACTGATCAGCCTACGATGGATTGCACATCACCCAAGGAGAAAGGAAGGCATGGACAAAGGCATACAGTACATTGTATACTGCTTCACAACCATGTTTACAAGGGGGAAGGAGGATGAAGGTGAGGGAGGAATTATTGCTGTTTCAGTAATACAGTATGATAGCTAAACCAAATCAAACAAGATCACAACAGTCAGTATTTTCACACTGTGGGATGATGGTTCATGTTTTGCTTAAGGATGAACTTGCCAGGGATTAAGGGGGAAGAGGGAATACTAAGGAAGGGAGTCGAAGTTACACCTGGGATATCAGCTGCATATTGAAACTCGGAGATCGAGACTGCTTGGTTAGGGGAGCTCCTGGGGAAAGGAGATCTTTACCTTCCCCAGCCTGGCCTAGCCGGTCCTCCTGTAGGCTGATAGTTGAAAACCGATTGGTGTTGCCAGCTGCTAGACTGGTAAAACCCTCTGTACCAGCTCCAGCACTGGAGCCTGCTTGACTGCCATTCACATAGTCAAATGATTTACTGGAGGAAGCACTGGCGGTCCTGATCAGGCCCAAACTGCTGGCTTTTGGCACCACCTGCCCAGCAGGCAGGCTGAGGTGTTTCTTAGTAGGAGTCATCTCCATTATATCTCCATCCAGGTCAGAGGACTGGTGCGTGTACTGCTTTCGAGCTACTGAATCTCGAGGGCTCTCGTTGGACTTTGCTGCAGAAGAGGTTTCTTTCTCCTTGGTGGAACGCCCACTTGCTGTTTTCCTTAAGCTGCCCTTTTGGGATACAGAGGATACAGGTTTGGTCCCAGCTGGCTGACTGCTGAGAGAAGCTCCCGATGAAAATCCTTCATCAGCATCATTAAGGTTCACAGACTCCTCTCTTCCATTTACACCTTCAGTATCTATTAAGAAAAAAAGAAGCAACCCAAAAACCCCCAAACCAATCAGAAAACACAGAAGGCATTCAAGTTACATGAAGACAAAGATGTGCACAGAATGTCAAAACAAACCTCATTTGCTAATCCACTTGGATTACACTTGCCTAAATTTTTTTTATTCTCAGCCAATTTTCCTGCCATATTTAGCAGAATAATAGAGAGTAACAGGAAGTGCTCACTGAGCTTGTCTGGCCTTTCATCTCTAACACTCTTATCAGTCAGAATACTGGTCCCAAACTTTGTCTAAAAACAAGAATTGGGCCCCATTTGGTTAATTTGTTTTAGCTTGGTCTGCAAATACTGTTACCCATTCTCCTTCGACGTGTCGTTAAAAAAAAAAACAAACCAAAACAAACCCACCACTCTTTCAAACTATTGTTATCCTAGTCTGAGGCAAGATCTAAGGATCTCCTCTAGTCAGAGTAAGTTCTGGTGAGTGCTCAGTAAGCTTCAGAATTAGGCTACTTCCTAGGCTAGCAATCACCATATTCCATAGAGGTAGAAGGCTTCTCTTGTGTGTAGCTGGCACTTGGAACAATGTGACTTGATCTCTCTATTGGAGATTAACCTAATTCCTAGTCCTCTCTTCTCTAAAATTCAATCCTCCCTGAATTTACATCAATCCCATCCAGGTGCTTCTACCATATTTGCTTTTATCTTAACATCTACATTTTTCAGAGAAAAAAAAATAAGGCAACCTTTGCACTAAGAGAAATTAAATCTCTGAAACACTTTGTTACAGAAGAGGTGCTGTGCCTTTGACTGGAATCTCGAAGAGCAAATAAAAGCATTACAATATTTTTCTTAAATCCTTATTTTTAGGCTATAATATGATAATATAATATGCACACAAATGCTTTTTTCTTTTAATCTTATTCCAGTCTTTTCTAAGCTCCAAGTTCTCAGAAGTTATAGTTTTAGTAGAAAACTGAGCAGTATTTAAATTTCAAAACTGAAAATGGAGCTACAGTTTTTGCTCCATATATCTCATTTCAATGAGAATAAGGCATAAATTTTCAACATGTCAACAAAAAAGGAGTCACTCAGGCTATAAGAATTTTTCTTTTCTCTGTAGAAGCTGTAGAATCTGATTATTTGGAAGAAATACAGATCCAGACCAGCTAAAGCTGCTCTGGTGCTCTCCTTTTAAGACTGTTCAACCCAGCTTGCCACCAAATAAACATGTTTAAATCTTTTTTGTGGTATGGGAAAAACATGGTGGCAAGTACCTGAGAGAGTCCAACATTTGAGTGGAAGCTCATCCTCTCATGCTGAGTGTTAGCTAAGGAACATTTTACATCATGGCAAAAAGAACAGACAGAAAGCTTTTGGTGTTCTTGCCACCTCTGTGTAGTAGGAATACAGCCTGATCCAACTGCACATTTCTGAGGTGTAATGCAAACCCAAAACTTCACAGGGAGTACATTCCTCTGTACATTTACTACTTCTTTTCAAGCAACTTTGTCTTGGAATTACCATTACTGTGTATCAGCTTACAAAAAATCTTTAGACATCTCCAAATCAGAGCACTCTCAGCCTCTCTCAAAACAATGCAATGAGAGATGATTCTGTAGTTCTCAATAGTTCTATTTGACTCATTAGCCTCACAGAAGCAGAAAAATAATTTGGTTCATATTACTGCAGTCTTCCTTGGTTAGGCCTTTTGCCTTAGAAAAAGGAGCTCCTTAGATTCCCGGAGCAATTATTGAAATGAAGGGTGCATCACTTGCCTTAACTTCCCATAACCCATATTTAAAATGCATGTACTTTCCCCACTTCCTGACTACCCTGTTTGGTCAAACTAGGCCTTCCTCTTCTCCTTGACACATACCTGTCTTTTCTTACAGATTATAATATAGTGATCTATTTTATCCCCAATCCACATTGACATTCCCCCCTTCAACCTTCCCACACACAGTCAAGGTACTGATAAAAATCAGACATTACTGGACCATACCAAATGCAAGACCACTTTTTCAATTAACCAACATTTATGTTTCTTGATAAAACCATGCAAAGCTGGATGAAAGCATGTTCAGCTACAAGCAGCAAGAGAAGCAGCTGAAGCCCCCTCTCAAGCCCTTATTCAATAGAAAGATGTGGAGCTTGTAAAAAGGTGTCTCCAGACAACATTGCTAAGTTTTTTACTATTACAAGAAGATCAGTACTTTTCAAAGTTTTTGTTAAAACATTGCTGAGTAAAAGAAGGCTAAAGCACATGTCCTATTCAGGGACAGTGAAGCAGGGTAGTTACACTGAAAAAGTGGCATTTTATGCACAGGGTTTAAAGATAAGACTGAGAGGGGCTGTTGAAAGCTTTTGGATGCTGCAACTATACAGAGGCCCAAGCTGCTCAGCAGTGCTCAAAAATAAAGAAGATAGAGAAGATAACATGCAAAATAGTTTCTGTCTAGTCAGAACCACATACTTACAGAAGTTCCCAATGGGGTTAAAATAATTCTGCAAATACATTCTTTTTTTAATACATCTTATTTTTCCTCTAAAAACTGCCCTCAGAACTGTTTGAGTCCTTACATACTCTGGGAAGGAAAACAGGATGATCTAACAACAAAGTTTTCTCTCTTTTGTTTGTTTTTGGTTTTGTTTATGTTCCAATAGACCAATAAGACAATTTCAAAAGGAAGCAAAAACTAAAACTCTATTCCCTTCCAAATACCCTTTATTTTAAGGCCAAAAGAGAAAGAGACACTGCAACCCAATAGAAACCATATCCATTGCATTACAGTGTGTATTTAGGACTCTCACTGTTCCTTATAAGAACAAATCTGTCCCCAAATAGTTTATTTGTGCATATACACAACTAGTACTTTACATACAGACTCAGTGTTCTCCACTGACCCAAAATAGTGCAGCTGCAGCCACTCAGAAGCAGAATACCTCATACTGCATTACTGAGTCATTCCTGAAGTCTTATCTTTTTCTACTTAAGGGGTCAAAACACTGATCTGAAGAAGGGGTTTTATGCATCTTTTTAAAACTACTTTTAGCATGTTTATCCTTCCTATACCTGAAGATTGGTTAGTCACTAGAAGTAACCAGTCTCTCCTTGTGCTATTTGACATCAAACTGGTATTTATGAGAGGGAATTTTCTGGCTGAAGCTTTCTGTGAAATCAGTGTCAGAAAACAAACAGGACCCCTGGATATACACCCAGAATTTTACATTGATAATCAAGCCAAACTCTTTTCCTTGGCCTTCTCCAAGATGCTATCAGCTGGAGAACTCAGATTGATCAAGAATGCAATTATACACTGCTGATTTTACAGAAGTAAATGGTATTCAATCCATTTGTATTGAAGTAGAGAATGTGGAATGATGCCTTATCCAATAATATGCCAAATTATATCAATGGCTTCAAACAAGACTAAAATGGATCATTTTTATCAACTTCTCTTCCCACTTCCTGTCTGTCCCAGAAGGTTCTCTGCAGCTCAGGACTTCTCTATATCCTTCAGGTCATGCACATGCAAAGAGTTAAAAAACGGAGTAGGATCAAGTGAAAAGTGCATTTAAGAGAAGACAGGATCATTTACTGAGCATGCTCAAATTCATAATGCACCAAGTAGATTAGAAACCTGCACTAAGTATTATTATGCCACTCTCTTCTACAGAAGCATGAGATCTTAATTATTATTTGATAGCAACTTTCTTTAAGTGTGTAATAGTTCTGTGATAACACTACATTGAAGTGTCCAAATTCTCCAGATTATTGTTTCTTGAAGAAAAAATCTGAAGAACAAATGGAGCTCATGTCTGAATGTTCAAATAAATCTCATTTATGATCAACTATTATCCTTACACAGGCTGGAAACACCAAAGGAATGTTCACATAGAGAAGAAGGCTTAAGATAGGAGAGTACTTGAAAATATGTTCAGCTAAATCTGTAAAAAATTAATTCTCATCCTCAGGAGAAATCATGATTCAAGTTCAGTACTTGAAACTATGTCTTTCATCAAGGAAATCATCTTTACTCAAAAGTAGATGAACTTACGTAAAATAAAAATCTACCACCTACTCTATCTGCTATTCTTGGCTGCCAAGCAGACCTCAGAAGCCCTACAGCACTTGTGTGGACAGCACGACTGAGAAAGAAAGCAGTAATTGTTTCTAAAGTTTTTAGAAACATGACAACCTCATTTCTTCCTGAAAACACAAAGCACTTTTTTGGTGCTTGTAGAGCAGCCAGCTCTAAATGAGTTGTACATATATGAATTTCCAATCAAGGATGACTGACAAATAAAACATCATTAACTGTATACCTGTTTTAGATGGGCTTGACTTTTAATGGCAACAGGAAACTTCATTATTGGAAATTTTAAAACTGCAGACTAACAAGACACTATTTTAACTAAAATGGAGCCAAATCCATTTATACTCTGTACTGTCTACTTTTCAGGACTAGATTCATGTTCATCTGGTGCATACTTTTTCTTCTTAATATCAGATTAAACATGCTCAGTAATAGAAAGTTTCCAAGCAATCCCAAAGCTCTTGGATATTACCCCTGTCTTTTTTTTTGTGCCATGCCAAGCAGTGTTTCACCACACAGATGCAAGCCACAGGCCAGCCCACATGATAACAAAAGGTAGTTCCTGACCTGATGTTAGGTATATAGGGGATGTGTGTATTGCAAAGAAAGCTAATACACCCTGGGATAGCGGAAACACACACTAGAATGGAAAGAAGTTCTGCTTGGGGATAGGGAGCCAGGATCCTCCTCCAGCAACTGCCTCACTGACTTCTGCCTCCTCATCTCTGTCCTACCCTCTGTTGTGGCTGCTGCCAAGGTGGGCTCCGGGAAGCCATGCTCAGGGGTCCTGCGCATCAGCACCTCCCCCTCTTGCTCACGTTTGATCCCTAGGTCTGTGGAGCCGTGTTGGATCGGTGAGCCAGGAATGCTTGAGTCAGCCTCGATTGAGAAGTCAAAGCCATCTGGGATTCAACACATAACATTTTAGCGCTTTTCTATTCCTTTCTTGGCATTCCAACCCAGGCAGGGAAAATAGAAAGTTTATGCAGACACGGAACAAACACAAAATGCTACCCATGCTTAGTTAAAAGTGGTGAGAACATCCACAGAAAGGGAAAGGCGGGCTGTACTGTAGACCAGAGACCAGCAAATGAATAGAATGGCAACTACAGTGAAGACAAACACGACGCAGAGTCCTGAAAACAGGAGACAGCTACTTGTTGTCCTGGACATCCTGATTCAGTCGATGACCAGAGGTCATCAAATCCTTTCACATGTGACCAAGAAGAATAATAAAAAATAAAAGGGGAAAGAAACGTACCCCAGGAAAATACGTAATTCCTGTTTTCAGACTTTTTACTATCAGTTGATGCCTACGTTATTCTCCTTTTTACCTTCATTGATTTATGCAGCTTTTTAAAACTTATGTTTTATACATGAAGTAACAAAGCTTTAAAAGTAGACAAAGTGATTTCAAAGCAAGTTTTTTGCTACACCTACACTGAAGATGTCATCACATCAAGGTAAAGATCATTACTTTTTTTTTTTCTTCATACAGTCAAGCACGCTTCCCTACAATCTAAGTACTCATTGAGGAAAGACTAATTCTAAATTATCCAAACCTGTTTTGTAGCCCCCCAAAAAACTGGTTCATATGATGGTAGGTGTGATCAGTTTTTCTGCCATCAGTAGCTTTAGACAGCTGGAATCCTATTAAGGTCTGGACGTTAGCATTCATTCCCTGAGCTATTTACAATGGGAGGCTGTTGAGTTTTAGTGCAGATTAAACAAAGAACTCAAATTCTAAGCTACACTTTACCCCTACACTTTCATACTATGTTACATGGAGAAAAAAGAAGTCTTATTAAACATTTTCCAGTTTCTCCATTTCCTCATCGACCTCACATTTTATCACAAAATCAAAACCAAAACAAACACCCAAAATATTCATGCAGTGCTCTGAAGATGTAAGATACTATATACTATTATGGAGTATCACTTTCAAAAACAAACAAACAAAAAGCCCCCCCAAAGCTCCGTAAACATTCAAACTCAGAAGCCAGATTACAGTGATGATGGTGACTACAGTACATTGTAACATGTGCTGCTGGCAGAGAGCTCACCTTCTCTCCTCCAGCGATGACGACGGATAGAAGCTGTTGTAATAGCACTCCGAGAAATCCTTGGAACTGTTGGAGTAACTTCTACTTTCAGTACCTTCTGGCCTTCTTGTGAGGCATCAGGAGCATCAAAAGGCAGCGAATTCTTCATGGCATTTGCAACCTAAAACAAAAGTAAGATGCTGTACTACTACTGTCCTTGATTGCACTAATGGCAATATTGGATCTCTTGCTGGATACAGTCAGGGGAACAAGCAAGAATTGGTAATTATGCCAGATTCCCCTCAAGATGGGTGACACCATGCCCAGGATTCAAAGTTGATTACATGGAAAAGCTCATCACAAACTCTCAAAACCAGAATTAATTTTCTTCATTTTTTTGCGGCAACTTATTCTGTTCTATCTTTGCCATCTGTAGTGACAGATGTTAACAACACATACAGGAAAGTCTCCATCCAAAAGAGACTGCAATATGACAAGGCAAATACCATTTATGTTTTATGACAAGAGTGTCAATAAAACTAAGTCACAGCCCAAACCAATGCAAACAGCCAGTAGCTTTATGCACAGGGGGACAAGACTGGTTTCTACCACACCTTTCCCCATACCACTCCTCACCCTTCCCTAAAACCAACCCCAACAGAACCTAACCAAGGGGATTAGACTGCAGGTACTTGCAAGATTTATTCAGGAAAAAAAAATTTGCAACCTAAGCAATGAGCATCAAGTTATTAAAATACACTCATCTTTATTAAACCTAGTTTTTTTAATGTAAAAGCCTATTATAAAGTCAGAAGTTGTTTTGCAGCTTTCAGGAGAACAAGTAACTTCTTTTGGCTTTGATGTTTTAATTGCTTCTTTAAGTTTCCCATAAAATGCCTTTGGGATTAGAAGTTTACTTTAAAAAAGACAAAAACAACTTTCGGTAATGTTTCTTACTTTACAAGTAAATTGTCCAACAAAAGTGAATTTGTGTACCAGCTCCAGAAAAGCAAACTGGATCTCTATGGCAGGTGCAGTATCAACAATAACAAAGCTGATGCACACAATGTATTACTTTAAGCTTCAAAATCCCCCCCCAAACCACAACCCATAAAATGAACACACCTTGATTTTCCAAAATCTTCTACTCACTGGACTTGCTACCTTTTGAATAGATACCCTTGTCAGTATACCAAAAAAAAAAAAAAAAAAAAAAAATCTACAAACTCATAGCGAAATACTTCTGCAGCATGACCAGAATCATGACAGAGCATTTCTGCTTGTTGAACCTTTTAACAGCTGGCCCTTTCTAGCAGCACAAACTGTACTTCTGGGGACTGAGGAAAACCATATGGAGATAAAAATCAATGCAACAGTAAATCTTTGAAACAATCTAAACAACCAGTCTGAATGAGTCACAGTCCTTGTCTGACAAAAACACCCTCAAAACCACGATCTTTCAGGATGCAAAAACACTTGCTCACGATGTCTAATCCAGCACTGAAAGGCAGGAAAACAAACACAGCACAATTCAGACTTGGCAAGCCAAGTCTGCAGCTATCACTGACAAAGGAAGGCTGGTTTCAGGCCAGACATCCACTCTTGCCTACCAGAAAGGAGCTCTACGAGAAGGATGTTCAATAAGAGCAATAAGTGCATCAATAAAACACATTGGATAAAGCTGCTGTCACAATAGGGACTTGCTGATCCATAGTTCCTGTGCACTGGACTTGGAAAGGCTCTGAACATTGGGATTTCTGTCTGGAAAACATGCAGAACTCCTTGTTCAGAGGAAAAGACTGACCGGAACCAGTCTGCTCCCCAGGTCCAAGGTGCCACTAATTTTGACACTTGGTGATGAGTTTGTCTCTGGAGAAGCTCTGAGGTTTCCTGACCATTACCCAGTGTTTGTTAACAGAAATACTTTTCTTTAACCAGAAAAGGCCTTTCCCTTGTGTTACTTCTTGCCCTTTCCACTGCAGTGTCTGAGTACGAGTGACAGATTCATAGGGACACTTCTACATTACAGATATTTCATAGCTTTCTGATGCTGTTTTTCCATTTGGGTTTTTTTTTAAGCTTAGGTGTTTTTTTGTACAGGCAATAAAACCATATGTAAATAACAGCATGGATCTACTAAATGGTAAAAAAATGTTTCCCCAAGAAACAAACACAGGGATCATGATGTTTCTCATTGTAATGATGACTGATGGCATTCCCACAATTACAAAAATAGGTACTTAAATACAAGTATCTAAAAATAATCCCAATATGGGGAGGGGTTGCCTGAATATTAAATAGACTTCAAAGAATTTGCTGCTCTTAGGAAATCCTAGGCAGAAGCTGAGCTTAGAAACTGACCTGTGAAGCATCTCAGATGATATTTATTTGGTGCTAGTAGTTTTAGGTTTAAGATATAGAATTTATGCTGCTAAATTATACACATGTCCTGAAGAATGCAAGTAGGCCAAAAGACTCCAATCTTTGAAAAAGTCAAACTGCTTGAATATATAGCATTAGGGTAAAGACTTGCATTTAATTTTTTAAATAAAATGGACAATTTCTTATAGCTTCTTTTAAAAAAATGTTAGTAAAACATTTTTTAAAGGAAGCAAGCAGTAATGAGAGTATTAAAAAACTTCAACTCCCCCAATAAGGCCTGCATGCATACGCAGGGAAATCCTGACAATCAGGAAGGGATAAAAACTGGTGATGTCATGATGTCACCAAACAACAGGGTGGAGAATCCATAGGAACTCTGGAAAAAAACCTAAGACATTCTAGAAGATTCTTACAACCAGAAGTAATCTCAAAGGACAAATTGATTAAAAATGAACAATGAAAACTAAAAATTGTCATATCATTAAGTTCCAGATCCTCCTACACACTTTGCAAATGTAGTAGTTCGATAGGATGGCCCAATTCAGCAGGTTCAATATTTAATTTAAAGCTTTCAATCTAATGGAGTGATGAGTCATTTCCAAAAGGAACCAACTGTTATAATAACTCAATGCATAGCAGGCATTTTAAATGCAGCAGTGTCAGAAAGCCTGTAGATAAATTTTACAGCCAATATTAATACATTTGGAGAATAATTTTATGCAATTTAGTTCAGAAAAGAGTGATCTCAGATTGCCACATAAAAAGATTTTTGCCAATCTGCTCCTTTATGTCAGTTATGTAAAAAGCAATGACATTTTCATTTTACTGCTGTTAGTTCAGAGGAGGACTAAAGGCTTCTGGCCACAGTTCTGATGCAGAAACTGAAACAGCAATCTAATTTACTTTATTCCCCTTAATTTTCCTCCTCCTTTTAATTCTCATTCCTATATCTGACAAAAATTTCCCCTCTCTTTCAACCTTCTCACCTTCCCAATCACATCCACCTGCTTCCAGCCCAGTTTCACCACTTTCCCCATTTCTCTTCTCTCTTTTCATGATTGGAACAGCAAATACAGTGAAAACCAGAGAACTCCTCACCCCAATCAGAACTACTCCATTTTATTGCTGTTCCTCCAAAGAAGGTAAAGATTAAGATCTGTGTGACTTTTATCAAACAAAATCTGGCATTGACTCTGGGATTAGAGCTCCTTTTCACTTTCACCTGTATCCTGCTGTTGCTTTCTCTACTTTGTTATCAGTAAAAACCCACAGTTTACTCTCAACCCTGATGAAGGTCTAGAAGCAAAGAAAACACCTTTCTGGCAACCAACACCCTATAACATACAACTATTCAGTTAAGCTTCTTTGAACCACTCATCAGTAGCTTATGTCAAAACAACACACATTATGAGCCAGCTGTAATATATTAGCAAAATCCTAGCTTTCAGTCTCACTGAGGCCTGGAAGATCCCAACACCCTGGCTTAATACTCAGTGGAAGAAGCAGAATATAAAAAGCTATGTTGCAAACACCAGCTGCTAACAAATCACTTGCGTTTGATAGTGCAGTGAACCATACAAAAGCTTTCATTACCAGGCCACTTCAGAAACACATCCATGCTCCTCTTAACCAAACCCACAAATTACAAGGGATTGTTTCTTACCAGCAGGGGCTGGGAGTAGAGTTCAAGCTGAGCTCTGTAAATTATGTCCTCCAATACCTCCTGGCCAAGCTCCCACTGACCATTATATCTAAAAAGTAAAGACAGATATTTATCTTCCACATCTTATGAAAACAAACTTGTCCCTTTTTCTGCCCAAATCCACCTTTGTTCTTCTCACCTTACCTAGAAAATTCATCAACTGTATGTACACCCTTCTTTTACATTCACTTCTTTTAACACTACAATGTATTTTATTACCGTGTCAGTGTAACAAGAAAGCTGTTCCATGTTCTCTCCAAACAAGACAAAACTGATGCCATAATCAGGAAAAACTTTAAAAGAATGAGGTCAATATGCAAATGTTAATGCTACTTAGCCGACCTCAGTTTGCACCAGAAATGTATTTTCGCTACTTCAGATGCTACTGACATTTAAGAGGTCTGCATTTCATCAGTTTATCTTGGCATCCAAGCTCATTATGCTTGTGAACAGAAGGTATCTGTGGTAATAGCAAGGTGGAGAAAGCTGAAATCAGAAGCCTAACTCTCTTCAGCACCTACTGCTGCCCCTTCATCACCTAATTCAGAGCTGAAAAAATACTTTCAAATTATCTGCTGGCTGAATAAGCAAGTAATGGGAAATATGGTAATCAAGTACAAACTTGTATTATGAGTCTAACTACTTTTTTTCAGTTATAAAACAAGTGGCATTTATATTTTACTTCATGTAAAAGCAGACCTTTCTCTTTAAATAAGAAAGCCCTGTCCACCTACATGGCATAGTAGACACCTGTGAGCAGCTGCACCATGAAGTCAGGGTCTAACACCACTCTACCACAGTGCTCTTTCCAGCGTTTCTCATGCTGCCGTGGAAATCCACTCACACACAGCCTAAAAACAAACCATTACAAGGAAGTATTAACTCCACAAAGACTACAAATGTCTTCATATCACAGAGATTTTAGTTATTTTAGAATTTTTTTAATACAAATACACAATATAGAACATTCTTATGTTGCATTCCTAATCAGTAGAGCAGTTTTGTAGCAGTGCCTTGATAGGTAGCTTGCTGATAGTCCAGTGTTACTCCCATGTCGCCAGCAACTCCACCTACTTTCCTCAAATCATAACCAGCTTCTAATGGTGGCAAGAAGTTCTCTACTACCAGGCAGGAGACTCTCCCTAAAACCAATTTTCTTACAAGGAAACATTTCAGTGGTACAGAAGGGAAGTACATCACCTCCCATCTAATGTATGATGACAGCATGCAGTCACCTTATACATAAAGTCAGATAACACACACACCGTAGTCTTGAGAACTGCTCTCAGCTGCCTTCTAAGAAATATTTCTGACCCTTGAAAAAGGGGCCTGCATTCCCATATACTGCCTGCATAAAAACCAGGAAAATTTATTATATCCTTATTGCATCAGTTTACTATCTGAATCTTCATGGAAGCAACACATGGCCACTGATACACAGCAACTGTGGCACTGTCTCCAAAACAACAGAAACCCCTTGCATATAAAATGTCTTGCTTCTCTACTCAAAGAACAGATTTAATTTTCAGATGGAAGAAAATGACACATATTTGGCAAATTTAGCATAGCTACAACTCAAGTGAAAATGATGGAAGCATACCAAGAACCAATCCATCCCCGTCAGAAAGCCTTTTCTTTATTGGATGAAGATTTAAAAGTCTAGAGGACCCTGAAGACTACTTCAAAGGCAAATGTCTCACCTGGAGCCCATTGTACAAAGTGACTGGTAAGAAGAAGCAGGCATGTAGACAATAGCTGAATTGTAGCACAGCATAAGAAAGCTCAGCACCTCAAACCTGAAAAGAGAAGAGCAAAATCTTGCATTGTTTATATTCTTAATATTTCACTGAAATTCAACACAAGAAATCTGCAATTCAGTATTAAAAAAAAACCTCACAGGAGAAAGTGTTGGAAGTAAACACACAAATCCTTTAATCCTCTTTCATTATAATTCACTAACTTGAAACAGGCTATCAGTAGTTCACTATAAACACTTAAGTTTATTATTCTGAAAATCTGGAAAGCCCTAAGCATATGCAGTAACTATGAAGGAAACAAGATACAGAAAAATGTTTGGACAGTTACAGAAGTGGAAATGTCTGCAATGCATTCAAAATTATTTTATCAGCTTCCCCAGGGCTGTCTTTAGACACAGGTAAAGCCAGCAGTCATTAAACAGCAGGGCAAATTCCCTCACTCCTGGTTCTGTCTATCCACTTAGCTCCATTCCCTTTTTTTTTGGGTAGAAAAAGGAGTCACAGCCCCTGATCCAAAGCTGAATTTTGTTATGCTTACAGGAAAAAATGAACAGACAGCCATAAAACCAAATATATTCTTTGCAGCCACAGAAATGAGAGAAGCTATTTGTCAAAATTAACTAGCAGAAGAACATAGAAGGATGGAACAAAGAAAAAGAAAATTACACCTCAAAATTACTAAGATTGTTCTCTAGATTTATTTCCGAGCACTTAATGCTGAGAAAGGACTGATCACGAAATATTTTTGTTTTGTTTAAGGTCTTTTCTCCCTAGTAAAAAGCCTTTAATACAAAGAATACATCCACCTACCGGTTCTGTGCCGTGAAGGTTTCTCTCTGAGGATGAAGATCACTGTAAACTACCCTGATAAGATCATGCTGACTTAATGCTCCTTCAGTTAAAGCCATGGATCCAATGGTAGAGGGCTAGAAGTAGGTGATGGAAGAAGGAAGGAAAGAGGGGGAGAAGTTAAGTTGCAGGTAAACACTCCCCAAAAGCACTAAAACTCCCAACTACCTAAGGCAAAAGACACACCTACTTTGTGATACGTAAAAATGAAATTACTCCAGAATACAGTAAATCTAAAAAGATTACCTAGTTTCATTGTAATAAAGTTTACACACTTACAAGTAATACAGTAGGTGAGAGCAAGTTTCAACTTTGATTCTTATATATCCATGTAGAGTAATCACACAGACCTTTTGTCCAGAAACAGTAGTGAAAGAAAAACACAATTCCAAGTTCTAACTGAACTAAGGAAGAGTTAGAAGGAAGACTACTTTTATACTAACATGTAAGAGGCAAAAAAACCTAGTTGCAACTACAACATAACTAGCTCTATTAAAAGTGGGCAGTCAGCAAAGATTTTTTAACATTTATATTCCTGTTCTCTTACAAATTCTATTGTGTTCTATTATACTAACTGCAAGCTACAGACATTAAGAACTTACTGCAACAAGAGGCATCTAAAATGGCCTGTGACATCAAATGGATCCAATTTCCATTCCTCTAATAGATCCAATTTTAATTTAGCACAGCAGCTCTCTTACCTCATGATATATTGAGGGTTTTGATAACGAAGGGATGGTGAAAGACAAAACTTTGTTGTTTCCATCTTTGTCAGCAATTTCCTGTATTAAAAACAAAACCAGAACTCAAACAGAAGGAAGGAGATAGGAGTTGGAATAACTTTCAGCTCTTAGAAGGAATTTAACAAATAAATTAGATGTCCTGATCCGATAACACTATTAACACCCCAAGGACTTTGTGCATTTGCAGAATATCAACAATATCCACATACATATTTATTAAGTGGGAGAAGAACTCTATCACAAACTGCTCTGCAGAATTCGTGTGCAATACTGAAAAAACCCCAGCACTGGATCCTTGATGACTAAGACTAAAGATACTGACACAGAAGGGCTGATGAGTCACTTGCTGACAATGGGTAGTATTTCATAATAAATGTGCCACAGAGAAAAGGTGAAATCAAGGGGACTGGCAAAGTTTTCTCAGGAGGAATCACACACAGTGTTTTCTTCAAAGCCTTCCAAATTGGTCAGATTTTGTAGTTGCTAGGCTACTACATAAGCAAATCCTGCAGTTTAAAAAGAAAATATACTAGGAGCAATTACATAAGACTACACCAAAAAGGAGTTTAAAATCTTGCCTTTGCACTTCGTACAGCAAATTTTCAAACAATAAGCTCCAGTCATTCCAGTTTATGTAAAAGTTTAGCCCAAGGTAGGTCAGTATTTGTAGCAGGCTTCAAGGATTACAAGAGGAGGATGGCTGACAGAATTTGTCAGAACACAAAAGATTTATTTATCCCTTTCACTTTCTAAGTATTTAGAAAACAATTTCACTCTCGGTATATGTGCAGAAAAATACCAGCTTCATTAAAGATAAAAAATAGTGTAAGTCACTGTTCATTTTGAGGTCTCTTTCTGAATGTGGAGAGAATGGAGAAATTACTGTCCTTACAAAATATGAATCACCTACGTGACTTTCACCTGAACTGCAAAACATTCATGAAAAAAGGGAGAAAACACAAATGTGCTACTTCAATCCAATAAACAGTAGCAAAAAAAAATCCGTTTCCAAAGAGTTTCCAGTGGTTCTTCCTATCAGGACAAATCTAAAATAACTAGATAGTCCAGTTGACAGAGCTGATCTAGAGACAAATAACTAGAATACATTTTATTTTTAAAGAATCACAGTTTGGCTATTCTGTGTCTTACATGTAGAGATACAACCCTAAATTTAAAGGGTTTACAACATTAGAGAGAAGGATGATAATTCAGTAGAGTATGTTTTAAGGTCCTATACCACAGAAATTCCCACTAGAGAACGTCTCTTGTAGCAGTATTGCTGAATTTATCAAACAGCCTCATAACATTATAAAAGTAAACATTTCCAGGCTAGGGTAAGGATGTAAAAAACTGCTTTTACTCAACAGGCAAATTTAATAATTTACAGTTGCTTTTACTTATTCTTAAAACCACAGTTCCCCTCAAGACAATTACCTGACTCAAAAGTACACACACATGTATCTGAGTGCTCACATGCAGAGTGGCCTCGCCTTCAAACTACCCTCAAAAAGGACTCGTTCAGAGTACCTGGGAGGGCAGGGGAAATGACACATCAAGACTGACTAAGCATATGAGCCTGACAATCATAAAAAAATCGTATTTTGCAACATTAAGGAGGCCTACCTAATTTCATTACAAACAGAAGTATATAAAAGTTTGAGAAAGCCTATGAGATGATCCTTTTGGGTGAAAATGCTTTTTCCAGAAAAGCTAACTATAAATTTAAAAAAAATTTTGCAAACACATCTTTACTAAACCTTCATTACATTATGCTTTTTTCCTCATATTAAATACACTTTCCTTGAAGTGCATTTTAATTTAAAAGATGTTGTTCCAATAATTTACTTTATTCCCAGCGGTCAGTGATGCAAAACTTCAGATCAAAGCTTTCCTCAGCCATTCCCACTCATCTCACTCACCAGGTTGTAAATGCCAAGCAGCAATGCTTCAATGCAACCATTACTCTGCCTGTCCCTGCTGGCAGTGAGACGCAGATAAACCCAGATCAACTCTGGCAAAAACTGCAGCGTGAATCTCTTCAGCCGAACTTCAGAACTCCGATAAAGTTCAAAGAGCTGGTGGCAAACAGGCTCCAGGAGCTGTGGAAAGGCAAAAAAAAACCCTAATCACTTACTGGTAGGCTTTTCTAACTAGGCAGAGTGAAACAACAAATCTAAGGGCCATATCATACAGCCCCTGCAGTCAGTAAAAATTGCATTCCCTGATGGCAAGTGAATGAATCACACTGGTATCTGCATTCTGTTTAAGGAGATCCATAAGGACAGACCTGAGGAGCCCTGGTGTGCAGTATCTGGACACGTGGCCACTACAGCCACTACCATGTGTGCTTTGAGAAGATTCTTCTCTAGGGCTGTCAGTACAAGATTTATCTTCTGCACAGGTACTAATTTCAGGCGTGTGACAGACACGTGGTTTGAACTCTGTGCACTGTCAAACTTTAGTGCAGTTGTAAGGTCTATAAAAGTGCAAAGGTTAAAGATCAGCTCCTAATGACAAGTCCATTGACAGAAATATGAATTAATTTCTTACCTACACTTTTTGAGTCTCAAAACTAATACCTAAACATGTTCATTGCAATGCAAACTGATCTTTGCAATTCAAGTTGCACTTCAGCTTTCAGTACAAGAATGAAAAAAAAAAGCCTCTATCAAGTCAGTGTGATAAAAGCATGAGGCAAACCTGCCATTTTAAGAGCCTACAATACTAAACCAACACCTAAGATGCATCCATGGAACTGTTAGTGAACAGAAAAAAAAGTAGAAAGAACCACACTAAATAGTCTCATTCTTTCCCATGACTAATCAAGTTTTTATTACTAAAAATCAAAAGTTGTGGGAAAAAAATTGAAAAAAAATTTAATTCCCAAGACAATTTTTTCTAGGGTTTGTGACCACTACTTAATATTGTGTTGTACCAAATGAGATGATCTGACATAAGGAAAATACTTACGGGATTCACTGTTCAAAAAGACAGAGGCATACATGTAACCTAAGGCATCTATACTGGTATAGGAAAGCTACAGAGTCAGAAAACAGAGGCCAGAATTTCAAGTCTTCTTTCTTACAGTATATGCTTCATGCAGCTCTCTTACACATACAGACAAAGATTAGATACGGCATATATGACCCCTCTTTCACTCCCAGGCATATGCACCTTAGGACTTACAGAGTATTAGCAGCATATTTCGTGGACTTTGATGCATCCTTTTTTCATTAATTTGTCTATTCATCATAATTATAGTACCACAAATTTCCTGTAGAATTGGGAGGCACACTTTTGCTATGCTGCATAAAGATGTATTCCTGTGGTTTATTGTGAACCATCCATCCTCTTTAAAAACTCAGGAGTCCCTTGCTAACAGCAGAGGGACCAATACTTCTACAAGTGAATAGTCTGAATGTTTGATAAATGTGCAATGCCATAAAGCTCTTTGAATGTACAATTTCACATACCTATATTTACACTTAGATATTTTACACTGGTATATCATAAACATAAAACATGAATTTGATAGAATTATCTCTTAGAAGAGCATCACCTAGGAAACAGTTTCATTTCCAACACACAATATTCTGGTCAATGTAGCACACCATATTTAACCACTGATTACGTAAGCCATAACACGACATTTACGTAAAATAAAACTCAGCTGTCAGAGAAATCTCTTCTTAAACAAGGCTCTGGTATAAGTACCTTGTGTAACAAGGCTTCTGATTGACAGACTTCTTACTCTAAGCTAGAAGCCAGCATTTACAACAGAATCAGAGAGACTCTACAAGGAGAGCAAAGAGAGATGACACTGACAGTGTTGACACAGAACGAGAGAAGTTCAGTCATTTAGAACAAATGGATTTTTACAGGTCATATCTATACACACACATCTGTATTTATATGCATGTATAGAAAGAAAGATAGACAGATATAAAATAACTGACCACTTAAGTTTTGGCCTGGGGTCTAAATGAAATTAGAAGTCTGTAAAGCTTCTATTACAATCATTTTAAGGAAGAAATTGCACAGCTTTCTGGTACTATATTTATTCCAGTATTTCATACGTGTATAGCTCTTTATGTACAAAAGAGGCTGAAGTATATCCTTTCTTAATTAATATTTACTTAGTAGAAACATCTTTCTAAAAGTGACAATAATTATTAAAACCAACTGTTACAGTAAATGTTCAAATCCTCAGAACTGTATCCTTGTTTTACCAAAGGCCTAACACATTTCAGTTCTTCAGATTTGAAAAGTGGTTACTAAGTAATTTGGATGTCACTAAATAAATTTGTAGATTTTTATTTAAAAGAAAATACGATCAAGAAGAGAACAGAAAGAAGAAAAAGAAATCTCTGAAAACAAAACATAGAGGCATATCTGCACGGAGATGACAAGTGCAAGAAAAGCTAAAAATATTAGCTGAAACCAGATATATACAATGGCAATGCTATAAATAGTACTTCTATTAGATTAGAAATGACAGCAGCCCAAAGCTGTTTCCCATTTGAAATTAGCCAGTCTAATCCAAGTCACATCAAAAACAGTGGAAAAGAAAAATTTATTTTAGCTGTCAGATGACACTCAACCAGAACAGTTACTAAGTTTATTCTACCTACTTTCACATGAAAATTTTATAAAATTAATCTTTTAAGTAAAGACTAGGCAGACATGCTTCCTAGAAAGATACAAGCAATATCCAGTCAGTGGTGCTGCAAGCATTCAAATTCTCCTTATTTTTAGTAGTTGTAGTTGTCATATTTGTTGTGGAAAATGTTTAACAACTGCAGTTATTTAGGTAAAAACCTGCAGCTACTATAGCACGTGTGGTGTGTTCAGAGCTGTTAGAAAACCTGCCATCACAAAGATGCTACAACATCAATATTTGCAAAAGCACAAACACCCAGGATTTTCCTATCAAAGTACAGTATGATAGTCTCCCACCTGGAAACACAAAACCTGACACTCTGAGAAAGAACAAATGTTTTCCTTACATCCTAGTTATCTGGCTTTCCAAAGAGCCAGCCTCTTCCAAGTAATTCTCTGAATACACATACTGAGAAGACACTGGATAAACAGAGGAAATGGAGCTTCTGTCATCAGTAGTGGGTGTATACATGAACTGGCACTCATTTTTTAATTCCTAAGATCTTTCAGTCCAAAGCCAAAGCAAACTGAATAGCACAGAAGTCAGAAAAAAAATCCAAAGTAAAATACCTCTTATAATTCCCTCTCTTTCCTAACAAACAAAATAGTTTTAATTATAAGAGCTTTCCTATTAGCATAAGCAGCAATAAGCATAAAACACAAATGACATTTTTACTGGTTTAAATATGCAGCGAGTGCCAATGATCTAATTTTCACTCTTAATTTTATACCTCACAGAGATGCAAACCACTCATGTTTTAAAGACGATGAACAGCTTTCCTGTGGCTTATTTTACAACTTTTCCAAATCCTAAGAGTCATATCTTGAAGTTAAATATAATGCTTTATAAAATGCATGACAAATATGGGAGATACTTGCCTTTTTGAAGAATTCATCTGCAGAAAATAAAATGTGCTTATTTTAGACTTAACATTATAACACATAATGGGTGAAACCATTTATTATTTCAAGAGTACAGGGTCTGGGACTGCTTGGCATTGCAAAGGTGAGCTCACTCTGCTTCACAGCTGCCCTCAGCTAAACCTAATTAGCCCCACATGACAACTCAATATTTGAACTTCAGTAGTGCATTAACCTGACATCCATAGAGTATTGTCTACAGCCATAAACCAACCCTAAAATTATAAAACTATCTGAAAAACAGTACTTCAAAAGCACTTTGCTTCTGAATTCAAATACTACACAAAAATCAAGATATTATTCAGTTAAATTAGCTGTTCATGAGCAAAATCACTCTCTACACTTTATGGAAATCTCTGCCCCAGTCATCTTTACATTCAGAAAAGTCAGGGCACTTCCTCAAAGACAAGTAGTAACAACTAGTATTTAACTTGTCAATAAGCTTGCTTTCATTTAATAGCTCACAAACTAGTAGACACCTGTCAAAAGAGAGAAACGTCTTAGTTGTTTGGTACCTAGACATGCTGATTCCACGTTAAATTAATAATCCTCGTCTTATCAAGACAGAATGATGTGATTGTAGAAAAATTCATGTTTGCCCTAAACAGTCTGCCACTTTCCAGAAGTTATAAAGATCAGTCAACTTAATCTTAAAGTTGTACTAAAGAAATACTTGTCCATCCAGTTTAAGAATCCAGAAAGTATATTTTTATAATAGTCTACCACATATGTTTAATCTTCATAAGCCATGAATTACCCTTCTAACAAATAATGGTCTATAAAGCATATTTTAAAACCTCTCTCAGTTAAAGACAAGTATTACTACAGAATTATGGAAAGTAATGAATTCACTTTGGTTATATTCCTCACATGCAAATAATGCTGGAAGAAGTGCAACAAGGAAATAAATACATCCTGCCTGAACAAGTAAAACCTGAAGCTGGACATCTTTGTGTCTAGGACTGCTTACCTTATACCTGGTATTAGAATCAGGCCCAAACAACAACAGCTGTTCCAAAGAGTAATATTTGACAGGCATCACTGAGCAATAACATCAGATGACCGTAAAAAGATACCCTTTTTGCAAACCTGGTTCTTTGCTCTTTAAAAAAAAATAAATCAAATGCTTATTCTCAAAGCAACGAGAAGCTTTTACATTTTCAGGAGTCTACACACACACAGATACACAGACAGTAGCAATGGTGGCTTCAGGTTGGAGAGAGAATAACAGCAGCTTTTCAGCACAAAGAAAAAGGTCACTATGCAGGTTATTTATAATACTGAAATGAAGCTGACAGCTATGAAGCCCTTTTTTTTTTTTTTTAATTACATGAGCATTATGCAATCTCCTCGAAGCTCAATCAAGCATTCAGCTTCCTAAACCAGCTGAGCTGTACTTGGGAAAATAAAGAACTTCCTTGCTGTGTACATTACCCATTTAATTTATAAATCTATGAGAAGCCACAGATTTGTAAGCATTTTATCTGAAGTAGTTTACATGTCAGAGAATGGTATGCTTGCAAAATTTATTCAGATTTTTCATACACTTGCCCAGAAATGCTCCTCGCAGAATCCAATGGGTTGGAAAGCTCAGTTTAATGTCACTTGCAACATGAATTATGTACAAGGGTAAGCTAAGTTTTCATTGTGTCTATTTATATTTTGGGGCCCTGCTTCTGCTCTTGTTTATAGCAGTGTAAACCAAGTTACACAGAAGTGATACTAGTATAAGCACAAGAATATCTTGTTATCTTAATAGCATTTAAAAAATTGATTCCATCTTCCACTCAAATAAGCCACCATACAAGAGGTACATCAGTCTTTCTGAGTTTCACTGTAAGGCCTACTTTGCCTCAGTTATGACAGAGAGGTGGTTTCTGGGAATTAAAAAAAACCCCAAAATTAAAATAACCCCGAAACTCAAATCCCCCACCCCAAATACAACAACAACAAAAAAAAACCCCAAACCGAAATACCAAAACCAACTCGTGCCAAATAAAACACAACAGTCAGATGTGCTGAGGAGAATCTAGCAGACAGCATAAACAGTGTTTCTGGAAGCAGATGAGATTGTGTCTTTCTAGTAAGGCATTAAAGTAACTGTCAAAAAACAAGAGACTAAAAAGAAGGATGATATGCATGTGTCATTACATTAGAAAAAAGAATCAATCTTCCTCTTCATTACTTTAGTTTTGCTGTTGATGTGAAAGATCTAGGAATGAGAATAAAAATAGGTTTTTTAAATCTCCTACCTCATTATTTGGGTCTTGAATAACCTTATAAAGAGCTGGTACCAGTGGTTTTTTTCGGTGCAATGTAGCTGCATAGCTGGAAATTTGTGATTCAGGTAATGCCTGAAAAAAAAAAAAAAAGGTTACTCTGACAAATAAATGCTTCCATGTATTCAAGATCTCCACAAAAGAATGAAGTCTCACTCCAACATCAAAGAAAGGTTGTGAAGTTCAGTAAATATTCAGACTTGTAACCTAATTGTTGAGTACAAGTCCTTCTCCATACAAACAGCATTTGGGAGCACTCAACCACTTCCAGGGTTAAATCCAAAAGCAGCTTAGATTCATCTTTCATAAACCATTTGCTCCAGTTTGGTATGAAGACTCTCCTTCTTGACAGCCTCTATATAACAGGCTCTTTTTGAAGACTTTATCAAATCAACTCCACTTATTTAAGAGGTGTGGAGAGTATAGAATGAGCATGGAGGGCCTCGAGTCTTCCCCAGGCAACCATGTTTGTGGATTTTGCATCCTTGGAACTTAAATTCCCAATGACAGCACATAATGACTTACTCTCATCAATGATGTGAGGAATTACTAATTCTTAATTTAAATGACAGACTAATTTCTTATCAGTCACGAAATCCTGTTTTCTTGTATATGCCTTATCCTGTATTTCACTCAGCATAATTATCAACATGCAAAACAGCTTAAAAAGACTCCAGATTTTTCATGACAAAACCATTATTTTATGCAGATCATGGGGGGAAAAGTAAAGTATTTTTCTTTAACTTTTTTAAAAGTCCAAATTAATATATACTAATTGCTTTTAAATTAAAAAGTTCCTCAACTGGAAATTTGGGCAGCATTATCCAGCTGTTAGTTAAATTCCATCAGCTTGACCTACGCAAAATATATGTTTAAAAGACCACATTGCTATTGATGTGTTCTGCTCTACAATAATAAACAATAAAAATTACTATTAGAATTATGCATTACATATTATGTACCACCCAATTACACAGAACTTTGCATGCTTTATGCATTATTAGAAACTGAAAGATCGAGTAATAGGTATTTAAAATGTTAATTATTGGATATTAAAAACTCCCACTACTATGTTTGGTGGCATTAAGCCAATGGTTTAGATATCATTCATCTTCTCAGTTCACCTTGAATTCTGACAGCCATTCTTCCACAACACCTCGTTCTGATCCCAGCATTTTCTTACTTCTTTTGCTTCTCTCTTACCTTTAGAAGAAACAAAAGAAGTTTAATATTAGTTATGGAAGGAAAATTTAGTTTTTTACAATCCTACCCAATGAAAAGGTGTTAATATCTTTCCAGTAGAAGTATAGAATACAAAACAATAGAAAAAGCTGCATTTTGGGCAATCAGTCCCATTATTTAACAACAACTGTTTTCTTTGCTGAGTCTAAAATCTTTCAGATGCATTTTGAAAATTATTTAGGTTCAACCAAAAATTACATCTTTGACATACAAGTTACATCATGGAAATCCTACATTAAGTGACCTTTTAATAGCCAGACTACATGACTGGAATCACCAATTCTCTTCTCAGAACAAACTTGTTTTGCGTTCTGAAAGATTTGTATTTAAGAACTATCAGTATTTGTTAAATGAGAAGTGAAATGAAATATGATAAACAGCTTCCCAACACAATTAACTTAATGTATCATTTTTTTCAATGGCCCTTGGCAGGAAGTCATTAAGAGAGTACCAACTCTCTTGTGGGTCAGGAACTGCTTCACATTTCTAAAGCATGTTGTAAAATACAACAAATACAGAAATAACATTAATTTAAATTCAAGTAACACTTGAGTGACTTATTTCAATAAAAACACTGAAAAATAATTCTGTAAAATAACAGAACAACTAATTAGATCTCTGCAAACAAAAGTTTACAAAGACATCCTTTTTGATATAGGGAAACAGATACCATGTCAGAGTGAGACATGGATAGTAGAATTTAATTTAAAACATCATAGGGCATGTTACAGAAGAAGCTGAGTTCTAGTTCACTCTATCTGGGAAAAAAAAGAGCAACATTCAACTTTACCTCTTTAAAGAAGTCAGTTTTCTAAAGGAGGAAGAGGAGAAGGAATGCAGAAATTTTTCAACCTGGGATGCATTTGTCAAGCCTTCAAGTACTGCCCTGTTTTCTGTAAGATAAAAAAAAAACAAACAACTATGATGAGGACAAAATAGGGAAAAAATATAGTAAAGCCAAGATTCGTGTAAATATTTTTTGGCCTTACAAATTGAAGTTTATCAAATCCTCCGAAGTCCACATGAACCTGTCTGCAATAAAGCAACTTGCAATAAAGAAAAAGGCTCAGTGTTTTAGCAGGAGGAAGGGAGGAATTGCCTTCATAAAAAAAAAAAAAAAAAAAGGTATTTGTCACTCAGCAGAAAGTAGAAAATCCTTCTATATCAGTGGTGCACAGCACCACATGCACAGCACTTGCAAAGAACAGTGTAAGATGAAAGAAGAGAGTAATAATTTTATAAAATGTGAACTGAATTCATATCCTGACTTTGGAGAACATGTAATTCTTAAATTGAATACATTAAAGACTTTCCTATACCATAATTTCCTTAGTATATATTTCTTACAGAGCCAAAATTTCAGTGTTGTCATGAAAATGATGTATTACAATAAAGTTCATCTTTGCTGAAGAATCCCTTCATAGTGAGCATGAGGAAAACACAGCACACATAGGAGCAAACTCTAGGTATATTAGTGGTTTTGCCATGTATTGAGCTTCAAGCTTCCCTATTTTGGGAACTTCCTTCAGTGTAAATCAGCTTGAGAACCACAACTGCTGTATCAATACAGAAGCAATCCACATCTGCTCTGGCTACGGTCACTGCTGGTGCAGTTTTAGGACAAACCATCTCTCCCTTTCAAATTATCTGCCTGGATATTCAAGACATTTCTAAGGACTTGCACAGAGACAAGACAGGCAGCTGATGGATTCCCAGCACACAAGCTGCACTGAGGCTGCACAGGAAGGCTGAGGAGCAGCAGGGCGAGCCCCTCGGCTCAGTGTCCCACACGGGCTGGGCTGCACCGGGCACACTCGGACACTGCTCCAGGGACACAGGAGCCCAGCTCAGTCTCACACAAATGGCTCTCTGGGATTTTCAAATGGCCGTCTGGAAGGCACACCTCATGCTTACACTCACTCCCTGTCTGCGGTACCTTTGGGGGGAAAAAATATAAATATATCAAACACTGTGTGCATGTGTCCCTAAAGTAAACTGGTTCAATACATTAAGCCCTGTGCATATTTATTCAAGGTTGAAGTAGTCTGAACCAAGAGTATTGCATTTCATTTCCAGAGTGTTCACATTTCTCCCAAAGCAAACAAAATACAGGGAATATAAGAGATTTCTCATGTTTATTAAAAAAAAAAATGTTTGTATTATGATTCAAAGGTTCTTAAAATATATAGGAACCATAATTATTAACCAAAAATTTACTTAATAGTAACAGTAACAAAAAACCAAAATATTTTTACATATGGTCTGATGAAGACTTCTTAAACACTGAACACATAAGCAAGTTTGAATTCATACTGAAGCATGCAACAGGAAATGTTATAGTTAGGAATGCAGTCACTCAATGTTAAAATGAAATGCAAAAAATCAATTAACAAAAAGCTTCCCCATGAAAGCATCTGAAACAGCAGTTTAAATGTTTTCTCCTAAACTTACCCATTTGGCATATACGAGCAGAATATGACACATAAGGTTGTTAAACTAGACTTGGAACCTTTATGCTTAGTATTAAAGGTGTAATACTCTGTTCTGAAGGAGTCAGAGTCTTGCACTGTGCATCTGTCAATTACAGTTAAGATGCAAACAGGATTTTACTAAGTCAGAGCACTCTCCTAGATCATGCTATGCACACAAATCATGGAATCCTAGAATCATCTTGATTGGAAAAGACCTTTAAGACCATTGAGTCCAACCATTAACACAGCACTGCCAACCATGTCCTTCAGTGCCATATCTACATGGGTTTTTAAATCCCTCCAGAGATGATGAATTCACCATTCCCAGTATTTTTGTCTTTGAAAATATAAAAGTCTGAAAAAGGTTTATTCAAACAATATACCAGCAAAATAATGAAACTTTAAACTCCGGTAACTCCCCAGGAAGTTTTGACTACAGCGAAAGAAATAAAAAAGGGTTTAAACAACTATGCTCACTGCAGCTTTTCACTTACAATTAGAAGAAAGACATACTGAGTACATTACTATTTACCAGTCTGCATTTAAACCACTAACCAAGATCACTCTGCAACAGCAAAATGATTACCCAAATCATCTCAGCCAATACCACTTGCTACACTATCAACTGTAACAGTGGGGATTAGAAATAAAAATAAAATGCCACCAATTAGATGTTCATAATTGATGATATTTAAGAAGATATGATTATTCTAGTACACAGAGGAGTTTTTGTTGGTGGTTTGTATTTTATTCAGAGTTTTTGTTTGTATGCTTGTTTTAAAGAGGCCAGTAGTTTATACTGGTTTAAACATAAATGGGAGAGATTACATTACAGGACATGCACTTCAAAATGAGTCCAGTTCTTGGCCATTATGTACTAGATGGCACAATGCACACAATGCAGTTTTAGTCCTAGTTGCACAATGAATGAAAATACGATGTATCTTTTACCTTAAAGGCCATGAGAAGAATAATTTGTAATTAAAACCCGAACTGTGTCAGGACTGACAGGTCTAAAAGAACAGAAAACTCCATTATCAACTACAGCTCGTTCTTCCAAGCAACATAAACATTCCTCTGATTTTCATTACTGAGCATGGAAAGAAACATATTTGAAGAAAGATTTCTCTGTGCTGCCTCTGTAAAATAGTAGCATGGAAAGCATCCTTACTCTAAACTAAACATACATTCAGTTTCTTTGATGCAGAAAGTTCATAGCTCTGTAAGAAGAGCACCTGTGTTAAACGTGATTAACACCCTGGGAAGCAGAATAGACAGAAGGCAACAGAAGATGAGGTGGCGAGAAGCACACAGGAAAGAAGCTTCCCCACCACACACCCACACTAACGAGCCTGGGAAACTCTGGAGGAAGAAAACCAAGCAACATGCTGATAAATGCAGATAACAAAAGCACAATCTGAACTTCTCGTGATCAGCTATTCCTGAATGCAGAGGTGTAAAAGGCTAAATGGGAAAAGACTAGCTAAAACTTTTGATGATGCAATGAAAACATCTGTTCAGGAATGCATCAGCAGTCAGAAAATAGATCAAGATGCTTGATCACACAAAGTCATTTAAAGTAAATCTGAAAACATAAAAGTAGAGTGTACAAAACTGGTAATATGCTCTTATTTGAAATACTGGCCTACATTTGATCCAAATAACCAAAAAAGAAGTATGTATAAGGTAGAAAAATGTTATAGAAGCAGCTGAAGATAAGGATTGTGAAAAATAACTTCTAACCTGGATATGGGAATAATTTTCTAAGAACAGAGAAATAAAGAACTCCTCATCTTAGAAGCACATAGAATTAAGTGGTTGAGAAGGTAGAATGGACTTTTTCTTGTAACAGAGTAATAAAAAATGTTTGAATGCACCAAGATAGAAATCTTAGACTGTTAACAGTGTACTGCTTCTCACATTGTAAGTTACCTTAAAATATCAGGAAAACAAGAAGCTATTATAGATAAAGATTGTAACACTTGTTTTACATAGTTACTTCTGTTTTGTAACAGAACAAGAAGAGTAGAGAAAACTTAATTGTGTAAACTAAGACTTCATTAATACGCTTTACAAAAAAACTTCTCTTAAAAGCAACTCCCTGCTTAACCACTCAGTATATTGCCGTAAACAGCTTGATCCTGCTACTCCAGTTATATACCAGAAGATATTAAACAGCAACAGTACGGTCTGTTTCCAACCTAGAAAAGGTTCTGACTCTCCTGCTAATCTAATCCCAAGGAAAAATAAAACCAACCTTGGAAATGTTTAACTTTGGTGGATGACTTCTTGTACTTATTTAAATATACATATATTGTAATATACATCTCTTATGATAAATATAGTAAAAATACCGTTGTGATTTCCCTATATTCATATACATAAACATATTATTCTACCAGAATCCTATTCAGTAGACACTTTCATAAACTGTCATTTTGGTAAGAACATAAAATAATAAATTTAAAAACTATTGTCCTCAACAAATAAGAGCTACAGCTACAACTTGTCATTAGAAACAGGTTCAAACATTCTGCCAGAATTCTCTTGGGAATACAGCTCCATAGTCCAGAGAAACAAGGTAAAAACTGACAGACAGGAAGAAACAAAACCTCTGGAGAATTATTAATTTAAATTATCAGCTCAAGCCTTCTCCTTAACAGAAAGAGCACTCTTCCAACTCTAGCTTTTAGGTAATTTAATTGCAAGCTTCAGCAGACAGGCATGCATTCCAACTTTAAAATACAAATGCTGATGTATTCTGTATGTGGGATTTAGGTTGCCAGCCTTATTAGACAAGCCTTAGTCATGCAAAACAACTTGGAAAAGACATTTCTTCCCTGCCCACTCTGACTCACTAGTAACAACCAGGCTAAAAAGCTTTCTTTTTGGATACTAGCAACGAAGAAAGTTATGTGAAAACGATGGGAGAAAGCCTTAGCACAGAGAAGTCAAAGATGATTGATAGTAGTCTTGTAAACTTTCATGGTGCCATACTTGCACAGTAAGATCCATTTCTTATCAAAAAGGTCACATCAATTTCAGCAGCTGCCAGAAAAGGGGCAAAGAAAAGGTACAGCCCATCTGTCCAAAAAGCCTGCTCTAAGTCATTTTAAGCGCTAAATTATCTTCTGTGCCTTTTCAAGCACCACAGAGCTCAGCTGCCACCCTCCATCTTTCTACCCTTCCTACATTGAAAATGTTCTTTGTAGATACAAAATTGCTGAAGACAAACAATTAGGGCAGTGGGAATGAAAATACAACACTGAAAATAGAAACTATATAACAGTTTAAAAAACTACTTTAAGGCTGATGTTTTCATAGTATTGCACAGAGTGGTTGTAGAGAGCTACGGAAGTCAGGTGACCCTAGAGAGAAAAATTGAAGTGCCATTTGCCTCACAGAGGCAAATAAGCAGAACCTGAATTAAACACAATTCTACACTCATAACTATATTCCTCTCCTAGGAGGTCATGCAACAAATAAAGCAGAAAAGAGGTGAGATGATCAAGAATGTGGAACAAGAAACTTATCTTCTGTATTTGACGAAAATACTCCTCTACATTACTTACAGGATTTTGGAAACAATAATAATAAAGACGTTATCCTGCAGCCTTAAATACCACAAAACACACATTAATTATTCTATTACAAGGACCTGACGCACTTAAAAATATATATATACACATATACACGTAGGTTAGCCACAGAAACGTTACCTTATTCTCTCAGCACCAGTTTCCTTAGAAACAACTTCACGCAGTCATCCTACACCAAACCTAAAACATTCTCTTGTCAGGATCCTGGTGATAACCCATCCTACGCCAGACAATACAGGTTTGTCCTCCCTTTGCATCAGTTCACATGCAATAACTCTTCCAATGCTAGTTTGTCTGCATTAACTCCTTTACTTACAAAAACATTTCCATGCAAATTACTTTCCGTGTAACCCTACCTCTCCCAACCACCTTCTCGTTCATGGTTGTGGTTCGTGGAGTAAATTACCTCTAGATAAGTAAAGGCACAAAAGGCATAGTAAAAGGAGCCTAAAAAAAAGCCTCAGCAAACTAACACTTGGAAAATCACAGTTAAGGTGGTCTTTTTAAGGCGCTCAGTGCTAAGTACTAAAAATGAACAGACACGGGCTAAGAGAAAACTTGAAACAGAATTTCTGTGGGAACAAAACCAAAACAAAATTCAAAACCGAACCAAAACAAATCAACAAAAAGACACACCATCAAACCCCTCCCAATATGCATTTTGGAATAAGACTGCAAACATTATGCTAAGATCACTATCTGGTCTGTAAAGGAAAGAAATTCATGCAAAAACATTCTAGAAATACCAGCTAAGGATTCTAAGCAGTTTCCCACTTTTGAGCTGTAAAATCGTCACTTGAGAGAAATAAATGCCTGTTATATTATAAAAATATCCATAAAAATGCTGAAGTCAATCCCAGACCAATACCTAAATTCCAATACCAGTATATATTTCTCACTGCAGCATTCCCTACCAACTGTAATTCACACAAAATGGAATTTAGGTTACATATTCATTAATTAATTTACCTAACCTCCTTTCTTCTACCCTATTCTCAAAGAGATCTAACCCAGAGGGATCCTCTGCTGAAAGTAATGAAATCCTTATTCTAATCTTTCCAACTTCCAGATGGTAAAGCCTCCACCTCCAGGAAGAGGAGTGTAAATAGATTAAGCTGAAGTGACAAATTTCCCCCCATCCATACACTTACTTACACATTCACAAATTCTTTAATGAGTGGAATCTCCAAATTTATCTGAATTTACCTCAATTATAGCTAAAATTATGTCATCTTGCTGGCTTTTAAAAATTGATGCAGTAAGAATACAAAGTTCCAAAATAAACTTTTGAAATGGCAGAGTTAAAATAAAGATCCATAAGGCATTGTTTTATTGCATGATGCCATAAATCTAATATGTGATTCAGATGTTTCATTCACATTTAAGGTGCACAGCTTTCACGGATAAAACTAATTCTGATTGATATGCTGGTCTTACTTCTCCATTACAAGTTCCCAGACCTTAAAAAGCGAACAACAAACGTAGTTAAACGAAACTTCACTGATCACACCACGCCTCATCAAGATGACACAATTTCAGAGCTGTGAACAATTTCACAACAGCCCAGATCTCTTCTGCTTGACCTAACAGAATACACAAGCAAGGTGAACCCTAATGAGAAGGACTTAAGTCACATTAAGTCACAGAGGTTGTTCACAATTCAGAGGTAAAGCATCAAGAATTCTGAAACCTAAGATCTGCTTCAGCATTCACAGCTAAAACTGTAGCTGCCTTTATTACTTCCAACTGTCACTGCAGAGGAAACAACTTGTCTTCTGCCATGTCATCAATCATAGCGTTATTTCAGCATCAGTCATTTTCAGTCTCCCACCAGTTTTCTGAAAGCTAGAGAGGGTTTTTAAGAACTGTGAAGAAGAATCTCACATAACAGAGAGAAAACCACTGTTAATTTTATATCGAGATTAGACAGACTGTATAAGTCCAAATTTCCACACGTGAGAAATAAAACATGTTCCTGACCGTGTTAATTCTATATAACACAATCCATTAAGAGCTGTGTGAACATCAGCAATCAAGATATTGGACCCAACTGATTAAGGGGATTGTGCTACAAAACTTGATGCTTATGACCAGCCCTACTACTAACTTCACTAGGATTCCTCCACAGCAGGAAATGACATGGCCTTTGTTGGACTCTCCTTCACAGAAAACAGGCAAAGAAACAAGTGTCTCTAAAGAAAAGGTAACTCTTTTTCATCATCTTAATAGAAGCTCTAATGAAATTCTGAAATTCAGCTTACTGTAATTGACACTCTGTGGCCTATTACTGCGAAGTATATGCTGCTTCTCAATGAAATAACTGTGTGAGAATTAAAACAGTAGTAAATGTAAATTAGTGCAACAACTACACCAGGTACCCCCTTTGTCTTGGTATGAGTTTAATAATTAATCTTCACTGCTGAATAGTTAAACACAATGCATATTGTTTACAGTCATTATTCTTCTACTGTTAAACCAACATTACAACAGAATACAAACCGGCCAGTCATAAGAAAAGACTAATAAATATTTTAGTGTGAAATGATTCATTTTTCATGTATTTTCTAAACAGTGAGGACACTAAGTTACTAACCTATGCAGAGGTGTTTCTTGCGGAGGTGTTTGGATGGGTTTTGTGGGATTTTTAACCTGAAATTTAAACTTTTTTTTTTTTCTAGGACAAAACTTCACATATAATATCTTTAGGAACACAACATAAACACAGCAGAAACAACTTATATCAACCCAATCTTTCATGCACCAAGTTAGGCAAGATTTTCCACAATATTCTTCACTTGCCTAAGCTGTAGACCAGTATAAAAAAATAAAGTAGTGCAAAACCACAACAAACAACAAAACGAAACAGAGACAAAACGAAAATAGCCTTCCACAGGTGCTTGATGACTCCTGTGGGAATACACAGTCTTTTTCCTCCTCTCCCCAACACCCCAGAAACAAGAGCAAGATCTTAAATGTACACTACTATTTTCATACATATCTTCTATCTACAGCCTGAACAAAATTAAATTATTTTGTCAAATACTATCCCAAGGTCCAGAAAACGTGAGTCATTCAAGATGATGAAAAATTACAGATTTGACAGGCAGCATTGAAAATTCGTGCAGCAAACCTCACGGGTATGCTTCCTCAAGCTTTTTTGTGTGGACATGGGAATGGTTTTTATGCAGAGATGGTTAATTTTACAAAGTTCTAGGTTTTCAAACATAATTTCTTGCACTCAAAAAAACCTGAGGACTCAATGTTCTAATCTTCAGCTACTTTTACATAACCTCATCCATACACAGAAATACTCTGGGGTTTTGTTTGTAATACTGAATAGTTTTCTTGCTTAAAAAAAACAAACAACAAAAACCAACAAACCAGAACTTCAAAAGCAGTTGGTGAAACAGTACTTTTCCTTTCCTCAAGTTTCTGGAATAAATTTACCTTTGGAAAAAGACCAGAGATGGCCTTATATGCAAACTTACTAGGAGTTACACTATTGCTTTTTGCAACATTAACCTTATTTGAGAAATTCCATATATTACATCTACTAAATGGAAATATACCCACATTAACTATACTAAACATAAATAGTTCCTCTAATCTTTTACAGGTAATGCTCATCTAGGTAACAATTATGACCTTTTACTTTTTTATTAGTTATACTGGCATAGAGAAAATTCAGTTCATTCTCTTCAAACACATCAAAAAATTTTAATCAGAGCCTGAGTTTAATTAAAAGTCTGTTCTGTTTCCCTATGCAATTGTGCTGATAGGGATCAGCAGCATTTACCAAAGTTCAAGCAGCAGGCACCTGAAATTGCTAGATTATACATTTTTGGTGTAAGTAATATACTCATCTTCCATACAGCATGCTCCACAAAACACAAAGCCTTTCAAGGGCAACTTAGACAGAAGATTTATAAATACTGAGGTCACTGGAAAGCACAGTGGACCTGCAGAGAGAATGTGGAGTAGCTTCTCAAAAATGAGGGCTGATCAGGTATAAAGCAAAAAAAACCCAAAAAAACCACCAAGAAAAAACCCAGATCACCAGGACAGAAAACCCCCAAGAATAAGCCAAAACCAATGCACACAGTCCACATGTGACTCCTTCAGCACATGAAAATCTGTTCTGAACAAAATAAAAACCCAGACCTAACACCCTCGTACTTGCAATTATGTTCAGATTTGCAGGTTAAGATGATTACACCATAATTATTTCTCATCAGTGAGCAGCAAGGGTTTCATACTTGGGGGGGAAAAATCCTCGTGCTTTTTGCCTTATCTGCCAGCTATCCAACTGGCACTTTGAAAAGATTTTCATAACATAGTTTAACAATTCTATTCCACAATCAGCTCTATCTGCTTCATTTAAACTATTAAAACCAAGGAGATGGCAACTTCACACATTCCCCTGCAATAAAAAAAGAAATGCTAATAAAAACCTTTTCCATTTTCCAAAAATGCGACACATGTATAAATGTGCAGAATTTACTTATAGCAACCTTACATATTTCAGAAAGCTCTGAAATCTGCATTCAGAAAGACAAAGAGATAATCATTGCAATCTATTCAGAGTCAGCACACATTACTAAAGCAGAATACCCCAGCAGTTCACAAAAATAGCAATAAAAATAACTACTACTAGAATTCTCCATAAAGCCAAGAAAAGGCTGCATCCTTTCCTTGTAGGAGATATTTTGTCTTTCAAAAGCTACCCATTGGAATATTAATTTGAAATACATCAAAACTTGATAGAGCTGACAACAGACAACATAGTGATTAAGGTTTCCTAATTAGCATTATAATGTCCATTTAAGATTTGTTCCCTCCTCTCTCACACAAGACCAAAAATTCATTATCAAAATAAGCCATCAAATACAGTAGTTTGCAATCATGGGAGTATCATCAGCAGAGAAGGGCAATGGACCATCACACCCACACACATCTCCACTAGCCAAGTGTGAGAAGGTTCCTGCAAAATGTTCCAGTAAAATGACAAGATGCTGTGCTGAAGTAGAGCTTTCCTAGCAGAAGATATGGCAGTTCCACTTCCCCACTGACCAACAAATATTTAAGGTTTCTGCATTTATAAGACAAAATTAATATCTACAGGCACTGTAACTTTAATCTTCTTGAACTTCCTTCTACTTTTCATGTGTTGGACCTACCTAATTTTCTGTCTTTATCACAGACTAGAACTTGCAAGTCTAAGAAAAAGGGCACAGAGGAAACATCAAAACTAACCTTTGAACATTTAATAAATTTAAAGTTGCCAAATATGGGGGCGGGGGGGAGTGGAAGGGTGGCACAAACCACACTGTGACAATCAGCACAATACTCAATTACATAATTTCAGCAGCATTAATGCCAATTAGTATTGGCCACTGACCCCTAATTTGATCCGGAATCCATCCATGATCTCAACCTGATTAGAACTTTGTGCACAACAAACACAAAATCTCACTGTTGCACATTTATTCTTCTGCCTTAGCATCCTAAGTTTTACTCAATTTACTGAAGTAGCTAGGGGAAAAAATTACAAAGTTAACATAGAAGCATTATTATAGAATTTACTAGAACATCTTCAACCATTTCCCTAAAAATGTCACAGTTTAATTTTGGGCTAATCTGGCAAGCTAAAAACTAGATATATAGGGCTAACATTTTAATTTAAATTAAGAGGTAAAATTAGTGCTTTAGTAGTTTTAGTTATGCCATGTAAACTGTACCATTCACTGTGAAAAACCATATTAAACCTGCAGCTAACTGAATGGATTTAACCCACAGAGAGGAAAAAGCAAAGCACAGACTCTCTCTCAGAGTTTAATGCCATGAGTCCTGGATCACAACGTATGTGCGGAACTCAGCTGCCATTTGAATGATTTAAACACCCAGACACCTCAGGAACATTTCATTATGGCCGAGGAGGCAAATGCAATGAACTCTCAAATTGCTACATCCGAAAGTTTCATTTCTGCACCTACAAGGAATGATCGCATGCCTGTTTTCACCACTGACGCAGAAAAGGTGCATATTCTGAAGGCAGGAACTGTTCTGATATGACCATGCATAGTCCAAGTCCACTCAACACCTGCACATGCACAAGGCCATCTCAGTCATTTCTACAATTGCTCCTTTGGAGACAACCCATGTCTCAACTTGCAATTGTAATATTTCTATTTGCTGTCTCAACTTCTAACACAAATTGTAGTGAGGAAAAAGAAAGTCTTGTTCTTTCCTTCTCCCACAAACAAAAAGCAGGCGAGGAAGTTTTCTAATTAAACAGACACACAGGAGCTTCTCAAACTCATGTGGTGTTTACACTAACAGGGGTGAAGGCAAAGTGAAGACTCAGAACACATGAAACAAGTCCTGGCAGACACACAGATCTAAGCAAACAGAAAAGGCAATAGCCTGCTCCCAGCCTTCCTGCTCAATGGAGAGTCATACAATGCATGTGACACCTGTGATTTTAAGGAAAGGTTGCTGTCACAGGATGTCTGTGAAAATAAACAGTGTAGATATGCAGTTTATAAATGCTAAGCTTAAATCCATTTAGTATTTTAGGTATTTCTTTTCTATTTGCACTCAACTTACCCTCCAGTCCAAGACTCCTACATCCAGCTGTATGTCCATAGGTAACAGAATTGTTTCAGAGATTTTCATTGCCACTCTCACATGGCAAGATTCACACTGCAATTTGCTGCAGTCCATTAACATGAAGAAAGCTATCAGAATGGTTCACATGAAGTCTAACAAAATTAGTATCTCTCTTCCCAAGAAATTGCCACAAATATGGTTTAGTAATTTCCAGAAGCTTAAGAATGCTACTATTTGAAATTATTGCACATGCGCAACATTGGAGACCATAGGGTGTACTGCTTTGTAAATTACACAACTGCCAAACAGAACAAATCCATAATGAACAATCTAGAAGCAGCTTTGGAAGCTCAGCAATTTCATCTAAGGCCTGCTCTATGCTAAGAACAAGAAACAAGCACCTTAAAAAACCCCCAAACCCACAGGCATAAGGATTTCGTAATCTTTCCATTTCACATTTAACCCCCCCTTGCCCTCCCCTCTGTGTCCATATTTAGCTTATGTCTCTCTTCTGTTTCAGCACAACAAAACATCTTAAAAAAAATACAGCAATGGAAAGTTCTCCACTGTTACCCAAAGAAATATGAGCTTGTGCTGGGATAAATCCTCTGTCAGCATGCCTCACATTTCTATGTAAAAGGGCACATTACTATCATTTAAGCTCCTCAATCACTTCTTGTGTAAGCTCCCTACAGTAAACGGACTTTAACCAATTGTCTCCCCCACTGCTGCAGATACTAAGACCAGTACAACACTCATTCTATGTGGGGAGCCTTTTTCAATTTCCATTTTTAACTGGGTGTGTGCTTCCAACCCTAAAGCATGATGATATGCTGAAAAGTCAAGAATCCTTTCCAAAAAAGTATACCTTTAACCCAGAGCAATAAGCAGGTATCAAAACTCAAAGTTGAGCGTTTAGATTTTCATTCTTTGCTCTGCTCTGATGGCATGTACCAAGTGCTTGATAAATTGCTCACTCTACCCCCTTTATAACTAAGTTGACATAAAAGCCTCCTACTTTTTGAAAGGTCTTGTCTAAAAGGTTATTGGCCCTCATGTTCAGCCACCACAATGCTAAATGGGATGGTGGAACCACCACTGTAGCTTACACATGGGGCACACCAGTCTTAAGACACCACATCTTCACAAAGCTCATGTTTAAAAAAAATAATTAAAATTCCAGCCAAGTTTTCACATGCAGGAAATATAACATTCAAATTTACAGATACAAGCTAACTTGAGCTATTTCTATAACCAAATCTGCTATGCTTATGCCCATGTGTCTCCAAGATCTTGTGCTTAGGACATTTAGGGAAGTTATTTGAGTAACTACTGTGGACTTCTTCATAACCTTTTCTAAATCAACTTTTCTACCTTGCGGCCCTATTCCAAATCAAAACAGAGGCAGGCATGCAACAAGGCTGCTCTCCAGCCTCTCCTTAAGCTCAAGATATCCTCAAACCTAAAGGAAACAGAAAAGACAAAGCAGAAATTAAGAAGAGGCAATGTAAAGAAGAAACAGCCACCAGAACTCTCAAAAATAACCAAACTAATTGAGTAAGAAGAAAATAAATTAAGACAGGAAGGAAAAAACCCAAGCAAATTTTACACATATTTCAGCTCATTATCTTTCAATCCAATATTTTCTTAGCTGAATGGCCATGAAAAATAAGATTATTCTTTTAAATTTTCTCACTGTCTTTCCAGATAGATGTCAAATAATTCCGCCAGCTCACATAAGGGTCAAGGCAAGGCAGAAGAGGGGAGGAAGACCCTAAATAAAATAACAATTTAAAATTTATAAACCACTAAACATAAGGAATGAAACCAGAAAACTATTCCAGACATATCAATTTTGCCCTGTATGAATCAGCAAACTGCAGTCATGCAGTCTGCACAAGTGTCCGTGTCACACATTTCAGTAAAGCACAATTCAGAGGAACAGCAACGTGGAACTATTTAAAGAACTCACGAACCATACACAACACTCACCACAAAAGGAGATCTAACCAGTTTTCTGAAGAATCACAATAATTACAATAAAAACATAGTGAGATTAGCCAGATCATGGAGATTAAACACAAAAACACACACTTTGCACTTTTGGAATGTTAACCAAATGCTTGTGTAACAATACAGTATAAAATGAGATGTCATGAACTACTTCGTCCTGTAAAAAAAAAATCCCACAGAATATGCAGAAAGAATTCCTGGAAGAGGTTTTTTACAAATGTGAACTGCACCAACAATCTCCAGCAGGTCCTGTGCTGACCATTGTTACACAGCCAGGGAATTTGGCATTTTGCAATGTCAAATGATAGCGATGATAATCACTACTAAGAGATAAATAAATAGTTTACCACTTTGCAGTAGTTATACACCTAACATTTTATTTCTCTCCTCTAGTGGGATCTCTTTCCAAATGTCACTGGATCTCTATTTTCAGGCAAAGTTAATAAATTTGACCATAAAATCTATATTTCTCTACAGACTCACACCAAGAGGTCAAGGCAGCAGATCTGAGATAGGCAGTGAGCAGCAGAGGCAAGCTGGACTGCCTGCAGAACAGAAAACAATCAAGGAAGACCAAAAAAGTGACTTGCCAATGGTATTGTCTTTCACTAATCATCTGAATTGATTAATAGTATCTGTTGAACCCTGTGCCCAAATTCATTATATTTGACAGAAAAACATAACATTAACAGAAGAAAGAAAAATTGCTGTATGGCCATTCATCATACAATAAAAAGCTTTTCCTATTATGGATAATCTGCAGCATGGACTGGAGGAGTTTGCAGACTATATACTATTTTACCCATCCCTAATCTTGGTTTTTATGTTCTCTTCTTTGTAGCCCAGCTGGCAATACAGAATTCGTTTTACAGTAGGGTTTTCTGAAATAACTGTATTTCATTTCATCAGAAGTACACCTCTACCTCTTGAGCTTTTATTTGGAGCTCAAAAAATAAAGTCCGAATTCTATACAAAATAAAAAGGAGATCCATAGAGTCACTCCATAAATCTGCCCTATGACTAAATTTAAAAAAACGACATTTGAATTATTTGTCTTACTATTAGAAGGAGGAATTATCCAGGTGAAGGTGCAGAGAGAAAAATTCAACCAGCTTGCCTTTTTATCTACAGTGAGTTACACAAGCATAAAATGAAACTGCTTTCTTACTCAAAAAACCCTGTTGAAAACAGCATTAAGTAAGTCCAGAATTCCTTCCCACAATTATTCTGTTTGGAAATGAAAATAACTGACTGAAGTAGCAGTCAAACTGTATTACTTGTAACTGTCTCTGTTCAGAACAGTTTTCCCTGAAAGGGATTTCTTTATTTCTTTAATGGTTATTACTATGGCACAGGTGTTCTGCAAGAACTCAGCTGGGGAAGCCTCCACCTGCACTTCCTGATAGCTTGTTAATATTTTAATACAAGCAAACAAGCATCAAGAAAAGTAATGGAATCAAAAATTCTTTTCCAGCCTAGACAAGTCTTTGAGTGAACACATGACCCTAATCTTTAAAGATTCTCAACTCCTATTAAACTGCTTGGTAAAGAGCCAAACAGGTCTGCCTCTCCTCATACAGAAAACAGGGAGTATCACGTGAAGTTCTCAGGCAACAGGTTCAAAACAGACCAGAGGAATGACTTATTGACACCACACATCAAGTGCAGCTCTTACTGACAGAGAACACAATAGCTGCAAAAACCATACACAGGCTCAAAAATTTTTGTAAGTGTATCCATGAAACACAAATCCATACAAGACATCATCCCCACTGAGACCGGGAGCGCTTCCCTAAGGAGTAACCCTGTATTTTAGAAGAGAGTGTCAGAGTAAAGCACCTGCTGTCAAATGAGCATCTGCCCAGCTGCAGCAGACGAGCAGAGCTGGGAACAAGGATCCCGTCACATTCCAGCTCTCAGAGCTTTAGGCTCCAAGAGAGAATAACAGATCAGACCAGAGTTGCTGCTCCTGTGAAGAATGATCTTTGTGTTGCCCAAAAAAACCCAAACAAACAACAACCCACCAGCAAACAAACACCATAAACAGAAAGAAACTAAGACCACTGCTCCAGCCCATCACTTCTCAGTTTCTCTAAAACTGAGGGGAAACAGTGACTGTGATACTGTCCATAAAATATTCAGCTCTCTAATGATGCCTGAGAAGACAATTTCCTTCCCCACCATTCACAGCTTTTTTTAAAAAAGCATTCAAAGAAACCAAGGGGAACTAAAGAAAGATCTTTTCCATCCTTACTATAATTAAAGCAGCATTAACCATTTTATTCAAATTACAAGAGGTTTCCAGTGACATAACTGACTACTATTACAACACCACAAGAAGTAACATGCAATTTCAGGGGGAAAAAAAGATGCAATATTTAAGTAGTTCAAATATGTATTCTGATAATGAAGGGGAAATGATTAAAACAACAACCCCACAACCCTGTCTTGTCATCTCAAGACTGAAAACACTTCAAGTCACTGGCAGTCACACAGCTCTCTACTCCAGAAAACAATTATGAAGAGCATAACACTAAACACTGTCCAGTGCTAGAGAGAATTCTGGATGCACAGGCACACAAGAATGGTTCCTATAATGTAGCTCACAATCTGTTAATCCAGAACGCACAGCAACACAAACTGCTGGAAACATGGACTTTTGAAAGCTATCCAAGAAACCCTGCAGCCTTCCTCTAGCTCAACAACAGAAGCAGGAATCCCAGGAAATCATAACTAGCTTGGCTGTATACATGCTAACAGAAGTTTACCCTAGAACCCTTAATCTTTGCAGTAATTATCACTACCATGAATTAATAAAAAAAAATTTTAAAAAAGAATCCAAAAAACCCAACTGAATAAATCACAAAAAGTACTGATTATTTGTACATGGAGTTTCAATGACCTTTCCTTCTTAGAGGACATTCAGTTGTTTGCTGGGGTTTTTTTACACAGTATAAAAATCTCTTTTATGTTATTTCCTTGTACATATTATTGATTTCTCCAGACTGACACTGTAATTATGGTGAAGCTTCCTTCTCAAAACACATTGCAGCAACACTTGTAGGCCCCTTGAAATTATGCAGACTCACTTGAGGATACAGCATCAAAGAGCTTATTATATTCCCAAAATATCACATCCCTCATATTTGCAGTCTAATTTTTAAAAGAGTATGGTCCATACTGAAAGAAAAGGAAATATAGGAAGCAAAACATGGCAGAGCAGATCAACTGATTGCACAAAGTTTTTCTTACCATGAGTTTTTATGTACTTGGGGGGTGAGGGGGAAGGTGAAAACAGCTCCTGAAAACCTTGTTAAAGCTTGAAAGCGATGCTGGACCTGAAGACAAATCCTGCCAGGTGCACTCCTCTGCTGCAGTTCTGTTCATGCACAACAGATCACACAAAGCCAATGCTCTGTGATCAGAACTGAATGTCCCTGGTGACAGACTCAGCAATACCAGCAGAGTTTTGTGCATAAAACTCGAGTCAGGCTTCCAAGCACCATGAAGACAAACAAAATAAAATAAACAAAAACAACCCCCCTCAACAAATAACACCGAAAAAAAGCACCAAACATAAATAAAACTAGGGCTTTTCTCTTCCTCTCAAAGAACAAAACCAAGGTATCTGGTATCTGACATGTCTATGAGTCACTGAAAAAAAAATTCTGAGAAAAATATCCACATTCCTCAGCACCACTGGACTTTGGACACATACACACAAACTTTCAGCCACAGTAAGAAATAAGAAATACTCTGCAAGTCTCTGAGAGAACTGCATTCTACATTCTCTGTAAGACAGGGATTTAAGCACCTCACAAATAAAGAGCCCTCCTACAATTCCACCTCCCCATACATTACAGCAAAACAGATGCGTCTTCTCACCCTGAGAAAAGACTGCTCTGAATCTTCCAGACTTTATCTCACAGAGAAAAACATTCAATGCTGAAACCAGACTGAGGCAGTCTGGATTAAACAGATGGCACTCTATTTAGAATCGTTTCACTCCTAATAACATGATAATGGCATTCCTCCTGGAAATCTTCTCATGAACTTCCAATATCCCTATTAAAAAAAACCCTGAAACCCAGAAGTAAATTTCCATCAAAGTATATTAGAAAAAGGCACTACAGTCCATCCCAAAATTCTGCTGGCATCATGCTGTAATGTTTATTCTCAAGTTAATAAGAGTATCAAAGTTCATATAACAGTTTGTATTCTGTGAAAAAGAAAAAATATCATATTGTAATATACAACTAGGGAATAATTTAAGTCTTAATAAGCCACTGACTGTGCAGCTAACCTTTAGCACAGTCTCTTTCCAGATGAAGTAGACTATGTGCTCAAGTTAGACAAACATAAAAATAATCGTAATTAACCAGCTATTAAAGCAATTGACGCTTCACAGTCACACAGCCACACAACCAAAACGCCGAGCTCCCAACACAAGCACTCGGTGAAATCGAGTCACCAGCTCACTCAAGAGGCAGCTACCAAGAAAATTCTTCACTTTCACCTACCTTTCTGTGCACTTCCAGGATTTCCGGACGTCTCCCCACTCCTCCTACAGAAACAAACACCAATGTTCTTTTAAGACATACCCACTGGAAACCAAAACTCGGCTCCTGGCGCCAGCCGGGCTCGCTGGGAGCTCCGATTTCTGCCCCAGCTTCTTCCCCTGCCGAAGCGCGCCCCGAGGGCGGGCAGCGAGCGGGCACTGCCCGGGCCCCGCCACCGCTCCCCGCGGGCAGGGCGGGGGGCCGGGGCTTACATAACCGCGGGGAGGGGACCACTGGCCCAGAGGAGAGGGAGCGGGAACGGGACAGAGGACAGGGAGCAGAGCAGCAGGAGAGGGAGCGCGAGCGGCGCCAGCGCTGAGAACGGTTCGCGCCCCCGCACGCACAGACCCTGGGGCGCTTCTGTCCCTGCCCGCACCGCCGGCAGCGACAGACAGCGACGGGCAGCCCCCGAAGGGCGGGAGACCTTCGTTCCCGGCGCCGGCCCAAGCCCCGCCAGCCCCGCCAGCCCCGCCAGCCCCGCCAGCCCCGCCAGCCCCGCCAGCCCCGCCAGCCCCGCCAGCCCCGCCAGCCCCGCCGCCCCCTCACCCCGCTCTCCTCCTCCGCCGCCACCTCCAGCCACCGCCAGCCTCGCACCTCAGCAACGCGCCCGCCCATTGGGCCACGCCCCCCGCAAGAAGCCACGCACTGATTGGCCGCTTTCCGCCCCGCTTCTCCTTCCCCCTGCCCCTCGGCCCGAGCCGGCGGCTCCCGGTGTGGGCCCTGCTCTGCTGAGCCGTGGCGGGAGCGGCCCGGGAAGGGGCTCAGGAAGCGGCTCTACGGCGTCCGTGTTCGCACCAGGCCAACGGGAAGAGCCGGAACCGAAGCTTCCCGGAACCCCCGTGGCTGGCCCGCGCTTCCTGTAGTGGCTGGTCCTGGCCTGGGTTCCGGTTCCGGGTGGCGGCCGCGTCCTGAGCAGGGTCGCGGAGCGGGCAGGTACCGCGGGCGGGGCTGGCACCGGCACTGGGCCCTGCTGCTGCCACCGGGGTGTCCGTGTGCGGGCAGGGCAGGCGGCGGCGGCGGCGGGGGTGGGAGTGGGGGTGGCTGTCACTGCGGGTCGTGCCCTCCTGCCCCGCTCCGTCCGACCTCCGGGCACAGTTTGTGCTGGTTCTGCTGGCAGGGAGCGCCCGGCTGGTGCTGTAGCGCAGCCCGCTGGCCGCGGCGTGTGCGTGACAGGGCATAACCTTCTCCCTTATAAAGGTGAATATTGGCAGGAGAGAGGCCTTGAGTTTCTGTCACAGGGTTGGAGCCTGGAGTCGAATTTGGCGGGGAGCTTTTCGAATAATGACATTGTTAATGCTGCTCTCCAAGTGTCTCATTCAATGAAATCTCTCTGCTTGCCTTCACGGCCTGGAATCATGGTTTCAAGGCTTTGAAGCTGTGTCCTGCATTCCAGTTAATTTTCTAAAGGTTAAGGACAGTGAATCTGTTCTTTTCTACCTGATATGTGTTAAAATGGGAAACCTTGGCTCAAGGAAGATTCAGGTGCTTTGTAAAAATGGAGCCTTAAAAGCTATAATTTTCTTCCGGTCCTTCATGATCTCGCTGAAAATGTTCAGCTTCACATCTGTTTCTAAAGAGAAACTTAATATTTTTATAGTTCTCCAAGGTGTATGTAAATAGATCATACATATTTTAGCCTCATCAAGCAACGGGTAAGGTGTATCTCCTTGTCTATGCATCTATCCTGGCCCTGTTGAATGCTACAGTTATATCTGACTGAACTGGAGGCAGCTGAAAAGGAGCTGAGGAGCCAAGTCTTTGTTTTTCTCAGGTTTTTCTTCAGAGCTTTCTGACCTAAGTCAGAAATTTTTATTCTGAACTCTCTCTGATTATTCTGGAAAGTCTGGAAGTTGGGGAGGCTGGTGTTGCTGAAGTGCATTCAGAGACACTGGAAACCATTGGTTTTCTTACACTCTTCTCTGGCATAGAAGGTTGACATAGCTGCTCCATGACTGAAGTGACTTACAACACAGTAATGCTGAAGTTTACTTTACTGCACGTTTTGCTGTACTGTGTGTGATCACCAACACCTGAAACACAGCACAAAGTCCCTTGGCTCTTCCTTTTACAAAACAAAGCTCTTTGTTCTCTGTTTCTTCTCATTGCCTCCCTGTTTTTCCAGGGGATTGTTCTTTGCAAGTGTATAAAAATAAGGTGATGCTCTCTGCCAAGTAACAAAGTGACCTTTTCCTCTAGGTATGGGGCACGGCAGCGAGCACGGCCACGGCCACGACAAAGTGGAACTCCCCGACTACAGGCAGTGGAAGGTGGAG